>NW_026606092.1:37387857-37997142 GCF_029834395.1 Sorex fumeus | reverse complement strand
TTTCATGATTTCTTTATAAAATAATGAAATAATGCTATTTTATGACGATTCTAACTTTATGATTTTGTGCGTAGTATACATATATATGTGACTTTAAATTGATAGAAATATTAATTTGAGAGACCCCTTAGACACATATAGCACAAATAACACACACACACATAAATCAACTCTCTGTCTCCTTACTCTGCTTATTGTTGATATATAGGAATGATAGATGTAACAAAATATTTCACTGACAACTGATTGTTAACCTGAACTCTTTCTTTTAATAACTCATCAGCAAGTTTATTGTTATTCAATATTTTATCAAAACTGAGAAAAATTAACATATGTAGAAGAGAAATTAAAACAGAGTTATTGAAAAGAACAAATATATAAAGTATTTTATAAGAAACCTCACAGTTGCTAAATAGCTCCTGTCTCCCAAATAATCAGATCAAAAATGCTTCTCAGAAAATTTTTATATCATTCAGAATTCCATTGCTCAGATGTTGGCTAAATTATTTCAGAGAACTCAAAATTTTTTCTGATATTTTATTACATCTCGAAACCCAGCGGCTTTTGGCACAAACAACAATTTAACTTCGATATGCCAGACACAGTAACAACAAAGTCTCTAATGGAGACGTTACTGGGCCCGCTCGAGCAAATCGATGATCAACGGGAGGGCCTTTAACTTTATCTAGTAATATCAATAAAATTGCAAAAATAATATTAAGTAGAATTCAGCAATGCATGAAAAATACTACAGTTATTTGTAAATATATCATAAATGAAAGGATGGTTCAATTTTAGTTTATCTATTAGCAAATTTGCTGTTAAAAGATGTTAAAGGAACAAATTACACAATCCCTTCACTATCTGGGAAAGATATCTAAAGAGTATTAAATAAAATTTAATAATAATCTCACAAAAATGTTAATAAATGGACATTCTCTCTATGTATACATGTGTAATTAAAACCAGAAATTGGATTCTGTTTAACAACAAAATATTTGTTTTGTAGATATTAGCTGATGTGATTAAATACAAGAAAGAGACATATAATAATGTAGAGCCGTTATGATTAGATACAGGCTAATTATTTGAGAATTTCATAGAATCAGTAAGAATAACAGAAAAACTCAAACTTAAAGTTAACAATCAAAAAAAATTTTTCTGAGGACCCAAAATTAAAATATAATGAGTGTAAAGAGTAAAACTTGTCCTTTTAAATGTCATTATATTTGTAAGATAACTGTAAATAAAATTTATAAAAATGGAACCTCTATGGAAGGACAATTTTAAATGAACATAAAGAATCTAATATCGTTGCAGGACTGAATTTTTGTATCTAAGAGAGGAGGTTAAAAAAATTCACAAATTTGGGGGTATGGTGCTGCCGGCAGGTCAATCTATACCTGTGAGGCGAGTGTATCAGCAGCCTGATGGTGCCTTCAGATACCCCAAAATTGCTGCTGTGCCTTTGGCCAGACCCCAAAAACTTGGGGCAAAGTTTACCAAGAAAGTAAACGGCCAAAAGTTAGGTATGTGGGAAACACACCCACAAACCACCTCTGGCCCAGCTATATAATTGGAGGCATGGCCTCTCTGGTTCCTGATTGAACTGCTTAATGGCCATGATCCCAGTGACTCAGAAACAAATCTTGAAACCCAGCGGCTTTTGGCAGAAATGCATCCGGTCCCTGCAGTAGGTTACCTGCGCTGGGCCAACCCAGATGAAAATAGGTTTTGTGCCTTTGCCTGTTACCCCTGGCAGCCTGGTAGCCACCATCCTCCAGAGGCCATTGGACAGTCAGGTTTGGGCCCGCAGTGACAAGACACGCAGGGCCTCATGGGATGGTCCTCCCCACCACAACGAGACCCCAAGTCATCGCCCACGAACAGCCTCTCTGGCTCCTGATAAGCTGCTTAACAGCCATGGTCCCAGAGACTCAGAAACAAATCTCAAAACCCAGCAGCTTTTGGCAAATATATGTCCAGACCCCACAGTAGGTTACTGTTGTCGGGCCACCCCAGGGGGGAAAGGGTGTTGTCCCTCCGCCTGTTCCCCCTTGGTGGCTTAGTGGTCACCATTTCCGGAGGCCACTGGACAGTCAGGTTTGGGCCCTCAGTGATGAGACACGTGGGGCCTTGTGGGATGGGGGTGGAGCCAGCCTTTTCCTCCCTGTCCCAACCAGACCCCAAGTCACTGCCCAGGAATGGCCTTTCTGGCTCCTGATCAATCTGCTTAATGGCCATGATCCCAGAGATTCAGCAACAAATCTCGGAACCCAGAAATCCCTCCAGATTTAAGTGTTAAAATTTTGGAATTTCAAAATCACGCAGCCACTACTGCAGCCATGCGGCATCATATGTTATTCATAACCAGCAATAGAAAACAAATTGTCTACGGTTGCCTTTTCAGCAGATCTGAGTGTTGGAGTAAAATATCAAATAATAATGGCGGGTCTGGTGTTAAAATATTGAATGCAATCAAAGTAGAGAGAGAGAGAGTAATGTGGAAATCATCTGCCCCACAGGTAGGGGGAGGGTGTGGGATGGGGTTATACTGGGGTGGTTAGGGGTGGAGAATGGGCACTGGTGAAGGTACAGGTGTTTCATTGTATGACTGAGACTTAGACATGAAAGCTTTGTTATTGCTCTCATGGTGATTCAATAAATAAAATTATAAAAAATGAGAAGGAAAAGTAAGGTGGAGTTCATTCCCAATTCAATCAGCTAATCAGTGGCTGAATAAATAGCAGTACTCCTACATAAAAAAGAAAAAAATTCACAAATGAAATATATTATCTCTAAATTAGGCTATAAATGTAATTTATTATGCACGTAAAATAGAATATTGATTTATTTTGAAAATTTTATATTCTTGTTTAAAGATAAAACAACTAAGACATATAAAATGGGGAGCTACTTTTTGCTATATATGTTAAGAAATATAATTTAATATTTATGTAAGCAGTATCATCCACTCATTATAAAGTTACTGATTTTCAGCCCTTAATGACCTTTGAAAATCATAGTTTCAGGTGGTTTAATATATGATGCAGCATTCAAAACATTGGGAAGAATGGCAATGCACACACACAAATGCACACACATGCACACACACATTACCGTTTGAATACTTTGACCCTAACTTATGAAGTTCACCTCACTTAAAAAAATTGCATTTTTGATGAGTAAAATTAAGTTTAAATATACATTTTGTTGACAAATGCATTGGAAATAAGCAGTATCATACATTTTGTGACATTATTTCAATTAGTACAATTTAAGGAAAGTGAATTTAATAATCTATGTAAAAACGTCTTTTTTCTTGGTAATCTTTTTTGAAAAATATCTCTTTACAGATACATTTGAGCATATGTATAAAATCCTGGCATAAGGATATTGTGCTGTTCATAGCAAAAAAATAGAAAACAATGTGATTGTTAGTACACTGAACAAAAGATATGTAAAATTGGATGTGTACTTATTATGGAATTATATGTAGTCATTAAACATAAATTATATATAGTGTTATCTCACCCGCATGGCAAAGTCTGGCAAGCTACTGTGACATATTCAATATGCCAAACACAGTAACAAGAAGTCTCACAATGGAGACGTTACTGGGCCTGCTTGAGCAAATCGATGAGCAATGGGAGGACAGCGCAGGGCAGTGTTTCATTTAAAAAATATTCCTAAGAAATAGATGAGTGAAAAAAAATAAGGCATAGCAAAGTAGATCTTCAGTTGTGTGAACAGTGAAAATGGATGAACATAATATATGTATATATATATATATATAAATATTTGAAATGTGTAGATTAGTAGGAACATTGAAATGAGGATTAGTGGGTTTTCCTGATAGAAGATCTCTGAGACCACTCTCCGCACACCTGAAAGTACCGGCAGAGGGACAAAGCCATGTGGGTTCCGGGGCCGAGATCTCCAAGCCTACTCGGATTGGAGTTGAGCATCCTCCACCCAGATCCTCCAAATTCCAGTAGGCGGGGTCACACCCACCACCTGGCCCCCTGGCGCCCTGTAATCCCATCAGCGGCCAAGACTCAGAGACTATAAAAACCAGCTCCCGGAACCGCGTGGCCACGAATGCGGACATCTTATTATGACATCTCATTCCTACTTTGACAAACTGGCAGGCTACCGAATGTAGCCTGCCCACACGGCAGAGTCTGGCAAACTCCCCGTGGCATACCCAATATGCCAAATATCAGTAACAATGATGGGTCTCATTCTCCTAAAGAGCCTTGAATATAATCTCAGGGCTAGGATGAAGGAGATGTTACTGGGGCCTGCTTGAGGCAATCGATGAATAACAGGATGATCTGTGGTCTGTGATCTGATAGAAGATACCTGGGGTTTAGGTTGGAAACAGAAACGTTTCTCCCGTGATGGCACTTTATGTTTGAGTTATGAAATTAATTTAAAAAATAATACCAAAAACAAGTAAAATTGAATGTTATTTGCCATATAGTTTTGGAAGAAATTTTGGTTTTATTTTGACCATTGTAAACGTTGGAGTTATGTTTGAAGAGCTATTTGTAACTCTATAAGAATAATATCAGTTAACAATTCCAGTATGGAAAGATAAACTTGGTCAATAATTGCAACAAATAAACTCTATGTAACTTGTCCCACAACTACCTTTTCTCCAGTGGAGAAAGCACATATGTCTCCCATGAGTAATGAGGCAAATTACTGGGTATTTTTTTCTTTCCCACAACAAGACAATTTTTGCAACCCAGAAACATTTCTCTAAAGGAAGTACACAGTCTCTCAGCCTTGTTCCAAAAGCCACATATAGAGTTTATAGTCATGTTTGGGAAAAAAAAATCATGTGGGAAGAAATCTGAATGAGAAATTCTTTTTCACATTTCCTTCTGTGTGAAAGTAGCACCAGCAGTCCTGGAAAATGTTTCGGGTCTGAAGGCACATTCGGTAACTACAGAGACCTCCTTTGATACTTCTGAAGTCATTATAAATGGGGCCATCCATTTTGTCGGAGTCACACAACTCATCCAGAACCGAGTACAGTCATCTATTGTTGCCCGCTGATCACCTGTTCCTCCCACGATCTTTGTGTTTGATCTTGGAGACATTAAGCAGCATGGAGAGCAAAAGCATCATTGAGTACGCGGCCACCTGCCCTCGTCAATTGACTTGATAGAGAGAACTTTTTTATTTGCCATTTACCCACTGCCAGAGAGGGTATGCTGGGGTGAGTAGTATATGTCTGAAGAATTCAGCAGGGGGGTTCAGCCGACAAAAAGATAACCAAGTTAAAACACAGACAACGGTAATGCTTTTCAGCAAGGAAGTGATGGCAACCACCAGGTGATCTGCTTAAAGAATGGAGTTCCACTAAGAAGCTTGCACAATTGCTTCATGGGATACCTTCACTCTTTCCTTCAAGGGTCAGCTTGGTCTAGGAGCTCCTCTGAAAAGGCTCAGTGGGTAGTACCAACAACTCCCTAGCTAATAAAGAGATTTTCTGTTTCTTTCTCTTCTGCCCCCCTTCCCCATTTGATTCAACTGAAGATTGCCTTCTGAAAGGCAGTCTTTGGCTGGGGGCTATTGTCTGCCCATATAGCTGAGGTCAAGAGCAAAGGAACTGATGCCTGGAGCAGTAGATTACTGGGGTTGGGCACACAGCCCATTTGTGAAAAGATAGATTAATGCTCAGAGTAGATCAAATGTGCTCTTTAGGGAACAGTGATACCAACTGAAGGGAATGGGAGCATGAAGCATCTTTAGCCTTCAGAGCAAGGTATTACTGAAAAAGTAGAGACAAGTTTTAGAGTCGTGGACTAGGGATTGTCATCTCATATTCTGTTATCAATTTTTTTCTATAGAATCTAATGAAAACTAAGGAATTTGTGTAGTAAAGGGAAGCCTGTCTTTCAGCTTCTGAATTAAAACAAATACAATTTTATTTGGAAAAAATTTCTATGTGTTGAACAAAATTAATTAGTTTCACTGAGATTATGTTATTTTCCATCACGATGGACATAAATTTTATAACAACATAGATAATTGTGACATTTTATATTGTGAAATGTCTTTGAAAATCAAGACTTACATAGATTAAGAGGATTTGTGTTTCTACGACATTGGTTAAAGAGACTAACCAAGAAAGTTCATTTAGCAACATGATCTAACTAACATGAAAATGGTGGTTTTGTGTCTGGGTTAGTGTATCAGGAAACTTCAATACATGAATTATGTAGGAGAGAAACAGGAAACAAACTCCTTGAGTTTGAATTAGAGATCCAAGAAATGAATATTCTAGGTACTAATCTAAAGGAAGACCATGCAAAGAATCTTCTTAACCTTGATTTAGATACACTATAGATAAGATATAAGTGATCATTTTCTCATCTCATGTGACTATTATTCCAAGAACTCATCAATGCGTCATTAAGAAACATCAAATATTGATACCTTGATTTTGAAGAATAATATATAATCTCTTGTCCTTTGAATTCCAATAGGATGTCCAGGGATTTCATTATGAATTTTCTGGTAAGAAACTCTGCAAAGGTTTTCACATGACAAAACATTTTTTGTATGAAGAAATAACCTTTATTTTATCCAATAAGGATATAAATATCTATATTTACAAATATATGCATATATATTATATGTATAGTATTAAATGTATATATGCATATCCACTTATAAGAGCTCACTGATAAATGAAATCCCTTATTCAAATACTGAGAAAATGCGTTTCTCAGTTTTCTTTCCAAAAATTGTACATATGTGGCAACACTCTTTGTGTTTTATTGAACAAGCACAAAAGGATTATTTCTGGTTTTGGTCCCCAGGCGTTGCAAATTTTTTATGAGTTAATGAGACCACTAGAGCGATAGCACAGCAGTAGGGCGTTTGCCTTGCACGCAGCCAACATGGCCCACCCGAGTTCGATTCCTCCGCCCCTCTCGGAGAGCCGGGCAAGCTACCGAGAGTATCTCGCCCGCACGGCAGAGCCTGGCAAGCTCCCTGTGATGTATTCGATATGCCAAACACAGTAACAACAAAGTCTCCAATGGAGACGTTACTGGGCCCGCTCGAGCAAATCGACGAACAACGGGAGGGTCTTTACTTTACCTTACTTAATGAGACCACTACCTAATTTCTCCTGAAAGAAACCTGGAATTTGATTTTCCCCATCTTTTTACTACTTATCTCAAAAATGATTACATGCATACATATACACACATGTGCACACCCATTTAGCAAGTGCTGATGATATGACTTCAAAAATAGATTTTGTACTTGTCTTTTTTAGGCCCATCATCTCTTATTTGGGCTGTTTTTTCTATCTAGTATTCATATCCTCACACATTCCTGTGTCTTTCTCACAGAGATATAACAATGACCTTAAATTAAAAACTGAATAATGACATTTTTCTTTATAAATTTTTATTTTAAAATAATTTTAATATGCAGAAGAGTTGTAACTACATCCACCTCCTATTATGATGAGCTCCCAAAAGTCCTTTACTAAACTTTCTTAAATGTTAGTACTTTGCAGAACCATGGTACAATGATCAAAATTCAAAAGTTAATAATAGTAATTATTATTTTCTCTTTTGGGGCCACAGTCAGCATTGCTCTGAACTTACTCCTGGTTCTGTACTTCTGATAGTACTCAGGGGACAATGTGGGATCGATCCCCGGGGATCACACGGAGGTCTTCCACTTACAAGACAAGGGCCCTACCTGCATTACTACTGATCCAGACCTAATTTAAATATTTTTAAGTATATGTTTAGTTTACCTTTTTCTATATTAATATGATTTTAGTTTCCAAATACATCTTTAAAGCACTTGTACTGAAAAGATTTTGAGATGCTCTTAATACTTAGAATAAAATCCAAAATTTCAATCATGTTTTATATAATAGTACATGCTCTCTATCCAGCCACTCTTTACAGGTTTACTTTTGTAAATCAACTTTTCTAGACATATTTCTGCTTCTTTTTAGACCTGAGTTGACTCATAGTCAAAACCTTTGCATATCTGATTCCGTGCAGTAGGATCTCTTTTTCTGGTTATTTGAGCAACCAGTTTTCCTTTGGTAATCTTAAATATCATGATTACCAACAGTTCTTAATATATACACTTCTTATGACATTTTCTGTTACATATGTCTACTTACTTCTCACATAGAAATTGTTTTCCTCTTGGCTATCTGGATTTCTCTTTATCTGGCCTTCTAAAAATAAGCCCTAGAAGGGAAAATTGCATTTACTGAGGTTCCATAAGGCAGAGTCTCTTGCTCCCGTGCCTGGCTGTCCTCACTGGGGCCCCTTGAAGAGGGGCAGGTTTCCTTTCCCGCCCAAAGCAGAGCCCTGGCAGCTGAAGACCTCCTGAACCAGCCACAGCCATGCTTAAGCCCACTCTCCACCTTCTCAGGCGAGCCTCATGCATGAAAGAACCGGCAGAGGAACCTAGGTGTGCGGGACCTGGGTCTGAGATCTTCAAGTCTGCTCAGATCGGGATTGGGCCTCCTCCACCCAGCTCCCCCATCTTCCAGTAGCTAGACGTTACACCCACCAACTGCTCCTGGCACCATGTAATCCCATCAATGGCCAACATTCAGAGACTATAAAACCAAGCTCCCGGAAGCTTATTTTCTTATTGTCTAGTTCTCGCTCTTGGAGAACCTGGCAGGCTACCAAGAGTATCCTGCCCGCACGGCAGAGACTGGCAAGCTCCCCGCGGCATAGTTGAAATGCCAAAATCTAGTTACAATGTTGGGTCTCATTCCCCTAACCCTGAAAGAGCCTCCAATGTGGCACTTGCTAGAATCTCAGGGCTAGGACGAATGGAGACGTTACTGGTGCCTGCTCAAGGAAATCGATGAACAACGAGATGACAGTGATACAGTGATAAAGTGATAAGGCATTTATATTATATTTCCTATTGTTACCACAAAGTTGCCATAGTCCTTGTGGCTTGCAAAATGCAAATTTATTATCTTATAGTTTTTTATATCAATATTCAGTGAATTCAACTCCCCTAAATATCAAAAGGTAAAATCAAGGCTTAGAAAGTGATGTTTCACCTAATGGAGGCTTTGGGATACTTTCTGCTTCAATTTTCACTCATATTGTTCATAGAAATTAGTTGTATTTTATTTATTTATTTGTTATTGAATCACCATGAGATACAATTACAAACTTTCATGACTAAGTTTTGGTCATACAATGATCAAGCACCCATCCCTCCACCAGTGCACATTTTCTACAACCAACGTTTCCAGTATCCCTCCCACTACCCCTACTCCATCCCATCCTCTGCCTCCATGTCAGGTACCTTCCTTCTTACTCTCTCTCGCCTTTTGGGCATTATGGTTTGCAGTACGGATACTAAGAGGCCATTGTATTTGGTCCTTAGTCTACTTTCAGCACACATCTCCCATCCCAAGCAATTCCTCCAACCTTCATTGGATTAGAGGTCCCTTCTTCATTCCAGCTGCCTTTCCCCTCAGCACATGAGGCTGGCTTCCAAACCATGGAGCAATCCTCCTGGCCCTTATCTCTACTGTCCTTAAGTATTAGTCTCATATTATGTTACATCCCTAATCAGGGAAGCTAATACAATAATAAGATATCACCTCACACCAATCTCTATTGGCTATAGGACTATAAACCAGAGCCAAAAGTTATAATAAAAAGTTCCTCTCATAGAGGCAGATGGGTGGGAGGGAAACAGACGAGGATGGCATTGGTGGAGGGAAAGAGACACTGGTGAAGAGATTGGCGTTGAAATATTGGATTCCTAAAACCAATCATGAATGACTCTATAATTCCTGGTGAATTAATAAGAAATAATTAAAAAGAGCTATTGAGGTTATAGAGTGGAATCTATGACCTCAGATTATGATTGTAATAGAGTCTGTGCCCTTTTAAGTATAAGATACACAACAGTATTCTTCTTTTTCTCACTTTCTGAATGTACAAAGAAGAAGCCATGTAAGAACACAGGGAGAAGATAGCTACTTATTTTATTTTTTCCCACTTTGTTTAAGTCCCATGGTTTACAAAGTTGTTCATGATGATTTGAGACAGGCATTCAATGTTCCAACATCAATCCCACTACCACAGCTGTGACCTTTCCCTCCACCATTGTCTCCATTTTCCCAACTGCTCCTCAAGCCTGCCCCATAATGGGCCCACAATAATTTATTTTATATTGCTTATCGCCACTAAATATTCAACAGAATTATCAAAAAAATTTCCACAGAAGAAAATTTGTGAATGTCGTTATATCTCACCCTGGAGTCCTGTCTGGAGGTTTATTAAGCTGTTGTTGCAAGTTAAGCCTTCTGTGTTAATGTTTTTGTTCGTGGAGATTGGTTGACTTCTACATTACATACCATCCAGTCTGGTGTGAAAATGGCTATTTATAAGACAGAAAGACATATCTTACTAGAAGCCAGACTAATGTCCTTGATTTTGGAGTTCCAGTTCCTAAGACTGTAAGAAAATAAGCTCCCAGCTCAGAGTAGCTTGTTAAAGTAGGACAACACTTTCTATTTCTAGACCTTAACCTTGCCCCACCTTAAAATCCCATTTCCATGTAATGAAACATATTCACATATCTATTAACATCTTTGAGGTCAATATTGAGCCTACCACTTAGCACAGCGGGTAGGGCGTTCGCCTTACACGCGGCCAACTTGGCCGACGCGAGTTCGATTCCTCCGCCCCTCTCGGAGAGCCCGGCAAGCTACCGAGAGTGTCTTGCCCGCACGGCAGAGCCTGGCAAGCTCCCCGTGACGTATTCGATATGCCAGACACAGTAACAACAAGTCTCATGATGGAGACGTTACTGGGCCCGCTCGAGCAAATCGACGATCAACGGGAGGGCCTTTACCTTTACCTTTACTTGTCTTAATAACACTTGCACCCTAGATTTGGTTACATAGGTGTCAAATAATGAAGTAATAAATTATTGAACGTAGCTTACATAAAACTGTTTTAAGAATGTGCTCTTGTTTAAAACTAGACATTATAGAATACTATTTCCTTCCTATACTGACATCTGATGTTGCATCAGAATCTGGTGTCTCCTAATATCAGACCAACGGAAAGTTCAATTCCATTTACCAGAAAAATTATACTGATGGTTTGTTGAGCTTCCAATCATTAAAATGTTTTATTAGATAAAAAATTATGAAGGCACTGCTATTTACAGTTATTCATAGCTGTTTCAGCGAACCATGTTCCAACACCAATCTTTATAGCTTTAACTTCTTGTTCTTTCAAGTGCTTCTAGAAACAATGTGGGTTTTCCTGAAAGAAAAAGAAAACAGAAATCTGCTTCTTTCTAATGTAATTATTCTGTTACCTGCTATCTTGCTCTGTGTACTGCTTAATACATTACAAGTGAACAAAAAAGCTTGTTAATTTTTGTTTGAGAAATGCTTGTTAGGCATTCCTTGTCTTACTCCTTTTCACTTACACTTAACATTTCTTCTCTTCTTCCCAGCTTTATTGCAGCAGTTGATGTCAAGGTAAAGATTAAACACATGAAGCATACACACTATTGTCCGTGCCAATCCTTTGGCGTTAAAGTGCACACAAGATGCCTTGGGAGAATCACTTTCTCCTGGAGCTGTAATTTTCAACTTTCCCTGCTATTTAACTTTGTGTACAGATCTCTTGAGCAAAGCAAGATGACTTGTGAAGAGCAAATCTTTTGTCATCAGCAAACTTAAATTCAAATAATGTCTCCAGATAACCTCTAGTGGAGGGAATCCAATGAACTGTGGCAGAGGGTTATCTTCACATTTGGGTTTGCAGTGCTTTAGAATTGCATCTTCTAAATGTACAAATATTTGGGGTCTTGTAAATGGATATTAGTTCAAACAAAAACAAACATTGAGCCCTAATTTTCTTATATGTATGTTTTTTTCTATCATGGTATTTTCACCTTGATTGCTCATCATACTAATTCCTAAAAGAACACAGAAACAGTCTGAAATTAGAGATTTTCCTATACATTTATAAGTTCGGAGACTCCCAAATTCACAAAAACTCACAAACTCATAATAACTCTATATAAACTTAAGGTCAGTCGTTGAGGAAGATATCGTTTGAATTGGTCATGGAAAAGAAATTGGCTCCATAATAAAAAAGAATATATATATTAATAAGTAAAAGAGGAAGAACTAATGAATCAAGAGGTCTAGGAGGATTTATCTTTGCCTATTTAGGGTGACAACCATACCCCAGATACTCCTGGCTCTGCACTTGGGAATTTCTCCTGACAGTGCTCAGGGGACCATATGGGATGCTATATATCAAATTAGGTGGACTTTTTTTTCCAGGAAAATGCCCTAACCACTGTTCTATTGTTTCATCCCCCACTCTTGCCAACCCAGAGAGATTTTTAACTAATTTATTTCTTGCTGTGAGGAAAAAGGGGTAGTGATAGAGACAGTGATGGTAAGGTTAACTCAAAAACTTAATGGGGCGTATGACCAATTCTTGACATCTTCACAAATAGACCCATTTTAGAAAACTAAATAAGGTAAACAAGATAGATTTCTTTTAATTTTTTTCATTATACCTGTCCATTTATACGATCTGAAGAGAAACGTTGAGCTCTTGAGCACAAAATAACTTTAGTGTGCTCATGGTGGTGGTTCGTTTCTCCTCCTTTTTGCTTTCTGAGGTGGCCTTTGTTGGCCCTGAGGGTATGTACTACTAGTGCCTGCTGGGCCTCAGCACAAAGTGTTTTCTGTGGGACTCTGAAGGTAGGGCCAAAGGAAGCCAGGGTTGGGCTCCTGCTGGGCTCCAGCTGTCCCACAGCCCCGCTGCTGCCCTGTGCCTGCTGAGCCAGCCTCTGGGCACCAGGTGTGCTCCGGAAGGACCTTTGGGAAACACAGTTCATTCCATCCTATTTGGCAGGGGCTATGGAAAATCAGTGTAAGAGTGAAAGGGTTTTTGAGTCCACGCAGTGTGACGAATTAGAAAACAGAAAGGTTTTTGTTTTTATTTTGATTTATTTTGGGGTTTGGGGGCTATATTCGGCGATGCTCAGAGGTTACTCCTGGCTCTGCACTCAGGGATCACTCCTGAAGGTGCTCAGGGTACCATGTTAGATGTGGGGGATGGAACCCTGGTCAGCTGCCTGCGAAGCAAAATCCCCTGCCCGCTAGACTATTGCTCTGTACCCAAAACTGAAACTTTCTTAGTAAAACCAAATGTGTTTTTTGTGTTTTTTTTTTTTTCTCTGCAGCAGCACCTGGTCATGCTGAGGGCGGCTCCTAACTCAGTGCTCGTGCCTTAGCTTAGCCTCCAAATAGTCAAATGCCTTTCTCAGCAAAGAATTGAGTTTTTTAAATACGTACTTTAATTTCGATGTTTATTTCAGTGAAATATTTATTGAGTCTTATCAGGGACCTTGATATGGGTATGACTGGTATTTTTGTTGTTGTTGTTGTTCTAAATTTTTATTTGTATTTGAATTTTGGGTCACACCGGCTTACTTCTGGCTCTGCACTCAGGAGTTACTCCTGGCAGTGCCCTGGAGAATGTACGGCATGCTGTGGATCAAACCTGGGTGGCCGCATGCATGACAAAAGTCCTCCCCACTGTACTATCACTCTGGTCCCATGACTGTCATGACTGTTTTTTTTTCTTAATTTAAACATACAATTTTAAATTGTCTCTATTATTTTTCCATAACTTTTAATAAGAGTTACAGCGGGCAAGGCATTTGCCTTGCATGCGGCCGACCCGGGTTCAAGTCCTCCACTTCTCTTGGAGAGCCCAGCAAGCTACCGAGAGTATCTCGTCCGCAGGGCAAAGCCTGGCAAGCCATGATGTATTCGATATGCCAAAAACAGTAACAACAGTAACAACAAGTCTCACAGTTTGTTGTGAGCTGTTACTGGTGCCCGCTCAAGCAAATCGATGAACAGCAGGAGTACAGTGCTAAAGTGCTGTACCTGTCCATCCTACCCATACTCTCAGAGTTTCCTCTCTGGAAGCCAGAGAGATCATGTGGTGTCGGGGAATGGAGAAATAGTCTAGGGATATGACACTTGCCTTGAGCAAAGATAATCCAGATTTGATGTTTGATACCACAGGAGTGATCCCTATTCACATAGCCAAGAGAAAGCCCTGAGCACAGCAAGGTGTGGCCCCAACACCCCACACCTCAAGGTTCTGTTTTCTCTACAAAACACTGTCTTTAGCCCATCTGGTCTCCTTTTGCTAATTTATGAGGGAACAAGAGCCCCTGAATTACTCTCACCATCTTACTAATAAAATAATGAAAGTAGAGGCACCATTATTATCAGTTCTCCTCTCTAATATGCAGAGAACACTCCTGGAAGCAGTGCCCAGGGAACTCCCAACCATCCATCCAATAAGTATACTGACAAACCTTAACCTGAGGAGCCCCAGAGAGTCTCAGTCATCCCCCAGACAAGACTGTGTGGAGCTTTACAGGGAACCAGTAAGTTAAAGATGCCTGTTTTCCTCCAAACAAGTATCTGGTAATGTAAGGAGAGATTATGCACTTTTGAATAATAAGGCCTGCTGGGAGTAAGACTGATTTCGAGTCAAAAGAGGTGAGTGAATTTCTGCTTTTGGAGAAAATGAGCAGAAACCCTGGTAGCTAGCATGTACTTTTGTTTTCCAAAAATAAGCCTGTGTCTGAACTGAAGATCAACACCGCAGGAATCAGAGCTCACTGCTGAAAGATAAGTATGTTTAGAAGAAAAGTAGCTTGTTGGAAATTTTGACTGGGGAAAAATAGAGATGATCATTTAACAACAAAAAGGGCAGAAGGTACTTAGTTGTTTTCCCTAAAAAACATTCCCAAAGAAGAATTTAAACACAATTGTTCTGTAAGTTTTTTTCGTTAATATAAAAAATTAAAAAAACATATGTTTTCTTTTTAGAAAGTTTTTCATTAGTCTCTAGTATAAGGGAAAGACATTAGGCTACTGAGAATATACATATGTATAACTTGTATCAGTTGTCATCCCGTTGATCTTCGATTTGCTTGAGTGGATGCCAGTAACATCTCCATTTGTCTCTGTCTCGTGCTAGTGTAGCCCAATGGCATCTGCTCACTCCAGGAACACGAAAAGCCTCAAACGGTTTGTTCAGGGTTTTGATGAAGAAGTCTGACCATCTTGTAGGTGGGCGACCACGCTTCCTTGTCACATCCTGTGGAATCCAGGCTGTAACAGCTCTAGTCCAGCGGTCCTTTCTAAATCGCATTATGTGTCCAGCCCATCTGATTTTCGATGACTTGAAAAACAAGACAGTGTCCCTGATTCTTGATTGTTGATGGAGGTCAGAACTTTGGATTCCTTCTCTCACTTGAGTGAAATGTGATATTCCAAGCGTAGCTCTTTCGATTCCTCTTTGGGAGACCCGAATAGAATTCTCATCCTGTTTTCATAGGGCCCAGGTCTCTGAGGCATATGTCAGTGCAGGAAGAGCAGTAGAGACAAAAATATGTGCCCTGAGATGGGGGTTCTTTGTCCTCTTCACAACTTCTTCAACGCTCTTGAAGGCATTCCATGCCACTTCCTTCCTTCCTGTGAAGTTCTGGAGCCAAGTTGTTCCTCATGTTGAGTTCTCATCCCAGGTACACATACATCACCCTGCCGAACCCCTCTCTTTATGTAGATGATCACTTCCTTGTAGAATGGTGAGATCCTGGTGGTGAATCTAAACTTTGGATATCTGAGTCTCCTGGTGGATAGTTCCATAATGAAATTGGCCACATCATATGCAATCGACGGTTTTGCCTGACCAATGTCACTGTTATCCCAAAATTCCAAATGGGATCAGACCACTGTCTTCTTGCAAAAATACTATTTCATGGAGTGGGGAGAAAGGACCGCAAAGTTTAAGAAGAGAAATCCCTGAATGACCACCGACTGGGAGCTCTTTGGTATTATTGTGGCAACGTGGGAAGATGCTGTCATTGACAACATCAATGAGGAATATGATCAACTGGTTCAGCACTTCCGTGATTGCACAAGGAAAGCTGAGAGTGGGAAAAATGACAAACAGATGCCTGTTTTCAGAAACTCTTGAGCTCATTTGCCAACGTGGTTTGGCACAAGCCTCAGGCAATCACAAGCTAACGTCCAAGCTTGCAAAGCTGTGCAAAGAAGCGATCAAGGAAGACCTTAAAGAGAGAAGAACAGCAGTGTTGGCCCATGTGGCAGAAGCTGGGAAAAGCATTCACAACGCTGTCTGTCCTTCACCAACTACAAGACCAAGATGACTGCCCTCTGACGTCCTGATGGATCTATTGCATCTTCCAGAAGGGCAATGGAGAAGATTATCCACGACTGCTACTCAGATCTCTTCAATAGCCACATCTACCTTCCCACATACAAAATTCTGTAGGATGGATATGTCATTCTCAACATTCTCCCTTCTGAAATGCCATTTCATGGGTAAAGAAGTGTACAGCATCCAGTCCAGAAAAGGTCAGACCTGAACACTTGAAAGATCTGCTGCCAGTACTCATCAAAACACTGGCTCGGATTTTCACAAGCTACCTGTCTGAATGTAAGGTTCCATCCCAATGGAAAACCAGCAGTACCATCCTGTTGTACAAGGAGGGAGACATCCACGACATCAGCAACTATTGCCCGATCTGCCTGTTGTCCGTTGTCTACAAGTTGTTCACACAAGTCATCCTGAATAGAATAGGCAGAACACTAGATGAAGTACAACCATGTGAGCAAGCAGGGTACCAAATAGGATTCAGCACGATTGACCATATCCACACAGTGACCAAACACATTGAGGTTTCTCAAGAGTTCAAGATGCTGCTTTGTCTAATATTCATTGATTTAAAGAAGACCTTTGATTCTGTTGTGACTGAAACAGTCATCGAAGCCCTAGCCAAACAGGGTATTCAAACTCAGTACATCAGGATCCTCCATGAGCTGTATTACAGATTCACCACCAGGATCTTACCATTCTACAAGGAAGAGAATATATATGTGTGTATATATTATATGTGTGTGTATATATATATAATGTGTATGTGTGCATACATGTGTATGTATACATATATATAATGTGTATGTGTGCATACATGTGTATGTATACATATATATTTTTTATCAAATACATATAGAGAGAGAGACAGAGAGACAGAGAGAGAGATTTAAAAGGTAAAGAAAATATTTAGGAGTCATTGACCTTTAGGGCTCACCTTTAGCAATTTCTCTTGCCTGGTATATGCATGTCCCTTAAGTGCATCAGTTAATACCTGCAAATGTGAATTCGTAACTATCCGGACCTAAGAAACCAATCTGCCTCACTATAGAAAATGGAAATAACAATAAAAACCTGAAGTTCAAGTTGCAATTTTCTCTTATTTTCTGCTTCTTGCTTATTTTTCTTTGTCTTAGAATGGCTCCCCCGGAAACCCCTAAGGGCCAGTGAGCTCTTGATGGGTCCAGCATTGCTGGTGTTCTATCTGGGCTTCACTCATCTAAGCCACCTATTTTTCTGATGGGTATTTTTTTTTACTTTACTTTCAAATTATCTCTATCAGATTTAGGAATTCAGAGACTGAATTTCTGGACCAACCTTTGACTTAGGAAAATATTTATATGACTATTGTGAATAAAATACTTGAACATGGTACATGTCTCCCTCTGCTTCATGGCCTACCTCCACTTCATGATCTTCATGTGTCTTGAACTGTATGACTGTACATACTTGAACTATATTATTTGAACATACTATACGCATCCCTCCACATTATGGCATTCAGGGGGTAAGTTTTTTGCCTTTTTTTTAAAGCAGGGAAACCATAGGGAAGGTACAATACTCTATGGGTATCAGTATCCAAAGAACTGAAGTCTGTGAATGTTGATGAAGGTGTTTTTTTAAGTTTTGGTCTTTCGTTTGTTTTAAGAACAAGAAGCTCAAGCATCCTCATCAGCAAAAATATTTCAAAAGGGTAAAACTTGTCATGCAAGAGGAGGATCATTTGTAGATATTGCTTCCTTAGGCAGCAGATGGCAAGTCATGACGAAAAGGAGTACCTAACTGAAAAGGAGAAGAAACACACTTTCACCTAATAAAAGAATGAAAGATGTTAATGTATGAAATAGAAAATAGAAATAACAAGTTGGGGGAAAAGACAACAGATAGTATTTATTTTGTATGGCCTTAATGTTTACCAGGAACACTGAGTTCAGATTATATATGTATATGTATGCATATATATGATATAAATATTTATAATGTATATAGCACTACACTGTCTTCCCATTGTTCATCGATTTGCTCGAGCAGGCATAAGTAACATCTCCATTGTGAGACTTGTTACTGTTTTTGGCATATCGAATACGTCACAGGGAGCTTTCCAGGTTTTGCCGTTTGGGGCGTGATACTCTTGGTAGCTTGCCGGGCTCTCCGAGAGGGGTGGAGGGAAGTCGTACTGCGGTGGGCCTGGGTCGTCTGCATGCAAGGCAGGTGCCTTGCCACTGTGCTATTGCTCGGCCCAATATATATAAATATATTTATGTATATGATATTTATAAAAATTAAGGATAGTTCTTAACAAGATCAGAAATATTAACTAGTACACTCAAGGTCTAATCTGCCAGTGAGCAAAATGTTCTATAAAATCTGACTGCTGTGAACTTCCAATTGTTTGAAAGAGATGGAGCTCAGTCTTTCCTTTTCCCTGTAATAATTATACTATTCCTTCAAAAATGCCTACAAGGGATCAGCAGGGTTGTGAAGTAGGAAATGAAGGCGGGGGATGATGGTATGTGACTGAACATATTAGGAAACTTGGAGCATATCTTTATTTCTACCTCATCTGGATCCTTCATTCGTAGGGTCTCCTCATTCTCTGGGCAATGTTCTGCTGCTTTCATTGACAGCTCTTTGGTGTAAAGATGTAAGTCACAACAAATCAACAGCCTTCGATTTTTACACCTCAATGTACATAGGCTCTAGGGACAAGGATGTAGAGAGGGAATCATATCAAGAGGAAGACACACTCTACGAGCCCACACCACTGCAAGTCACGGCATCCCCTCATCATTCCACTTAGTTTAGCCCATCTGACAAACTTTTTGTTTTAAATGATTTTCCTAAGAGGTCACATTTTATTTCCAGTTTGTCCTTCAAAAAATGCTTTAATCTCTCTATTCGAGTGATAGCCATGCTCAGATCAATGGGATTCTTTGACCCACAATAATGAAAGGCTGTAGACACAGCTCTCAGGGACTTATCCCCAGGTCTGAAACTGATTGCCCAAGGACAACCGTTTGATTTGACTGAAGAAAACGCGGATGAGGATAATTTCCCAAGGGACCTATGGAATTCATGGTATTTGGTGGGTAGGAGTTTCACAAAATGATGCCAGACTTTATTCTATTCTCTCTTGATAAAAACATTAGACTCTTTAGGGGGTAGATATTAGATTTATTCTACTAAATTAGTCTTCTGTTTTAGATTTATGGCAATGGTTCTCAAGCCACTGCAATTCACATAACACTCTATAACAATGAAACAAGTATTCTAGGATATTACAGGTCCATGAGAAAACCTGACAATGTCTTAGAATTAAAATTTACACTGTTATTGTCTACGGGGAAATGTTTGAACAAAATATATTATGCCTCAATCTTAGTAAATGTAGTCTTCATAACAGTCCAGATTAATTAGAACTGTTATCTGAAGTGGTTTACATATTAGCAAGAAACTTTTTACTGGTTAAGTCACTGAAATGAAGATTGTTTATATTGTAGCTTTGCTTATTTAATCTTAGTGGTTATAGGAGATATGCTTAAGATTAATCACTAAAATGTTATTAGCGTATACTATAACTTAAAAATACATCAATGGATATATTTTAAATTAATAGGGATCAGAGGGTGGAAAATTGAGAATATGTCAGAGAAAGTTTATAAAATTGAAAGTGGTCAATTTAAACTTGTATGTATATATGGAAATGAAGACAACTGGTAAATCAATACAATTAAGAAACAATGTTATCAACTTGGAGTAACAAAATAATCTTCAGCTCCTGACATTTATTTAAATAAAGAGATGTAGAAACTTTAAAACTGGAATTTAAAAATAAAAAATACTCAGGCATGACTATATTTATATAAAAGTATATTTAAGGTTATTAAGAATAATTAGCTACTAAAAAATTTCAATTCACCAAGGAGAAAAACAATTCTAAATTTTAGATGTTTAAAGCATAACAGTGAAAGCAACTGCAAAAAAGTATTGTAAAATTCCAAAATATAAAATTGTTTATAATACTATCAATTTAATTTATAACGTCAGTAAAGTTAGATCATCTGAAAAAAGGAATAGAAATCATATGAATATTTGATATATTCAACTGGAAATCTTGATACTGTGAATGCCTTCAAAACCTTGTTAGAACAATTAGACAATATTATTTTTTTCATATTCTAATAAAATATTTTTGTAACACACTTCACTTGAGGTCTCAAAGGAAATTTAAGTGAAGAATAATTACTAGTTTTCTACAGATTATATTTTCTAATCAAAATAAAATAAATCAGAAACAGCAGTATTAATACGTAGAAAGTATAGCTAGAAATTTAAAGCAGAAAATTTAAATATTTTAAGTTTCAAGAAAGAACACATAATACAAACTATGCAATGAAATAGAAAATACATAGTAAAACCTATAAAATATACATGAGTAAAATTTTGAGAGAAATATATATATACACTCTCATGTGCTTACATTAAATAAAGCTTTTAGTTAAAAAAATAAATAAAATTCAACTGAAAAAGCTTCTTAACAAATAAATTGGAAAAACAAAATCAGTGAAATAATGCAGAAGACATAATTAAAATATTCATAAAACCAATAAAGATGAAAAATAGAATTAAAGTCCAAAAGATAATTCTTATATATAAATAATAAAATTAAATATTTTATGGTAGGCTTAATCAAAAATTATATTGCTGGGAATGACTTATTCCTACAGCACCACTGGGTGTAACTTCACTAAAAAATAAAAAAAATTTGAGAAAAATTGTTTATAGGAATAAAGGTGAAATATAAAGTATATGTAGAGTGGTAATTTACAAAAATAAAGAATATTGTTACCAACTTACACCAAATAATAAGAATGCCTGTGCTAGCTTGATAATTTTCTAGAAAAAGTTATCTACAAAACTGATTCAAGAAAAAAATAAAGTTACATTTCTTAAACTATGATAGTAATTTGCTCATGTTAAACCTATCAAGATTGAGAAAAATTATTGAGAGCCTTACCAGTCAATTCTTCCAAACACTGAAGGACAAAGTAATAAAAAAGAAAAATACAAATGAGAGGATTTCAGTTTATTTTGTATTTGTTCGTAACCTCAATAGCAGATCCCGAAATAGTAGTTTTCGAATTCTAAGTAATTGAACTAATCAATTACATTTAAATCAAGGTTAAGTTATCTTAATAAATAAATTGTCTTCTGAAACTGACTCCCACATTCGAACAGAGCATGGTTTCAGTTATCAGGAGTGTTAGTTTCTGACAATGAGCAAATGAATATCCTTTGAATAGAGGGAGAAGCTGATACTTCACTCAAAGTTAACACACTCTCTCCCTGGACTCAAGTTCTGCCGATAGAATGCTTGTTGCTGGAGTACAGACATGTCCCTTAGCTAGGTGGAAACTGCTTGGAAGTTTCTCCTTCTCATTCTGTGATTGACTCTAGAGATAGAAGAGGAGTAATTGGAATGTAACAGCATGGTATCTACAGAACTTTCAGTTATCTACTTAACATTATGTTTCTTAAGCTAAACGACCACTATTTAGATGTTTATCATGTTTTATTTTACTTTTGTGTATTTCTGTAATAATACTAACAAATAAATAATGCCAAAATAGACTGATAATGTAGATCTTAAATCTGTAAAGTCAATTATGCCGCTCTAATTACCCACCAAATCATACACATCACTCAGCCTCAGTCCTCTTAAGGATAAGAATCTTATTGGGGCTTGAGAGATATTACACTGGGTAGGGCACTTGCCATGCCAGCAACCAGCCTGGGTTCATTCCCTGGCATCCTATATGGTACCCTGAGCCTTCAGTTGTGTCTCCGGAGAGAAACAAACAAACTCATCATCATCATCATCATTTTGTTGTGTTGATTGACGTGTTTATATCTTTACATATGTTTAATTTATGTTAAATTCAAAGTAATACTTTGCGAATGAATCAATACAGTTGATTGAAATGCACTGAAATGACAGGCATGTAATTTAAATCAGAAAAGTTCACTGATATCTGAAAGTTTCAGTGAAAAGCTATAAAGTGTGCTCATTGTAACCCAAAAGGTGAAATGAAGTTTTGAGATGCATGTTCAGGAAATATGGACAGGAAAAATACAAAATGCAGTTTTGATGAGATGGTCATTGAGTGTCTATTAAAAGGGGCTCAGGAGATCAATTTACAGTTAACAAGGGTTTCCTTGTAAAAGAGTTGGCTAAAAGAAAAATGGTTTGTGGAAGGCAGGCTTGCAGATGGCCAAAAGTTTGCACATGAGTGATAAGTCTGGAGAAACAGCATGGCAGGAAGATTTAGGGCTGTATTAGTGCTGAGACATTGTAGGATCAACACGAATTTTACTGGAAGGGGTGTTACCCTTGCATTCTTTCTTCCTCTAGAGTCATTGTGGGAGTTTGTTTTGTTGACTTGCTTATGTTAGAATGTTTTGAGTTGAAAAAGATTATATCAATACCTATGACACTAATATGGCATAGGTGGATATAATTTGCAGTAGCAAAGAGGGAGGGGATAGCCCAGGATTTGTAAAATCCCAGTCTACTTTCCTGCATCTTTCCAGTCTCAATCTCCAAATTACCAAATCTAAATCTTGAAATTGGGAGACTACTTCTGGAAATTGTAGCATTCTTACATTTCCTCAACTGATCCTTATGGACTCAAAATTTGAAAAATTTTATCTTTTCAAACCAGTAAAACACCCGGCTTGTTCAAAAGAACATAATTTGCCTTTAACTCTTTTTATTTTTTTTTTACTTTTTTAATTTTTTTCCCATTTTTATTGATTTACTGATTTACCTCTGTTACCATGAGGTACAATAACAGAGCTTTCATGTTTGAGCTTCAATCATACAATTATCAAACACCCTTTCCTTCACCAGTGCACGTTTTCCACCAAACTCCCCAGAACATCCCCCTCGCCCATTCCACACATACCCCTGCCTGTGTGACAGACAATTTGTACAATGATCTCTTTCTCTACTTTGGCTACCTTCGAAATTTGAGCCCAGTCCTACCAATACTTATACCTGCCGAAAATGCAATGCTAGACAATATGTTTTGTATTGCTTGTTGTGGATACAATATAATGTTGCGTGGCCATGAGAGTGGCCACACGCTCTAGGAATTCTAAAATTTTAATAATTAGGGTCTGGAGAGAAAGCTGCAGCAAGTTGCTCGGGTCCGAGATTCATTTGTGTGTCTCTGTATCAAGGTCATGTGGAAGCTAAGTAGATGGTGGCTGGGTGTGGGTGTATTCTTAAAATCCCATCAGGGGTGGAGGGTAGGAGAAGGACCAACTCCTCCCCTGTCCCATGAGGCCTGCCGTTTCCTGCCTCCAGCATTTATACCTGGAGCTATTCTCTGAGTTCTAGAAGATGACTGGCACCAGGAATCCTAGAGGGCAGGCAGAGGGATGGCACCCGTCCCCAACTGGACTGGCCCGTGAAAATGGCCCATTGCAAAGTCCAGAGCCATCTCTGCAGCAAGTTGCTCAGGTCTGAGATTCGTTTGTGAGTCCTACCTTTAACTCTTAAAAATCCAAATATTTCTCAAGCAGGATTAGAAGAAAGCCCCATTTCATTTGGCACTCACACATCAAATTCCATGAATACAATTAAATACCTTTGGGAATTAGCAGAGTCTAGTTACTTTGCTGTCAAAAAGGAAAACTTTTCCTTGGAGAAATTTTTGCAGACGTCCTTGTGCTTTGCCACAATAAAAGAGGAGTTTCAATTTACATCTTGTTCTCCATTTTCTTTCTTCAACCAATCTTTGGCATTCATACCAAGGCTTTCCTGTTGATTACCAAAAACAAACAAACAAACAAACAAACAAAACAAAACAAACCCAACAACCCTCAGGCTTTAGCTTGACTACCTAATTAAGTCTTTCATCTGATGAAAGACTTTCTGAACAATGTAATACACACATGGTAAGAGCAATCACCTTCTCCTTCGGAGTCCTTGGAAGAGTAACTTGGTAAGCAAGACAAGACTTGTTCTTCACCAAAATCATGTAGTGTGGCAATAAACTTCAGTTTAACAATAGAGTCTATGGACAATAAAATTACTGAAGCATGTTCATTTTTTTTAAAAAAAAACTTTATATGGTCTCATGCAGAAAAGCAATACTGATCAATTTCAGTGATAACTAAATAATATGTATTTGGAGAGGTAAACTACTTTAACCATTTTGCATCAGGAATAATGGTGCAGTTGAGATTTGAACTTGGTTCGTAGTAAAACCAAAATCTGGATATTTTCTAATATAACACACTTTGCAATTTAGTGACTCTGAGTTCCTGAAACTCAAATGCTGAGTTTCTTTTGTATAAATCCCCAATAATTTCAGCTATCCTAACTGTAAAAAATTAAAAATATTTGTTCACACAAGGAAATAGGCATTGTAAACTTGCAGAGCACATTCAAGCTAAAGATTATTTTATTTGGAATGTAGACATTCTGGATATACTTCTGGCATTAAAGTAGCTAATGAAAAAAATCTTCCCATGTATTATTAAATAGATATTATTTTGCATTTAGCATACTGTGATCTTTAAAATGTATATGCTGACATACAGGAACATATTTATGAAAAAGTTACATAAATGTTAGCTCTAAAATTATGATTATATTCTATTTCTTTTATTTAAGCATTATAACAAGCTTACATATACTCTCCATTTGGTTAATAATGATATTTAGGATTTGATAAAATCAGCAAATGTTACTAACTGATTACAGTGAAATTGGAGTATCTTCTACTGACTGATTCATTTGTATTTGATGAATAAAAAGTTACTTTATTCATTTAAATGTTTAATAATGACTGATAGGCAACTCACACTCTTAAATATTCTTGATGTCTAGTAATGATTTTGACAATAACAAACAAAAATACTTTCTGAGGAAGAAACTTGTGTACTGGGTATCTTACTGAGTGGAGCTGTACATCAGCTCAATTTAAGTTTATCATCAGCTGCCATATATCCTTAAATCTATGAATAAAATATTGGCTAGGGATTGATGTCAATTAGAATTAGTTTTGCACTTTACCTTAACCTTTTATGAAAGGATTCCAGCATTGACATTTTTATTGTTTAGTGCAATGTTTATGAGAAACAGCCTTGTTCCTGACGTCCCATTCGCTCTCAATGGAATGACCATCTCCGAATGCAACAGCTATGTGTACCTAGGTCGAGAGGTCAACATGACAAATGACCTGGCACCCGAGCTGCGCAGGAGGAAGAGAACGGCTTGGAACGCCTTCAAGAACGTCCAAGAAATAGCTAAGAGGACGAAGAACCTCCAGCTCCGGGCACATCTCTTTGATTCCACTATTCTTCCTGCATTAACATATGCCTCAGAGACCTGGGCCCTACACAAACAAGATGAGAACGCTATTCAGGTCTCCCAAAGAAGAATTGAAAGAGCTATGCTTGGAATATCACGTTTCACTCAAATGAGAGAAAGAATCCGGAGTTCTGACATCCGTCGACGATCAAGGATCAGGGACGCTGTCTCATTTGCCAAGGTGTCGAAAATCAGATGGGCTGGTCACGTAATGAGATTTAAAGACACCGTTGGACTAGAGCTGTTACTGATTGCATTCCACAGGATGTCAAGAGACCGCGTGGCCGCCCACCTACCAGATGGTCAGACTTCTTCGTCAAGATCATGAACGATCGGTTTGAGGCCCTTCATGTTCCCTGAGCGAACAGATGCCATTGGGCTACACTAGCACGCAACAGGGACAAATGGAGACATTACTGGCGCCTGCTTGAGCAAATCGACGACTAACGGGAAGTTAAGTGACTAAGTGACTAAGTGCAATACGGGACTGGAGCATGAGCACAGCAGGTAGGGTGTTTGCCTTGCATGCAGCCAACTGGGCTGACCCAAGTTCAATTCCTCCACTTTCGATTCCTCTGCCCCTCTCAAAGAGCCTGGCAATCTACCAAGAGTATCTCCCTAGCACGGCAAAGCCTGGCAAGCTACCCATGACATATTCGATATGCTAAATACAGTAACAAGTCTCACAATGTTACTTGGCCCGCTCAAGGAAATTGATGAACAACGGGAGGACAGTTGACAGTGACGGTGACAGTGAAATACAAATAATTTATTCAAGATAATTCGATACTTAAGGTTGGTCTCCCCAATGCAAGATTTCCAAATAAAATCCTCACATCTATATATCTTTTAAATATCTATTTTAAGTAATTTTGATTCTGTTCTATGATAGTTTCTTTGCAACTACCAAGTTCCCTCTAGTACTTTTGAAGTATTAAAAATATACAAGCACTGAAATATTTGAGCATACTATTTCTAAATCAAGATCAGACTTGATGAATGTTGATTTCAATACTACACAGAATTGAAATACAGGAGCTGTTGAGTCACATGAAGAAACTATTGAAGTAATCACAGACCTGCTCACCCTTTCACTAAATTATTCCAGTTGTAAAATTTTGTATCTATTTTTAAAGATTTACTGCTCTTTGTGATCAGTAATTTTATCCACACATTATTTTTTTATCCATATTTTAATTATAATTAAAAAACAATATGTTCACTATGGAGATTGTAAGTGGAGAACTGAAAAAAATTGTTCCTCAAAAATCCAACACTGAATACTAATCCTTTGTCATAAGAGTGATGGACAAATATTTTCTTCCAGTATGTGCAGTGTTTTATCCTTCTGATCATCATTTGTTTTATGGTAGGAAAACTTCTTTGATGGAGTCTTATTTTTCTCTTTGTTCCTGTTTCCTTAGCCAATGATATTGACTTATTGAAAATGCCTTTTAGATTCGATGTCAGGAAGTTCTGTTTACATTTTCCTCAATATGCTTTATGGATTAAGGTCTGATATCAAAGTCTCATTTTGATTGAATTTTATGTATGATAAGAGAAGAGGGTCTGAGTTCATTTTTTTCCATGTGTGATACAACAGCATTGCCAGCATCATTTGCTGAAGACCCTCTCCTTGCTCCCCTTTACACTCCTAGCTCCTTTGTCAAAGATTAAATGACCATATATTAGAGGGTCTGTCTTGGTGTTCTCAGTTTTATTCCGTTTGTTTGAAGTTTGTGCATTTTCAAATACCTCATTGTCTTCACTGTCTCGGTTATTGTGGCTTTAGAGTATTTGGGGGAAAGAAAAACCTCCCATATTATTTTTTTCCTAGAATTACTTTGGCTATTGAGAGGGAGTGTTACTACTTCATGTAAATTTCAGCAGCATTTGTTCTATATTTTTAAAACGTATCTTGGGAATTTTATAGGAACTGTACTGAATCTGTGTATTGCTTTGGGTTGAATTGTTATTTTGACAATATTAATGCATTCAGTCCATGAGCAGGGCATATGTTTTCATTTCCTTTTGTCTTCTCTTATTTGTTTTCTTGTACTTTGCAGTTTGCTGCAGATCTCTGGGTGTTGATTTTGCATCATGACACATTGCTATACAATTTAATTGTTTCGAGGATTTTTTTTTTGCAGAATCTTTAGTGTTTTCTTAGTAACATGTAATCTGCAAACAACAGCAGTTTGACTATGGCAAAAGTTAAATTCTTATGACAAAACTCTTATGACAAAGAGTTAATATCCAAAATATATAAAATACATTTTAGTTTTAATAAGAAAAAACAATATATCCCATCAAAAATTGGAGAAAAGAGACGAATATGAACTTTCTCAAAGAAGACATACCAATGGCCAATTAGTAGATGAGAAAATGCTCTACATCACATCATCAAAAAAATGCAATTAAAACAATGGATATCACTTTACACCAATAAGATTCGCACATATCAAAAAGAGCAAAAAAAGCAACCAGTGTTGGTATGAATTCTGGGGGAAAGGGAACTCTCATCCACTGACGGTGGGAACGTCACTGACTCAATTTTTTGAAAAACAATAAGGATGCTTCTCAAAAACCTAATAATTGAGCTTCCATATGACCCAACAATTTCACTTTTTAGCATGTACCATAATGGATAAAAACAATTTCTGATCAGAAAAGACATTTGAGCTCCTATGTTCGTTATGATAGCCAAAATCTAGAAACAATTCAACTGTCCAAGAACAGATGAACAGATCTACTACTTGGCTATAATAAAAAAAAATAAAATCATGAATTTTTACATTATGTGGATGGAACTGTAGAGTATCATGGTTAGTTGTGTATTCAAAAAATAAATAAAAAGCCAGGGCTCTCTCTAGCCACATGTGCTTTGTGGTCTCGGGCCATATCCCCCTCCCTGGATGGCCAATGGCAATGGGCAAACGAAGGAAGAAATGAGGGCCACCAGGCTGGTTGGTGATCAGTTGATGTTTATTCAGTTCTTCCCCTCCCTACCCCCAGCGCCTGTTTCAGTCTCATTAATCACCCCATTACAGTCTCACGCTGCCCCTCATTCCAGTCTCCTCACTTTCCCCATGCCCATTTCTCCACCTGTCTCATAGCCTTAATCTCCCGCCCCACGTCCAAGCCTTGGGGAAGCAGCTCACCCAGGTTTATTAGCACAATCAACACATGAAAGCTCTTCCTCTGATGTCCCGCAGCCAGGAGATCTACTAAAGGGGGAAATTCCACCAAGGGATGTATTTTTCCTTTCCTTAGTCCAGTAGTCATTTAACCATTCGTCTTAATTCTGCTTCTTAACATTAACCATTTTGTATGGACACAATAAGAGGTACATTAAGCTTATAGGGTGGCTTTCCTGGGGACATCTCACTATCGATCTCAGACTTTCACTCTTTCAATTATGACAGAATTTGTCCATGACTGTGCTCTTAACTTATACCTAAGTATTGACTCTTTGCCTTGCCTGTTTTGGTGCCAGGGTAGATCACAGCTTGCCCTGGGTCCATCCAGTTCCTCATCAGGACCCTGCTTTGCGGTGCTAGAAACTAAAGGGCAACTGAGGCTTAAATCAAGGAAACAGATGGCCAGAGTGGATATTATTAGGAGTCAATTAACTCCCAAGTTACAAAATCATAGCATTAACGATTATCCTGTGTCTCTACAAATAGGACATTGCCCTGAATTAACTATTCAAAAGGACACAAGGAGAAGAGAAAAGCAGTATTTCACTTACAAATACAAATCCAGTGTCCTAGAAGGATTTGACCTTACGAGTCAACACAGTCTGATTAGGGAGTAGAGGTGATTGACCTGTTGGGGAAGTAGAGCAGAACAAAAGTTTTCAGATAAACATAGAGGAATGGGAGTGCCTTGGGAACATTGTGATGGGTGTAACCCAATAAACCTAAGCTCTCTGCAGCCAGGAAGAAAGGGCAAACCAATGTTAAACCTAAAATGTTTAGAGCTATGTTCCACTAAACACAGAGGAATGGGAGTGCCTTGGGAGCACTGTGATGGGTATAACCCAATAGAGCTAAGCTCCCTACAGCTCCCCAGTCCTTTCTCCCAGGAGAAAGGACAAACCAATGTTACCCTACAGTTAATGAAGAAAGCCAGAAGGGGAGAGAGAAAAATATAGAATGACTTCCTTCATATGAGATATCAAGATGCATAGTAGGTGAGTAGCAAAAGAAGAAACGGAACAGAATCTAAGAACTGGGCTATATGTGCATGTGGTGAAGCCATGTTGAGTTTGAGGAGGATGGAGAGAGGGGATTACCTGAGACAAGGGGGAGGGAAATGGACACTATTGCAGGATTGTGGTGCTGTAATGCCGCTGTCATAAAATCCTGTCATTGAGAGTACTGTAAAATTATAGTGACTAAAATTTTGAAAAAAAAAACAAACTAAAAAATACAATTCTGGGGCCAGAAAGGTAGCATGAGCTACTTACCTTGCAAGTAGCTCACCTTGGTTTGGTCCCTGGTATCACATATGGAATATCTCCAGGAGTGAGCACAAAACCAAGAGTAAGTCCCAGATATTGTTATTTTTGGCCTCCTTTGTCCTATCACAAATTTGACTCTTTTTACCAGGGGGTCAAAGAAATCAATGACTTCTTCAACTTTACGATAAGTTTTTTGGTTGTTATTTTATTTTATTTTTTTATTTTTTTCTTTTTGGGTCACACCTGGTGATGCACAGGGGTTACTCCTGGCTCTGCACTCAGGAGTTACTCCTGGCGGTGCTCAGGGGACCATATGGGATGCTGGGAATCGAACCCAGGTCGGCCGCATGCAAGGCAAATGTTCTATCCACTGTGCTATCTCTCCAGCCCCATTGGTTGTGATTTTAATAGGGAATTAAAGCTTTTGCTGCAGGGGCTAGGGGCTAGTGGGAGGGAAACTGGGGACATTGGTGATGGGGAATGTATACTGGTGGATAAATGGGTATTGGAACATTGTATGACTGAAACCCAACCACGAATAGCTTTGTAGCTGTGTATGTCATGGTGATTCAATAAAAAAAATAAAAGATAATACCAAAAAAATAATTGTTTATATAAACATATATGCATGTATATACATATAGATGCATGGTTATATATATAAATATATATATGACATAAATTGTATTTTTCAGTGGAATTAAGTTCATTCACAGATGTTTACTATGTAAACATCATTACTATCCCATTTCCATCAAGTTGTTATGTTCCAAACCAAAACTCTGTTTCCAATTAACAGTAACTCCCATACTTTCCTCTCCCTTGTCTCTGTACTCAGTAGTCTTCCTTTGTTTAAGAATTTTGCTTCCTTACGCACCTCATATGGTGAGGACAGAAAAGCATTTTTCATTTTCATAATTCTTTGAAGGGTTATTTAAATTATAGCATATAGCAGAATATCCTACTTTTTTAAAGACTAAATCATTTTAATTGATTGTATATGATGTGTTTTGTTTATACATTAATCCTTCAAGAGGCATTTGAGTTATTTCTAACTTTGTGTGTTTTAAATAATATTGGTATACAGATACACATTTGAGTTCCTAATTTAACTTGATATAAAATTGCTGAATTATATGGTAGTTTCATATCTAATTTTTGAGGAACTGACTATTTTTCATAGCTGCTGCATTGTTTCACTTTCCTATTAGCAATATACAAAGGTATGAGCTTTTCTATATTCTCATCAATAGTTATAATTAAGTTTAAAAAAAAGATATGGCCTTCTTAGTGAGTGTGAAGTAGTGAGTTCAGCTGACCTTTTAGTAAATCCGTTTTAAATGTTCATTGATCAGGTTAAGAACTATGAAGTTTTGTAGTATTGGACAATCAATTTTAAATTAATGAATTAATTTTAATCATCCCATTTAAAATTGTCCTGATATAGAATTAAACCAAAATATATGAATTAACTGAATAAATGCTGTACAATTTACTTCGTGGTACGCACCATATAAACACAAGAGTTAAAATTAAGATATGCCTAACATGAATTCAAAAATATTTTAGAAATTATAACCAATAGATTAACAATTTCCTATAACAGTAAGGGAAAAAACGGTCTGTTGAGGTGGGTCAGTAATATCTCCTTACAATTAATTTTTTATTTCAAGGCTTTTTAAAGGTGCAGTTTGTTCTTCTATCATACTTGGTGCAGTCTCTGCTCTTGTCTGCAAAATAGTGATCAAAATCTCTGGGTGTTAAGTCTGTAATACTAAAGTGATCTATTTTTCTTTGATGGGGGCACCTGATTCATAAAATGTCTTCAGCTCTGAGATAATATTTATTTTAATTAATTTGCAGGGGTGGGGGACATACCTGGTTATTTCAGGGCTTATCACTTGGCTCTGTGCTCAGGGATTACTTCTAATGGTGACTCTTGGGACCATATGCAGGCTAGTTAGGTGAATGCAGGTCAAGTGCTTTACATGCAATACTATTTCTCCACTTCAGCTCCAGGATTTTCTTGTGTGTGTGTGTGTGTGTGTGTGTGTGTGTATGTGTGTGTGTGTGTGTGTGTGTGTTTATATGTTTTATTATATACCTTACAGTTTAAGTAACAGCTAGATTTTTTAAAAATTAGAGCACTGTAATTTACATAATTATTCATAGTTGGTGCTGGAGCGATAGCACTGCGGGTAGGGCGGTTGCCTTGCATGCAGCCAACATGGCTGACCCGAGTTTGATTCCTCCGCCTCTCTGGGAGAGCCTAGCAATTTATTGAGAGTATCTTGCCCGCACGGCAAAGTCTGGCTAGCTACCCATGATGTTTTCGATATGCCAAACACAGTAACAATCACAACTAATCACAACCATCCTGTTATTCGTCGATTGCCTTGAGTAGGCCCCAGTAATGTCTCCTTCGTCCTAGCCCTGAGATTTTTTAAAAAGTGCCATATTCAAGGCTCTTTCAGGCTTAGGAGAATGAGCCCCTTCATTGTTACTGGTATTTGGCATATTGGGTACGTCACGGGGAGTTTGCCAGACTCTGCCGTGTGGGCAGGTTACATTCGGTATCCTGCTGGTTTGTCCAAAGTAGGAATGAGATGATAAGATGTTGTGAGGCCGTGAATGCGGCCGCGTGCTTCCAGGAGCTGGATTTTATAGTCTCTGAGTCTTGGCCATTGATGGGATTACACGGCGCTAGGGGGCCAGTTGGTGGGTGTGACCCCCGCCTACTGGAATTTGGAGGATCTGGTGGAGGATGCTCAGCCCAAATCCGAGTAGGCTTGAAGATCTCGGCCCCGGAGGAGCCCTGATCGGGGCGGGGAGGAAAGCTCAACCCGCTCCCCTCCAAGGGGCCCTGGCGGTGAGGACAGTCAGGTGCGGGGGCAGGAGACTGCACTGTTCTTCTTCCGGGAGCTGGTTTTTATAGTCTCTGAGTCTTGGCCGTTGATGGGATTGCACGGCGCCAGGGAGCCAGTTGGTGGGTGTGACCCCCGCCTACTGGAATTTGGAGGATCTGGGTGGAAGATGCTCAGCCCCGATCCGAGTAGGCTTGGAGATCTCAGCCCTGGGACCCGCGTGACTTTGTTCCTCTGCCGGTACCTTTATGTGTGCGGAGAGTGGTCTCAGCATGGTGGTGGCTGGTTCTGGAGGTTACTCCAAACACAGTAACAAGTCTCACAATGTTACTGGGCCCGCTTGAACAAAATCGATGAACAATGGGAGGACAGTGGCAGTGACAGTGATTCATAGTTGAGATTTAGGCTCATATGTTTCAAAAGTGTTAACTTTTGTTCACCAGAGTCCACAAGGTCCCTTTTACTTTCAAGGCTGCCTTCTTAATGGGAAGTTTGGTTGTAGTTTGTATCTCATACTTTAAGTGTGGTTGGTTCTGTGGTTTAGATATATAGTTATATCTCATTTATACATACAGAAATATACATCACTGAAATGTCCAAGTTACTTCCCCACTACTTACCTCATTATCTCCCATTTTCCTCTTCTTAATTATTCCCTTTAACTTCTGTCTTCCCTGTCTTAATTTTATATTCGAAGGTCAGGGGCAATCTAGGAATCTTTCCTTTGATACATTACTTTTTCTTCTTTTATTATTCTATGTACCACAGATAAATTAAATTATCCAGTATTTGTTCTTATTATTCTGAATTACTTCTGTAGCAGGCTGGAGCGATAGCACAGAGGTAGGGCGTTTGCCTTGCGTGCAGTCAGCCCAGCCGTGCTGGGTTCGATTCCTCCGCCCCTCTCGGAGAGCCCGGCAAGCTACCGAGAGTATCTCGCCCGCATGGCAGAGCCTGGCAAGCTACCCATGACGTATTCAATATGCCAAACACAGTAACAACAAGTCTCAACAAAAAATGGAGATGTTACTGGGCCTGCTCGAGCAAATCGATGAACAACAGGAGGATGATGATAATAATGATGATACTTCTGTAGCACTGTAGCACTGTCCTCCCATTGTTCATCGATTTGCTTGAGCGGGCCCTTTGTGAGACTTGTTGTTACTGTGTTTGGCATATTGAATACTTCACAGGGAGCTTGCGAGGCTTTGCCATATGGGGGAGATACTCTTGGTAGCTTGCCGGGATCTCCAAGAGGGGTGCAGGAATCCAACTTGGCTCTGCCAGGCTGGCTGAGTGCAAGGCAAATGCCCTACCGCTGTGCTATCCCTCCAGCCTGAATTACTTCATAAAAAAATACCTTTCAGTTCCATCCAAGTTGTAGTAAATTGCTTGATGTCATCATTCCTAGCAACTGCACTGTATTCCATTGTATACATGTATATGCCACATTTTCATTTTCCACTTATTTGTCATTAGACACAGGAAGAGTTTATAATTTAGTCAGAGTGTGGTGTTCCAGCAATTTAATTTTATTTATTTATTCTTTAATTGGGCTGGAGCGATAGCACAGCGGTAGGGCGTTTGCCTTGCACGCAGCCACCATGGCCGACCCGAGTTTGATTCCTCTGCCCCTCTCGGAGAGCCCGGCAAGCTACCGAGAGTATCTCGCCCGCATGGCAGAGCCTGGCAAGCTCCCCGTGACATATTCGATATGCCAAACACAGTAACAACAAAGTCTCCAATGGAGACGTTACTGGGCCCGCTCGAGCAAATCGATGAACGACGGGAGGGCCTTTACCTTTTACCTTTACCTTTAATTGAGTCACTATACAGAATACAGTTACAAAGCTGTTCATAATCAGGTTTAGTCAAACAAGTGTCCATCATTCATCACTTCACCAGTGTAATTTCCCACCACCAATTACCCCAGTATTCTTCCCACCACTCTTTCCCCACTTCAGCCTGCCTCTATGGTAGGCACTATTCTCCTTTCTCTGTCTGCCTGTCTGTCTGTCTGTCTCTGTCTCTCTTCTTTAGAAAATCATGATTTGTCATATAGGTACTAATAGGTTATCCTGTTTGGTCCTTTACCTACTTTCCACACACAGTTCTCATCCAGAGTGATCATTTCCAACTATAATTGCCAGAATTATCCCTTTTCTATCCCAACTGCCTTCTTCCCCAGCGCTTGAGGCAGACATTCATACTCCTGGCCACTGTTTCTACTGTCCTTGGGTATTAGTCTCATACTATGTTTTCTTATATCCCACAAATGAACACAATCATTCTATGGCTGTCACTCTCCTTCTGACTCATTTCACTCAGCATGATACTCTCCATGTCCAACCAGTAATAAGCGAATTTCATGACTTTATTTATCCTTACAGCTGTGTAGCATTCCATTATGTAGAAGCACCATCACCAGTTGTCTGTTCTCAGGCACTCGGGTTGTTTCCAGATTCTGGCTATTGTGAACAGTGCTGCAATGAACATACAAATGCATATGGCACTTTTTTCTTTAAATATTTATTAGTGAAACACCATGAGGTACAGTTGTAGACTTACAAATTTTTGTGCTTGGGTTTCAGTTATACAATGATCAAGTACCCATCCCTCCACCAGTGCCCATTTTCCACCACCACAGGTCCCAGTATCCCTCCCACCCCCCATCCCCCCATCCCACCCTTCCTCTGTGGCAGGGCATTCCCTTTTGTTCTCTCTCTCTCCTTTTGGGTGTTGTGGTTTGCAAAAGAGGCATTGAGTGGCAATCATGTTTGGTCTATAGTCTACTTTCAGCATGCTTCTCCCATCCTGGAGGATCCTCCCAACACCTACTTCATTTGGTGCTCCCTTCTCTATCTGAGCTCCCTTTCCCCCTAGCATGTGTGGTTGGCCTCCAAACCATGGAGCAACATTCCTGGTACTGATCTCAGCCACTCTTGGGTGTTAGTCTCCTATTTTGTTACTTTATGTTCCCCAGATGAATGCAATCTTCTTTCTGAGTCATTTTACTTACCATGATACTTTCCATGTAGTACCATTTGTATGTAAATTTCATGACTTCGTCTTTTCTAATAGCTACATAGTACTCCATTGTGTAGATGTACCAAAGTTTCTTTAACCAGTCATCTGTTCTCGGTCACTCAGGTTTTTTTCCAGATTCTGGCTATTGTAAAGAGTGCTGCAATGAACAAACAAGTGCAGATGTCACTTCGACTATACTTTTTTGCCTCTCTGGGATATATTCCCAGGAGTATGGCAATTCTTTTGTATGTTTTTGTGCCCTCGGGATATATTCCCAGAAGTAGTATTGCTGGGCCTTATGGAAGCTCAATTTCTAGTATTTTTGAGGACTGCCCATATTGTTTTCACCTGCAGACCAATGGAATAGAGTTGAATATCCTGAAGCAGAAACTCAAATATATGATCCTTTATTTTTTTTTTCATTAGTGAAACACCATGAGGTACAGTTGTAGACTTAAAAATTTTTGTGCTTGGTCAACCGGTGCTGGCGCGGATGTGGCGAGAAAGGGACCCTCCTTCACTGTTGGTGGGGATGCCGACTGGTTCAGCCCTTTTGGAAAACAGTATGGACGATTCTCAAAAAATTAGAAATTGGGCTCCCATTTGATCCAGCAGTACCACTCCTGGGAATATATCCCGGAGAGGCAAAAAAGTATAGCCGAAGTGACATCTGCACTTGTTTGTTCATTGCAGCACTCTTTACAATAGCCAGAAACTGGAAGAAACCTGAATGCCCAAGAACAGATGACTGGTTAAAGAAACTTTGGTACAGCTACACAATGGAGTACTATGTAGCCGTTAGAAAAGATGAAGTCATGAAATTTACATACAAGTGGTACTACATGGAAAGTATCATGCTAAGCGAAATGAGTCAGAAAGAGAGGGATGGACATAGAAAGATTGCATTCATCTGGGGAACATAAAGTAACAAAATAGGAGACTAACACCCAAGAATGGCCGAGATTAGTACTAGGAATTTTGCTCCATGACCTGGAGGCCAACCACACATACTAAAAGAAAAGGGAGCTCAGATAAAGAGGGGAGCACCAACTAAAGGTGTTGGGAGGATCCTCTCAGGATGGGAGAAGCATGCTGAAAGTAGACTATAAACCAAACATGAATGCCACTCAATGTCTCTTTTGCAAATCACAACACCCAAAAGGAGAGAGAGAACAGAGGGGAATGCCCTGCCACAGAGACAGGGTGGGATGGGGGGTATGGGGGGTGGGAGGGATACTGGGATAGCACAGCGGTAGGGCGTTTGCCTTGCATGCAGCCAACATGGCCGACCCGAGTTCGATTCCTCCGCCCCTCTCGGAGATCCCGGCAAGCTACCGAGAGTATCTCGCCCACACGGCAGAGCCTGGCAAGCTCCCCGTGACATATTTGATATGCCAAACACAGTAACAACAAAATCTCCAATGGAGACGTTACTGGGCCCGCTCGAGCAAATCGATGAACAACGGGAGGGCCTTTACCTTTACCTTTTTATGGTGGTGGGAAATGCGCACTGGTGGAGGGTTGGGTGTTTGATCATTGTGCAATTGAAACCCAAGCACAAAAATGTGTAAGTCTGCAACTGTATCTCATGATGTCTCACTATTAAAAAAATTTAATAAAAAAAAAATTTTGTGTTTGGGTTTCAGTTGTATAATGATCGAGTACCCATCCCTCCACCAGTTCCCATTCTCCACCACCACTAGTCCCAGTATCCCTCCCACCTCCCTCATCCCCCCATCCCACCCTGCCTCTGTGGCAGGGCACTCCCTTTTGTTCTCTCTCTCCTTTTGGGTGCTGTGGTTTGCAAAAGAGATGTTGAGTAGCAATCATGTTTGGTCTATAGTCTACTTTCAGCATGCACCTCCCATCCTGGGCGATGATCCTTTAATATTTGATGGGCTGGAGCGATAGCACAGGGGTAGGGTATTTGCTTTGCGCGTAGCCAGCCCAGCTGAGCCGGGTTCGATTCCTCCGCCCCTCTCAGAGGGCCCAACAAGCTACCGAGAGTATCTCGCCCACATGGCAAAGCCTGGCAAGCTACTCATGATGTATTCAATATGCCAAACACAGTAACAACAAGTCTCAAAAATGAAGATGTTACTGGGCCTGCTCGAACAAATTGATGAACAATAGGAGGACAGTGTGTTTTGTTTTGTTTTTGCTCAAGCGGGCCCAGTAACGTCTCCATTGGAGACTTTGTTGTTACTGTGTCTGGCATATCGAATACTCTCCGGTAGCTTGCCGGGCTCTCCGAGAGGGGCGGAGGAATCGAACTCGGGTTGGCCATGTTGGCCGCGTGTAAGGCGAACGCCCTACCCGCTGTGCTATCGCTCCAGCCCGTTTTGTTTTTAATATTTGATAAAGGGGCAAGAAATGTGAAGTGGAGCAAAGAGATTTTCAACAAATAGTGCTGAGAAAACTGGGCTAGCTACAAGCAAAAAATTAACTTAGACCTCTGGTCTAATGCCAGGCACAAAAGTCAGATCAAGATGGATTAGAGACCTCAATATCAGACCTGAATCTATAAGGTAGCATTGTAGCACTGTTGTCCCATTGTTCATTGATTTGCTCGAACAGGCACCAATAACGTCTCCATTGTGAGACTTGTTACCGGTTTTGGCATATTGAATAGGCCACGGGGAACTTGCCAGGCACTGCCATGGGGACAGTATACTCTCGGTAGCTTGCCATGCTCTCTGAGAGAGACAGAGGAATCGAACTCAGGTCAGCCGCATGCAAGGCACGTGCCCTACCTGCTGTGCTATTGCTTCAGCCCATCCATAAGTTACATGGAGGAAAATGTGGGCACAACTCTCCATTATATTGAAGCTAAGGGCATCTTTAGAGATGAAACACAACTAATTAAGCAAGTGGAAGCAAAGATAAACGAATAGGACTATATTGAATTAAGAAGCTTCTGCACCTCAAAGGAAACAGTGACCACGATACAGAGACAGCCCATGGAATGGGAAAATTTATTTACTCAATACTTACCAAATAAGAGGCTAGTATCCAAGATATATAAGGGATTGACAGAACTTTACAAGAGAAAAACATTCAACCCATCAAAAAATGGGGAGAAGAAATGAACAGAAACTTCCTCAAAGAAGAAACACAAATGGTCAATAGGCACATCAAAAAGTGCTCTAGATATATAATCATCAGGGAGACGCAAATAAAAGCAACAGTGAGATACTGTCTCACACCACAGAGACTGGCACACAACCCAAAAGATCAAGAACAACCAAGGGAGAATGAGACTCTCATTTATTGTTGGTAGGAATGCCAACTGGTCCAGCATACTTTAAATAAATATTCCCTGAGGATCTGAATGAACTACAGATTTAGTCTCCTAAATACCCTACTTTGCACTTTCTCTGTCTTCATAGTTTGTGTGTCTTTTTAGAAATTAGCATTACAGCTCAAAGCTATCTAGCCTGCTCCCTCGTTAATTAACATTTGCATTCTCTTTCCAGGCCTTGAAATCACTGCTGCATATTTCTGAGGATACATTCAGTGACCATTAGCAATTATTTCCATTTTAGCTCTGAAGCTTTTAGACTCCTTTGACTTATGGTATGTCTCCCAATGCTGATGCAGAAACAGATACATTACTGGTGCAGAAATAGATCAGAAGTTGTTCTTTCAATCAGTGCTGATTTTTTTTATTTTATTTTCTTAAAGAGAGGGGTGGGGATGGAGAGAAAGTACATGGATTAAGGTGCTTTCCTTGCGTGCTGCTAACTCTGGTTCTTTCCCTGGCACCTCATGGTCCCCAGAGCCCTGGCAGAAGTGAGCCATAAACCCCAAATCAGGAGTAAGACCTGAGAATCATCAAGAGTTCCCCAAAACCAAAAATAAACAAAAAGGATAAGATATATCAGATAGATTTGATATCTGACTAAAATTTTAGCTTTCCTGAGTCCTAGACTGGTGATCTTCCTACTGTCATAGAATATTTCTGACAAAGATAGAGTTAACATTTTTCCTGAACTGAGATAAAAAGAAAAAGATACCAAGAATAACTTTTTCTCCTCTGTAGATGATGTGTCTTTACTAGAACAATAAAAATTAGAACAAAAGTTTTAAATTTAGATTTTTCCTTTTATTCAGTATTTATTCAGCACAAGTTCATCCTGAAGGCTTTTATTTCCCCCAACGAATCTGTATTATTAAGCCTCATTGTTTACCCATGTGCTTTCAAATCTAACCAAATAAATTAAGTTTAAGATATGCTTGAGTTGTTACTCTAAGTGTGATTGTCCATAGCTTAAAAAATATTGCTGTCTGGCCATGTCTTCTGAACTCCAAATATTTATCGGAGGGGCAATCTTTCTTCTCCTAGCAATTCAGGGCCAAGTTTTAATTTGGCAGGCAACCAAACTCTCGCAGGTGACTTTGATCCTTGAATGACTGACTGCCTTTAAAAAGATCATGTTTTATTTGAGTGTGTGATTAAAACATGAAGGCGAGTGGTGAAATCATGGCCAGGAAGGCCATTTGAATATATGGGCCAATCTCAAGAGAGGGCTGATTTGGGGTCTATTAAAATGAAATTATGCTAGCTATAATAAGGAGAGTGGTGCTAGGAGCTGAGTCACAGCATTTTCATATGCATCGCAACAGTACACATGAGGGGTGACATTGGCTGATTTGTGTGTCCCAGTGTCCCAGCCATTCACCAAGAAAGGTTCTCTGCCCATAGAGCTCTCTCCTATCCAATCTTTTAAGAAACAAACTTAGGAGCCTGAGAGACAGCAGGGGAGTTTAAGCTCTTGCCTTGCACACTGGCCAACCCCTCTTTGATCGCTGGCACTATATATGGCCCTTTGAGCATTGCTAGGGGTATTTTCCCTGAGCACAGCTGATTATGACTACCAAGCCAAAAACTCTTAATATCTATTATCAGGCTTTTCTGATTCCTTGGCTGGAAACCAGGTCTTTGAACTCTGATTATTCCCTATGAATATATAAGCCATTATCATACTTAGGTAAAGTGCTGAGAATCTAGTATTTTACACCTAGTGGATTAGGGATTCTTTGATAACAGGAAGTAAGGGGACCAGAAAATGGCTTCGTGGGTGAAATAACTTATTTTGCAAACAGGAGACTGTACCAACCTTGATGTCTCTGACAGCCTAAGTATCTCCTAACAAAGGAAAAAATAGAGGAAACAATTTTATTATGTTTGATATATATATTGATTTGCTCGAGCGGGCCCAGTAACATCTCCATTATGAGACTTGTTGTTGCTGTGTTTGGCATATCGGATATATATGCCAAACACAGTAACAACAAACCCGTGATGCAAGATACGTCTCCGAGAAGGGTGGAGGAATTGAACCTGACTCGGTTGGGCTGGCCACGTGCAAGGCAAACGCCCTGCCTGCTGTGCTATAACGGCAGGGTGTTTGCCTTGCACGTGGCCAACTGGGCTAACTCGAGTTTGATGAATGAAGATAAACTGTGAAAAATATCTATGTATTTCTCTGTTTGCTCAATTGGTTTTTGTGTGTTTATAGGTCATGGTATTTGTCATAGACTTTTGTAAGTATTGAATGACTTTGTATAATCCTGGTCTGCTGAAAACACCTGCTGGACAGGTGACGTAAGGTTTTCATTTATGTGCCTCTTATGTCAATGTATTACATCCCTTCTCTCCAGATACACTGCCATCACTTCTTCCCTTTTCCTCTGTCAGAGAATGCTTAACATCTCTCAGGATGCTTAGTTTGCCTCCATGTACTTGAATTTACTATTTCCTCTTCTACTCCCTAAATATTGTGTTTCATTACATCTCTAGGTCTTAATTTCTTTTAGGTCTAGCTTCAAATTCTAGGTTTTCAGGACTTCTCTAAGGTTGGGTTGTTTTCCATAGATATTTTACTTCTTGATTTTCACCAACAATATGTAAAGGAACAAATTTCTCTAATTTTCATATTTCTCTATGTTCATAATTATTATGGAACTTTCCTTCCCGCCCCCCTCCCCGCTTAAATGGTAACCTTCTTAATGCTTAGGGAGTGGTGGCTTTAGGGACAATGCTTTCTGGTACCAGCCTTTCCATATTTACTTTCGGTTCTTTTGTTTCTAGCTGTGTAACTTGACTTCTCTCTTTACCTCCTGAGCTGAAATATGCACAAGGTAGTTGTTACCTTTGTTTGGTTGATGGATACATTGAACTGATATTGTCAAGCATGCGCAACTAACACCCTAAAATATGAGTACTCAAGAAATGTGAAAAACAGTATGTTTTGAACTAGTTTTTTGAAATCCTTCATCACCACCTTTCTTTCCATTTGCTGTCATTGTTATTGTTTCCATGACCAGAAGTCAAAGTTTGGTTGTGGTACACTTGAAGTCACACCCCTTGTTATGATGTCAGGCATCACCAATTGCAGTGTTTTGAGGTTCACAGTGGGCTTATGTTGTGTGGTGCCAGGACAAAACAAAGGCCTCCTTCTTACATGCAGACACTCTAGCACTAAAGTACCAGACCCCAAAATATTAAGTATTCATGGTGTTTAAGTGCTTAAGAAAGAAAACAGGAAGCCATGTGCGTTGATAAGAAGCCACATTCCTAGTAAAGCCCGGGAAAACGCCTTGTTTAGAAAATAAAAGGTGAAATATTGCTGTGAGCAACAATATGGTTGGACTTCCAGGGTGTCATGCTAAGTAAGGTAGGTCAGATAGGCTATGTTTGATTTAATTCACAAGTAGCCATTCATATAGGGAAAGCACACAGATAAACTAAATAAAGCAAAATCAAACTTTTCATCAGCCAAACTAAATAGGAATTAACCTGAAAGAAAGAGAGAGGGATCATGGGTAAATCAAAACAAAAGGGACCCTTGCCTGGCAAAGAACGGACATGGTCATTCAGTGATAAACTTAATGTCATATACTCCCATATTTGTTTTCAATGATGCACACATAAAAATATGTTTGGGGGGCTCCCAAGCAATGCTCATGAGGCCTGGGACCCCACTAGTGATCCTCAGCCAATGAGATCCGTGGTTCAGTGTAAGGGCCTGAGGAAGTTACGCTGCTCAGGACCTGCAGTTCTGAGGATATGGGACCACTTTGGTGGAGCTGAGGACCACCAGGGCTGCACCCAGCAATATTTGAAAGACACTGTGGTGCCAAGAATCGCAGTATCTGCTGTGCTATCTCTTGAAGGCTGAAAATATAGTGTTACAATGTAAAGTCTCCTCCTTTTCAAAACTGAAGAAAGGGAAGAAACGAAAAGGAAAACTATAGTCTAGGCAAAGGGAGAGGGTAGTCTCGCTGTGTCTCCATTCTGTGCTTAGAACTTTTGTGGCACTGCTCACATGACAGACATTGCTTTAACCTCTACCCAAACATTAAGTGCAAGTTCTTGATTCCTAATATACCAAAGCCCAGAGGAAGTAAGTTGGATGTTAAAGAGTCAGGATGCTCCTCGGGGAAGGAAACTTGAAAGGACTTTGGCACCTCCAATTCATGTTAAGTCAATGAAAGGGGATCTGCATCAAGAGATGAAGGTGAGTGAGGTTCCAGGTAAAGAAGACCTTTTCATGAGACTACACACACGATCTCTCTTACGCTACGAGGGCCTGGGTCAAGCTGGAGAATATCTAATGAAAGAGCCTGTGAGACAGATTGAGGCCCTTTCGCATGCTGCAGCCTATGACTCACTATTAACAAACAATTATTGGAGGCACATTTTTTTTAATTAAAAGACAATTTTGAATGATTTCTGGCATTTCATCTAAGTCATATTTTTTTCCCTCTCCCACCCTTTTGTGGTTTCTAAACCACAAATAGGCTGCTAAAATAAATCACAACTTTGGATGAAAGAGAAGTAAAATAATGACCCACAAAAAGGCATAAAGTACAGGAAAATGTGCCCTGATCACAATTCTTTCTTCTACATGCCCACGAAGAAAAGAGACTTCAGTTCCAGCACTGCCCCTCATCTGATTCCATAAATACTCTGTCCCTGGGAACTGAAATAGGAAGCCGCACTCCCCTTCCTTCCCTGTGTTTTTCTATCTTTCATCTTGTCAGAGGCGTCTTTCTGAAGGGAGGCAATTATGGGCCATCAAGTGCTTCTAAAATATCAAAATCTGGCTCTTCTTAAAAGTCCTTTTCCATCCTTAAGGGTCTGTCTCACAGAGCTGTGTTTTTTGAGGTATGCCGCTTCTACAGACTTTTCACATGCCATTTTCTCACAAACCCAGGGTACAGTCATAGATTTTCAAATGACTTCCCGTACATTTCTGCTCTTATCTGTCACTTTGCAGTCCCGATAAAAATGTTTACTTCCAACGTCCTTTTAAGAGAAATATGCTGCCTACACAGTACCTGTTCCCAAAAAAATGTTAATAATTCTTCAATGTACCTTCTTTTCCTTTCTAGCATAAATGGCTTGTTGCAACCAATGAAAGCCTGATTCTACTTAGAAGGAGAAAGCTGTTCCTCTTACTGGAGATTCTATTATCCTTTGGCATAAAGACAGACCTGGTTTATTGGTCCAAGTTTATTTTCAGCGAAACTGTGTCTGCATAACTGCAGAGGTAATTAAGCTCACTTTGGGGTTGTCTGTTCTCTTGTCAGGGAATGGAGAGGAGCCCAGGTTGCAATTTAACTTAGGAAATGCTGACACTGAGTCCTGGGGATATAGAAGGGAGGCATCCTAAATTGTGGGAGCTATTTGTCCTTCAGTGGGCCATCGTCAACCATTATGAAATCAGACCTAATTCTGAACTCAGCAAAGTACATTGAATTCAAACAGATTCCACAGCTGTCAAAAAATAATGATTCAAACACAGAGACCAGCAGAAACATGACAACTTGGTTCATGTTTACCAGGCAGCAGGACTAGAGGGTAGCAGTAAGAGAATGGGCTATGCACAGGCCTTTCTGGGCTGGTCAGAGAAATAGTACATCCTGTCAGGACGCTTGCCTTTCATGAGGCCATCCTGGGTATGATCTGGCACCTCATAGAGTCCCCCAAGCCCTGTGATGTGTGACCCTTGAGTACAGAGCCAGGATTCAGCTTCAACCACCACTGGATGTGGAAAAAAGAGACTTCTGGGGTTATCTTTTGTGTTTATTAGTGTTCATGTCCCAGAATTCCATAAAAATCATGTCTTTACTAATCCATCATATCAAACTGCCTGCTTCTGCCCTATCTTCCTTCCTTCCTTCCTTCCTTCCTTCCTTCCTTCCTTCCTTCCTTCCTTCCTTCCTTCCTTCCTTCCTTCCTTCCCAGATATTGCATCCCAGATATGTGTCCTGAGGCTGCTTCGGGGAAAAATCGTCCCCCCAGGTTCTCTATATTTGACGTGACATAGACAAACTTACTCTGTCAGCTTGCAACCTTATAGAAACTGCATAACATCATTGCAGATAGAGGCTTATGTTCCTTTCTTTCCCTACTCCCTCCCTCCCTCCCCTCCATCCCTCCCTCCCTCCCTCCTTCCCTCCCTCCTTCGTCCCTTCCTCCCTCCCTATTTCCTCCCTTCCTCCCTCCCTATTTCCTCCCTCATTTCATTCTTCTCTCCCTCCCTCCCTCCCTCCCTCCCTCCCTCCCTCCCTCCCTCCCTCCCTTCCTTCTCCTCCTCCTCCTCTTCAAATTTTTCTCCTTCTCCTCCTCCTCTTTCTTCAAGTTTTTCTCCTTCTCCTTTCCTTCCTCCTTGTTATTTTCCGTCTTGCTTATGGTTTTTGGGCCACTCCAGTTGTTTTCAGTGCTTACTCCTAGGTCTGTACTCAGATATCACTCCTGGCAGGTTCAGGACAGCTCATGGTGTGCTCTGCTGGGTATCAAACATTGGTAGGCCACATTTAAGGCAAATGCTTTACACGCCGTACTTCTTTCTGCCCCCTGCACTCTAATTCTTGCCAAACCATATTAAGACTTTCATCAGTATACAAGAAATAAAATGACCAAGATGTTATATAGTCTATTGAAAGAAAAGCAGCTTAATTCAAGTATCTAATTTTACTTCTGGTAAAATTTTGTGCAATCCAACAAAACCCATCTGTACTCATATAGAGTGCCTGAATATGAGCTCCTGATTTAGATCTTATATTCCAAAATATTATCTGGGGCAAGGAGGGCTCAGATATAGCCTTGTTCAAAAGATCTTGACATAAAAATAGTACTTTGTACTTGCAATATAATAAACACAAAGGCACGTAATATTATATATTTTTGTGATTTTATGTAAATAAAAATTTTGTGTATAATATAAAAAGGAAATATCTTATTTGTGGTTTTGTAGCTGGTCACTGGCATTCCTGAAACCCACACCCAGTCTTCCAGCACTCACACTGGCCTTGTAATTCTTGTGTCATCTTTAATCATAGTTTGACAGGTACGTGAAACTAGATAGAAATAGTCTTCAACACTTGTGATTGGGTTTGGAGTATAAAGAAGGCCGAGGAAGAAAATAATTGGATTTAAAGGAATTATATAATCTATTTTATTTACTATTTTGCAAGCCTCTATGTAATTGAAATAAAGTAAGTAAAGTAAAGTAAAGGCCCTCCCATTGATCTTCGATTTGCTCGAGCTGGCCCAGTAACGTTTCCATTGGAGACTTTGTTGTTACTGTGTCTGGCATATCAAATACGTCACAGGGAGCTTGCCAGGCTCTGCCATGCAGGCGAGATACCCTCGGTAGCTTGCCGGGCTGTCCGAGAAGGGCGGAGGAATCGAACTCGGGTCAGCCAGGTTGGCTGCGTGCAAGGCAAACGCCCTACCGCTGTGCTATCGCTCCAGATTGATAGTTCTTTCTCGATTCCGTGGGTGGTGGTGCATGGCCGTTCTTAGTTGGTGGAGCGATTTGTCTGGTTAATTCCGATAACGAACGAGACTCTGGCATGCTAACTAGTTACGCGACCCTCGAGCGGTCGGCGTCCCCCAACTTCTTAGAGGGACAAGTGGTGTTCAGCCACCCGAGATTGAGCAATAACAGGTCTGTGATGCCCTTAGATGTCTGGGGCTGCACGCACGCTACACTGACTGGCTCAGCGTGTGCCTACCCTATGCCGGCAGGCTCGGGTAACCCGTTTGACCCCATTCGTGATGGGGATCGGGGATTGCAATTATTCCCCACGAACGAGGAATTCCCCAGTATGACAGCAGGTCATAATTGAAATAATCTTTATAATTTTTTCTCTCTGTCATAGAGAGAAATCTTTGGGAGCTACTATAATTCAAACTTTGTGAGCTACTATCATTTCTATCCAAACTTGAAATTATTTTTGAATGACTTAGGGCTGGAAGAATTTATATATTTTAAGTTACAATACTTAAGAATGATTAGAGGCCATGCTAAAAGCCTCTATCCCTCTTGGATAGCCTGGCAAGCCACCGAGAGTGTTCCACCCAGACAGCAGAGTCTGACAGGCTATCCGTGGTGTTATCAATATGCCAAAACCAATAAATACAATGGGTCTCATTCCCCTGACCCTGAAAGAGCCACCAATATGGCAGTGTTAAGAAGGATGAGGAAGAAGATGCTGATAAAATTTCAGAGCCGACCTAGGCTGCCACAACGAAGAAAGACTGTCTGTACTTTCAATGCACATATGCTGGCATGGAATGCATCCATTGAGGACCCGATGGTGCAACCGTGAAAGATCAAGTATAACATCATTGGTCTGACCGAGACAAGAAGGCATCAATCACATCATGCCATTTTCAACACTGGGGAAGAACTCTGCCTCAGAACATGTGACAAAAGAGGTATCAGCAGTGTTGGTGTCCTTGTCGACACAAACTTGGCCATAAACATTGATTCATTTGAATGTCTAATAACCCGGATTGGATGATTATACTTGAATAGATGTGGCTCACTGTGAACAGTTTCTATCTTTGTTGTCTACGCACCAACATCCAATTATGATGGAGAAACTGAGAAGTTCTACATGGAGCTGGAGACATTCTATAAAGAAGACCACACCTTCTACAAGATCATTGTCGGTGATTTTAATGCCAAGATAGGACCGAGAAGATCAGCCGAAGAACCCCACATCAGGACCCATGGCCTAGAATGGAACGAACAGGATGAGAGACTGTCTGAGTTCATCATGTCCACCAAGACCATCCAAGGTAACTTACAATTCCAGAAGGCACCTCTAAATGTTGGACATGGGAGTCTCCCGGTGGACAGTTCCACAATGAAATTGACCACATCATATTCAATCGACAGTTTTGCCTCACCGATGTCGCTGTTGTCCCAAAATTCCAAATGGGATCGAACCACCGTTTCCTTCATGAAAAATTCTGGGAGCAGGGAGAAAGGGCTGCAAAGTTTAAAAAGAGAACTCCCAGAACAGCCACCAACTGGGAGCTCTTTGGCACTATTGCGGCAACATGGGAAGAGGTCGTCGTTGATGACATTGATGAGGAATACAATCGACTGGTTCAGCACTCCCTGATTGTGCAAAGAACGCTGAGAGAGAGATAGCCACAAAAAAACACCTGTCTTCGAAAACTCTCAAGCTCATCGCCAACATGGCTTGGTGCAAGCCTCAGGCAACCGCAAGTGAACGTCCAAGCTTGCAAAGCAGTGCAGAGATGCGATCAAGGAAGACCTCAAAGAGAGAAAAGCAGCAGTGCTGGCAGATGTGGCAGAAGCTGGCAAAAGCATTTGCAACATCCGCCTGTCCCTCGCTAACTACAAGACCAAGATGACTGCCATCCAACGTCCTGAAGGATCTATAACATCTTCCAAAAGGGCAATGGAGAAGATTATCCATGACTTCTACTCAGATCTCTTCGTTAGTCATGTCCACCTGCCTATATACCAAATTCTGCAGGATGGATATGTCGTTCCCAAAGTTCTCCCTTTGGAAATCCAACACGCCATTTCATCAGTAAAGAAGCGAACAGCACCCGGCCATTCAAGGGCAGACCCGAACACCTGAAGAACATGCCATAAGTATTCATCAATACACTGGCTCGGCTCTTCACATACTACCTGTCTGAATGCAAGGTTCCATCCCAATGGAAAACCAGCAGGACTGTACTACTCTACTAGAAGGGAGACATCCACGACATTGGCAACTATCGCCCGATCTGCCTGTTGTCCGTTACAAGCTGTTCACTCGAGTCATCCTAAATAGGATTGGCAGAACACTAGATGAAGGACAACCATGCAAGCAAACCAGGTTCCGAAAAGGATTTAGCACAATCGACCATATCCACATCATAACCAAGCTCATTGAATTCAAGATGCCACTCTGACTAACTTTCATTGATATAAGGAAGGTCTTTGATTCTGTTGAGACTGAAGTGGTCATTGAGGCCCTAGCCAAACAGGGCATTCAATGTCAATACAGCAGGATCCTTTGTGAGCTGTATTGCGGATTCACTACCAGGATCTCACCATTCTACAGGGAGGTGATAATTGACATCAAGAGAGGGGTTCAGCAGGGTGATGCCATTTCACTGAAACTCTTCAGTGCCACCCTCAAGAACAGCATGCGAAGACTGGAATGGGAAGGAATGGGAGTGAAGATAGATGGTCGGCAACTATACCACCTCCACTTTGCTGTTGATATTGTTTTAATAACACCAAACATTAGCCAAGCGGCACAAATGCTGGCTGACTTTGACCATGAGTGTGGAAAAGTCGGACTATAACTGAATCTCATGAAGACAATGTTTATGAGAAACTGTCTCGTTCCTGATGTTCCATTCACTCTCAATGGGATGAACGTCTCTGAATGTGTACCTAGGTCAAGAAGTCAACATAACAAATGACCTAGCACCTGAGTTGCACAGGAGGAAGAGAGAAGCTTGGAACGCCTTCAAGAACGTTTAAGAAATAGCTAAGAGGATGAAGAACCTCTGGTTTCCAGCACATCTCTTTGATTCCATTGTTCATCCTACATTAACATATGCCTCAGAGACCTGGGCCCAATGAAAACAGGATGAGAACACTATTTGGGACTCCCAAAGAGGAATTGAAAGAGCTTTGCTTGGAGTATCACGCTTCACTCAAATGAGAGCAAGAATCCGGAGTTCCGACCTCTGTTGACAGTCAAGAATCAGGGACGCTGTCTCATTTGCCAAGGTGTCGAAAATCAGATGGGCTGGACACGTAATGAGATTTGGAGACGACAGCTGGACTAGAGCTATTACCGACTGGATTCCAAGGGACATCAAAAGATCACATGTCTGCCCACCTATGAAATGGTCAGACTTCTTTGTCAAGACCCTGAACAATTGCTTTGAGGCTCTTCATGTTCCTAGAATGAGCAGACGCCATTGGGCTACATTAGCACGCAACAGGGATGAATGGAGACATTACTGGCACTAGCTCAAGCAAATCGATGAGTAACGGGATGTCAAGTGATCAAGTGATCAAGTGAAGTAACAATACAAAAAGTCTCAATAATGCAAATCTTTATTCACAGCATTTCCAAGGCAGATTCCTGATTGGGTTTTGTGGTTCTCAAGAATTGTTCTAACATCTGAGGAACCTAAACTCCTTCCATGGTGAAATACTGCTCCTAACATTTAACCAATAAAGGGAGTGTGATCACTGGGAGACATTTTTAGGGGGTCACTCTTGACATCTCTATAGAAATTATCCCACATTCCATTGACCAGAACTGCTCATCTATTCCACACGTAGGTGCAAGGAGGATTGGTATATAATTTTTTTAGGTTACAGAAATTAAAATCAATGAACCCCTCTGTGAAGAAGGAATATAAAACAAGTAAATAAGTAACTAAGCATTATGCAAGTATGCACACATGATCTACAGCCCCCCACCCCCCGCTGCCTATTGGAATATTGATTTTCTTTGACTGAATTATGTGAGGATCAAGTTCTGTTGCTTAACACAGAAATACCACCATGGAATTCTTCCGCAGAGAAATCCAAAAGGTACAGTTGAAGGATACAGAAAACTTCTGTTGTCATGTTCTTCAAACCCTTTTTCCCCCTGGAACACAAAACTCACTTTGTTTTGTCTCTATATTTCTTTGCTTGCTGAGTTGCACTCTGGAAAAGCTGGTTCTTTCTTGAACAAGTCCTTCTCTTTCTCTCTCCTTACATCTTTCTAAATACATTTCAATAAAAACTATCTTGCTTCACCAAAAAAGGAAAAAAGGAAAAGAAAGAAAACAAAACATCTGTCAGTTAGCTTCTACACAGACATTCACAGGCATGGGGGCTACCGTTTGCAATGTGATCTTCTGGATGTTGAAACTTGGTAGAAATGTTCCAGCACATGAAGGAAGGGTCAATGGTCAGAAACCCGTGTGATTCTATTTCTGATTCTTAAAAAAGGGGGGGTGATGTTTGTGGGAAAATCTTATTATTTTAATATTGGTGTCATCCTGTATTGTTACCTTCTAATGCCATTGCACTTAGCCAATCTCTGGAAGCCTTGGGGAATTTATTTTAACTGTTACAGAAAATTCTTCCCTCCAAAGTTTGCAGACAGACAGTGATATTTCCTCTGAAACTGGAAGAAAAAAATCATTTAAGAAATGTGAGAAATAAAAGATTCCATGTAGAAACACAAAGACTCTAACCAGAGGGGAAATATCAAGCTTAAAATATCTTTAATTAAGAATAAACTACTTACTAGCATTACACAAGAATACCATCTTTGTAATTAATATTCAGATTAGGTCTCAAGGCTCGAGACACCCTCTAAATTGAATTACTTCCTACAAAATTAAAGTATATGTTGGCTTATCCTCAGTAATAGGAAACTCTGTACTTTAATTTGATTTACCTCTGTACACAAGACATTTGACACACTGAGTGCTTCTACTCATGGATTCTTTTAGGTACTCAAATATAAATTTTCTCAATAATAATTTCAAGCCAAGTGACACAAATTTTGATATTCAAAATCAAGGATCTTCGAGCCTACCTAAGTCTGCTTAGCTGATGCTACACATACTGTGTGTTGTATAACTTACACAAGAGAAATTTATGTTTTCTGTTTGACCAATACTCAGTAGTGTTCAGGGGACCAGGCAGTGCTGTTTAAGGGACTGACCCCAGAACTCCTGCATTAAAAAGTTGGTTTCTTTTTCTTCTCGCAGTTTTAAAATCTGAGATGTAAGTGTTTGAAGCATTGATTTCTTTTGAGATTTCTTTTCTTGGCCTGTAGGTATCTCTCTTTTCCCCCTGTCTTCATATAATCTTTCTGAACCTAGTTTTACTTTTATTGCCTTTTTTTGGTTACAGAAATCTAAGAATCAGACACAGGCACTGGAGGATTACAGGAAGAGGCACATTTTATTTAAACCTGTGGGCTTGACCTGGCTAATGCCAAAATGGTCTACGCCCTGAACACAAATCACACAATATTTGTATAGGTTAGATACAGGTCACACTGATTGTATGATAGCAATTTTCTCTTCCAACATACAAAATGAATGTTAACATACATAATGCTTGGCACAATCAGAGATTAATGTATTCATCATAACTGATGAATTAGGAGCTGCAATTTAAAATGTTGGAGATGAGTAATGATGAACTATTTTTATCCTGTGTCTACAAGAAACCTTCAGACCAATACATTTCATTAACAAAGACTGTTTTAACTTTAGCTCAAAATGCTTATCTTCAGGTTTTATTTTGGGTATATTGGGCATCTCTCCTTCTTACGGGTTCTGTTTGATAATAAGTCTCTCTTCCTTATTTGCTTGGAGGTAAGACAAAATTGTGATGGAGATCTTCCTTTACTCAGATCAAGACTTGGGTTTAAATCAGGCTGGGCTAAGTCTCAAACTTCTATTTCTTTTTTATGTCCCTGCTCCTACTGGCATGTGCAACACAGGCACCAGCTGCCACTGTAGTGGGTTCAGGCAGTACCTTCCCTCCTAGCCTTTTCCGGGCTCTTGTTAGGGAAACCTTCAAGAGCAGTCTGGCTGGTACTCTGAGAATGTACTTTGCAGAACCTCCTAAATTTGGCCAGGTTAAACAGAAGTTAAGTAACTGAAGGGCAGGTTGTTGTTTTAAAGAACCCAAATGGTTCACTGCCTCTCATTTTCAGCAAGTTTAAGATTAATAAAGGGCAAATTGCAAGGCATATTTTATATGCCCCATTAAACTGGTGGGATTAAGTGTGTACAAAATGTAATTGCCGTTTGATGTGAAGAAAGCACAAAATGTCCAGGCAGACGAAGCATGCCCTGGGATTTATAGTACAATAGGAGAATTTCTCAGCTATTATCTGAATATCAAAGAGTGTACAATATGATAATGCTAAAAGGAATGCAGCACAGAGGTAATTTTATCTTTTGATTTTCTTAGAAGGATAGACTCCTCTCCCTTCTAGTCAAACTCTGGAGTTTTATGCTGGTGTTGACATCATCCAAAACAATGGAAGCCACTTCCTACTGACAGGGTTATTTGCTTAGTAGAATCTCCCAGCAATGCACACAGAGGGCACCTAGGACCCCTTGCCCTGGTACCCCATTTTCAAAAGACCACCCAGATTTTCTTCTGGGAAAATGTGACTAATAATCACGATCACGATCATCCTGTTATTCGTCGATTACCTCGAGCAGGCACCAGTAACGTCTCCTTCGTCCTAGCCCTGAGATTTTAAAAAGTGCCACATTCGAGGCTCTTTCAGGGCTAGGGGAATGAGACCCATCATTGTTACCGGTGTTTGGCATATTGGGTACACCACGGGGAGTTTGCCAGACTCTACTGTGTGAGCAGGGTTTTTATATTTGGTAGCCTGCCAGGTTGTCCAAAGTAAGAATAAGAGAGTAAGATGTCTTCTGGGAGCTGGGTTTTATAGTCGCTGGGTCTTGGCTGTTGATAGGATTACATGGTGCAGGGGGCCAGTTGGTGGGTGTGACCCCAGCCTATTGAAAGATGGAGGATCTGGCTGGAGGATGCTCATCCCCCATCCCAGCAGGCTTGGAAATCTCAGCCCTGGGACCCACATGCCTTTGTTCCTCTGCCGCATGGGATCTCCAAGTCTGCTCGGATCCGGGATGTGCATCCTCCAGCCAGATCCTCCATCTTCCAGTAGGCCGGGGTCACACCCACCAACTGGCCCCCTGCGCCGTGTAATTCTGTCAATGGCCAAGACCCAGAGACTATAAAACCCAGCTCCCGGAAGAGAACAGTGCAGAGTCTCCTGCCCCCGCACCTGGCTGTCCTCACCGGGGTCCCTTGCAGGGGGGCGGGCTGAGTTTCCCTTCCCTCCCCGAGCAGAGCTCCAGCAGCCGAAGACCTCCAGAACCAGCCACAACCATACTGAGACCATTCTCCACATGCATGAAGGTACCGGCGTATATATACCAATGCTTTTAATTTCTTGGAAATTAAAACTTTAAATCAAAGTTTTGTAAATAACTGAACATTTTGATTTTTGCGTCCTGGTTTTAATAACTTTTGTTTGCCCACAAAGACCTTAAGGGATTTATTACAGATAAATATAGCCCAAATAAATGATTTTAAAAAGATTAATCTTTGGAAAATTTTAAAGTGCAATAAAATATGTATGAAAAATATTTATTAGAAATAGAGGTATTTGCAGGATTAGTGAGGTTTTTCTTTCCTTTTTTATTTTACCACAACACTGTTTAGAATTGCACCCATTGTTATTGTAAATTTCTATGTCCTTCATAAAAACACAGCTTAGTGGTTAGCCATTATGCATTGGATGGCACTTAATCAAAAACTGAAATAATAAATTCATGCTTAAATTTATCCTCTCCCTCCTATTCCCTCAAAATACTACAGAACATTATGCTTTTTGACATACTAATCAGAAGATGAAAGATATATTTAGATCCTGAGTGTCTACATAGCTCCAAAGTTTCCAAGACCAATTTTTGTCAGGTGAAGTCTGGTCTTTTCCTTAAATGTCTGTCTTTTGCTGTGTTGTAATCCAGTGGTGTTATCTTCATCATTTTTGTTCGTTTTAGCTGATGCTAGTTCTTGGGAATGTTATTGAAAAATACTGTGTTAAGTGGAAATACTTTTCCCAAAGACTGGAAGGAACTTTCTGTGGACATACACTGACAAGTATTTGAAGACTATTACTCAAGTATATACACTGATACAGGCCTCTAAGAAGTCTAGCATACAAAAGTTAAATTAGATTTGTTGCAAAAAATCTATTCAGCTGCATAAATCATGGAAATGTAAGGATTGGAATGAACTTGAAAGGTCATCTAATTTAATCCCCATCAGAATCTTGAATTTTCTTGATGTGTCATTGCCAAGGGCATGTCCTATTCAAGTCTTAACAATGAGTGTACACACTATTTTTTGTGTGTGTGTTTGTGTTACTTGGCTTTTAAGAAAAAGTCAAGTATTTTGTGAATTTATTTATTTATTTATTTATTGATCTCAGTGGCGGTGAGTTATATTCCACTGTTAGTAACTCAACATTATCTTGCAACCTTATGACATCTCATTTGCTTGGATGTATATATCCCTAAAAAAGGTTTTATTGATTAATTGATTGCTATATCCAAAATACTGGTCATAAACACTTTTACAGGATATGGGATTTGAGGTAATAGCGTGCAGTATTTTTTTTTTTTATAAATGTAGGAGTATTGCTAATCAACCACTGATTAGGCTGGTTGAATTGGGCATGAACTCCATCTTACCTTTTTTTTCTTTTTTATAAATTTATTTATTGAATCGTCGTGAGAGCAGTTACAAAGTTTTTGGGAATGTTATTGAAAAATACTGTGTTAAGTGGAAATACTTTTCCACTTGGTCATACAATAATGAAATACTCGTCCCTTCACAGTGCCCATTTTCCACCACCAACCTACCCCTCCCCATCCTACACCCTCCACCCACCTGTGGGGCAGAGGATTTCCACATTACTCTCTCTCTACTTTGATTAAATTCAATATTTTGACACCAGACCCACCATTATTATTTGAGATTTTACTCCAACAAGCAGATCTGCCAAAAAAGGCAACAGTAGACAATTTGTTCTTTTATTGCTGGCTATGAATAACATATGATGTCGCGTGGCCGCAGGGCTGGAGCGATAGCACAGCGGTAGGGCGTTTGCCTTGCACGCAGCCAACATGGCCGACCTGAGTTTGATTCCTCTGCCCCTCTCGGGGAGACCGGCAAGCTACTGAGAGTATCTCGCCCGCACGGCAGAGTCTGGCAAGCTACCCGTGTTGTATCCGATATGTCAAACACAGTAACAACAAAGTCTCCAGTGGAGACATTATTGGGCCCACTCGAGAAAATCGATGAACAATGGGAGGACAGTGACAGTGACAGTCGTGTGACCGCAGTAGAGGCGGTACGATTTTGGGATTTCAAAATTTTAACGATTAAATCTGGAGGAATATCTGACAAAACCTGTTGGGCTCCGAGATTTGTTTCTGAGTCTCTGGGATCATGGCTGTTAAGCACTTGATCAGGAGCCAGGGAGGCCATTCGTGGGCAGCAACGCTGGGGTCTCATTGAGGCGGGGAGGATAGGCTCTACCCCTATCCCATTAGGCCCAGTGTGTCTCATCACTGCGGGCCCAAACCTGACTGTCCAACGGCCTCTGGAGGGTGCTGGCCACCAAGCCACCAGGGGAAACAGGCCAAGGCACGAAACCTATTCCCACCTGGGATGGCCCAAGCCGGTAACCTACTACGGGGACTGGACATATTTCTGCCAAAAGCTTCTGGGTTCCAGGATTTGTTTCTGAATCCCTGAGATCATGCCCATTAAGCAGCTTGATCAGGAGCTAGAGAGGCCATTCATGGGCAGGACTTGGGGTCTCATTGGGGTAGGGAGGAAAGGGCTGGCTCCATTCCCATCCCATGAGGCCACCGCATGTCTCGTCACTACGGGCCCAATCTGACTGTCCAATGGCCTCTGGAGGATGATGGTCACCGAGCCGCCAGGAAGGAGCAGGCTGGGGAACAGCATCCTTTCTCCCCTGGGGTGGCCCAGTGCCGGTAACCTACTACTGGGATCTGACGCATTTCTTCCAAAAGCCCCTGGGTTCCAGGATTTGTTTCTGAGTCTCTTGGAGCATGGTCATTAAGCAGTTTGATCAGGAACCAGAGAGGCCTTGCCTCCAATTATATAGCTGAGCCAGAGGTGGTTTGTGGGTGTGTCTCCCACATACCTAACTTTTGGCCATTTACTTTCTTGGTAAACTTGGCCCCAAGTTGTTGGGGTCTGACCAAAGGCACAGCAGCAATTTTGGGATCTCTGAGAGCCTGACGGTGCCATCAGGCTGCTGATACACTCGCCTCACAGGCACAGATTGACCTGCTGGCAGCACCATACCCCCCATTCAGTAGTTTTGTAATAAAAAAAAGTATAAAAGTACAAGGAAACTTTAATTATAATATGGATAACACTAAAAAGTAAAAGATAATAGTTATTGGAATATGTCTGAGATAAAATTAGCATGTTTGCTATTGAATATTATGTTTATTCATTTAACTTATTCAGATAAAATCTGCATACACTTTTTTTCATGAATATAACATAAAGATTGATACCTGTGCATATTATAAAATGATTACCTCAGTAAGTCTAGTTAATATCTATCAGTACAGAATTTATGTTTATGTTTTTATGTATCTACTTATTTTGGCTTTGTAGCCATACCCAGTTATGCTCAGAGGTTACTCCTGGATCTGCACTCAGTAATTACTCCTAGTAGTGCTCTGGGGACTATATGGTATGCCAGGGATCTAACCCGTTAGGCTGAGTACAAGGCAAGCATGATACTAGTTGTACTATCTCTCCAGTTCCTTATATGTTATTGTTATGATCAGAAGTTTTAAGATATGATTTCTTAAGAGTGTTCAAGGAAACTACATAAAATTATTAATTATGGGCACCATGCTATGAATTATACTTCTGAACTTATTTCTATTTATTTATTAAAATGAGAACTTTGTACTTTTTGATCTCTTTCATTCATTTCACCCCAAACACACCCCCTTCCTCACTCCCTGCTTCTGGCACCTATCAATCTGGTATCTGTGTCTATGATCTTTTTTATATTCCTTGTAGAAGTAAAATCTTATTTATCTTTGTCTCCTTTTTCCAGATAGGAGTTTTTTGATGTGAATCAACTGCAATGAATTCGTGAAGTCAAACAATCATATTTTAATTTTTCTCACTGATAATTGTGATAGGTAGAAGACTGGTCCCCTATAAGGTACATTCTCAGACCCTGTGAATAAATTGCCCTTCGCACAGAAGAAATGCTGATGTACTTAAATGAAGTGTTTAGTGATTGGAAGAATATCCTGATTTGGCTGGCTGGGCTCAATCTAATTACAGCAGCCCTAGTAAGAGGAAAACAGAAAAGTAAGTCAGAGAGAAGAGCTATAATGATGGAACTAGAAGTCAAAGAGGCAGATGTGAAGATGTTATACTATTGGACTAGAAGATGGAAGGGGACCTATACCAAGGAATTCAGAGAGGCTCTAGAACTGGAAACAAATAAACCAATAAACTAACAAACAAAACTCAACAAGGCAATAGCTTACTTTCTGAAGTTTGCTTATAGAAGGAACATGAATTCACTCTATTTTAGTTTGCTACTCAACTCTGACCTTCAGAACAGCAATATAATTTATAATTTTATTTTGTTTTAAGACATAAACTGTGCCAGAACATTGACTGAAGCATGGATAAAATAATCTTGGCAAAACACTAGAGAAATAGCTCAGTGGGTTGGAGTATATGTTTGGCATGTGAGTTGCACGGGTTTGACCCCTAAAATTACATGATCCCCTGAACAGGAGTAAACCTGGAGCTCTGAGCAGGAAGTAACCCCTGAGGACTGGGGGTAGATCTCAAATAAGAAGACAATAAATAAATAAATAAATAAATAAATAAATAAAAAAGAAAAGAACAAGCAAAATAATAATCCTGGTCAGTCTGAAGTTGCCTTTATAGCTCTAGAGACCCAGACAGAAAGGGAATATTAAGGAAATAAAGTGGAATTTATAGTGACCAGAGTGTATAGGATGGAATGTTTTAGTTCTTTTTCATAAGCTTTCTAGTATTTATTTAAAGAGATCATTTGCCTCACATTTTACATATAAATATTTATAGCACTTTTATTCATAATTACCCTCTAATGTAGAAACAACACAAGATCTTTCAATAGAGAATAAAAGGAAAAGGGTGGAACTTCCATATAATGGTATGTTGCCTATTGATAAATGAAGAATAATGCCTTATTTTCTTAACTGTTTCAACTATTTGATAGTAAACACATTCCAGATTTTAGTGTACTTTTTCTCCTTATAGTTTAATAATGTTTTATGAACATATATCACATATTTATACATTTAACCAATGTAGCTATTGAAACATCATGCACATATAAAACATTTCAAACTCTGAGGGCTGAAAGAAAGTATGTGGATGTCTTTTAGATATCTAATTAGAATTGTTAAGTCATTTCTCATCTGTAAATATAAATTTAAGATACACATTTTCAGATGGAAAATGAGAGCATAAAACAATTCCTTCAGAAAATTGCCATTCTACCCTTCAAATCATTTAATTAGTAAAATGAACTGCACTAAAATATTAATATTTTTTAAATGTACCCTTTCAAATCAACTATATGTAGCAGAATTATTTACAAATAGTTGGACAGTAGGGAATGGGATCAGTTTTAGTGCCATCCCCTCCCATATCTCCTCCCCTCCCATTAGTGATTTGCTTAAGTATGGGTACCTGACCCAGACTATGCCAGTCATCATTATTTCTGGTCGCAACATCCAGGAGGCAGAGGGAAGTGAGCAGGTAAGATCCTCTTCTGAATATGGTAACTCTAATTTAACCTATGGGCTGGAGCGATAGCACAGTGGGTAGGGCATTTGCCTTGGCCGACCCGAGTTTGATTCCTCCGCCGTCTCAGAGAGTCCGGAAAGCTACTGAGAGTGTCTCGCCCACATGGCAAAGTCTGGCAAGCTACCCGTGATGTATTTGATATGCCAAACACAGTAACAAGTCTCACAATGTTACTGGGCCTGCTCGAGCAAATTGATGAACAACGGGAGGACAGTGACAGTGACAATGAATTTAACCTATGTGCTGTGTACAGAGCAAGTGCCCTACACACTATCCTATCTCTCCAATCCCAGATTAAAGTTTTATATCTATATTCAGTCTTTTATATCTATAACTGGGAAGAATAAAGATCACAATCGATCTCGACCATCCTGTTGTTCATCGATTGCCTCGAGCAGGCCCCAGTAACGTCTCCTTCATCCTAGCCCTGAGATTTTTTAAAAAGTGCCATATTAAAATCTCTTCCAGGGTTAGGAGAATGAGACCCATCATTGTTGTTGGTATTTGGCATATTGGGTACACCACGGGGAGTTTGCCAGACTCTGCCATGTGGGCAGGTTACATTCGGTAGCCTGCCATTTTGTCCAAATGCAAGGTAAATGCCCTATCTCTGTACTATCATTCCATCTCTATAAATCTTCCTTATGATTCTCAGCCAGTCTTGTGGTCATGTTTGTTTGCCGTCATGTTATTTTGTAGAAGAAATTCTAAGGGAAAAAAATCATGCTTTAAATAATTTAATGAAATGGATCTGCTTCAGTGATCAAGGAACTCAGCTTAAACCTTATAATGACCCAGTGAGGTACACACAGCTTTGAGATGTAAAAATTACCCACACGGTGTGACGTGGCTGGTCTAAGGTCACACTGCTGCTCCAAGAGGCAGTGATCAGAAACTGGCTCCCCTGACACTTGCCCTTTCTGCCACATCATGTTGCCCCAAGGAAAGAAATTCTATGAAGCCTAGAATATCAAACAGCATAAACTCAACAAACAAAAGGAAAGCATATATTACAGAGAAATCTTTGGAGGAAGGAAGAAATCTTCATAACTTTCTGGCACTCCCCTCCATAAACCTCTAAAAATATGTAGAACAACTCCCTCCTTTGCTCTAGAACCTGACCTTTAGAGTCTCCCTCTCTCCCTGAAATATATTCCAGAATATTCTGGAATATTCTCAAAAGGCATTATTACAAGTGCCCTGGAGCCCTGTGGAAGATCAGCAGCCACCTGAGAAATCATGTAACATATTAGGTATAATTCCAAGATCACTTTCCCGTACTCCAGGAGTTAGTGCAGATAAAATATTTTCTAGAAAGTTTTTTCATTACTTTCTCTTTTTATGACATTCTGTTGCATATTTATCTGAGGTTCCACAGGTTGAAAAATATCGTAGTTGAAAGAGAGAAGAGCACCTGCCGTAGAGACAGACTGGGGATGGGGGATTGGAGCTGATTGGAGGGAACCTGGGGACACTGGTGCTGGGAACTGTACATTGGTGGAGAGCTGGGTATTGGAGCACTGTACAACTGAAACTTAATCATGATCAGCTTTGTAAGGACTATCTCATGGTGATTCAATTAAAGAACTTTTTTTTATAAAGAAAACTCACAGTTTATATGTGATGTTGCTAGGGTGGCAGGGTGACTCGGTGTGAAGTGGAGAGGAGAGAGACAGCAGCCTCGGTAGGGAAATCTGCTGTTTTCTATCGAACTCTGTCACCTAGGGAAGACCTGGGGAAATCTAGGACTAATAAGCATCTGCTGTGGCCTTGCTCCTCTGCAGGAATGGAAAGTCAGTCCTCAACCTTCCTCACTCAGGCGTTTTGGGTCCTTTACTTTGGTCTCTCAGAAAAAAATTTCAAGAGGAGACAGAAGGGATGTAAATTAAATTTTATTTGAAAGTTTTGAGGAAGAGAAGAGAGAGAGAAAGTGTGCACAAGAGAGAGCAAGAGTGAGAGAGCGAAAGGAAAGAGGGTGGAAAAGAGAGAGATAGAGAGAGAAAGAGGGAAAGGGAGAGAGGGGGAGAAGGAGAGAGAGAGAGAGAAAGAGAGAGAGACACAGAGAGAGAGAGACAGAGAGGAGAGGAGAGTATGCCATAGGGAGAGAACGTGGGCCTCTCTAGAGTATATTTCCAGTACACACATGTACCTTAACATAACATGAAGGTATAGAAGTCCATCTCAAGAGGGGAGATGGGGGCATGTTCTCAGTATAAATACATGGGCACATGCAGCATATGGACAGGGATGCCTCCTTCGTTCAAATTCTTTTTATAGGGTTTCTCCCAAGCTGCCCCAGATGGGGTTTTCTACCTGAGAGTCCATTGCTGGGGTGGTTGCAAATGGGGAGAGTTGGGAGCAGTTGATGGTCTTCTTGGATATTCCTTTCCTGGTCTTTGTTCCTGCTAGAGCTTCTCTCAGAGGTAGGGGTCTGGCCTTCTCTGGGTCTGTGCTGGTGCCAGGTAAGGTCTTAGGCCTTCCTTCCTGTGTCCACAAGATGGACTTTGACTGCCTTAGGCCTGTTGGTTTCATTTCTCCATAAGAAAGCATTGCCGTGGGGGTCTTTCGCTATCTACCTGCCTGCCTGTGCAATCCTCCCTTGAACAATTGTTCCAACAGGAGAAAATGTCTCCTCCATTTTCTCTCACAGGAAGTGGGAAAGTCGTTAGAATGGCCATTGGGTTTTTTTTTTTTCTAGGACGTTGCATGGGGAAGCTAGCAAGGAGTTCAGCTAAAGGTCAGATTTCAGATGATGGAAACACAACATTGGTTCAGTCAACAGTTGGCTGAGAGCATGATAAAGAAATTGGGGGAAAATAGGTAGAAAATATTTCACAGAGAGATAAAAGATAAGAATACGCATGAAGGTAACTGAGAACTAAAGCTAATGTTAAGGAAGAGGAATATTCTGAGTTCCTGATTTTCTACTACCCAGTCTCTGCTCTTAAATTTGCTATTAGGCAGTTTGTGTTCCAAACCCGCTTTTCTCTGAGAAAAATTAGAGTTAGCAAATATAGGTCTCCTCCATTTTCTCATCTATGGAACAGGGATATTAATAGAGCATACATTATAATTTACTTTTGGGGATTAAATGAGAATAAAAATAGTGCTTATTACTTTCCAGCCTGGAAAAGTGCTCAGAGAGACTATTTAGCTCTAAAAATCTGCCATCTTGACAACCAGAAGAATCCTAATTTCATGGGTCTTTCTTGCTCATCACTCTTCCGAGTACCTTCAAGCCACAGCAGCCCTAAAGTGTTTATAATTAGGACCCTTGGTGTCAGTGTTGGAAAAGTCTAGCTCACAGCTAGACAACAAAAAGAGATGTCACTAAGTAGGTCATGTGTGATTGTGTGGTTCTGAAACAGTATCTCCAATAATGACTCCCTTTACTTTTTTCAGCTAATTTGAATTTCTTCTCCAGTATTAAGCATACACGTATGTTCAGTCCACTGAAAGATTAGCATTCTGGCAAAAATACCTGGCCAAGTTTGAGTCTATCTTCCCACCTATGAACTCTTAAGTTTGACACTGTAGAAATAAATACTGCACATAATGCTAAAATGATTTCAAATCCATGACAACAAGTGGGTCTAACACTGGGAGATATCTGCTTTCTTGAAGGCAAATGAGCATGCTTGCAGAGGAGAAAAGTATTCTTCTTCAAAGACCAACAAACAAAAACAAAAAAACAAGGGCTGAACTATGCTCTCTCCAAACCATTTTACCCATTTTCTATTCCCTGTCCCTTCATCTTTATCTTTTAAGAACTCATTTAGTTGTTGATTATTCAACTTTGTTTTCAATTTGCCAATTTTTCTCTTTGCCTAGGCCAAGGGTTTCCAAACTTATTTGGCCAATTGCCCCCATTTTAGATCACTTAGCACCTTCTTTAGAAATCTACCTTCTTTAAACAAGTAAGAAATATTCCTATTTGCACCTGAATCTACCCTACCAACCATTCAAGTCCTTTCCCTCAGGGGCAATAGTATTACCCACTTTGGTAAACACTGGTTTGGAGTATTTTGTCTTTTCCTCTATTGCTATTTTTTTCTCATACTTACCCTACCCCAAGCAGGATAGAAAATGAACATGCAGACCCCAACTTCTATATACTATGTATATTCATTAAAATTTATGCTTTACTTTTTTTTCATTTTCATTATGTTGGACAATGGCTATTTGTTGTTGTTATCAAAGAAGTTTTCTAATCTGAAAGTTATATTACCAAGACCTTTCAGAATTCTAGGGCACATTAGGAAGGGCCCCAAGCCTTCTTGTTGAATAAATACATGATGCTGCCAGTGAGAAATGTTTGTATAGATTAGGTCACGTGCTTTTTCTATTCAAGATGGTCTAATGAGCCCCAGGAGGTGATAGTAGAGGAATATGAGTAACTGGGGTCAAGACCAAAGCATTCTTTCTGCCATCATAGGGAATTCATGGTTTCAGTTGAAATAATAAATCAGTAAGCATCTTTTGGAACTGTAAATTTACAAACAAGAAAGCAAATTAACAAACTAAATGCAAGTTGATGGCTAAATATGTGACAGAAAGCCACAAATCTTCAGCATTACACACATTAAAATACAGATTATTCAGTAGAATCTATGCAAAATCAAAATTATTTATTTTTACTAGCTTACATTTGATATCACTGGGATGCCAAAAAGTTGAACATAAAACCAAAAGCCAGAAAACTATTTAGAGCATTCTGTACTTCCCACAACAGCCTTCTTCAGGTATTTTCAAAGATAGACATTTCTTTGCAATAAATTCACCTTTTGTGTTTATTTTCATTTAACAGAACAAACCTTTTCTGGTAAATTACCCAAACAAACACATGCGCATGGATTAAAAATAAAAAAAAATCTTACCTTAAATCTTACCACCAAAGACCCTCTATTGGCTAAATTAAATATATAAACCCTGTGGTTCACATGCAAGAAATAAATTAGCTTCAGAAATATACTGGAAAGAAAATTAAGCTTAGGTTGTTTTATTCAGTCACCAAAAAACTTACTCTAATTTTCAAGGGACTAAAGAAATTTAGTGACAGTTCTAGCATTTAAATATCTCATTAAGAAAAAATGCTAATTAGAATAGACTCTTTTTGTTTGTTTTTTGGGCCATACCCAAACTAGTATTCAGGCACCAGTCTGAACTCTGTTAGGGAGTTAGCGGCTCCTAAAAGTGCTCAGGGGATCATAAGCAGTGCCAGAAATGGAACTGAACCTCCCACAAATATGCATGCAGTCCATTAAACGAATTTTCTGGTCTACAGTAGAATCTTTGGCTTTGTGGTGTTTTTGCAGTCTCATTCCTAGTCTTTCAGTGCTTTAAATGGTTGATATAACCATGAAATAGTACATTGTGTATAATGATATCATTATTTGATAATTAATTTGAAGTAAGGAATTCAGAGATTGAGTTTTGTAAAAGGTACAAACATATGTACATATAATAACCTGTTTAAAAATATAATAATGTAGAACACATATAACTATATATATATATATATATATATATACACACACACATATAACTAATTACATATTGTAAATCATAATGATGTTGGTGGGCCCCACGGGTGACGTACGTGAAGCGGGGAGGAGAAAGACGGTCACTTTCTCCCCAACCACCTCTGCCACCCGGGACCCAGGGTTGCTGGGTTCTTGTCTCGCCTTGCAGAAAGGAATTTCAGGAGTAGACAAGCAGTGAAGTAAATAGATTTTATTTGGAGGATTTTTAGGTATGAAGAGAGTGAGAGTAACGTACTCAAGAGAGAACACGGGCTTCTCCAAGGGCGGAGAGAGCCCCTACACACATCCTAGCATTAGACACGAAAGCATGAAAGTACACATCTCAAGAGGGGACATGCGGGCGACACATGTGCTTGTGCTCGGGCACCACATGTGCTCTGCCACGTGGGCACAAGCAGCACATGGGCTTGGGCAGCATATGCGCGCCCTTCCTTTGTTCAAGGTGGCCTTTATAGGCTTTCTCCAGCCTGCCCCCACGGGCGCGGGGCTTCTTCCCAGGTAAAAGTCCGTTGCTAAGGAGGTTACCAGGGAGGATGGAAGTGGTGTTGGTCTTCTTTGGGCTGAATCACTAAAGTTAATCGGATTAAAAGGGAGGTCTGAAAAGAGGAACTTCCTGGAGAGGAGGCCTATATCCTCAGGGTCTGTGGATGGTCTTATCAGGTCTTTGTTTTCTGTATCCCCAAGGTGGGTCATTCCTAGAATTCTTCTTCCATGAAACTTTGTTTCATTGCAAAGGGCCTTTCCCTATCTACCTGCCTACATTGATAAGAATGGAACTTAGCATTTAACTGTGAATTAAAAAGAAAACAAAAACTCTTACAAAAGGAAAATCTAGACCTCTAATGGAAAGATTTCAAATTAATTTTGATTACTTCAAAACCAAATTACAAAAATTAAAAGTATAGGAAATTTGGAGAGAGAAGACTTGAGTTCAAACTGCTGCTAAACCACTCATTTTCTGATTATGGATAGGTATACATTGTTTTGAGCCTTGATTTCCTCATCTGGAATGATAAGTCAGGAGAATTTCATAAAAATATTAAATACTATTTACTGAGCTTATTAATCTAGCTAAATACTTGTTATTAATATCTATAGAAAACTCGATGCAAAAGAGCACACTGAAAAATGCAAATTTATCATAATTTAAACAAGGTTAAATTCAAGTGTCTTAAGAGATTTTCTGGATTTTTAAGGACAAGGTTAAATTTTAGTGTCTTAAGACATTTTCTGGATAATAAAGCCATGTCTAACACATATCTATATCTTAGTTTGAATAAAGATATATTTTATCCAATATTCATAACATAGAATAACTTTCTGTATGCACTAGTAGAGTAAATAAAACTTAATGTATTGTAGTTTTTAAGAATGATTTGGGGTTTCCAACGTGTTAGTGTCAGTGCAAAATAGAAAAAGAGGGTAAAAAGAAATAAAAGTCTTAATTCCTAAAAGGAAAGAATGATTTGGGGTTTGCAATTATAACACATCCTGAACTTAATGAAATACCTGGAATGACCTCAATAAAATAAAATAATTGTATTGATAAGATAACTTAGTGGAATGGCATTGAATTTCAAATTAAAAATAAAAACTGAATTTAAATGGTGCCTTACTACTTGCTACTGGTAAGAATCAGGCCAGTAACTTAACCTCTGAATTTCACTTTCTTCATCTGTTAAATTCATTTTCACATTTTGAAGAAAAAGTTATTAAGGAAAGAATAAAGTGGTAAACATAGTAAAACCAAAAGTATGATAGCTATGGGTGATGGGAGAGAATAAAAATTAAACATGCAAATTCAACTACTCTCAAGAAAGAAAAAGAAAACAAGCAAAGAAAACAAATAAGCAAAAAAAAAACACTTGAAGAAATATTAGAAAGGTTGAAAAAATATGTGTTATTGATGAACGATTTCACAAGTTTGAGAGAGCTACTGAAGGGACTTATTTACTTACCAATTTTAAAAGTAAAGGTAAAAAGAAATGTATGTAATTTTTAATATTTCATAATTAAAACTAATAAATGACATAGCAATTAGTAGAGAACTGAATTGATATTTAATATATTGGATAGCAGAAAATAATTTGTAAAGTGTGTTAGAAGATTTATGAAGGCAATATTAGATCATTATATTAGGTAGGATTCAAAGCAAAAAAAAATCAGTACAGAAACATCCTTTCATAGCTCTATGGAAATCTAGTCTTAAGATTTATGGAGCTGAAATCTATTTTTAAATTAGTCAGTGAGACAAATCTCATTGAACATGCCACATAGTCAGTATATCACTATGTACTTTACATGCACAAAGTACATATAAAGGAAAATAAGTAAGATCCTGCCTCCCACCAGGAATGCTAAATATTCTTTCATACTATTTAATTGTCAAAATAATTTGTTGAGATTTGGCTGGATGTGGGAAGCATGAAGGTAAGCTGCCAATTATGGCTTTTAGTTCTAAATAATAGGAAAGCAGACTCAAAAAATAGAGATCAAATGAACCTTTACGTATTAGTTTCACTGAAATACCAATTCCATTCTTTATATAATAACCTGGTCCATTGTACCTATTGGACTGGAGTGATAGCACCGCGGGTAGGGCGTTTACCTTGCACTTGGTCAACCCAGGTTCGATTCCTTTTCCCCTCTCAGAGTACCGAGAGTATTCAGCCCGTACGGCAGAGCCTGGCAAGTTCCCCGTGGCATATGTGATATGCCAAAAACAGTAACAAGTCTCACAATGGAGACATTATTGGTGCCCACTTGAGCAAATTGATGAACAATGGGAGGACAGTGCTGCAGTGCTACGGTGTGCCTATCATGTGGCAGTAGGACATGGAGGTAAATTGTTCATTTCAAACCTGGTCCAGGAGAAGAGAGCAACATGAGTGAGCCGTCCCTTGTAACAATACTACCTTTGAGTAAATCTACACAAGAGGAAACAGAACCCAGAGGAGGTCGCTATTTCAGCTGTAGAAACAGATCTCTTGTTGATGACTGCATGGAGAGAGTTTGCAGGAGATACTCTCTGAGCATATTGGCAGAGTGGAAAAAAATCTTGAATTTCATTTCTCTGAAGACCAGAGTAAGAATGTGGCACAAAGGAGAGGGAAATCTCTCTTTAGGAGACTAATTCGAGTCATTCTTTGATTCCCACTTTCCATAACTGAAACAGAAGCTGGGAACAACTATGTAACTTATGCCAGTTGCCCATTTTATAAGCTATGACATACATATAAGACAATTATGAAACAACTAAAGTCTAAGCTGTTTGAAAATATTAAGAGGTAAGGGAGTCAGGTAATAAAATCTATCATCGTATCTATTGAGCAATGAAGGCAAAGTTAAAGAGACTTAGAAAATGAGGTTTCAAAATTGAACAAGATGTATAGAATGAATAAGTCCTGCACAAATGGGGTCATGGATATTGTCCTATCAATAAGAATGTCATTCAGAATCCTTCCTGAATACTCAGTATCCCTTGGACCTATATAGATATTTCAGCACTATAGAAATTTTAGTAGACATTGAAGTGCTAGAAACCTCAATGGTCAGAACAAACTACACAAGACTAAAAATGGATGATAGAGATGAAGGGATTCTGGCCATGCCTGACATGGATCCACTTCACATTGAGGGAGTCACTGGGTTTTTTTTTTTTATTCTCTATGTAAGATAAGATCAAGGTTTCTTTCCCTCAGAAGGACCTGAGCACTTCAGAGCCTCTTTACAGCATTGGCTAATCAAACCCTTCCAAATGTAGAAATGATCTTTGTATAACTGGGACTTTTAGTAGACTTCAGAGCAAATGGAAAATAGCAAAAGAAAAAAATGAACACATGAAGTGGTCTATTAAATTTTCCTCTATTACTTATACATAAAAATAAAGGTATCCACTTAAAAATTTAACACACAAGTGATAGCATTCTTTTGAACACAAAGGCAGTCCCCCAAAATTGTCATGGGAGGAAGATAACATTCCTATAATGGTCATTTATATCATTTTTAATACATACAAATGGTACATTCATTACTGGAACATCACAGCAAAATATGCCATAATGAGAAAACACAGGCACATTACGCCCACGATCCATTTCATTATTATGATTGCTTTGTAACTATTCCATATTTAGAGGAAGCATCTCTCATCCTAATGTGTAATCCTTCAGCTTTAAGACAAGATAGTCCAGGATGGCAGCAAAACAAAATTATAAAACTAGAAAAGACAAAATAATTTAAATAGGTGTGTATGAAGCTTTGGTTATACATATATCAATTCCTGACAGCAGCAACACAGCATTCAAGGGCTCTTTAGAAGCCAATAAAAGTCAGCATTCACAATTATTTTGTGCACAGCAAACAGTAAAGTTAAATACAATTGTTGAGGAATTAAAATGTGACATGAGCTTAATAGCACATCAAGAATTAAAATCAAACTTTAAATGGTCTACAAATCAAGGGTGCTGGTTGTGAGGTCACTATTAGTTCTTACCTCAGTTCTTTTGACCACTCGCTGTTCCTTTATTTGATTTCTTCTTTATCCACTTATGAGAAAGTTTCCTTCCTTCCTTTCTTTCTTTCTTTCTTTCTTTCTTTCTTTCTTTCTTTCTTTCTCTATTTTAAATTGTGGAACTGGTGACACCTATGCACATACAAATGAATAGAGAAAATCTCTTGCAGTTCCATGAAATTATAAATCAATGATAAGTTGATAAAGTGTTTTTTGGAATCTGTATCTTTTTGCAGGTAAATAAATATTAAAGGTTAAGTGTTATAATTTTGTCTGAATACATTTTCAATTTTAGATAAAATTGATAAATCCTACAAGTGTAACATTTAGTAAATGAATAAATTAATTTTTTAACAGGACAATCTGGATAGACATAAAAGTATAAAAGCATATTCTATAGTAAGAATGGAAATATTGGCTTTATATTAGAAAATACTGTATTATAGTACTGCTTAATTATCTTCATAAATAAATAAAAATGCAATAAATATCTCTGTGAATATAAGAGTTCCTTTACACCACACATTCTAATATCTGATAAGATTTTTAAAACATTCATAGACATTTAAAAATAAAAAATTATTAAAGCATCATGATATGCAAAATGATGTATGGTTGAGTTTTAGACAAACTGTGCTATTGACCACATCCCTGCTTAGTGACTTTTAATTAATTAATTAATTAATATTTTTTTGCTTTTTGGGCCACACTGGAGATGCACAGGGGTTACTCCTGGCTCTGCATGAGGAGTTACTCTTGCTGGTGCTCGGGGGACGATATGGGATGCTAGGAATCAAACTTGGATCAGCCATGTGCAAGGCAAATGCCCTACCTGCTGTACTATCGCTCCAGCCATGCTTAGTGACTTTAGAAGGATGAACACCATAGTTCTTAGTTTCTCACCTATGCTTGTACTTCTTTCTTCATTTGGCTACTCTGTAAGCCTATCCTTGCAATTCTATTTGTGACCTGACCTCTAAAAAAATCCCCTTATCATTTCATGACTTCTTAGTGTCTTTCTTTTTATTTCTTTATCAGAAAATTGACCCATTTTTTACTTACTCCCTTATTCACTGTCACTGTCACTGTCCTCCCATTGTTCATCAATTTGCTCAAGTAGGCCTAGTAATGTCTCCATTGTGACACTACTCCCCAATTATAAAATCAAAAACATTACACCTGTGGGTGTTTTTGTCAAGGCACAATGTAGTGAGAGTACATGGCCAATGTCAGGCAATGTGGGCATACCTTGGATAATTAGATTCAGATGCAATGAAGAAGGACCTAAAGTTCATTGAGAGGGATCTGTGGCTTGAAATTAGTAGTCTTCAAGAGCATAAATAGGTATTATTAGAAAGAAACATTGAGGGGGAACTTGACAAGGTTGGCGGTGCAACAGGGAAATGGAGGCGTTGAGGTGAAAATATTAGACATGAAGATGGTCGGAACTAATTGTTTAAGAAAGTAGAGAAAGGATGTTTTGGGGAAAGTAGAACAATTGCAAGAAAGAAAAATTAATTATGAACATGTGGAGAAGAATTCTAAGTTATACTTATTCTCTCTCTTCTTGGTGTATAGAAACAAGTTAAATAGCAAAATTTAGATTTGTGCCATTAATATTTATTTAAGTGCTAATATGTCAATGGCATTTCTCAACTTCCTGTTGAATTTATTACAATAAAAATGTCTGGAGTTATCACAATAAAAATTTAAATTAAGTAGTTAATTTAAATACCACTACTTGTGGAAATGATTTGTAATTGTATCTTTTTACTTTCTTAGATGCCACTAATTATGCAAACAGTATATTTAGGTAACAGAGGCTTAATTTTAGATAATTTTCTCTCATTCTGACCTCCATTACTCATATCATATTTAAAATGAATCTACTTTGTACTCTAAAAATAGACCCACATTCTAATCTTGGTCTTCCATTTTATTGCTGTGTGCACACACGTGCATTTACACAAACTCACACACACACATTATAGTTGAGGTAACATGATGACGATCATGTACATGTTTATGGTTTCAGTTTGGTGTAAAAAGTCACTGAAGTTCCACCACCATCGAAGTACCAAAGACCCTCCTACACCTTTAAGCTTCTTCCTCTACCACTTGTTAACCTCAGTTTTGAAGTTAAAGACAAAAGGTTTATTTTCATGTGATACTGTTTATCTTCTTGCTTTGTTTCTTTATATACTATGTATAAGTGAGATAATCTTTTAATTAGAGAAGTCATAAAGAATATGTCTTAGCTTTAGCTATAAAGAGATCTGATTATAATTATTTAGAATTATGTAAGAAGTATCTGAATTAATATTGGGAATCTCTCTACCAAATTTTCAAGGAAATAGTTATTATTAGTTAATTTAAATACCACTACTTGTGCAAAAGATTTGTAATTAAATCTGTAATCTTTTCACTTTCTTAGATGCCACTAATTATGCAAACAGTTTATTTAGGTAACAGAGAAAAATTTCAGAAACTTTAAAACATTAAAATATTTTACCATTGCCTTTGAGGACTCATGTCATTTGACCCTGGTTCTGTTTTCTGGTCTCACCTCACTGTCTGTCTACCCACTGGACTTCAGCTATCATGGTTAATTTGATTTTCCTTAGAGTTTGCAAGCACATTTCTTTTTCTAGAATTTTAGTATTTGTCACTCGCTTTGTCTGGGTCTCTCTCCTTCTGGTTTGTAAAATGATTGTTTCTCCTAATGTAACCACCCTAATCTGTCACACTTTTTTCATATTGCACCCTGCTTTCTTGATCATATTTGATGTTGTCTTTAGTTCATAATCTACAACTTAATGAAAATTTCACTATTTACTGCTTAACCTTGAAATTACCTCCTCATCACTTGTCTCCACTATAATGTAAGTTCTACGCATGCAAATGCCTTGCCTATGTTATAAGATTTTATCATCTAGAAGAGTTATGTAAGTTGCCCAAAATTGTAAATAAAAAGATAAACGAATGAGTGGATGAATAAATGAATGCCTTATTGGTAAGCTGATATGTCACTTGCTTCCATTCTTATTTCAATATAGTGTCTATGGCATTTTCTATCAGCTATATGAGATGGCTCTTCACATAAGTGTCACACAATCTCCTCTTCTGTTTGCTTTCTCCTCCTTTCGCATATTGTTTTGTAAGAATTCACTTGTTGGCCTGTTCATTTACTAACTTCTCAGAATTGTACATGCTTTTATTTCAATTATGCAAGGACATCTAGATTTAACAATTAAACAATACTTAATGGTGCTTCCCCTACTCCCCCCCACGCTCCCCCCGACCAACCTGAGGCCCTTGAAACCCTCAAGTTGGAACCTCAGATCCTTACCAAGTGTAAAGTTTGAGAAAGGTCATCTGATAGCCAGTTAGTCACATTTTTCAAAGTCACGGGATGTTGTCTTGAAAAAGGGTTTCTGAATTATCTAAGGCAGATCCGTCATTTAGCAGGTGAGCAAATTACAGCTCATAAAGGTCAGGGATTACCGACAACCACATGTCTATTAGAGGCAAAGATATATCCAGAACATTAGCCTCCTGACTCTGAGGCCACGACTGCATTTATCGTATGCCTGCAAATGAGGACTTTAAAAAAAAATTGCCTAAGCAATTACATGTTCAAGAAGAATCTATGCCTGGTAGGGACATAGAACAACAGTAATTCAAAATAGCAAAAAGAACGGCTGGACCCTCAGGGGTCTTTATAAATATTCAAACTCTTATGGGATGTGATTGACGACTCAACAAACATGCATTTACAGAGCATCCGTGATTTTCCCGTGTACTATAAAGAGCTCTGTTTTTATTTCTAGAGCTCAGATAACAAAGGATGACAAGGAATTTCACTAGCGTAATTTGCAATAGATTTGCTTTCATCAGCAGGTGAGGAAAGAAAAAAGGCCAAATTTCTCATGAAATACCAATCAACATTTCGAATCTCAGTGCTGTCGTGAGTGAAAAAAGCCACTATGCATGTTCTGTTTCAAAGACAAGTTGATTTTTAAAAAGGATTTTTCATGAGCAGGAAATTGCTAAAAATTAGACCATTTTATGAGTAGGGAACCATAAAAAATTAGTCCTCTTTAAGCCCTGCTTTGTGTGAATTTCTATAATTGTATCTTGCATACATTATTTATTATTGACAGTTGAGCTGTAAGCAAAAATGGTACAGACCAAGCAAAATCTATGCTATCTAAAATTTAGAAATGGAAAGATGATTTAATTTCCCTTTCCTGAAAGTGGAGGGGTGGTACACTTAAGTTGAAATATTTTGTGTACTAAAGTTTCAGTTAGTGGGAATTATAATAGCTGAGTTATAACCTTACCTTGCAGGGCAGATAATGAAATGTCAACAAACCTTCAAGTATCTGAGTGCTCTCGGAAGTGATATAGCACGTTGCCAGGAGGTAGTTCTTACCAATCTATCTAATTGTGCTTTTATACTCACTTATGGTTTCCCTCCGCCTCCTGAATATTTTACTACCTGTGTGAAGACTCTTGGTCTTTTAATCAAAATGTCAGCCTACAGTTGCAGGAAAAACTTGGTAAAGTGTCCTTTTAATTTGAAGAAGTGAAAAGCAAAGGAACTGACAAAACACAAGCCTTAAGTATTTTATTAAAGGAATGTGAAAGATGAACACTTGTTATTTATCTCTCTAGGGTTTTGTTCTAATCCTTAAGTACCCAATTAATGTAAAATATTTCATCGAAGATGCAACAATTATTTCATCCTTAATCATCTTGTTTTCTCTCTCCCATCTCCGTTTAACATTTTTTTATTCCCTATACATTTACTAAAAGAACTTATATAAAATATTTTTTCTTTTTTCCAGACTGAATATTCACATAGACAATAGCCAGATAACATGACAGTATTCTGAACCATCACCCCTGCAGAAACCACAACCACTGCAACTATTTCCTACAACAACCAGAACTTCATCAAAGACTACCAAAGTCTGTGAACACACACGCGCGCACACACACACACACACACACACACACACACACACACACACCTATGTTATCTCTATGTTTTCTATATCTATGCCATCTATATCTATCTATATATTTATATTTGTATCTATACCAATTCAGGGGTTGAACCACACCTAGTTGTACACATGGCTTATCAATCACTCTAGCAGTGATTAAGGGAACATATGTGTTGCTGGGGATGAAATTGGGTTTGACAATTTGTAAATCAAGCATTTTACCCCTATTTTACTCCTCTGACCCTATAATTCTATAATTCCTATATTTTGACACTACCCAACTCAGGGCCAGACACATAAAAGTAAATATGTCACCCCACACCACAACACAAGAATCTGCACTTAAAGTTAGATCACCTCCATCTTTCTCACACCAACATTCAGCAATTGAGTCATGACAACTGCTCTTGCTCTCTTTCCTTATTACAAGGCTTTCCAAATCTGCTGCCCAGCTTTGAGCCTCTTCTAAGCTCAATATTCGGGCTAAATCCCTTGCTATAGTAATTCTGAATAAATAACCTCTGTTCTCATTTATGTAGTATCTATTTATAATATTTAGAGGAGGGGCTCTATCTCTAAATTTCTTGCTCTAATTCCTTGCTATTCATATAATTACATATTGTATGAAAAAAAAATGTTGATTGGGAGACAGAGTGGGTTATCTGTAGCATTCTGGATTCACATTTATTTGTACTTCCAAGAATTTGGTGCTCTAAATCCTGTTCTTATCTGTTGGATTTGTCTGATAACTCTTTTTCAGTAAGTGCCTGGGACCTGAGTTTTCATTGAAGTACCAGATGTTTCTGCAGGTAGAATCAATGCATCTCACCCTTTTGTCTCAGCAAGGAGCTCTCCAATTACTCCTTTCCAAACAGGTCTCATAGGAGCCAGAGAGATAGTACAGCGAATAGGGTTGTTGCCTTGCTCACAAACAACCCAGGTTCAATTCCCAGCATCCCATATGGTCTTCAAGCATAGCCAGGAATAATTCCAGAGTACAGAGCCAGGAGTAACCCTTGAGCATCACTGAGTGTGGCAAAAAACCCACAGAAACAGAACAAGAACAGGTCACATAAAAGAAGCAGTTACACAAGCCAAAATAGTAATACTTTTCTCAGCTACCTTTTAACACTTTGTTTTGAGTTTTATACGAAGAAAGTTTATGCAACTAAAGGCACACGAGAGAATCCAAATTTCAGAATTAGTCAATAAATTCTATCTAATGACTATTAAATTGTGCATTTATTCTCACCTTTATATCATGCTCCTTTCTCTGCGTGCTCTCCCTTGATATAATGTATGTATTCGATTCAGAGAAATGAAAAGAAATGGGAAAATTCAGAAGGAAAATTGTTTCTATTTGTGATCAGAAGTTTAAGGAAATAAATTTTTTAAATAAGCAAGAAATTAAGACTTAAAATATTTCTCTCATTTTCCCCCTTTGCATATTTAATAACAGTGGGCCCTTTGCTATTTTTCACACCAGGAGTAACACATATCCCCCCTCCCCCATCAATGCCATTTATTGAATTACTTAGTTTATAAAGATCACAGAATACCTGGTGCAACTAATCAACTCTGATTTTGTAGCTTGAGAGAATTTATAAACAATGAGCTAACAAATAAATTTGATTATATATTCAAGTAAGATGTAATTTAACAAAAAGAAAACAAAGCAAACAAACATGATCAAGTCAGGCAGGACATACTTGACCTAGAGTTGCAAATTTCAGAATCCTGGGCTATAGCATTAAATATGTTCTCAGAACACAGTATGTTGTTGGAAGGCATCCATAGAGAGTGTTAGGGACTCCATTCATTCAACAACTATTTATCAAGTCAGGCACTATCTTAGATTAGCAAACAGAGCAGACAGAAATTCTTTACTAGTGGGTTTTGTACTGAATCAGGGATGTCTGATAATGAGCACATAGAGTAAATAAGTGAATTATCATTTGTTGACAATTACAGTATTTTGAAGAAAATTTAGCAGAGAAAGGGAATAGAGAATGTGGAGGGGGGGATGAGAAAAAGGTGTCTTGAGATTGAATAGGTTTTATTTATTTGTTCATTAATTTTTTATTTATATTTGGGGCATTTGCCTTGCATGTGGCCGACCTGGGCTGACCCCAGTTTGATTCCTCTGCCCCTCTTGGAGAGCCCAGCAAGCTACCGAGGGTATCGCGCCCACACAGCAAAGCCTGGCAAGCTACCTGTGATATATTCGATATGCCAAAAACAGTAACAATAAGTCTCACAATGGAGACATTACTGGTGCCCACTCGAGCAAATCAATGAACAATGGGAGGACAGTGCTAGAGCACTTATATTTGGGAACTACATCAGATAGTGCTTAGGCCTTATGTCTGGCTCTGTGCTCAGGGATCACTCCTGGGGGCCACTCGTGGTGCTGGGGATCAAACGCTAGCTGATATACAAGGCAAGTGATTAACATTTTATACTATCTCTCTGACCAGAATTGTTTATTTTTAAAATGGTTATTGCTATGGTTAAATTTATATCTCCCTATTTGTAACTAATACTATACTCATTATATGATATTTTTCCTTTATTGGCTCTTATCTTTGTTGTCTTCTCAAATGGGAAGTTTTATTTGATTTAGTTTAGGTCATTTCTTAGCATGTGGTATACATTTTTTAAAGTTAATGACTGGTTTAAAGTTTACAAAATACTTATTTTCCAGAGATAGAAAAACATAGTTCTGAAAAAAAAAAAAAAGAAAAAAAGCTATATTGAACACAGCCCTCACATATAAGGCAAGGGCTCTACCATTCATAAAATGAATTTTTAAGCAAATATAAGTAATTATTTAAATAATGCTCGACTCCAATTCGAGTAGGCTTGGAGGTCTCGGCCCCGGAACCCGCGTGGCTTTGTCCCTCTGCCAGTACCTTCATGTGTGCGGAGAGTGGTCTCAGCATGGTGGTGGCTGGTCCTGGAGGTCTTCGGCTGCCGTAGCCCTGGTCAGGGCAGGGAGGAAAGCTCAACCCGCTCCCCTCCAAGGGACTCCGGGAAGGAACACCCAGGCGCGGGGGCAGAGACTGCACTGCTCTCGTCCGGGATCTGGATTTTATAGTCTCTGAGTCTTGGCCGCTGATGGGATTACACGGCGCCAGGGGGCCAGGTGGTGGGTGTGACCCCCGCCTACTGGAATTTGGAGGATCTGGGTGGAAGATGCTCGACTCCAATTCGAGTAGGCGTGGAGGTCTCGGCCCCGGTACCCGCGTAGCTGTGTCCCTCTGCCAGTACCTTCATGGGTGCGGAGAGTGGTCTCAGCATGGTGGTGGCTGGTCCTGGAGGTCTTCGGCTGCCGTAGCCCTGGTCAGGGCGGGGAGGAAAGCTCAACCCGCTTTCCAGATCCAGATCCAGATCCCAGACGAGAACAGTGCAGTCTCTGCCCCCACGCCTGGGTGTTCCTTCCCGGAGTCCCTTGGAGGGGAGCGGGTTGAGCTTTCCTCCCCGCCCTGACCAGGGCTACGGCAGCCGAAGACCTCCAGGACCAGCCACCACCATGCTGAGACCACTCTCCGCACCCATGAAGGTACTGGCAGAGGGACACAGCTACGCGGGTACCGGGGCCGAGACCTCCACGCCTACTCGAATTGGAGTCGAGCATCTTCCACCCAGATCCTCCAAATTCCAGTAGGCGGGGGTCACACCCACCACCTGGCCCCCTGGCGCCGTGTAATCCCATCAGCGGCCAAGACTCAGAGACTATAAAATCCAGATCCCGGACGAGAGCAGTGCAGTCTCTGCCCCCGCGCCTGGGTGTTCCTTCCCGGAGTCCCTTGGAGGGGAGCGGGTTGAGCTTTCCTCCCCGCCCCGACCAGGGCTCCGGCAGCCGAAGACCTCCAGGACCAGCCACCACCATGCTGAGACCACTCTCCGCACCCATGAAGGTACTGGCAGAGGGACACAGCCACGCGGGTACCGGGGCCGAGACCTCCACGCCTACTCGAATTGGAGTCGAGCATCTTCCACCCAGATCCTCCAAATTCCAGTAGGCGGGGGTCACACCCACCACCTGGCCCCCTGGCGCCGTGTAATCCCATCAGCGGCCAAGACTCAGAGACTATAAAATCCAGATCCCGGAACCGCGCGGCCGCTTTCGCGGCCACGCGACATCTTAACAGAACTTTTTTTTTTTTATGACATCTTATTGTCTTATTCCTACCTTGGACAAACTTGCAGGCTATCGAATGTAGCCTGCCCACAGGGCAGAGTCTGGCAAACTCCCCGTGGCCTACCAAATATGCCAAATCCCAGTAACAATGATGGGTCTCATTCTCCTAAAGAGCCTTGAATATAATCTCAGGGCTAGGATGAAAGAGACGTTACTGGGGCCTGCTCGAGGCAATCGACGATTAACAGGATGATGAAATGAAATGAAATGAATGAATTTAAATAATACCATAATACTTCAAACTTTCAATAATAGCATAATACTTCACTTATACTGCAGCTATATTATAATCAAATAATTCTTGCTGTCTCTTATGATATTATAGAAGTTATTAATTTCTCATATTTGTGTGCTATCATAAAATTTTTCTATATTTACATTATTGCTTGAAATATGTTTTCTTTTATCACTGTATCACTGTCATCCTGTTGTTCATTGATTTCCTCGAGCAGGCACCAGTAACATCTCCTTCGTCCTAGCCCTGAGATTTTAGAAAGTGCCACATTCGAGGCTCTTTCAGGGTCAAGAGAATGAGACCCATCATTGTTACTGGGTTTTGGCATATCAAATATGCCATGGGGAGTTTGCCAGAGTCTGCCGTGCGGGCAGGATACTCTTGGTAGCCTGCCGGGTTTTCCAAGAGTAAGAACTAGATATAAGAGGTTGCACGGCTGCAAATGTGGCCACGTGCTTCCGGGAGCTGGAACTTTGGGTCTTGGTCACTGATGGGATAACACAGCACCAGGGGCAGTTGATGGGTGTAACGCCTACCTAATGGAAGATGGGGGATCTTGGTGGAAGAGGCCCAGTCCCAATCGCAGGAGGCTTGCAGATCTCAGCCCCGGGTCCTGCATACCTGGGTTCCTCTGCCAGTTTCTTCATGTGTGAGGCTCGTCCAAACATGTGGAGAGTGGTCTTAAGCATGGCTGTGGCTGGTTCCAGAGGTTTTCATGTAGAATAAGAAAAATTATAGATTTCATTTCAGTTTTGGGAGGTGGGGCACAACCAGCCATTCCTTGAAGTTGCTCTTGGTTCTGTGCTAAGCAACAATGCATGGCAGGTTTAGGGGACCAGATGAGATGTTGAGGATCTAACCTGGGTCTTCAAGATAAACACCCTATCTGATGTATAATTGTTCCAGCCCAAATATTTTTCTTTTTTTCTTTTTTTTTTTTTTTTGAGGAGGGTGGCAACCCCGATGATGATCAGGGCTTACTCATGACTCTGTGTTTAGGGATCCCTTCTGATGATCAGGGGAGCATAAGGAATGCCAAAGATTGAATGCCGGTATGCCATGTCATTTAAGTTTTATTTGCGTGTTACTATTTTTTTCTTTTTTTTGCTGAGGTGCTTTCTATCTTTTCACAGAACTAGTTTTCTGACACATCATTTTCCTTTCTTGAATTTCTGACACTTATTTAATGGAAGGCTTATAACTGATGAATTTATTTTTGTTTCTGAGAAAGCTTTTATTTCTCCTTCATACTTGACGGGTAATTGAGTAAAATATAAAAATGTAGGTTAGTGGTATTTTTTAACCCGTTAGAATTCAAATTCCCAAAAAGTGGCAATCTAGGGTGGACTTCTGAACACTTCATGTTTGTTTGCTTAAAGAAGATAGATACCTAGGAGACTGCTGAGTGATTTTTTTTTCCTGGGGAGGGGGGATTATAGGATAAATATGTTTAGAAGATCTGTCTCTTGCTTTCATAGATCTGATAAGAATTATGCTGTGGTTCTTATGGTTATTTTTCTATAGAAAAGTTCTTATTTTTCTCCTTTTTTGCCACACCCAGGGCTACTCAGGGCTTACTCCTAATTCTGTGCTCAGGGATCACTTCTGATGGGTTCAGGAGAACAAATGGGGTTGAACCCAGGTTCAGTGCATGCAAGACAAATGCCCTACCAAACTGTACTATCTCTCTGGCTCCTCTCCCCACATTTTTTTTAAAAAGATTATTGGTGAGCACTGAGGGAAATGCCCATATGCTGTTTGGTCAACTGGATTTGATTGAATGTGGTGCTGCTCCAATCCAACAGTGTTGGGGGTCACCAAAGCCATAGCTAGTAAGAGCTTGGGGAGCTCTTGCAGTGCTAGGGTTTGAATTCAGTTCCTGAGAATGCATAGGCATGCACTTGTGATAACTGAGTTATCTCCATGACCCAGCTTTGCACTGATTTTAATATTTTCTGTATTTGGTTTTGTGCAATTTGAATATGACCTGTCTAGGTGATTTTTATATTGTGGTTCAGTTTTTGTTGATGATATTAATTGCGCTTGGTATTCTTTGAGTTTCCATGATCTGGGCTTTATTGTTTATCAATGAAAAATTTTATGCCATTATTAGTTCATGATAATATTCTTACTTTAACTTTTATTGGGTATTGCAAGTATTATTTTTTTATTGAATTGCCATGAGATGCAGTTTCGAAGCCTTTATAATTGAGTTTCAGTCATAAAATGATCAAACATCCATCCCTCTACCAGTGCACATTTCCCACTACCAATGTCTCCGGTATCACTCCCGCCACCCCCACCTCAACCCTCCCCCTGCCTCTATGGCAGACACTTTCCTTCTTACTCTCTCTCTACTTTTGGGCATTATGATTTGCAGTAGAGATACTGAGAGCCCATCATGTTTCATCCTTTATCTACTTTCAGCACACATCTCTCATTCTGAGTGTTACCTCCAAGTTTATTGACTTAGTGGCCCTTTATCTATCCCAGTGGCCTTCTCCCCCAGCACTTGAGGTAGGCTTTCAACCATGGACCAATCCTCCTGGCCCTTGTCTCAACTATACTAGGGTATTAGTACCATACTATGCTTTTTATATTCCACAAATCAGTACAGTCATTCTGTCTGTCCCTCTCTTTTTGACTCATTTTATTTTTCATGATACTCTCCATGTTCATCTGTTTATAAGCATATTTATGACTTCATTTTTTCCTAACAACTGCATAGTATTCCATATTGTAGAATACCATAGTATCTTTCATCTGTCATCTGTTCTTGGGCACTTGGCTTGTTTCCAGATTCTGGCTATTGTGAACAGGGCTACAATGAACATACAAATGCAGAAATCATTTCTACTGTGCTTTTTTTTTATACCCCTAGAATATATTCCCTGAGGTAGTTCTGCTGGGTCATATGGAAGTTCAATTAGGAATTATACTGCAGTTGGTCATATATAAGACATGTTCCCTAATCCTTATCAGTACTTTTATTTACAATATTTTCCCTTTTATTTCATCTTTTATATATTTATATACATATGCCTCTCAGAGTGCTATATTTTTTGTGTCTCTCAGAGTTCTCGGCAAGCTACGGAGAATATACTGCCACACGGGCAGATCCTGGAAAGCTCCCTGTGTCATACTCAATATGCCAAAACCAGTAATTGTAATGGGTCTCATTTCCCTGACTCTGAAAAAGTCTCCAATAATTGGGAAAGACAATTAAGGAGAGGCTGCTAAAATCTCAGGGCTGGGATGAGTAGACATTACTGATGCCCACTCGAGTAAAGTGATGAACAACAGGATGACAGTGACTGACATTCTTGGTGCAGAATCCGGTGGCATGGTTATGGTGTTCTCATTTTATGATCCCTCCGGGGAGAAGAAGCCATGAGTTCTGAAGGGTGGACGATGAGGAGAGTATCTGGCTCTTTAAACTTGTCCTCCAAATTATGGTATGGATTCGTTCTGCCAGCAGTGACTTTTGCAAACAACAAAGGCAGAGAGAGTAGAGTCTCTAGATCACCTTTTAGATAGTTAGAGCTGTCCATATTTTTTTTTCAATCATGTCCCAATTTTGAACTCTGCGCCAGGCTATTTTCATGTGGAGCGCCCCAGAGAGTGGTGGGTGAGAGCCCTCCCCACCCCAAGGGACCCAGCCCCAGTAGCTGATCTCCACTACCGTCACTCTCCAGGCCACAAGCTTGGCCAAGCCTCATGCATGAATAAAGTCCCATAGGACCCAGGTAATGAGGAACTTTGTGACCAAAGTCCAACTTTGGTCTCAAAGGGACTCAGGAGCAGAGATCCTCTACCTGGCTTCCCACAGTCACCAGTGACCCAGGGGGTCACACCCATAAGCCACCACCGGCCAGTGACAGATAATCTCCTTATCTGCCACCCTCCAGAACTCACAGCTGCTTCTCCTGGAAGGCAGCATAAAATGAGGCCCCCATAACCATGCCACTGGACTCACGCCAGGCTGTTTTCACTCAGGGCACCCCAGAGAGGGGTGGGTGAGAGCCCTCCCCACCCCAAGGGACCCAGCCCCGGCAGCCGATCTCCACTACCCAACTGCCGCAATGCTCCACGTTGCTTTCCACACACTCGGGCAAAGCCTCACATATGAGTGGACACATCTCATAAGACACTCCTATCCATTTTGTATAATTATCACATCATTCATGGACACATCATAAGACACCCCCTATCCATTTTGCATAATTATCACAACATATTTGATAGGGTTCAGACAGTAGGCAACAAATCATAGAGGGAAAAATATATACATATAAATATATATATATATATATATATATATATATATATATATATATATATATATGCCTCTCGCCAGGCAAGCTACTGAGAGTATCCAGCCCACATGGCAGAGCCTGGCAAGCTATCCATGGCATATTCAATATGCAAAAAAACAGTAACAATAATGGGTCTCATTCCCCTGACCCGAAAGAGCTTCCAATACAGCAGCGTTGAGAAAGACGAGTAAGGAGCGGCTGTTAACATCTCAGGGCTGGGACGAATGCAGATGCTACTGGTGCCCTCTCAAGTAAATCGATGAACAATGGGATGACAGTGACACAGTGATTTCATTCCTGGATTTTCCATCTCTTTTGTTTTGGCTCTTTATTCTTATTTTGTTCCTTTGTTTTTCATAATGCTGTTTCTTTTTTTCTTATCTGGAGGGTCATTTCCTCCCTCCTAATCCACTTACACATTATTAAAAAACAGGCCAGAGTGCCCACATCTGGCATACGGACTCATAGTGAATATGTCTAGAGTTCTGAACTGAGGAAATTTTCTCTAAGGAAAAATGGCATATCTGAAGGTCTATCTAATTTTCACAATGCGGAGAATACTGTTGGCATTTGGAAGTTAAGGATCAGGGCTGCTGAGAAACTTTTCAAAATGCAGAGGTAAGCCCCCGACAAACAACAAGTAATATGATCACAGAAATCATTTGTGCCAAGGTTGAGAAAACTTTTGGTCAGCTGACATCCCAAAATGATAACTGATAAGTGCCAACACAGCACTGGCAAGAATATTGGGAAGAAAATGAGATAAAAGAGAAGACCAGTAAGTGTAATTGCAATATTTAATGAGTACATACTATACTCCAAACATCATATCTAGCATCATATCACCTAGACTGTTTAGCAGTCTACTTTCTTGGTTCACATAATAATTCCATAACCTAAGCAAGTATTTTATGTTTATTAAAAACCCAAAAGGTATCTCTATTTTCAAGACTCATATTTTTAACCAGATTAATTTAAAAGAAAGAAAAAACACCCTATTTTGTATCTCTGTACTTTGTTTCACCTAGAGTACCTAGAGTATATGTTTATTATTAGAGTAAACTGAATTTGTGAGTCTCACAAGTGACTGTAAATTCTAGCAACACTGACATCAGCTGTTAGGAAGCACCGTGAAAGCAGCAGTCCTATCATGCCAACTATCAAAGGCATTTGAATGGAACATAAACAGCTCTGAAAATATGTAGACTGCAAGGGAAGACTGGAGAATAAACAACCCAGACACGAGACATGCTGAAACAAAGAATTTTGTGACTCGTAGGTCCTGTGCTCACTCGGCAACAAGTCCGTACCTGTATCTTCAAATAAGAATGAGCACATGAGACTTGTGAAATCGTGAAGGAAATTAAACCCAGAAATAGATATAAAGGTAGAAGGTTGTCTGATCTTGTAAGTAATGTTTGATTAGAGTATAGTCATGGCTCTAATCTTACAAATGAGGTGTGATCTGTGGCTATTTGGACTCTGTTAGCAAACTCATGTAGTCAAGGCAAATCTAAAAATACTTACTATCTTCCCTTTGCCAGAAAAGGTGATTCTGGCACAAGATTCTGATAAAAATCAGTGCAGCTTTCCAGGGTGACAGTTTCCTATCCACACTGGGAGATTTTCTTCTGCAACTGTTTGTTCCTTAACATTTTCATGATGCTCTGATGAATCTAGACTCAATAAACCTCTAAGATCACAGGCTAAAAAAAGAATATAAGATACAGAGGTAGACAACCAGTATATAAGAATATAAGATACAGAAAAAGAACACTTCTCCGCAGGAAATGTAGACAAGTTTATTTTTTCCTTGGAACAGGGACATGAGAAGGATATCAGAGTAGAGTGAGTAAGACTTGGAGTGAAGTGGATTGTACTAATTACAGCTCAAGGAGATAAACTGAGGAGAAAGAGTGAGGAAGAGGAGGGAAGAGGAAGGCAGAGAAAACGAAAAGATGAGATGAGAAGGGAGAAGAGGAGAGGTGAAGACAGGAGAGAAAGACAGGGAGAAAGAGGAAAAAGCTAAATTTTTGACTATTCTGCATTTCCGTTGGTTGTCACTGGTATATTTAAAAATACCTTTTGTCACCTTTTTCTCATCTATGAATTGGGATGCTCGATTCCAATTTGAGTAGGCTTGGAGATCTTGGCCCCGGAACCCGCATGGCTTTGTCCCTCTGCCAGTACCTTCATGTGTGCGGAGAGTGGTCTCAGCATGGTGGTGGCTGGTCCTGGAGGTCTTCGGCTGCTGGAGCCCTGGTCGGGGCGGGGAGGAAAGCTCAACCCGCTCCCCTCCAAGGGACCCCAGCGAGGAACAGCCAGGCGCAGGGGCAGGAGACTGACTGACTCGAATTGGAGTCTAGCATCCTCCACCCAGATCCTCCAAATTCCAGTAGGCGGGGGTCACACCCACCACCTGGCCCCCTGGCGCCGTGTGATCCCATCAACGGCCAAGACTCAGAGACTATAAAATCCAGCTCCTGGACGAGACCAGTGCAGTCAGTCTCCTGCCCCTGCGCCTGGCTTTTCCTTGCTGGGGTCCCTTGGAGGGGAGCGGGTTGAGCTTTCCTCCCCGCCCCGACCAGGGCTCCGGCAGCCGAAGACCTCCAGGACCAGCCACCACCATGCTGAGACCACTCTCCGCACACATGAAGGTACTGGCAGAGGGACAAAGCCACGCGGGTTCCGGGGCCGAGATCTCCAAGCCTACTCGAATTGGAGTCGAGCATCCTCCACCCAGATCCTCCAAATTTCAGTAGGTGGGGGTCACACCCACCACCTGGCCCCCTGGCGCCGTGTAATCCCATCAGTGGCCAAGACTCAGAGACTATAAAATCCAGCTCCCGGAACCGTGCGGCCACATTCGCAGCCGTGCGACATCTTATCAGGACATCTTTTTATGACATCTTATTATCTCATTCCTACTTTGGACAAACTTGCAGGCTATCGAATATAGCCTGCCCACAGGGCAGAGTCTGGCAAACTCCCCGTGGCGTACCAAATATGCCAAATACCAGTAACAATGATGGGTCTCATTCTCCTAAAGAGCCTTGAATATAATCTCAGGGCTAGGATGAAAGAGACGTTACTGGGGCCTGCTCGAGGCAATCGACGAATAACAGGATGATGAATGAATGAATGAATGAATGAATTGGGATGAATTATACTAACTTTTCATGGATTAAATGAAATACATCAGAACTGAATTAAACCTAAAATGCAATAAATAAGTGTCTTGAGAGCGAACCATTAATTTCACAAATTATTTATGGAGTGTTTGTTTTAAGGACATTGCAGAGTAGGTCTCTGTCCCCAGCCTCTATACAATGGCAGCAAATTAATTGTTATGAGGGTTAGAGTTGACTGAGCATTTCTTGCATTTTCCCCTCTGTCCTAAGCACTTTATTTCTAATGACTAAGATAGTTCTCACAAGTCATCCTTTGAGGGTTGGCTATTTATGTCAAGGGCATGTTGGAAAGAAAAGTTCCAATGATCACAGAAGCTAAGAGAATTTCCTGAAAGTCACGTAGATAAGAAGTCTGCCAGAGTGAGAATAACAAATGCATCAAGCTTCAGCTGTCAGTCTTTTAAAGTGTCCCAAGCATCAGCTTTACTACATGTTTAACCACGATTCATTTTAAGTCAAGATGGTCTCTGTTGTTGAAGATTCTGAGGTGTCTGGATTTGTGTGCTCAAGTTATGGTAGCTTCAGGTACAGCTTTTGAGATGGGGTGCACAGGAATGCTAGAAAAGAGAGCATGCAAAAAATAGAGGAAATGGATGCTTAGCTTTCATAGGATAGGATTTTGTCATGCAGTCTGGAGTATGCGTGTGTGTGTGTGGCATTGGAGGAGAGTGGAGAGAGGAGATAGGAGAGAAATAGAAGGAGAGAGAGAGAAAGGAAGAAATGGAGAACGGAAAGGAAGATGTCAAGAAAGAGGATAATGAATGAAAGAACTGTTGTATTTCCCCAAATATGAATCATATTGATACCTTTTAGATACTGAATTGTGTACTTTCAACAGTTTGATGTAAAGCTTTAACCCTAGAGTTTTTTAAAAAAATATTTATTTATTTTTTATTTTATTTTAATTTATCTGTTTATTTTTAAATTTTTATTAGTGAAACACCATGAAGTACAGTTGTAGACTTACAAATTTTTGTGCTTGGGTTTCAGTTATACAATGATCCAGTACCCATCCCTCCACCAGTGCTCATTCTCCATCAATTACAAAAGCAATCGGTGCTGGCACAGATGTGGCGAGAAAGGGACCCTCCTTCACTGCTGGTGGGAATGCTGACTGGTTCAGCCCTTCTGGAAAACAGTATGGACGATTCTCCAAAAATTAGAAATTGAGCTCCCATTTGACCCAACAATGCCATTCCTGGGAATATATCGCAGAGAGGCAAGAAAAGTATAGTCGAAGTGACATCTGCACTTGTTTGTTCATTGCAGCACTCTTTACAATAGCCAGAATCTGGAAAAAACCTGAGTGCCCGAGAACAGATGACTGGTTAAAGAAACTTTGGTACACTTAGTATTTTTTTTTAATCAGATAGGAGCAATTAGGATGTTGCGAGCCCTAATTATGAAGAGATTGCCTCGAGCAGGCCCCAGTAACGTCTCTTTCATCCTAGCCATGAGATTATATATTCAAGGCTCTTTAGGAGAATGAGACCCATCATTGTTACTGGTATTTGGCATATTTGGTAGGCCACGGGGAGTTTGCCAGACTCTGCCCTGTGGGCAGGCTACATTCGATAGCCTGCAAGTTTTGTCCAAAATAGGAATGAGACAATAAGATGTCATAAAAAAAAGTTCTGATAAGATGTCGCGCGGCCGCGAAAGCGGTCGAGCGGTTCCGGGATCTGGATTTTATAGTCTCTGAGTCTTGGCCGCTGATGGGATTACACGGCGCCAGGGGGCCAGGTGGTGGGTGTGACCCCCGCCTACTGGAATTTGGAGGATCTGGGTGGAAGGTGCTCGACTCCAATTCGAGTAGGCTTGGAGGTCTCGGCCCTGGAACCCGCGTGGCTTTGTCCCACTGCCAGTACCTTCATGTGTGCAGAGAGTGGTCTCAGCATGGTGGTGGCTGGTCCTGGAGGTCTTCGGCTGCCGGAGCCCTGGTCGGGGCGGGGAGGAAAGCTCAACCCGCTCCCCTCCAAGGGGCTCTGGGAAGGAACACCCAGGTCGAGACCTCCAAGCCTACTCGAATTGGAGTCGAGCATCTTCCACCCAGATCCTCCAAATTCCAGTAGGCGGGGGTCACACCCACCACCTGGCCCCCTGGCGCCGTGTAATCCCATCAGCAGCCAAGACTCAGAGACTATAAAATCCAGATCCCGGACGAGAACAATTATGAAGAGATGTTAATCAAAAATCATGGGAACTCTAATCACCGTGTTCTCTCTGACCTCTCAATAGAGGAACAGGTAAGGATGATCCTACCTGATGATCAACACCAGTATCTTTGAATGTATTTTTGAATAGATAGATGCTATAAGGGAGATGATTAAGTTAAAATAAAGCTTTCAACAGGTCCCAAACAAAACTGACTTTCAGCCCTGTAAGAGGACATAGAGGGAGATAGCAGACAATTGTGCAAACACTGAAGAAAAAAAACAAAACAGTACCCCAACCCAAGGAAGCAGTAATGAGTCAGCCAGTCAAGGAGGGTGGTCTCAGAAGAAATTCAACCTTTGATCTTGTATTTCCTGCCTCTAGAATCATAATAAGAACATCATTTTCTGCTGTTTGAGGCACACAGCGACAACTATAAGGTCAACTTAGTAATGGAATACAGTACTGCACCAGCACGCTGCTGGGACACATGATTTCTGGCACAGAATAATCAGCGTTTCACTGTTGCTCTGTGTTGTCAGTTGTTCAGGGTTGCTCCCGGCAGAGAATTGTTGACCTGGGGTCAACAAGAGAGATCTGGCATTCTGCAGGAGGAACACCATGCTATGACAGTACCAACTGTGTCAGACAGAGTCGCTGTATGCGAAAAACAGCGGTAGAGAAAACCAGACCCACTGAAGGAAAAAAGAGTGTCCAGCAGAGTTGCACAGAACCCAGGAAGGGACAGTGTATGTCACGTTTGCCTCAGAGTTTAAAAACTCTTAAGAGGGAATTTTCAGGAAGCTGGGCTTCGTGCATGGCTAGTTTGAGGAAATGAGCCAGAAAAATTAGGTATTAATATTAGTGTTTCCACATATGTACCCAGAGGGTGGTGAGGTTTGGGGAAATTACAGTTCCACACAGTTGACCCTGGAGCAGATGCCTATGAAGATTTAGGAGCAGAGCTAAAGGGGTGTATTGGAAGAATTGGACTGGCGGGCAAACAGTGGTAAATTGGGGAGAGAAAGACCAGGGATATTTGTAAGAAGCAGAACAGGAGGGCTGAGGAAATAGATTTAAGCCTATCCCATTATGTCCCTGTATTACTAAGACGGCTGTATCTAAGAGTTCTGCAAATAGAACATAGTATGTAGACAGCTTGCTTATTAATAAAAGGTGCACTTTACTGACAACGGCCAAAGGCAGGAATTCAAAACATAAATAGGACATTAATGTTGAGGAAGGCAGCCGAGAGACAGAGTAAGAAAGAAAAAATCAAATTAGGTATACTACAAAGAAAGCTGTTCAGAAAAGGACTAGGAGAATGTAGTGCAGGTATTCAGGAGATGGCAAAAGAAGAAGGGATAGAAAGATAAAGCTGTTTCCTTTCCTGGAAAGGACCAGATGGAGGATATATATGCAGCTAAACTCCCAAATGGAAAGAAGGGCTGGAAGAGAGCATGTTGACATCAAGTTGGTTGGAGCGGTGAGGAGTCAAATGAGAAACAGCGTGACACCTCCGTCCCCAAGTGAGACATTCTCTCCATCCATGTTTAACCAGTAACGAAGATTAAAACTTAAAACAAAGAATCAAATGTTTAATTTATTCTCTCTTCCGCTGACCAAGTGAAGCAGGCAGAGAGAACAGTGGGTAGCTCACTGGTCTGAGGCATCTCAAAATTGCAATGCATGCTTATGTTTTTGTAAATTAGTGGACACTACTGTATTTCTCGTACTGATTTATAATGGAAGGTGTAGGATAACATTGGGTTGTCCTTTCTCCCTTGCTACAGGGAGCTTAGGCTCATAGGGTTATACCCATCACAGTGCTCCGGAGTAACTTCCATTCCTCTGTACTTCTCTGTGCTCTTTTCCCCAACCAGTCTATCACCTTTTTCTCCCAATCAAACTCTGTTAACTTGTAAGGTCAGATCCTTCTAAGGACACTGAATTTGTATTGTAAGTTAATATTACCTTTCCCTTCTCCTTATACCATTTGAATAGTTTACTTTAAAGCAATGCCATTTTTGTATGGACAAAGAAAGACAGTTAATATTATGCTTGTAACTTGGGAGTTGACTCCAAACAATATTCACTCCAGGACATCTGCTTCCTTGACTTAAGTCTCAGTTGTCCTCAGTTCCTAGCACCCCAAAAGCAGGGTCCCAATGAGGGACTGAATGAACCCAGGGCAAGCTGTGAGCTACCCTGGCCATCGAAATGGACTTGGCCAAAGCACCACAATTTGCTCGAGAGAGGGCCCAGTAATGCCTCCATTGTGAGACTTATTGTTTCTGTGTTTGGCATATCCAATACGTCATGGGTAGCTTGCCAGGCTTTTCCGTGCGGGCGAGATACTCTCAGTAGCACCACAATACTCAACTCTAAGTTAAGAGCATGGTCATGGACAAATGCTGTCATGATCCAAAAGTATCAATGAGATTAGGACCCTGCTAGGGATAGGAAAGAGCACTGTATTCTGAGAATGAGATTGCCCTGGGAGAGCAATTCTATAAACTTAATGTATCTCTTACTGTGTCCATAAAAAATGACTAACATTATGAATGTATGTTTGTTGGACTAAGGAAAGGAGAAATACACCCATAATTGAAATTTCAGTTGTGGGAGAATCTGCATGAGAATCTGTCCTAGAAGAAGCTTCCCCTGAGGGAAGAATTTTACCCCTATTGATTGGGACCACACCTATGTGTAAACCCCAACCCCTTATGCTTTGGGATTTAACTAAGACTGTAAGAGTGGGCTAGGGGAACCAAAATAATTTTGAAATAGGATCTAGAAAGAGAATGAAGTAGCATGGGGGAGGAAGAAGCAGGAGGAGAATCAGAGGAGAATGGAGAGGAGATTGGAATAAACTGCAACTGAGACCAACCAGCCTGGTCCTCATTTCTTCCTTCGTCTGTCCATCACCAAGAGCCTCCCCAGGGTGGGGAAAGCGTTACAAGATTACCGAACACGTGTGGTGGAGAGAGATAGATAACGGCAGTCCTGTAGTATATGCACAGGAGGGAGTTTGAGTACTGCCTCTATCTCTCTTCTTTAACTCTGGCCATATGGAGAAGGAGTAAAGTTCAGTTGGTAACGCTGGGCAACCCCAGTGTTGCTGATTTCCTTTTTCTCTCAGATTTTCTCACTAAATACCTTTCTATGCTAGCTCTCAAGTAGTTTTGGGTGGACTATGGATTGTTTTTTTCTCATTTGCTATTTTTTTGGGGAGGGGGGTTGTCACACACCCAGCGAGGCTAAGGGATTGCTTCTGGCTCTGCTCTAAGAAATCACTCGTGGCAGTGTTCAGGAAACCCTAAGGGATGCTGGGGATCAAACTCTGGTCAGCTGCTGCAAAGCAAGCATCTTACCCTCTCCAGCCCCATGGGTGGAATACTGAGATTTGTCACTTTCCATACTCTCCATCCTGCTCTCTGAATGGAATACAACATAGGCTGTCAATCTCCCTGAAGATGGATGATTAAATTCGCCTCAATTCTGCTCCATAAAAAAATTTTCCCTCCCATTCACTTCAAGATCTGAGTTAGGGATGTAGTCGGAGCAATTTGATATATCCTTAAGTACATTACAGGCAGTAAAGATCCTTATCTGTTTTTCTAAAATTTTTCTCAATTGATTAAAAATTTGGGGGGGCTGGAGAGATAGTACAGTGGTCAGGACACTTGTATGTGCTCAATCTAGGTTTGATACTCGGTACCCTATAAGGTCATCTAAGCCAAGCCAGTGTGATCCCTGAGTGCAGAGCCAGAACTAATCCTTGAGCTGTGTGTGACAAAAAAATTTTAAAAAAAAAGAAAAGAAAAGGAAAAAAAAGGGATTTAGAAAAAAGAAATTTGTGTGACTCTTTTGCATATCTGAATTACCAACAAACTACTATTGTTTAAACAATTAGTAAGCCTCTTCTCTCTCTATAAACCTCAATTGCCTCATCCATGAAACTGAGAATTCCTAGGAGAAAAGAACTTCATGTGAGAATGATATCCAATAAAATATGTGAAAGAAACAAGTAAAACAAGCATGTAGTACATTGGTGAGTGAAATGTGCTTTGAGGTATTACTTCCACACATTCTCTATTTCAGCTTTTCTAAATTGAAAGGTAATATTTCCAATATTTATGTTTTTTTTTGACAAAATCTTGGACGTAAAAACAGTTGGTCTCTTGGGTGGTGCTAATCATAGTGGAATGGCTTTAATCTTGTCAACTGGAATGCATTTTTTTCTAACTAGAGGAGAGCAGTTAATTGCTGTTCCTCAAGTCAGCAAACCATACAACTTGTTTAAACAATGTTCAAGCTTCAGAGGATTTTAGGTTTTTAATGCTGAACTTGGAAATAATGATTAATGCCTATTCCAACTTTAAGATAATATCATTAAGTAAACTTTTCAATTTCCTCCCCCACCAAAAGAAGCACACACACACACAGACAACCAAAAACAAAAACAAAAAACCTCCAACCTCCCTCAATTTTTCCTTCCATAGAGGTCTGAGCGAACTGAAAAACTGAAATGAAAGGAAGAACTGAAGGAACAAAGTACCTGAGTACATTTCTCCAGGAAAATGGCCTCATTCTGCTAATAAAAAAATTGAATGTCTGGTTTATCGTAGTGAAAACTAAGTCCATGAATGAGTGAGGAATTTTTAGATACATAGTTTAGCAACTAAAAGCAGATGAGGAGGGGCTAATGAATCAATAACACAGATAGATTATTTTGCCATCCCAATCAAAGTGACAGATGAGACTTCCACTGGCAGCATTTCCTCTGTTCTTTTGGCTAAGTCAGGGCAGTGATTGGAGGTATATAAACAGATACAACTGTTGGAGTAGCACTGTAGCACTGCCCTCCAGTTGTTCATTGATTTGCTCGAGCAGGCACCAGTAACGTCTCCATTGTAGAGACTTGTTGTTACTGTTTTTGGCATATTGAATACTCCATGGGGAGTTTGCCAGGCTTTGTTGTGCATGCAGGATACTTTCGGTAGTTTGCCAGGCTCTCTGAGAAGGATGGAGGAATCGAACCCGGGTTGGCCACGTGCAAGGCAAACACCCTACCCACTATGCTAGCTGTTGGGGAATAAACAAAAAAATCCTAACAACCCCAAGGTGAGTCATAACAATTTTCAAAAGTTTTCTTTTACTGAAATATTTTTGATAATTCTTTTAGTCATTTATTTGTAAGGAGCATTATTAAATGAATTATTGTGTGTCTGTTAAGGAGACAAGCTTGGGAGAGTGGGAAAATGGTGACAATGTGGAGGGAAGGTCACTCTAGTGATGGGATTGTTTTGGGACCATTGAGAGCCTCTGACAAATGCATTATGAATAACTTGTAAACCATGATGCTTAAATAAAGTATTTTTAAAAATACTGTTTTCAGAATATGGTCTTAAGCCCTCCAAAAAATAAATAAGGAATATATGCAAGCAAATGAACAAAAGACAAATAAGAAAAATAAAATAAGAGATGAAAAGCCCTGGATTCACATTTCTATAAAGGAGAGAAAAAATATGCCCAATTTATCATGTAATTACAACATTTTGTGAAGCATTCTCATCTTTAAGTCAGGAGGGCAGAAAGATATTCTAGAAGATAGGAATAACTTTCTTAGACAACAGAAATAGTTGAATTATAGAATAGAATTCAGACAAAATATAGAAAAAATAATAAACTCATCAAAATTTAAATATAAAATTAGAAGTAATTAACAAGATAATTAGTAATACTGAAAACTAAAGAAAATCTAAATCTGAAAGCAGGTTGTACATTTTCTTTTCTCAGACCCAATTAGTTAGACTCCTAAACATTATATTTAATCCTCTATGGAATGATTCATATTCCTCATTATCAGAATTGTGTGTTGTCCTGTGAGGTAATGCATGTTGTCTTTAGTGACTATTAGAATCTTAAATTGGTTTTTTCTCTAAAAGGCCTAAGAGGACATCTCTACTAATTCTTAAAGGTAAAGGTAAAGGCCCTCCCATTGGTCGTCGATTTGCTCGAGCGGGCCCAGTAACGTCTCCATTGGAGACTTTGTTGTTACTGTGTCTGGCGTATCGAATACTCTCGGTAGCTTTTCTCTCTCATTCTCATAGCTTAATTGTTTGCTATAATTTTATTTAGGTGTTTCTTACATACTCCTCTCCACATATTTCCTAATACGCTATTTTAAAATACCATCTGAGTTTAAAATACTAGATAGCTAAGTGTAGCCACTTATATAATAAATACATGTTTATAATGATTAGTGCTTAATTCAAATTTATTAATTAAATTTTAATACATGGTATTTGCAGAGCAAAGAGTTTCAAGCACACTCTTAAGATAAGAACAGATAATCTGTCAGGAAAACTGATGATCTGGAAAATAAAATACTGTATTAGTATACTATGCTTTTCATAAACAGTACTTAGTATATTATTTTAGTCACAGTTTTCCACTATTGCCATTTCTTGGCTTTTTTTCATTTGTAAAAGCAACAACTATAAAAGTCTTTTAGTGAAATAAACACTGGAAAACAGTACACGCATAGGAGAATGGCCTATAGAGTAACAAGTGTTTATTATGGGTAGAAAAGAGAAGTTTGGAATAATGGCACAGCTTTTATGAAAAATGGTAGGGGTTAACTAAAATATAAAAATGAAAATATTACATCATTCAGAAATATTTTTCTTAGTCATTTACAAAGTATGAAAACACTCATTTGAAAGGATTTTATACCCTTATGTTCATAGGAGCTTAACTCATGGCAGTGACCTCCATGTCATTGATAGATGATTGGAATATATCTACTTTGTGAAATACCTTTCCATTAGAAAATATAAATTGTACTTACTGAAACAAAATGGGATTATGAGATTATTATGGTGCTGCAAGTGCCTGGTCAGAACCATGTTCATCTGGTCCTGATCTGGGTGCCGACGTAGCAAAGAATTCAAGGCCAGAGTCAGAAAATTATGAGTAAAAATATTTACTAAGGGCTATTAATAGTAATTGTATACACTCTAAAGGTCTACGTTTTGGCATAGTTCAGGGAGAGCAACATCATCTTTACACAAATCACAGGTATACAAATAGGAAAAATTCATTAGAGTGTAGGAAAAATTCATTAGAGTGTAGGAAAAATTCATTAGAGTGTAATATTCATGGTTTTTCTGAGAAGAACTGAATGGAGAGTTCCTGGAATGAAGGTACCGCCCAGATTCTGATCATACTTAGTCACTTTCAGAAGCTGTCGTGGCAATTATAAACTGTCATAGGGCAAGTAGATATGATTTGTATTATTCAAATATATTATAATAAGCTGGAAGTTCCCCATTGGTCCTTCTTTATGAAGGATTTTCTTGGCTCCAACTAGTATACCACAAGTCTTGGTCTCTCAATGCTCTTCACTCTTCAGAGTTTAATATCTATAACAAAATAAACTTTTGAAAAGTATCATGTGGTTTTATACATAGAATAGGGGAAGTTCAAAAAGTGGTGATTTCTGCATCGAAGAACATTCTCTTGCCAGTAAAAGAATACTGGTTATTTATACAACTTTATGACTCAGATCATTTGCACATCACACTTAGAATCAACATTTTCATCACTGTACTGTACATGAAATAATTCAGAAAGTGAAAGAAAATTATTGGAGCTTTTGTTCATATGTGAAATATGAATTACAGAAGCAAACAAATTTGTAAAAACAACAAATTGCACCTAGATGGTAAAAAATTAAGCGGTTACCAGAGAAAATGGAAAGAGAAGAATGAGAAGAATGAGAAGGGTCCTTTTGGTGAAGAGACGAAATGAAACTTCAGTGGTGAGAGTAGCAACAACTGCACACATACAGAGGTGTGAAGCTAAATCCCTGACAATACTATAAACCAATTACAAGTCGATAAAAATTAAAATTAAGGTGGAAAACTATAGTGGCTGTAGCTTTACTTTTGGGAACTGCTTGGGTGATTTGAGTGACATACAATTTTAGAGCTGGAGCCATACCATAGTGGGTAGGGTGTTTGCCTTGCACGCGGCTGACATGGGTTGATTCCTCCACTCCTCTCGGAGAGCTTGGCAAGCTACCAAGAGTATCTCGCCCGCATGGCAAAGCCTGGCAAGCTACCCGTGTCATATTTGATATGCCAAACACAGTAACAAGTCTCACAATGTTACTGGGCCTGTTCGAACAAATCAATGAACAAATGGGAGGACAGTGACGGTGACATTTTTAGAGAACAATGTAAACGACAATTTGAAAAACACAGTTTGGGATGGTGCTGGATAATAGTAGAATCATTTATATAAAAAAATAAGTCCCAAGCTTTATATGAATTCTGATTTTATTTCTCCTCTTTAGTTAGAAGACCTTGGATGAATAGATATCTACAGGTTTTAATTTCCCTATTTATAATAAAAATGTCTACTCAGCGGACTGATTATCATCACAGATGGTGCTGATGTGTGTTTGGCCTTTAAGTAGTATCTGCTGTGGTAGTATTGTGGGGTCACAATTAAAAGGCCACTGGAGAAAAATCATTAGAATTTGGAGAAGTCTTTATTAGACACCAGCTGGCCGACTGTCCTGTTAGTCAAGAAAAGCAGCTCCACAGCAAAGTCCTGTTTTTTTTTTTTATTAGGAAAAATCGTATCCTTGTGCCCGAGCACTTTTGTAAGCATTTTCATAATTTGAGCCGGCCAAACTCACATCCTGGTGCTCGGTAAGTTCACACAAGTGCAGCAAAGCCAACGTTGTTACAGAAGCCAGAAAATGCAGATATAGCAGGAATACACAAAGCAAACACTCATCACTAATTGTATTCCTTTAGGTACCTAGCCCATTCTTGATGTTCGCAACCTGTAAACGGCTTTTGGGCCCTTGTGGGAAGATCAGTGTACTTATGGGTTGGACATAGTTAAATCAGCTAAAAAAATAAACTTCTAAAAAGCTAGTGTTTGTTCCTCCCTTTAAGTCCTCCCTTTAGAGCATTTGTATTGAATAAGCAATATATGTGAGCTGAGTTTACAATAGCTAGAATCCGGAAAAAACCTGAGTGCCTGAGAACAGAGGACTGGTTAAAGAAACTTTGGTACATCTACACAATGGAGTACTATGTAGCTGTTAGAAAGGATGAAGTTATGAAATTTACATACAACTGGTTCTACATGGAAAGTATCATGCTAAGCGAAATGAGTCAGAAAGAGCGGGATAGACATAGAAAGATCGCATTCATCTGGGGAACATAAAGTAACAAAATAGGAGACTAACATCCAAGAATAGTCAAGATAAACACCAGGAGGTTTACTCCTTGCCTGGAGGCCAGCCATACACGTTAGGGGGAAAGGCAGCTCAGATAGAGAAGGGAGCACCAAATAAAGGGTGTTGGGAAGATCCTTCCAGTATGAGAGATGCATGCTGAGAGTAGACTTTAGACCGAACATGATTGCCACTCAATTCCTCTTTTGCAAAGCACAGCACCCAAAAGGAGAGACAGAACAAAAGGGAGTGCCCTGCCACAGAGGCGGGGGGGGGGGGGGGGGGGGCGGGGCGATGGGAGGATGGGGGTGGGAGGGATACTGGGATTAGTGATGGTGGATAATGGGCACTGGTAGAGGGATGGGTACTCGATCATTGCATAACTGAAACCCAAGCACAAAAATTTGTAAGTCTACAACTGTACCTCGTGGTGTTTCTCTAATAAAAATAAAAAAAAATAAATGGTATACACACACACATATATGTACTATTTAAAGCTTACATCTAAAAGTTGAATCCCTTCCTCATTGAGCAAATAAAGTATCATAATAGAATTGAAAAAATATATGTGAGCTGAAATTATTATTGTAAGTATTACAGTCTAACTAGAATTCTTAACAATGATGTAAACTGGTACTTAAGAAATAAATCCATGTTGTTCTGCGAACAGATGCCATTGGGCTACACTAGCACGCAACAGGGACAAATGGAGACGTCACTGGCGCCCGCTTGAGCAAATCGATGACTAACGGGAAGTTAAGTGATTAAGTGATTAAGTTCGGGTTTAGAAATAGGTTAAAAGCTTTGTGCTCACGAAAGTAAAATGGCAGGAAAAATTAGAATTATGTAGTTCAATTAGAGAAAGATTGGCTAAATTTTTCTCTTGGTTATTAAAACTTGGAATATAATTACCATCCAGTAAATCCCAAACTTTTAGGAAACGACTAACACTGAGTCAGTTCTGACCTGTGAAGTTTCTTATTTTTGCTTAAAGCAGCCTTTTCCAAAAAACCCTGTTTTCCTTTTGACTGATGAAAGAGATGAAAGGAATGGAAATAAAATGAATCTTAATAATTTTTTCCAAGAGGATGTAGCTTAATAACAAGCATGTCTAATGTAAGAGTGAGAGCAGGAAGAGGGAATGAAGCATCCAGGATGACAGCTTTGTGTCTGACAAGCTGAGGAGAGGAGCGAGCATATAGAATGTGTTTTACATCCGCGAGTCTTTCAACAGGCAGCTGAGCTGTGCTATTGTTGCCTCCTTGAAGGGAAGAGCCGGTTCTGATTCAGCTGCTCGGGTGTCGGGGGAGGGGTGCAGAGCGACCACAGCATCCATTTATAGTTTTTACTTCATCAAAACACCTAAGAGAGAGTAGAGACTTGAAGAGTGTAATCTATTTGAATGCATTCTCAGGAAGTGAGGCAGGATGCCAGCCCTCTGGGGGAGAAATCAAAGACTCTCCATCAGCAGCAGCTGCTTACAGGCATCTATTTATTTTGCATTTTAAAAAACCTGGAGAGGAGGGAGGCTTGAGACCTGGAATTGGGGAGGGGGGTGGAGGCTGTGAATGGAGGATCCCGGTCTCAGTTGCAAACCTTAGTGCAGAATTGAGTACTTTGGGCTCTTTTTGTCTGCCCCCAGGATTCCTCCCCTAACCCTCCACCCCAAAAGGGTCGCAGCATCATTGGCCTCTAAACTGCCTTTTGGTTTTTTAAAATATTCAGTGTTAAAAGAATTAGTCTGCTTTCCCCAAATAATTCATTCTTTTTCACCTTCTTATTTTTCCTGCCATTTTATCTTGCTCTTCTTTTCTTGAGGCTTTTTTAAAATATGTATATAGGAAAGCTGAGTCACTGCCTCTGTGACTTTGCTTGGCTTGTGTCCCTTACCTTCAAGGCCTCTGTGTCATCCCAATAAAGCCAATTTGTATATCAGGAGTTCCAACACAGAAGTCATCCAGGTGCCTTTCCTCTCCCCCAAGTCACAAATACAGACCTACATCAGCCTGAGTTTCAGAAAAAAAAGTCTTTGAAGGAAATGAAACAAACGCCAATCACAGCCTTCGATTCAGCTTGAGATTCCCCTAGGAAACAGGACCCGGCCTGATCCAGAAATCCAAGACCTCCAGGCCCATTAGCCCTGTGTGTGCACGTGTGTGTGTGTGCACGCTACTCGTGAAAACGCTCTAGAAAATTCTCTGGTGCCCAAACACCTCTGGGGAAGGGGCCCCTCTGCTTCTGAGGCACCGTGCGCCTCTGTTCAGGAGTGTTCTCACTGAGTAAAGGACATCAAGCTCATTGCTAAAGAGTTTTTGTCTTGTCACCATTGGACACTACAGAACTCCACCTGACCGTGTGATTCAATGCAAAACGTTGTCGTTCTCTTCCCTGCAAATAAATAAAGAAATAAATAAGTAAATAAAAAGAGTGATCTATGGGAGGGGTTTGGAGAGGAGAAGCAGTTAAGTTTTCACCTTCCAGAATTTCTGTGAAATTTCTCTTCTGCCCTCTAGAGGAATTCATCATGTTCTATATCATATCACCTTCTTAAAAGGTAAAGGTAAAGGCCCTCCCGTTGTTCATCAATTTGCTCGAGCAGGCCCAGTAACATTGTGAGATTGTTACTGTGTTTGGCATATCGAATACGTCACGGGGAGCTTGCCAGGCTCTGCCGTGCGGGCAAGATACTCTCGGTAGCTTGCCGGGCTCTCCGAGAGGGGCGGAGGAATCGAACTCGGGTCGGCCATGTTGGCTGCGTGCAAGGCAAACGCCCTACCGCTGTGCTATCGCTCCAGCCCATCACTTTCTTAGTTCATATATATTCTTTCTGACTCTACAGACTCTAGTACCTGATAGCACCGGGGAGAGATACAAACCACTTGGAGGGAGATATATTCATGACGTTTGCATAGAGTTGCAGTGCCAAGTCCTCCGCAGAGAACTCCCTGCCCACATCTCTCACCCCTTCATTCTGGACACCCCCATGGCCCCTCAGTCAAATAAATCAAAGATTGACACCTTCAAGGTAAGGTCTCCAGCGTCCCTCCTTTTAGAGGTCAGGTGCTGGGCAAGTTTTTAAACATTTTTGAATGTCATCCCTGTTCTGCAGAGTGGCTTACACATAAGCAATGAGAAATACATGCTTGTAAAATGAAATAACCCCGCCAGCTCCTCTCTGGAAAGAAAGATGGCGGCCGCACGGGAGCCTTGTGGACAGCAGGTTTGAGTCGGGGGTGGGGGGCGGCAGGGGCCTCATGGGAAGGGGGGGCGTTCTGGTCCGTCCTTCACGCCCGACGGAGGTCACCAGCTGCCCCCCACGAGCGGCTCTCCGGCACGGCCACGACTCCAGAGCACAGAAACCAATCTCTTAACTATCTAACTTTTAATAGAAATTCTTCCAGGGTTAATAAGTAAAATAGCAGAAATCCAAAACCAAAATCCAAAAGCAGAAATCCAAATTCAAAAAAAAAATCATTTTATTCTTAAACCCAGCTGTAGAAAGCAAATCATTTCACAACGCTGTCTCAGCATATCTGATTGGGGAGGTGGGGTCGTAAACTCTAAACAATAATTGTGCGTCTTCTATCGAAACAGTGTATCTAGTCAAAGTAGATAGAGTATTAACTAGAACTCATCTGCCTCACAGGAATTGGGAGGGGTGGGAGGTGGGGTTCTATTGGGGTTCGCGGTTAAAAATAAGTATTGGTAAAGGGAAATGTGTTTGATACTTAGATGACTGAGACCTAAACCCGAAAGCTCTGTAACTTTTCCCACAGTGATTCAATAAAGAAATAAATTATTAAAAAATAAAAAAAATAAAATGAAATAACCCAAACTGTCCCTGTGAATGTTATAGGAAAAGAGGACAAGAGAAGGTCAAACAATGAGCTGTGATTGTTCTGTGAGTTGGTGCTTAAGACTTGTTCCTTGGCCTCAAGACACCTAAGGATTTTGAGAGAAGGGCAATGACTAGGGAAATAAAATCAAAATATATCAAGCAAAATTGGCACTAAATAAATGTATAATTGAGTGAGTGCTGTTAGAAGGTTCTGAGTATTATAAGAGTTTGGCAGAGGCCATGAGAGTTAGAGGAGTATTAAGCATATTGCTGTCTTGCATTTCTCTCCACCATCTCCATTACTTCTATGTTTTTCTCAGGTTCCTCTTTTTTTCCCCCAGCGTTCAAACGCAAACTTTTCCCAAACTTCACTTGGATCTTGTCCTCCCTACACTCTCTATTTATAGTGAATAAATAGACTTTGCAAAGCTGCTAAGTTATATATACAAAAGTTAGTTAGAATTTTATATGTCAAATAATTACATATGGTAGCAATGAGCGATTAACAATTAAACAAAATGCAAAATATTTTTTAAAGAATCATTTAAAATATCTCTTGAAGTCAGAGATAGGAGTAAGAGCCAAGAACCATGGTGTAAGGCCTTCAACTGTCACAAAATGATGAATAAAATATAATCAGGATGTGGGAGATAGCTTAAATGACTGGAATCCATGACGTTTTTACAGTAGGCCCAGAATTTGATCCTTGGCACTGCATAGCTTTCTTGTGCCCTGCCTGGTCTAGTCCTGGTAGCACCCTAGCAACTCTCCTAGTGATCCGTTAGCACTACCAAGGTGATTCTAGGAACCTGTAGCACCATTGGTTGCCAGTTGCACCAAATCAAGAGGTTGGACGACTAAACATCAGGCAGGAGGCCCCACCGGAATGAGTATCACAGGGATTATACTTGAACATTTGCTGCACAGACACCCCAAAACAAAAATTTAAAAATAATAAAATATCCCCAATGACAGCGAAATACTTAGGTATAATCCAATAAGTTCTGCACAAGATCTCTATACTACGAACCACAAAATATTAATCAAAGTTTTCCAAGGAGACTTAGTAAATAGAGAATATACTATGATTATGGAAATGAAGTGTGTATGATATTTAAAATAGCAATTATCATATAAATCGACATACATATTCAATGCATTTAAAATTCTGTTTTTTACATGCCAATAGGATAGTTTTTAAAATGTGTTAGAAATGAGAAAGAGCCCAATATAGCTAAAACAATTCTGAGAAGAATAAGGTTGGAGAACTTGTTTTACTTTGACATATACTATCATGGTATACCAATCAAAAAGTCAAAATTTGGAGAAAGAGCACATATATATATATGTATACATATTTAGGGAAAAAATAGTATACAGACACAGACATGCAAATGTATGAACAATTAATTTTTGACAGTAATGTAAAGGTAAGTTAATGAAAAAGGAATCATTAATTTAACAGTGTCAAAAATTAGATATATATTTCTAAATTAAGTATACATCAATCCATAATCTACAACTCATGTAAAGATCAATTTAAAGTGGATTTTAATGAAACATAGGCTAAAAAATGATAACATTTGTGGAGAGATGAAGTAAAAGAAAAATGGTTGTGACCTTCATGTTAGACAGAGTTTTTAGATAAAAATATGAAAAGTACATATATAAAACACAAACATAATAAATTTGACTTCATCAAAATAAGATATTTATAATTTTTGTTATTTTGGTCTTCAAAATACATTTTTTAAAAAGATGGAAATGCAAATCAAACTGGAAAAAAATACCATCAGATCATTATCTTATAAAGAGCTTTCAAAACTCAATGATAAGAAAACAACCCAATTGAAAAATGGGTAAGATATTTAAACTAATACTTCACCAAGCAGGTATGAGGACAGAAAATAAACTTAAGAAAGGTTTCAGTATCATGAATTGTTATGGAAATGTAAGTTTAGTGCACAATAGAGAACCACATTACACCATTTAGCATAATAAAAACATAACAATACTTGATAACAATACCAAGTTGTTGAACATCATAAATGAGTGGTGAGAATGCTAAAATGGTAAAGACATCACTAATAATTTGCAGTTACTTAATATGGGAAATTTACTTATCCAATACACCAGATATCCCATTTACAGGAATTTACCCAAAGGAAAAGAAAGCTGATATCCCTACCAACACTGCATGTGAATAGTTTATTAGCATAAAACTGATATTGTGGGTTGAACCAGCAGATGCATCAAAGACATACAGAATGGACTTGCATGGCCAGCACAACCTCTTGAGTTCAAACTTCAATACTGCCACATGCACTCAAGAGTTCATCATTGTTCTGCTACTTGGGGTTCCCAGAAAGAAAGGTCCCAGAGAAAGACCCAGTTACTCAATAAGTGTTCAGAACAAAGCGAAGGGTCAGGACATTAATCCTCAGTGTTGTTTACGTGTGCTGAGGTGATCCTGATCACTCTACTTATTCTTCAAAGGTTAAAATGAGCAAAGAAGAAAAACTGATCTCTTGATGCTAAAAAGTGAAAGTAACTAATTTCAACAGGGAATAAACAGTGTAGCTGGAAAAAAAACCCTGCCTTTATGTTAAGCATTTCTATAGGTTCTGACAAGTGCGGTCATATAACCACTTCCACAGGCAACAGCAATGTCATAACTGTCTGAAAAAAATTCCTTTATTGTGATGACTTCTTTGAAAATTAAGAATAGTGAAAAGTGGGTGAAATTAACCAAAATTACTCTGACATACTTCCATCCATCTAAAATTTGTCATTTTGAAAATAGTCTATTTATATAAAAAATAACCATATGCATGTGTATAAAATATGTATTATAAACCATAAATTTTATTCATGGGTAAGTACTTAAGAAAGATGTATCCTTAAACTCATAAAAAGTGTTTGTATGTTGGTTGTAGCATCATTCTAATAGTCCTTTGCTGAAAATGACTAAAATTCTCATCAAAAATAAAAGGAATATAATGGCTTAGAAGAATAGATGCTATAATAATGAGATCATGATGCTTTCAGAGAGTGGAATACTATGCCATGAAGAGAATAAACAGTTTATAACTACAATAATATGATGCATTTCACAAATAATATGTTGACAGAGTCAAACAAAACAATATATGTTGGAACTTTCATTTCTAACAGAATCATGAACAGAAAATTGGTTTTGTGGTCAAAATAGAAGTGAGTTTTTTTGGGGGATTGGTGAATACTGATAGAGGAGTCAAATGGGCTATGCTAGGAGCTGACCCCGATCTGAGTTCCAGCAATAAAGGCATGCTGAGTTTGAGAGATTCAAAAGTGAAAAACTATTAATTTGTGCATTTTTTTCTGAGCATCTATGCCTCAATAAAACATTAATATATTTAAAATCCTGATAAAGTATGCTTTATTCTTTTAAAGTACATTTGATGATTCATATCCAACTTTACAGGGTTACAGGTATTACATAAAACGCCTTTCTTTTCTCTTCTTTTATTTTATTTTAAAAGATAATTTTTTTTCTGAAGTTCAAATTTGTCATCAGTTGCAGAGCTATCTCTGATGTGTAAGTTTAACACTGTTCCAGGAAAGACCTAATTGGCTATTCTCATCGGTCTCTTTGCCCTTCCCTAAAACCTACACACACCTGTGAGTTCCACAGGCAAGCCAGATGCAGGCATGAAATGAAGGGCTTTTCTGGGACATGCTTGCTGTGTAGTAAGAGTATTGCTTCTCTTCATTTACTGCAAACTGTGCCTCCTACCAGACTCCTAATAACAAAGAGTTGCTTATGCATTCAGCTGCTATTTCTCACAGTCTCCGCAGACTCTTCCTTATATCTGGAAATATTTCACAAGACATTGCAGCTAAAGCTAGGCAGAAGCCCATTAGCAGGACAGCATTGTCATTAGACAATATGCACCAAATCCTGGGAATGGAAACAGCTTTTAACTCCCTCCTCTGACTATCAATCCACGCCGAATCTATCTCAGAAAATCAGACAGAGGACCTCCACTGTGACTTTTCTCCCCTTTCCCCTTTTTATCTTGGTTTCTTGGTCTTCTGATCTACTCTTTTCCTTATAATGTTCCATTTCTTCATTCTCCCAACCTCTAATGTGAACAAAGTCAGAAGCTAATAAACAACTTCTTGAATGAAGTAGTTGTCCTTAGGAGGGATGGTGAGGAGGTCGAAGAGGATCACCTCTTGCCTGTGGTCAGAGGGAAAGAGGAAGTTTTCCATCATTCTTAGTTTTCAAATAGTTAAATATTAAAAAAGTCAAATGCTGTTGAACTGAATTTAACATAACATAAGCCATCCTTATTTGTAGATTTTAGGTAAGGGGATTCCTAAAGAGATAGGAGAGAGAGAGAGAGAGAGAGAGAGAGAGAGAGAGAGAGAGAGAGAGAGAGAAGAGAAGAGACAGAGAGAGAGAAGAGACGGGGAGAGAGAGAAGAGACGGGGAGAGAGAGAGAGAAGAGACGGGGAGAGAGAAATAAAGGGAGAAAGAGGGAGAGAGGAGAGAGAGAGAGAGGAGGGAGGGAGGGAGAGAGAGGGAGAGAGAGAGAGAGATGAGAGAAATGTCCCTTTGTACCAAATCCAAAAAGAATTAGGTGGATATGAAAACGTTACTGCCACTTTTACTGTAACCCCAAATGGGAGCTCCTTGCTCATTAAACTTCATAGAGATGCAGAATTGATTTTTTTAAGTATTCGAATTTTAAATAACTGAATCACAACATTTCTTTCAGTCACTTTCGATGCAAATGTAATTCAAGGGAATTTCATCATGAAACAGAGAGCTCCAAATGTAAGTTGGGGTTTATTGGCAACTTCATTCATTAATCATTTGTTATAGGGGCTACAGCTAAACTTGGGTCCTCCTCACTGAATATCTGCAATTGATGTGAGATTACAATGATGCCACCTTCATTTCAGATTTTCAGTTTTTCCTAAAGTGTCCAACAAGCAACTGTTATTGAAGTTTATATAGAAAACCCTAGTGCATGCTGTTGATTTACCAATGTTAATTTACTTCATTCTTGATATAAGTTTATCTTTTTTATTTGATTTCTTCTCATTGTGTTCCATTTCTAATTTTCTTCGAATTGGTAAAAGGTAAAAGGTAAAGGCCCTCCCGTTGATCGTCGATTTGCTCGAGCGGACCCAGTAACGTCTCCATTGGAGACTTTGTTGTTACTGTGTCTGGCATATCCAATACTCTCGGTAGCTTGCCGGGCTCTCCGAGAGGGGCGGAGGAATCGAACTCGGGTCGGCCATGTTGGCCGCTTGTAAGGCGAATGCCCTAAGTATTTCTTTATAAAGAACTGTTTTTGCAAGCAGGACTCCCCAAAGTAAAGTTTTCAATACATTGAGCTTCATTTTAACTTAAGATTGAAGCTGGATGTTAGCAAAGATGAAGTCATGAAATTTACATACAAGTGGTACAACATGGAAAGTATCATGCTAAGTGAAATGAGTCAGAAAGAGAGGGATAGACATAAAAAGATTGCATTCATCTGGGGGACATAAAGTAACTAAATAGGAGATTAATACCCAAGAATAGCCGAGATCAGTACCAGGAGGATTACTCCATGGCTTAGAGGTCAGCTGGGCATTCTAGGGGAAAGGGCAGCTCAGACAGAGAAGGGAGCACCAAATAAAGGGTGTTTGGAGGATCCTCCCAGGAGGGGAGATGCATGTTGAAAGTAGACTGTGGACTGAACATGATCGCCACTCAATGCCTCTGTTGCAGACCACCACACCCAAAAGGAGAGAGAGAACAGAGGGGAATGCCCTGCCACAGAGGCAGGGTAGGATGGGGGGGAAGGGGGGTGGGAGGGATACTGGGATCCGTGGTGGTGGGAAATGGGCACTGGTGGAGGGATGGGTATTTGATCATTGTATAATTGAAACCCAAGCGCAAACATTTGTAAATCTACAACTGTACCTCATGGTGTTTCACTAATAAAAATTAAAAAAAAAAGATTGAAGCTGGAGAAATAGTGCTGAGATGAAAACTCTTGCATGCCTTGAATACCTCTGACCCTGGGTCGATACTGAAAAGTGCCAAGAGTGATCCTTGCCAAAGAATCAGGAGTAATCCCTAAGCACTGCCAGAATTAGCTCCAAACAGCAAAATTAAATCCAATAAAAATCTCTGTATTCTAATAGTGATCCCAAAGTAAAAAAATCAATTTCAGAAGGGAGGGTGATAATACATCGGATAGAGAACTTACCTTACACCCAGCCAACTTGGGTTTAATCCTGGCCACCTCATATGTTTCTCTACCTCCTACCAGGTAATCCTTGAGTACAAAGTCACGAGAGAGTTCTGAGCATAACCTGGTGTGCATTTCCCCAAAATTAATTTCAAACTATGAAATATATTTGTGAGAATTTTTAAGAAAAGGTGTTTACATCAATAAGATAAAGAAAAACAAAAAATTTGGAAATGAGGGTCCAGAGAGTTAGTTCAGTGAGTAAGCTTCCTGTCTTGCTGTGCCCGCCGATACTTGTTTATCCTCGGGACTCTATATGACTAGGAGTGATTACAAAGTCAGGAATAAGGCCCGAGCAGAGTCTGATACGGCCAAAAAAAAAATGACAAAGTATATAGACAATTAACTAAAGAGGAAATATACATAGCCACTAAATATACGAAAAACTACTCAAATTCCTTAGTAATTAGGTATATGGAGATAATGTTATAGGATATATCCCCTATCATATTAAAATGTATTAGAATATGATATAAAAATTCTGGCAAGGAATTAACTTTATAATATATTATTGATGATCATATAAATTGCTACATTTCTCTGGGAGATTTTGCAACATCTCTTCAAATTAAAACCATGAATCTCTTACACAACACAATTATGTGATTACTCAGTCTCTACTCTTGAGAAACATTTGCATGCATATATAAGAGGCATGCAATAATAGGTATCATTTATCGATAAATTGCTCCACTGTTCTAAATACTTTGCATGCTTAAATGCCTTAAATCCTCATTAGTTTCTATTAGTATCTCTACTTTACAAAGTTAGGATCTAGAATTCAAACTATGCAGTCTGGTTCCAGAAACGATGTTCTTTCCAATTATGCCATAACATCTCTCAAGAGATTCTTCTCTTGTAAATGCTCCTTGCAAAATTGTAACGGAAAGAAAAAAGGGAAATAATCTGTAATGCATAGCAAGTATGAGAATTGGAATGCAATGCAGTATGAGACTCTGATGAAAGCAGCTCTATCGGTGATTTTTAACCAGAAGCAATTTTGCTCCCCCGTAGACAATTGGCAGTGTGTGGGGATAGTTTCAACTGTTACAACTGTTGGGGATGGTATAGAGGGAGGTACCAGTGACATCCAGTGAGTCGAGGCCAGGATTGAAGCATTCTGTAGCGCACAGAGTAGTCTCCTACATCCAAAATTATCTGACCCCAAATATCAATAGTGACAAACTTGAAAACCTGATTTTAATTTGCAAGGATTGTTCTCCGAACAATAGTGCTCTTCTCAAGGGGTAACTTATAGATTACATAACTTATTATTATTATTTTACATAATTTATTTTTAAAAGAAAACCATATACATAAATGGGGCAGTTACATGTTCTAGGTATGTACACACTTATTTTAATGTACATATGAATATACTTGTATATCTAAACTTATAGATAAATACATTTAGGAAAAGTATAAGATAAAGATAAAGGCCCTCCCGTTGATCGTCGATTTGCTCGAGCGGGCCCAGTAACGTCTCCATCGGAGACTTTGTTGTTACTGTGTCTGGCATATCGAATACTCTCGGTAGCTTGCCGGGCTCTCCGAGAGGGGCGGAGGAATCGAACTCGGGTCGGCCATGTTGGCCGCGTGTAAGGCGAGCGCCCTACCCGCTGTGCTATCGCTCCAGCCCAGTATAAATAAAGGGAAACTTAAACATAGGAGGATTATTGTAAATGTATTAAAAATGCATTTGGTACATTTGTAGTATGTAAATTAATTTAAAAATTCCAGTGGGTGCTATGCACTTCTTAACAACATGAGAACGTTGAACAAAACGTAATGAACAAAGATGATGTACTGGAATTAAAAGGTTGCTCTTGTGGGGAGGACACTAGTCTTGCACATCCAAGCTCAGATTTAATCCCCAGTACCCTATATGGTAGCGGGGAGCGAACCCGGGAACAGCCACTTGCAAGGCAAGCGCCTCCCCGCCATTCTGATAGCACAGCGGGTAGGGCGTTCGCCTTACAAGCGGCCAACATGGCCGACCCGAGTTCGATTCCTCCGCCCCTCTCGGAGAGCCCGGCAAGCTACCGAGAGTATTCGACATGCCAGACACAGTAACAACAAAGTCTCCAATGGAGATGTTACTGGGCCCACTCGAGCAAATCGACGATCAACGGGAGGGCCTTTACCTTTACCTTTACCCTATATGGTGCCCTGAGCTTGCAAAAAGTGACCCCTGAGTGCAGAGCCAGGAGTAAGACCTGAGTATTCTTAAGTGTGACACCCCCATCCCTGCACACACACACACACACACACACACACACACACACACACACACACACACACAAATCTGCCCTAATACTGACACTGCAAAGTCTCATTTAGAAAATATTTTCTAGGAAACAATGTTAAAAGACAATCCCATTCACATAAAAGTCTTAGAGCCTAAGCACTTCCATGCAAGAAAGTTGAAAGCTTTTCAAGGAAACATGCCAAAATGAAATGACTCCTTAGAGAGAAACATGATATTTATCTAGAAACAAAGGATATTCCTACATATTTGCCTAAGTGTATAGATTTTACAGGAAGAATTTTTCAGTGTGTTATTTTAGTAGTTAAATTAAAAAATAAATCAATTAAGCACAGGCACAAATACAAATGCATAAGAGAATTATTGGCTATGATGCTGCAATTTAAATTCAAACAACGAATGTGATGAAGCAACATAAATACCCACAAATAAGAGATGTCAAATGAATTAGTCTACACTCATTTAAACAAGTACCCTATACTCATTAAGAATAACATTTGAAAAAATTAAAATTACTTTAGAACTATAAAAGTAGAAACTAAAACAACAATTATATTTTAAGGCTATATAATTTGCTTTTACTAGATAAAATGCATATATAAGTAAACTTGTATGTTTTAGTAAAATGAAATAAAGACTTAAAAATCCAGAAATATAAGAATGCCTTTGTGGAAGTATGTCAATTATTTTGAGTAAATTATTAAATTACATGGTTAAGTGAAAGAGATAATTATAAAGCTTGTACCTGGTATCACATTGTATTGTTTCAAGGGAAAATGCATACATAATTATAGGGGGTGAAATTTGAAAGGAGAGTTACCAAAATTACATGAATTATTTCTTCATAGCTGAGAATATGAGTTCATATTTTCTTAATTATTATTTGCTATGTTCAATTTTTTGTGCTTGAATTATGTCAATAATAAGTTGAAGGAAAGGAAAAGCACATATTTGAGGGAGCATGTTATGACTTGTGAAACATAGTAACAAAATATTTCTAAAGTAATTAAGAAAATGTATGAGGTAAATAGCAAAATAAAATGACACCTGAAATAAAAGGCAAAACAAATTACAGTAAATTTGGGCAGTGGAGACTAGCCATCCCTCCCGTCTCCCTGCCCTTTTGGGGTCCTGGCTGTCACGCCCATCTTCTGCCTCTAACGGTCAACTCACTGCATCATCGGCCTTGATGCAGAGACTCCCAAATGAATCTCAACATGATTTAGCTCCTTACAGAAATGTCTCTGGACACCAACCATTTACAATTTTAGAATTTTAGAAGCATGTGGCCTCTTTTGCAGTTGAGTGACCTCTCATGATAAGCACTGTAGCACTGTCCTCCCGTTGTTCATTGATTTGCTCAAGTGGGCACCAGTAATGTCTCCATTGTGAGACTTGTTGTTACTGTTTTTGGCATATAGCATATGTCACAGGTGGCTTGCCAGGCTTTGCAGTGCAAGTGGAATACTCTTGGTAGCTTGCCAGGCTCTCTGAGAGGGACGAAGGAATTGAACCCAGATCGGCCACGTGCAAGGCAAATGCCCTACCCGCTATGCTATAGCTCCAGCCCATCATGATAAGCAATAGAGGATAAATGATCTAGCATCTGCCCCTGGCAGACAGGCTTGAATGGTGGTGGGAAAATTCGAGCAAATCATAATGTCCCAAAGTAGAAAGAGAATACGGGGAAAATTGTCTACCATAGAGGCAGGTGGAGGACAGAGATTGGGGTGGGGCAGGGGTTTATTGGGGACATTGGTGGTGGAAAATGCAAACTGATGGAGGAATGGGTGTTCAGTCAGTGTATGACTGAAACTCAAATATGAAAGCTTTGTAACTGTATCTCATACTGATTCAATAAAAAATGGGGGTTTCAGGTGTCTGAGTGATAGTGCAGTGGGTAAGGTGTTTGTCTTGCATTGTAACCAACCCGGGTTTGATCCCCAGCATCTCATATGGTCCCCTGAGCACTTCCAGGAGTAATTTCTGAGTGCAGAGCCAGGAGTAACTCCTAAGCATCTCTGGGTATGGCTCAAAAAAGAAAACAAAATTGAGGTTTTAGTTTGGTTCTGCTGCTTAGGATTTCAATTGTAAGAAAGTCACTTATGACATTTTCATTTCCAAAAACATGAGTGGAATGAATTACCATACTACCTACCTCTCTTGGTGCCTATACAACTTCCCCATTGCACATGTAATATAAGATGCTACATATCTTATTGCATATATTACATATATTACATATGAATATAATATATATTATATTACATATTACACATTATATTATATATTTACATTTATTACATATAATGCTCTCTGCTGACCTGAGTTTGATCTCCAGCAACTCACATGGTCCCTCGAGCCAGGAGTACAGCTAGGTGTGTGAGCCCCAAACAATAAATTTTTTAAAAATTGAATAAAATGTTAAAATTATCTAAAAAGTGTTCAAATTATCCCTTGATACTATGCTGCCCTTACCATAGACATAACGTAGCCACACAAATCCTAAAGAAAACAGGAAGAGTTTTATACATTTCTGGTTAATTTTTACTGTTTTTGGTGGAGGAGCTGTTTTTTTCAGTCACCCTTAAAGATTCTACTTTGGGTTTAGTGCTTTCTCAGCACTAAGGAGTAGTCTTGATGGTGCTTGAGTAACCATACGTGGTGTCAAGGATCAAATCACGGTCATCTGCATTCTGGGGATTTATTTTGGAATTTACTCCAAAAATGCTTTTTCTATGTAGTATAAGAAGAAAAAAATCATTAATATATCATAATCAGGTGAGTTCAAAATAACAGTTCAAAATAACAAAATAAATGTTAGCATACTCTCAGTACTCTCTGGTCTAAAAGAAGGAGTGAAGAGATGAAAAAAATTGATGGCAATTACTCCACCTGTCTGTGAGCACATCTCTGCTCTGTCTCTTTATTTTGTCTGATTGTAGTATGGTGTTAGCAAGGAACATGTACCTTAAAGCATATAACGTATCATTTCTTCGTTCTGATATTTTCTGATCTTTAGCTATCTGTTTTCCTAATCTAGGAATTGAGACTTAAAATATCTAATGATGGAGTTGTTGTATTGACTTAAGGAAAGTAAACTGTATCGCACATTTCAGGTGTTCCATAAGTAGTAGTTAGTTTTTATATTTCTTTCTTCTAAATATTGGTATCTCCTAAAAATGTTTTACCATTGCAGTTATGGCCAAAAACATTTTTCATTTTTCATTTCATCATCCTGTTATTCGTCGATTGCCTCGAGCGGGCCCCAGTAACGTCTCTTTCATCCTAGCCCTGAGATTATATTCAAGGCTCTTTAGGAGAATGAGACCCATCATTGTTACTGGTATTTGGCATATTTGGTACACCACGGGGAGTTTGCCAGACTCTGCCCTGTGGGCAGGCTACATTCGATAGCCTGCAAGTTTGTCCATGGCCAAAAGCATGGGTGGAATGAATTACCTTGCTGCCTAAGTCTCTTGGTGCCTATTCAACTTCCCCATTGCACATTGTTGGGTCTCCTATACCTCTTACAAGCGCCATCAGTTAAGTGACATCTCACCTTTCACAGCAACTTGCATTTTTTCCCATAGAACTTTACAAAAATACTCACCAATAAATGCATGTGGTTAAAAGCAATAATGGGTTTGGATAATAATAATATCATCAAAAGCAGAAGACAAGAACATCAGGATGATGACAATTCTAAACCAATTAAACATTCAGGACATTTCTTCCAGAAACTCTGGAAAGCAATGGGCACTATGCAATAAATAAGTCCAGTTCCAGAAAGATGAGGGTTAAAAATATTGCAAATAGTGATGCAAGGCTCTTCACCATATATAATCAGAGACAAAAATTAACATTTTCTCCAGATGGTGCTGGAACCAATTCAAATCAGGTTGAGAATTAAAGGATTTTTTTCCCCACAAAATACTTTGTAGGTCTTTTAACTTGATACATGACTTCAGTCCCATTGGAACCAAACCAAAAAATTCTTTATAAAGGTCATTTTTCTTTTGGGGACCTTCTGAGTCTTCATCAAGTACCAGAATGTCATCACTGTGCCTTTATTTTCAAAAATCTCAAATCATTAAGTCTAGATCAGTCTCAGCGCCCCAGGATGCCTCATTCTCAGATAACAAAAGCAGCTGTTGCACACCACCAGCTCAACACGGATCAAAAATCTGGGAGATTTCCCTCATATTCCATTTAAGTTCAAAGAAAACCCTCCGTACATACATGTTTTATACTACTCGCGTGTGTTGTGTTGGCCAATGGCCACAGCCATGGCTGTTTCTGCTAACCTCAGAGAAAACATTGCTCTGTATGCTGATAGATCTGATGATTCCCATCACCTGCATGCTTACTTGACTTCCCTTTAAAATGCAAAACAATTCTCTTTTTCCATCAGATTGGGGCTTTTGTGTACTTTTCCCTTATTGGAACTGGCAACATGAAGCTTTTTAAATACAGCTCCATCTGTCAGCGTCAGGTCCTGCAGGTAGAGTGTCGTATTTGATTTCAGATTATCATTTGTTGTGTTGTCAAGAAGGGCTTGGGGGAGGAAGAAAAAAATTGCCTGTATTGAAATTATTCCTTGGTTAAAATATACAAAGAACTTATTTACTACTTTGACCATGACTCTGATCTACGCTCCTCACATTGTTCTACAACCCCAGCAACAACTTCTGTGATGTTCATAATGTGACAGCTAAATAATTGGCCAAAACATAAAGCAGACATTAACCCTGAGCACTGGAGACCACTTCGGGTAATCTATAAGCATCCCAAAGGAGTAAAGTCTGCCCATAGTAGGTAAAGCGTAAGTGTAACTAGAGTTAACAGACCTTCTATTTTATTTTATTTTATTTTACTTTTTAACACAATGATACATCTATGGTGGTCAGAAATTATTTTTCTGGGTATGTGTCATGGGTATGATCTAGATACATATCACACACTTAAGGCATACCTTAAGCTTCATTTTGATACGATATAAATAATTGTAAGATATTAAAAACAGCTAAAAGCAGCAGAATCTTGATAAATATTGAAACTGAAAGATGAACTCATATTAGTTCACATATTTTTATTCTTAAATATTAATAGTAACTTTTAATGAAATATATTATATTTATAGTGCATAATTGATCATAATCTATTAAAGTGATATATTAATAAAAAGAAAATAACCATTGTGGATATGATTTGATTCAAAGATATAGAAGGTGACATAAAAATATTGCAAAAATATCATTATCACCAGAAAATTTAATAAACATGGCACATGATTCAATTCCTCATGCCATACATAGCACAGTCACCCTGTCAAGAATGAAAGTATAGACCAAAGTAAGGCACGCTAGGCAAATACGCATTCAACTTGTTTACTTGAGGATGAACTTGTGTCTAAATGACACTCTTGAAAAATAGACTTCAAAAGCTGAGTGGATATAAGAGAGAATGGTGAAAGTTTGCCACAATGTGAAGAGAAAATGGGTGTTTCTACAGCAACTGAAGAGGGCACTTAAAGAGAGCTCTGTGGAATAGTGACAGCAAGGACTAAGATCCCTGAAATGTAAGTAGAAAGTGAAATTCATCTGTCTTGTGGTTCAGTTGAAAGGAGTCTTATATATGTGTGTGCATGTATATATATATATTACATATACACATATATGTATACATACACACATATATACATATCATATATATTATTAAAGCACCAGCGACAACTTTCCTCCAACAATGTTCCAAGTTTCCCTCCCATACTCCAAGACACCTAGCCTAATCTCTTGGCTGTTATATTTTAAAGTTTGGTTGTTGAAGTTTGGGTCTCATGATCTCAGTGTTGTTGACTCTATGGCTTGAATACTTAGCTCTATCATTCCTTAATGCCACAGATGTAACTGAATTCCCTTGACCCCCTCAGTCACCCCCATTGCTTCACGTCTGACTCTTCTCCACTTGCCCTCTACTTAGTTTTTTTCCTTCTCATTCCTATACTCTGTGGCTAAGGTTAATCTAGGCATTCGCCTCTTTAAACTATTAGGCTTCCTCATCCAGTTATTCTAAATACCAAATATAAGTGATACCACCCTGTGTTTATCCTTTTACTTTTGGCTTACTTCATTTAATATGATCTCTTCCAATTCCATCCATGTTGCCGCACATTTCATGGTTTCATCATTCCTTCCATCTGTGTTGTATTCCGTTGAGTATATATACCACATCTTCATGAGCTACTTTTCTATCATTGGACATATAGATCAATCCAATTTCTAGCTATTGTACTGAGTGCTACAGTGAATAGAGGTGTACATACATCCTTTCAAATGAACATTTTTCTGCCCTGGGAATAGATACCCTGGGAATAGATTTCTGAGTCATATGGCAACTCAATTCTGAATTTATTGAGAATTCTCTATATTATTTTCCATAGGAATTGGACCATATAACATTTCTACCAGCAGTAGATGAGAGTTCTTTATTCTATTCATCACATCCCCGCCAAGACAGATTGTTCCCAGTAATTTTTATATGTGTCATTCTCACTTGTGCAAGACAGTATCTCATTGTTGTCTTGACTTGGATTTATCTAATAATAAGTGATAATGAGCATTTTTTACATGTGCCTGTTGGCCTTCTTCTGGTCTTCCTCAGATAACTATCTGTTCATTTCATCTCCACATTTATTGATAGTGTTTTAAAATTTTTGTTGTGGTTTATTTTTATTAGTACTTTTTATATCCTAGATATCACTTCTATATCTGATGTGTTGAGTAAAAATATATTTTTTCTCACTCAGTAAGCTATTTTTTAGTTTTAGCCTGTATTTCTTTTGCCATACAGAAACTTTTTTCTTTGATGTAGTCCTGTTTGTGTAGTTTTGATTCTGTAACCTTTACAATGACATCTTAGTGTTTAAGACACCTTTGATATCTAGGTCTTGTAGTGTTCTGCCTGTATTTTCCTCAACATACTTTACAAATTCAGTTTTAATATCCAAGTCTTTGATATACTTTGGGTTGACTTTTGTGTAAGGTCTACTTGGAACTGACTTTGAGCCTATCTTTATTGACAACATAAATATATGAGTCCTCCTACAGTCCTCTTTCTTATTTCATGATTCTTATTTTACTACCTTTGAGTTTAGATCTTAGTGCTAAATCTCTTATTTTTAGAACATGTATCTTTTGAGTAGCTGGAGCAATAGCACAGCAGGTAGGGTGTTTGCCTTGCATGCGGCCAACCCAGGTTAGACTACTCTGTCTGTCCAGGAGAGCTGGGCAAGCTACTGTGAGTATCCCACCGGCATGGCAGAGCCTGGCAAGCTTCCCATGGCATATTCAGTATGGCAAAAACAGTAGCAACAAGTCTCACAGTGGAGATGTTACTGGTGCAAATATTTGAACAAAGGGAGGACAGTGCTATAGTGCCAAAGTATCCTTTGAGATATTATATTGTCTCTGATTGTGAATCTTCCACACTCTGTAATTGTGCTTCCTCACAACTGCATGGAAGAATATACCTTCATATGTGCTCTTATTTTTTCAGTACTACTTAACAGATAATCAGATGAAAGAATATGTACAAGATAGAGGAGAAAATTGGTTCACACTTTAGGCAGGGTACCAGACAACCCTATTTGCTCCAATCTTAATTCTATGATAGCAGAATTGGGACAATGTTTCAGAGAAATTCTAGATGTTTCTCTATTTCTTTTCTTTATTTCCATCAGGATTTTTGATGGAATCATTAATACTGTCAAAGAGAGCAATTGAGCCCAAGAAGGGGAGGTGTGGGGATATAGAATGCACCAGAAAGAAAATAAAGTGCCTTCTTGCTGGTGAAATTGAATTTTGTTTGACAAAAGTTTCAGAATTGTGATAGTTAAGTGTACCTGCATACTCAGGAAAATGAGTGGGGAACCAGAAACTGATCTTAAAGACTAATCTATAAGGCATTCACTAGAGAGATGATACATACCATCTTTTGCATTAAAAGAATATTTTGCCACTAATTTTTTAAATCACTTTTGATAGATGTGCTTAACAAATGGGTTATTTGTCTCTTAGGATGAGACAAAGTTAAAGAATCCATGCAATAATGAATGCTTCAAAATAATGAATTTTCAGTAGCTTTTCACAAAACTCTGTCAATCTGCCGACTACCCTTACTTTTATAATGTTAAGGTTGTCACTGCAGGTTAGGACAATTTTTTATGGTTGAATTATTTGACATGGGATTTAGCAGAAGCTGCATAATATAGAATTGAATTTTGCAGGTTCCAACTGTCATTTAAATTTTACCCAGAAAAGTATTCAGGACTGCAAATAGAAAAATACCTTTCCTGGGCTCTGCAATACCTAACTCTGATGGTCCTTTTGATAGTCCTTTTGTTTTACTTGAGACACAATTGGGATAGGGAAATAAAAAAAGGTACAAGGGTTTGCTGAAAACTTACAGAATTGGGTGGGAGTGAGAAAACCCAAATTGACATCTCTGTCAGTTTTGTGATGATCACGTGCCTCTGTATCCATTTCTACCAAATAAGAACATGAATAGCTACCTTAGATCAAATTCTCGAATACAGTGTGTATTATATGTTTATTCCTTACAAAAAACCCCATGTGGCAAAAATTATCATTGTCTATTTTACAGATGTGAAAAGTGAGACAACTTTCTATAAAAGACATTTATCTTCCTCTAATATGGAGCAGGAATTCAGGTTGTGGCTTGAAGTCTAAACCAAGACACCTTGTTCCTGGGCATTTTATTTCAAGCTCTGTATAAAGTTGAGTAACTCTCACCAGACGCTGGTCTTATTTTGGAGATTAACCCCTCCCCCATATTTTTTGTTGGGAAAGAGGATATTTCAAGATGCTCCCATTGCAACTAGCTATGACCAAGTGACTAAAATAGGGACATGATTGAAAAAAATATGGACAGCTCTAACTATCTAAAAGGTGACCTGGGGACTTTCTTCTCTCTCTGCCTTTGTTGTTTACAAAAGTCACTGCTGGCAGAATCAATCCATACCATGATTTAGAGGATAAGTTTAAGGAGCAGAGACCCTTCTACTCATAGAATATTTTGTGAGAGATAAGAAATCTCTTACTTTGGTCATGATATTGAGTTCTCTTCATAACAGAAGTTTATTTTATTATAGTTTTAAGTAATGTCATGCTGGAGTAAGCTTGTTCTGACTCATGAGAGACAAATGTTAAATATTCATAAATTTTTGTGCAGCTTGTAGCTAATTGTTGAGAGAATTTTTAAGCCATGAAATCTGACAAACATCACAAATCAGGGAAAATTTTAAAATTAAATTAACTAACTTAAGAAGCTTGTTTAACATGCTATTGATATAAGAATTCAGTGACATAATCCAGAAAACTGCTTGGCAGAGTGACTATTATCTAGAAAATGATCAATAAATAAGAATAATTAGCAATAATGAATAAAATAAAGGTTAGTAAACTCTTAACAGTTAAATACATATTATTGAAACTTTGTTTCCTTGCCTCAATCACACCCGATCTATTTCTGTACAGAGTAAAACCTAAGGATGCTTTATTCTTCTCCTCTATCCATGCTGGGTATGATGGGCTTGTGAACTTAACAGAAAGTTTTCTTTTACTTTGTAGTTTTCAGAACTGCTTATCAAATTACTTAAAATCCTTCTGCTTTCCAGTAGGTTAGATAGAAAGCATGCAAGCCATAAATATCAAAACATAACCTTTACATCTCACTAAGTATATAGGGAGAAGTTTCATCACAGTTGCTTTATCCTATCTGTTACTCATCTCAGAATTTTCCAAAATCTTTAAGCCACTGATAATAAAACAAAGGCTTGAAATGTGTCATTACAAATTTATAAGATCTTTCACTTTGATTGTGTCTAAGGATATAATCTACCCACTATTTTCTGAGACCTACTAATGGACTGTCGTACAGTTATAGCACTCTTATTCAATTTGGATAGTGTTTCAGGGTCTTCAACAAAGCAGTACAGGTAGCCACTAAGGATGGGAGCTGAAAAATATCTACCAATCCATTATAGTCACATTTCCTACCTCTATAGAAATCAAATAATTGAAGTTTCCAGCAAGTACCCTGTTTCTGCAGTCGGTTTTCTGACACTACTCATCACCCCCTAACCCCAAACCCTTGGTTAAACTACTGGTGGGCTCTAATGTTTTGGATTTTACTCTTTCTGTAAAGTTCAAACTTCTTAAAGGGTCTAAGCCCCAACCAAATCTTGTTCTTTGTCCTGGCCCACACTTATTCTTATTCTGATTATTTTCTGCTGTCCCTTTAGAAGTTGTTTGTCTCAACCATATTCAGGACTCTGAGATGCTAACCTTGGCTTACTATTTCTCTCTTGGAGTGTGACTATTTGTGTTCCTTTACCTGGGGCAAAAATTCACATCAAGTGAGCCATCTTCCACATACATGTCTCTTCTTTGTGTTGTAATAATAGTTTTTAACCTTCACCCTAAGGTTTTTTTACTGCTGCAGAGACCCGCATGCTTGCCTAATCGTCATGGAGAAACTCACAACACCTCTGTGTATATTCCCTTCAGTATTCTCTTACTTAACAACATTGAATGTCCTTCATCATTCCCCCGAGGATTCTGCAGGATTCTCATTCTCAATTATAACACACACAGACACACCCACAAGCACAGTCACATTTACACACATCCATACCTCTTGTCAACACTTTTTCATACCTGAAATCTTAACTTAAGTTTCACAGACCCAGTCAAATTATCCCTGATTTCTTTTAGAGAAGATCACTTCTCTTCATTGTCTAGTTTCGATTTTCAATAGACTTTAGCTTAGTAGGATGAGACAGACATTAATGAAATAACTATACAGTTTGTGGATAAATTTTATGTTTTATGAATCCTTGAATATTTTTATTAATTTTATAATACATAAAGGCAAATCATTCTACTATGAGGATATACACAAGAGTTGGACAGTGTTTCATTCAGGAACTGTGGAAAAGTGAGAAAAGAAATCTTAGTATAGAAATGTGCCTGATTTCACATTTAGTTTGCACAAAGGAAGTTTTATAGCCAATGAACAAGGAAAAGGCAGGCTTAGAGGATAAAAACTTACTGAGATCAAACAATAAGTGCAAGGAGGAACTTTGTCTAAACTGATTCTGATAGGATTCTTGCTGAAGACAAGCAAGTATGCTCAGAAGTCATCTAGAAAATTGGGGTGAGAAATTTAATCCAGGGACAGTATCTTCCCAAACTGATTTGGCAGAATTTTTATTAGATTTCTTGATGCAAAGACAAAAGAAGTCCAAATGTACGTACTTAGTTAAAAAAAAAGGCATGGTGGAGACTAAAGTCCACTCTGGTGGAGAAGAGAGTCATTGTCACTAGCAACTGTCATGATATCTAGGAAATAGAATAGATAAACCTTGAAAATACTCACTTAAAAAAATTCTAGGACCTTGATCATCACCCAAAGAGCTCCCTTAAACCTGTGTGTTCTTTGCATTAGTCAAATATAATCAATCTCATTGTCCCTTCATTCAGGTTCTAAGTAGAATATTTTTGGCAATGAAATATTCATTGGGGGATAGAGATCCATTGCCATGTTTCCCTTTTATTTAATAAAATATGTTTCCCAGCACAGCGGGTAGGGCGTTCGCCTTACAAGCGGCCAACATGGCCGACCCGAGTTCGATTCCTCCGCCCCTCTCGGAGAGCCCGGCAAGCTACCGAGAGTATTCGATATGCCAGACACAGTAACAACAAAGTCTCCAATGGAGACGTTACTGGGCCCGCTCGAGCAAATCGACGATCAACGGGAGGGCCTTTACCTTTACCTTTACCTTATGTTTCCCAGTAGAAACACAGTAGTTTTTCCTCAAGAAGCACATTAGATTTACAATCATCATTGCTGAGACCAACTCAAATATTCAATGTTGGCTATTAAGGTTCTTCTTTCCTGTTTTAGAAAGACTACCCTTTCCCAGACCTCTCCCCCAAACAATTTTTGACACCTCTTTCCAATGTTCCAATATTCTCTGTCCATGCCCTAAATTTAATATTTAAGATATGACAGCCTGTTAGCTCTGCATCCCAGCTTCTAGACCAATTTTCTCTCTTCTCAGCATGGCTCCTTGCTCCAGGAGGCAGACCTCTTTGCACTTTATCATCCAAGTTCCCTTGTCTGCACAGGATGTTATTCTGGACAGAAATGGGAAGCCCTTATACCACTACTCTGCTCATTCATTGCTTGGAAGATACCCAGGCAGTTAGTGGTCTCGGTTTGAAAGCCAAGCCGACCCCAAATTCACCCACAGTGAGGGGCTGTCAGTTAGCCATGCTCCTCACATCAGGTCTGATTTTGAAGGGGCTTCTGAGTGACACACCATCACCAGCTTCTCCCCACATGTGCTGAGATGCAGAGAAAGGCAAACCCAGTCTGTCAAAAAAGCAAAGAAACTATGAAGTCTCATCTTGTTGTTATCCTTATTTAATTGTTTTTCTTACTTGTCCAATTCGGGTTTTATTATTTGCAACTCAAAGAGTCAAACATTGGTGGTAAATAATATTGAAATAATATGAGTGAGATAAAGTTTCATGCTACAATATTAGACAAAATTGGCAGGTGTTTTATGCTAAGCTCATGAAACACTTTTACCTCACAGAATCATCGAGGTCTCAATATGTTTGCATATTGTAAATACAATAAAACTTTTTCTTACATGTTCAAGATATGACAGTCAAGAAACTGATCTACATTCATCAAAATCACCAGATACTAAACATCCAATCAGGATATCGTACAATTCTGATGAAAATATAATTGGCAACAGATTATAATTATGGAAAATAATGAAAGAAGTGCATTTTGTATTTGTACACATCTGATATTTTCACAGTATTCCCATAGCCAATGTCACATTTTATACCTGCAATACTACTTGCTGATTCTGTTAGAAATTGCATCTGGAGATTTCTCATCTGGTAAATTTGTGTTCCTTGATTTTCTTCATCTAGAATTCATGATGATCCCCATGGTGCTCTTTTGTTTGACTTTTGTCTTTATGTGCTTCAGTTTCTAATTTAAGTTTTAGATTGATGTTATCCTGGTGGGTTTTTTGGAAACTGTACTTGCTTAAAGGTCATTTTTATAGGATTAGTTACTGTGAAGACATTTCCCACCAGTTTTTATGTAAATTACTATCATTGTTATTATTATTCAAATTAGAGAGATAATTACAAGTTTGCCTTTAGTTTGGGGAATGTGCTCTGAGTCCTTTTGTGTCTCCTTTACAAGTGCATTTTAAAATTTTATTATGTGGCTTATGTTATTTGTCCCGACTTTATAAACTATTAACAAAAGATTACAATCAAAGGATCTTGGTCTTTGTGTTTCTCTCTCCATTTATTCCTTATTTTTATTTTTAGTTGATGCCTGGGGATTGAACCCAGGACTTCATACATGTAAGACATACACTATACCACTGAGCTACTTTTCCTGCCCTAGTCTTCTTGAAACTTTGACTTCCTCTGGTGGATTAGCGAAACACCATTTTCCTGCTTTCAGCATTCCTTTTGGCATTCGATCATCATTCTCTCCAACTGCAATAAGTGAGAATGTTGCTGTCCACACAGATAAAGAGTTGTATCTACTACAAGTTGGAAAGAATCATTCATCATCTTGAAGTTCTGTTCTTACAGATGTCTATTTTTTCTTCTCCTTCTGTTTGACAGAAAGACAGATGTCATTTGGAAAGTGAGCAGTTGGATTTTGCCTGTGCCATATATCAGCATTATTACAATGGCTCCACAGAGTGTATGTCTGATTTCTTTGATCTTTTTATCTATGAATGTGGTATTTGGTTATCTTTAACCTTATATGCTCAATTTAGATTTCCTCCATGGACACTATATTTATAGGTCAGGTCAGTCTCCTATTGATCTTTAATCATGCGACCTTATTTCTTCCTTTTCTAGATTCTTTACCTTTTAACCTCAGTCCTCATGGGATAGTTACCTGGACACACACATTACATTTGATAGCCTTTTTTGAAATCATTCCTCATTTCAACTAAATTCTAGATCAATTCAAATATAAATATCCTGGGATGTCTCTTACTCTTGTAAAGAAGAAATAGGTCATGAATATTGAGAAGGACACAGTCCATTGTCATCATTTCAATTCAGATAAACTAAAAGTCTCTCACCTAAACAATAAATCACTATGTCTGTTTTTATGATCAACTTCTTAACCAGAATTTCTCTCCTCTTCTCTTACTTTTTTCTTCTTTCCTTTTCCTTATCATTAAGGATATGAACTGAAGCCTAGAAGTTCACACAGATTGGACTGTACCTTGAAGAATGTACTTAGTTGTATGACCAGTCTCACAATAAATTCTTACATCTGCCACCTACATTCCCCCATATTGTCTCTTTTTGTAGTCATTTTTTTCTACATAACTGCTCTTATTTTCCTTTTCTCAAGTCTCACAAAGCAAATCATTAAGTATAAAACTTTTTTTTCTTGTTCCTTTCATCTAGTACAATGCTTAAGTCACTCATGTTGCACATAGAATTTGTTTATTTTTATTTCTGGCTGCAATACCTTATATGAATACACCACAATTCTATATCAATGTAAAAGTTGGTAGATTTTTATGTTGCTTTTAGTGTTAATGATAATGAATAATGATTATTCATGTACATGACTTTGTATAGACATTTTAATTTGTTATTAAAACACATTGGAGTCCAAAACTGAGTTATATGCACTAGGCTCCAGTTATATGATATCTGCTACGTCCCCAGTCACCCACTTAGAGGGCTTCAATGACTTGTCTTAGAACTCAAAAATATTCTGTGCTCAGGGTAGTCATCCTTAGAGTGTTCAGGGACCACATTTGGTGCTCATGTGCAAGAAAGTGACCTACTTACTATACTATGAAAACCAATAAATGCAAATAAATAGACTTTGTTTTTCTCACTTTATCAAAAAAAAAAAGAACTCAAAAATATCTTATTTTTCAAGCCTCATAAATGCCACATTTATAAATAGTAAAATTTGGGCAGGAGAAAATGGATAAATGAAAAATGGATAAAACGCTGGAGCCATAGCACAGTGGGTAGGGCGTTGGCTTTGCACGCGGCCAACCTGACAGTCCCGAGTGAGAGAAAGAGATAGCTACAAGAAAATGCCTGTCTTCGAAAACTCTGGAGCTCGTTTGCCAACATGGCTTGGCGCAAGCCTCAGGCAAGCGAACGTCTGAGCTTGCAAAGCAGTGCAGAGAAGCGATGAAGGAAGACCTCAAAGAGAGAAGAGTAGCAGAACTGGCAGATGCAGCAGAAGCCGGGAAAAGCACTCGCAACACCCACCTGTCCTTCGCCAACTACAAGACCAAGGTGATGGCCCTTTGATGTCTTGATGGATCTATCACATCTTCCAGAAGGCAATGGAGAAGACTATCCATGACTTCACTCGAATCACATTGATAGCCATGTCCACCTGCCCACATACCAAATTCTGCAGGATGGATATGTTGTTTCCAATGTTCTCCCTTCCGAAATCTGACACGCCATTTTGTCAGCAAAGTAGCGCACCACATCGGCCCAGACAAGGTCAGACCTGAACACCTAAAGAACCTGCCATAAGTACTCATCAATACACTGGCTCGGCTCTTCACCCGCTACTTGTCTGAATGCAAGTTTTCGTCCAAATGGAAAACCAGAAGGACTGTACTACTGTACAAGAAGGGAGACATTCACAACATTGGCAAATATCGCCCAATCTGCCTGTTGTCTGTCATCTACAAGCTGTTCACTCGAGTCATCCTGAATAGGATTGGCAGAACACTAGATGAAGGAAAATCATGCGAGCAAGACAATTTCCAAAAAGCATTCAGCAGGATCGACCATATCCACACAATAACCAAGGTTTCTTGGGTGTACGAATGCCACTCTGTCTAATGTTCAGTGATTTAAAGAAGGTCTTAGATTTTGTTGAGATTGAAGTGGTCATCGAGGCCCTAGCCAAACAGGGCATTCAAACTCAATCCCCCATGAGGATTCCCCATGAGCTGTATTAAGGATTCACTACCAGGATCTCACCATTCTACAAGGAAGTGATCATACATGTCAAGAGAGGGGTTCGGCAGGGCAATAATATTTCACGAAAACTCTTCAGTGCCACCCTCAAGAACGTCATGAGACAACTGCCAAGGGAAGGAATTGGAGTGAAGATAGATGGTCAGCAACTACACCACCTCCTCTTTGCTGATGACATCGTTCTCCTAACACCAAACATTAGTCAAGTGGCACAAATGCTGGCCTACTTTGACTGTGAGTATGGAAAGGTTGGACTACAGCTGAATCTCACAAAGATAATGTTTATGAGAAACAGTCTCGTTCCTGACATTCCATTCGCTCTCAATGGAATGAACATCTCCAAATGCAACAGTTATGTGTACCTAGGTCGAGAAGTCAACATGACGAATGACCTGGCACCTGAGTTGTGCAGGAGGAAGAGACCGGCTTGGAAAGCCTTTGAGAGTGTCAAAGAACTAGCAAAGAGGAGAAAAAACCCTCTGGCTCTGGGCACATCTCTTTGATTCCACTGTTCTTCCTGGGCCTGATGAAACAGGATGAGAACACTATTTGGGTCTCCCAAAGAGGAATCAAAAGAGCTATGCTTGGAGTATCATGATTCACTCAAATGAGAGTAAGAATCCAGAGTTCTGACCTCCGTCAACTGTCAAGAATCAGGGATGCTGTCTCATTTACCAAAGTGCCAAAAATCAGATGGGCTGGACATGTAATGAGATTTGGAGACAACCACTGGACTAGAGCCATTACCGACTGGATTCCACGGGATGTCAAAAGATCGCATGGCTGCCCACCTAAGAGCTGGTCAGACTTCTTCGTCAATACTGTGAGCAATTGGTTTGATGCTGTTCATGTTCCTAGAATGAGCAGACACCTTTGGGTTACACTTGTGCATGACAGGGACTGATGGAGATGTTAATGACTATTGCTAGAGCAAATCAATGAGGTGTCAAGTGATCAAGTGATGTTCAAATTTGTGATACATATCCAGTTAGTTTTTACATCTAGTGTAAGATATTTGTTACTTTTTGTTTAGTTTTGTTTTGTCAATTATAGATCTTAACTTGTTTAGCACTACTCATTAACAGGATCATCCTTTGCTCCACTGAAATGAATACAATTTTTAAAATTTAATTGGTTATTTTGGAAAAGAGGCTGATTTCGGTGCTATACCTGGTGATGCTCAGGGACTACTCCTTATTTTGTACTGAGGGATCACTCTAGTGGTACTAGGAAGACCATATAAAGTGCTAGCAATTAAATTTGGTTCAACAGCATGCAATGTAGGTGCTATACATGCCATACTATTAGTACAGTCCCACAAAATTTATTAATTTTATAAATGTTTCTATATTTTGATATATGATATAATAGATATCAATGTAATAGGTGTTGTAGGCAGGCAGTAGGTATCTTATGGATTATTTTTCAAAGTCGTTTTGTTTTCTACTATTATAATAAAAATAACCACCTTCACTGAGTGTCAGTCATACCTCTAAGTACAGTGCATCCATTTCATCCTTATAACAGCTCTAATGTGTATCTAGGTAGGTAGAGTCATTATTTTTATTTATAAGGTGAATAACTTGCTGCTTATTTCATGTTTTAGTGTTTTAATGATGCATTTTTTCCAATATTCACAATATTGGTTATTTTTGCATGAGCATATTTGTAGCAAATTAACCAGTGTTACTTTTTAATCATCTTATAGCAGTGGTAGGACTTGAATTTAAAGCCTAGTTATCTCCAGAGACTAAGAATTTTTCTAAAGAGCTGTATTTATGTCACCTTTATTTACCATCTCACAATGTTCATACTATTAACTCAGAGATAATACATTATTTAATACATTTTAGATACAAAGTAAATGTTATAATTGATTACCTCTTCTGCACTGTTTAGAATAAGGCCCTGTGTTCAGTTTTTAAAATTTTTGGTTCAATTAATTGAGATATGGCCCTTGTTCTGATATTTTAGAGTAGATTCAGGTATATTTTTAAAATTTTTATCCTTCTGTAGTCCTTGATGTTCCAAAGCTGGGGTTTCAATGGGATTCTCTGAAACGGAGCTGAAAGGGCATTAATGAAACTCTAATACTAATAAAATCTGGGGCCAGGGGTGGTTTTGCCCTCACAGAGAGTGATCTATGTTTTCAGTAGCCTCCAATGCCCTTTTCAGCAGTCTCTTTACAGCTCATTGGTGGGTAATAAGTCTTGACCAGTATTGGTCTTTGACATAGGCAGTAAAATACAATGTAAAAAGCACCCAATGGAGTATAAAAGTCAGCATCAGGACAGTGTAGATGATTTCTGATGTAATATCTTTCCCATCTTGGATCACCAAGTACAGGATCCAGAGGGCAGGTATTATGCCCACCAGGTTAAATTATTCATTGAACAAAATCACACACTAATTCTTGGGCATGAAAGCTTACAAATAACCATTTTAAGGGTTTTCTTTATTAGTTGTGTTCAAAGTATATCAAATTTCAAATTTTTAGTGCATAATGTCAATTTGTGGATGCTTCTGGATAAAGTAAAGGAAATTGACCTGATTGGTAAGAGTCTAGGAACTTTGTAATTTAAGAGGATTTGAAGACTCACAGGTTAACAAGCCAAAGAAGAGAAGACTAAAGAAGAAACAGAAACATAACACTTCTCTTCAAATACTCCAGGTGATCCTTTTAGTAGATAAATAATAACACCCACTACCATATGGAACCTAAGAATGTGATTTTATTTGGAAGTGTGTTATTTGTAAGTGTAATTATTTAACTTATTATGAACTCACAATTATGAAGGTATCCAATATTGTTTTCTTTTGGAAAGAGGAGGGGACACACAGAGACACATAGAGGGAAGAAAGCCATATGAACACATAGGCAGAGATTAGAAAGACACAAGTAGAAGGCAAAGAGTGACACAATTTTATTTTTTTGCTTTTTGGGTCACACCTGGCGGTGCACAGGGGTTCCTCCTGGTTCTGCACTCAGGAATTACCCCTGGCGGTGCTCAGGGAACCATATGGGATGCTGGGAATCGAACCCGGGTCGGCCACGTGCAAGGCAAACGCCCGACCCACTGTGCTATTGCTCTAGCTCCAAAGAGTGACACGATTTTAAGGATCCACCAGAAGCCAAGAAAAACTAAAGGAGAATTTGATTATTCACTTGAAGCCAGCAAAACCAAGTTCTTGACAAAATCTTGTCTTCAGATTTCTACCCTCCAAAACCATGATATAATAAATTTTCCAATGTACTTATGAGGACTAGAATTATCGGTTTCTAAATATATGGGCATTTCTACTAGTAAGAGTGTGGTAAATAAAATATGCCATTAATTGTTCATCAAAAAGGCAATAGAATAATGTCATAATAGATAATTGTCCTTCAATGATTAATATGGGCTGGAGTGATAGCACAGCATGTAGGGCATTCGCCTTGCACACAGCCAACATGGCCAACCTGAGTTCGATTCCTCCACCCCTTTTGGAGAGCCCGGCAAGCTACCAAGAGTATCTCACCCACACAGCAAAGCCTGGCAAGCTACCCATGACTTATTTGATTTGCCAAACACAGTAACAATTGTCACAATGGAGACGTTACTGGGCCTGCTTGAGCAAGTCAATGAACAATGGGAGGATAGTGACAATGAATAATAGAAAAATTTCTTATAATTTGTTGGTTTAGGAAATAGTTTAGATTTTATGACACAAAGTATATCACCCTCAAATTTGTGTTTAATAGAGATAAATCACCATTTTACAATATTATTTAGAGAACCTAGGTTGACATTTTTGTTATTATAAAGTTCCCTGACATAAAAGCTGAAGTAATTGTGTTTTCTTATAGGTTGCACATAAGGTAAACAAGTTGTTACAATTTTCTTTCTTTCAAAAAGTGAAAAAGAGCATTATAAATTCTTAGAGAAAATTTTTACCCCTAAATTATCTTTTTATTTTATAATTTTCTATCTTTGAGTACTATATAAATTATTTCTTCTGAATAAGTGGGAAATAATTCTGATTGCTAGATATTATTATTGAAATGCTTATGGAAAATTTGACTATTAGTCTCATTTCTTTTCTATTTGTCTCTACATTTTTTGTTATGGTCCTACCTGAGGTAGGAGCATAATAAAATTAGGTTGGCATTATTAGATATATGGATTGTTTTAGTAGTAATTTAGATTTGCTATTTGCAGAAGTAAGAAATATAACAGCAATGATAAATTTCCTTTTTGGGTTCCTGTTTTCTTGCTGGACAGGACAGCAATTTTCTAGTCCACCCATCCAAGAATGGTGATAAGTGGCATAGAAATGTCCCTTAGAGCATGAGGCCAAGGCTGCCTGACCTAACCTAGATCATCTCTGTCCCAGATAATCCATCAACTTACAATGAGAGCTACTATGGTTGCTTTATGCTGCAGAAATGAGTTATATGGTATTACTCTGACAATAACCAACTTCATCAAAATACTAAGGAAAAAACTAGGTGTCATCATGATTCCACAATTTATTTTTCTGGAACATAGCAAAAAGTTCAGCCTCTTATTTCACACTTCACTTTAAAGTGAAATGGTTCCCCAGGAACTGGTTGTAACCCACAAAACAACTCTCTCTTTCCACTTCAAAAGTGTTTTAAACTGGCTTGGGGGGATCAGAAACTATGGCAAGCATTGTTATCTGTCTAATAAAATATTCATTAGTTTTTTTCCCTTCTAAAAGGATCTTAACTTTCTTCAGAGATGACAATTCATCAAGTTAAAAATGCCTCTTTGGCTCTCTATCGACTCAGTTTCTTAAAACATCTAACTTTTGGGCGGTGAGACACTCACAGCGGGTATAGTGATTGCCTTGCACATGTCCAACTTAAGGTTTGATCCCTGGAACCCAAGAGGGTCCATCCAAGAATTGTCAGGAATATCCCTGAACACACACCCAGGAGTAAGCCCTGAGCTTAGTTGGGTGTAGCAACCACAGAAATTTAACTTTTGATTAGAAGGATGATGTTCCCTTGTTAAAAATGGCTGAGCAGAAGTTTGATTCTCTAATGACATCAATAGTGTCGGATTTTGATCTCTAATTTCATGAGACAAAATTTAATTAAGTCGATGCTGTCAAGTTTGTGTAATATGTCAATGTAATTTTAACTAATATAACATTTACTATTACAAAAGAGTCTAACAGTTGTAAGCATAGATTGTATAATTGACAAACGAAGAATAGGTGATGAGAATCCAGATATTTTCAAGTTGGTGGTTTTTATTATGTAGTAGAAAAACTTTTGGTGAAGATATCTCATGTATTAAACTAGACATAAATCACATATTAACTAACCATATAGTCTAGAAGAATCTTGAAAGAAATTTTCAAATTGTTGGCATTTTATTACTTTTTTCCTGTTCTATTCAGTGTTCAGGAGTCAAATGAATATCGACTAGAATTAGGCACTCTAAAAACAGATTTTAAAAAAGTGTAGCTTTGATAAGGGAGATTATTCTGCAGTGATATACATCACATAATGTTACATCATATAAATTATCCCATATATTCCATTATTATAGCCTTATATATGTCCAATTACAGTACAAATTGCCCCATAAAATGGAGTCTTGCAATCATGAAAAATATTTCTCATGCCGTTATAAGCACTGACATGAGGTAGTGTGATTTAACATAAGATGTAGCTTCCAACCTTTCATTATTTTCTGCCAAAGGTAAATTAATAGAATAGGGGGTTTTAACAAGGGCCAGGAATATTGCCTCATAGTTGGAAGCCTGTCTCATGAGCTGGGGGAAAAGGACCCGGAATAGAGAAGGGATCACTAAGTCAATGATAGTCATAGGAATCATTCTGGATGGGAGATGTGTGCTGAAAGCAGATAATTGACCAAATGTGATAACCGCTCACTATCTGTATTGCAAACTATAATGCCCAAAAGAAGAGAGAGAGTATGGGGGAAGTTGTCTGCCATGGAGGCAGGGGGAGGGTAGCAGGGGGTGTATATTGGGGACATTGGTGGCGGAGAATGTGCAGTGGTGGAGGATGGGTGTTTGACTGTATGATTGAAACTCAAACATGAAAGCTTTGCAACTGTATCTCAGGTGATTGAAAAAAGGGGGGCCTTATTTGTGAATGAAATCATTTTGCATTTAATCATGGTGATTATTTGCTTCTGAGTGGAAAGGGTGGGATATGGAGGCTGTGTGGAGGTCACAAGTCAATGAACAGTTTAGATAATATTTTTCCCTCATAAAACAAAAATTTGCCAAATTTTAGATAGAACTAATGAAAATTACTTCTTTATTTTGTGTACTCAAATCCCGTGGCTGTTTGTAAAGCTCTGAAGAAAGTCAGAAAAGTCAGAAAAGTTCCTTGGAAACAGATTGTCTGATATTCCTACTTTATATATTGCTTTGGGGCTGGAGAAAGCACAGTGGGCAGGACTTTAGTCAACTTGACTTCAATCCCCTGAATTCCATATGGTTTCTCTGATCTCTGCCTGAAATGATTCCTAAGAGCAGAACTAGAAGACCTGAGTGCTGTCCTATGGCCTAAAATAAAAACAAAACTAAAAGAACATATGGTTGCCTTCTAGTTTTAAATATCAGAAGTGTCAGGACAATAACACAAAGTGAATGAATAAGATTTGTCAAGGCAGAAGAATGCAGTTCTGCCAGACTGACTAAACATATCATAATGTCCTCAATATTTCTTTAATATCCCTGTATCACTGTATCACTGTCATCTCATTGTTCATCGATTTACTCGAGTGGGGACCAGTAACGTCTCATTTGTCCCAGCCCTGAGATTTTAGCAATCTCTCCTTACTCATTTTTCCCAACACTGACATTTTCGAGGCTCTTTCAGGGTCAGGGGAATGAGGCCTGTTGTTGTTATGTTTTTGTCATATCGAATATACCACGGGTAGCTTGCCAGACTCTGTCATATATTTCATGAAAAATATACCAATTGTTTACAACCAAGTAGACCAAAGCCTTTGAAAAAACAATCTGGATAAAAGCAGTAAGAATGTGAGCCAGTACTATGGGCAAGACACTTGTTTTGCACACAGCCAACATTGGTTCCATCTCCACACCCCATCTAATCCCTGGAGCACCAGAAGTGATGCCTGAGCACAAAACCAGGAGTTAGACCTGAGAGCTTTTGGGTCTGGCCCAAAACCAAATTTTAAAATGTGAACAAATTTCTAAGCTGTCCCAAATATGTGATGTTGGTGACAGCCCACAGTACAGAAGGGAAAGGTTTTGGCCTAATTGTCACTTTATCAAATGTCACCACTGGACTTCTGAGATGTGTCATCATCACGGGAACTTGGCTGCTCACACCCATACCAGGAGGCCAAGGTCGGGCACACAAATTCTCTCCCCAGTTCACATGTCTGCTCAGGGAAAATGCTGGAATGTTAAGCCAGACAGTCTAATTCCAGCCAGTGCTCTCTCTCTCTCTATCTAATATGTATATATATATATTATATGATATATATATATATATATATATATATATATATATATGGGCTGGAGCGATAGCACAGTGGGTAAGGCGTTTGCCTTGCATGCCGCCAACATGGATGACTGGAGTTTGTTTCTTCTGCCCCTCTCAGAGAGCCCGGCAAGCTACTGAGAGTATCTTGCCCACACGACAAAGCCTGCCAAGCTACCTGTGACGTATTTGATATGCCAAACACAACAACAAAGTCGCACGATAGAGACGTTACTGGGCCTGCTAGAGAAAATCGATGAACAACAGGAGGATAGTGACCCAGTGATGTGTGTGTGTGTGTGTGTGTGTGTATTACTATATTAATGTAAAAAGTTACTGCATCGCCCTATAACACCTGCCAGCCCCTTCACTGCTTCTGAAATGTCCATGAAACTCCTCCCCTTATCTATGTCACCTCCAACCCAATGTTCCTTCTCTTTGATTCTTGACCTCATTATTTAATGACAGCTAGGTTTTAGTGCATGCTGTTACCTCCCTAAACACCACCCATGTGATCAAAACTTTTTCCTATGTTCTTCTGTTACTTCCAGTCAATGTATTCATTCTTCCACTACCCCCAGCCCCCACACCTGGCACTCAGACAATTGTTTTCTAGTATCAAAATTCTTGTATCAATTTGTTTCATCAATTTGATACTTCTTTTATTTTTTCTCTGTACATCACTAATGGTTGAAATCTTTCTGTTTGTCATTCTAACTCTGAATTATTTTTCTCAGCATGATACCCTCCAGTTCCATCCAAACTACAAATTTTATGGCTATTTTTTTCTAGTGGCTGCATAATATTATATTGCATATACCACAGCACAATTTTTTAAAAATACATCTGTTGTTAGAAATTTGGATTGTTTCACCAATGCTTCTTCCATACCCTCGCTGTAATACTAAGAGTCTCGGTGAATGTATGTGTATGTATATATTTTCAAGTTAATGTTTTTGTATTTGGGATAGATGCAGAGAATTGGAATAGCAAAGTCAAATGGAAGCTCAATTATTACTTATTTAAAAGATTGTCATATTATTTTCCATGGAGCTGGTACCAGACGACATTCCTACTAGCAATGAAAGACAGATCCTTTTATTTTTTTAATGACGCTGACAATATTTGTTGTTTCAACTCTATTAATATGTGTCATTCTACTGGTAGGAGGTGATACCTCATTATTTTGTGTTTCCCTGAAATTAAGAGATAATGAGCACTTTTCATATGCTTATTGGCTGTACAAGTTCTTTTTGGATAATGTTTTTATTCATTTCTTTTCTTCATTTTTTGATGGGGCTATTGGTTTTTAAGTAACTGAATTGTATGAAGTATTATGTGCTAATATATTCTCTCAGTCAGTTAGCCTGAATTTCTTTTGCCACGCAGAAGTTTTACAACTTCATAAAGATGAATTCACTTGCTTTTGTTCCCTTTGGCAATGGAATTAGGTCATTAAACACCCCGTTTAAAGTCAGATACTGAAGTGTTCTGCCTATGGTTTCTCAATGTGTTTTATGCTTTTTTATTTAGTACATAAGCTTGATTCATCTCTAACTAGATTTTGTGCATGATTTGAGATATTTCGTTTTATTTTTTTCAAGTGTTCAAGCGGTTAGTTTTCTAAACACTATTTGATTTGTGAAGAGGCTTCTCTTGTTCTCCTTCATGCACCCAACTCTTTTATTATAGATTAACTGTTCACATATCTAAGTATTTTTCACTGAGGGTCTCAGTTCTGATCTATTGTTTGGTCATCTTGTTCTTATTTCAGTACCATGCTGTTTGAGTACTATAATTCTATACAATAGTTTAAAGTTTGGAAATATGATATCAACCAACTTCCTTTGCTTTAGGATGTCTTTGTGGAGATTTTATTTGTGAGGTTATATATTTTCATACAAATTTTAATATTGTTCATTACAAATCCTTGAAGAATGTCACTGAGATTTTGATTGGGAATTGCTTTATTATTGTCGGTCATTACCATTTTCCTCCAAAACAAAATGTGTATAATGGTTACTTTATACCATTGTATATCAGGAATACCTGATTCTGAGGGAAAATAACTAAACAACTTAACTTTTAGAGTTTAGGTTTTAATTTTGTATTTTGGAGGAGGGATGTTGCCACACCCCGTGTGCAGGGATTACTCCTGCTTGTCACATCCAAAACAGATATCCCTGCTTGGATAAACCAGAATTGTTAGGCTTCTGTTATATAAAGATAGACATAGATTTAACTCAAAAAACATTTAGCTATTGAGACAAATGCTTCTTTATCAAAACGCAAAAAAGTTTAAATACCATTTTATGATGCAATTTGTAGACAATAATGGAATCCTGAAAAGCAAAACCAAAGTAATACACATCTTTAAACTATATTTTCCCCTGAAGTTCAGAAATATCTATCGGTTGTGAAAAAAGTATGATTTTTCTTCAAGAAGTGAAGTCAGATCTCCTCATTTTGGCATGCCTAAAGGTGCCCATAAAACCAATCATATTTATTGAGTTGAGTTCCACCAAGTCACTATGTCTTTTAAATCTAGAAAACAGCCTTGGGGTTGCAATTCAGAGAAATTCCAAATTGATTGGTCTTCCCTCATTACCCAGCACATGGGGCATAGCTTATCTGGAATCACAAACCAGAGAGTGGATCTCTCTCTAAAGGCATATACCAGATATTTATATAAACAAGATAGCATCAGCATGCAATAAAAGGGAGCATTGATATTTTCTGAAGTCCGTATCTGTAATATCCAATATCCACAGACTTCCATTTACAGATTTCTTCCCAATTTCTTTATAGTTTTAATTAGAGTCACATAGATGTTTGATAGCTGATCTGTCACGTTCTAAATTTTTGCTATGTCATCTGTATTAGAGCATTTCCAAATTTTTCACACTAGGGCTATGAGCCACAAACTACTATTTATTAAAAAGCTTTAAAAATCAGTGTTTGACATTCATGATAAGAGTAGAATGAGAGCTTTCAGAAACTAGATTCTCCTAAAATGTGACTATGGAAATGAAGAAAGTTCTATTGGCCTGCATTGATACTGGATTTTTTTCCCCTAATGTATGACTCTATCTGACATTGGGGACACACAGGCATTCTAAGGAACATTAATGTTCCAAGCACTGCAGCAATAAGTCATTGACTTTATAAAAGCATTACTGAGACCATGTCTAATATATATATACATATATATGCATATATAAGTATATGTTATATATATATATGAACTCATTGCTCATTTTTCTCAACATTTCCTGTACCTCTATGCAGAATTCACTACACACTTATAATAAGAATATTTGTCATCCTTGTGCTGCAGGATGACTTACGTGAACTGGAGAGGAAATGTGGAAATGTGGCAGTCTGGAGAGGGGAATCTTCCTTTTACCTCTTTGCCAGTATAGATCACCCAGAGAAGTGCTGGGAAACGTTTGGAGTGATGAGTCTTCTCTGAGCTCTCGCATGGCAGAATTTTATGTCTCAACCCCAGAAAGTGGTTACCAAACTGCACATGAGCCCCACTTGTTTTATGTGGCATGAAGAATGATCTCTGAGACCTGGTTTCTTGGAAAGTTATGGAACTGATGCTAGAGTAAGGATTTGCTGTTTATAGGGAAAAAAAGGTAGTCCTCGATCTTTTAAGATTTTCCAGGAAATATTGCCTTCATTCAAGGAAAAGAAACAGGAGGAGAAGAAAATTGAAGTAAAACAGTTTTATTTATGGATTATGAAAAAGACAAAGGGAGAGTGATGCATTCAAGAGAGAACAGGGACTTCTCTAGAGGGAATATCCTTGATTGACTCTTAGGACAGCATTATATACTGATATTCTTCAAATTGTCTTGGCCTGGAATTTTCTGTATGCTTTAGAATTACTCATGAGCATAGAGAAAGAACTTTGAACTTTTGGTGTTTTTTTTTTCATGTATTTTCACATAATCTTTGTTTCTGTTGAACTTTCTCCTCTCCTGTGGTATAGACTTTCTCCAGAGTCTTATAGACTTCAGTTCTTGTGCTCACAAAGTAGATCTGACCATAGGGTTTTTTTTTTAAATACTTCAGGGTTAGTGACCAGCTACATTTTTTAAATCACATTTTGATTTCATTACTTCCAGAGAACTCATTGCCAGCCCCACCACCCACCTAACCCACCTATCAGTCTACGTCACTTGCTTTGTTTTAGCTATAGAAAAATGACATATGGAAGAACCAATTTAGGGGTAAGAAGTAGCTCAGTACAGAAAAGTGAGAAGGAAAAGAAAGAGGAGAGGATCCCGCACGCTTGTAGCAAGTTTCCAACCATTGGCAAGACTTCCTGGCCACAGAGAGGGAACCAGTATGAGAATAATAGAAATGGTCACTCTGGACAAGAACTGGGTAATGAAAGTAGGTAAAAGGATATATATGATGATCTTTCAGTACCTGTATTGAAAAGCAAAATGCCCAAAAGGAGAATGACAGAGAAAGAGAGGGGGGGGAGAGAGAGAGAGAGAGAGAGAGAGAGAGAGAGAGAGAGAGAGAGAGAGAGAGAGAACATTGCCTGCCATAAAGGTAGGCATGGGGTACAGTGGGAGGGAAACTGGGGACATTGGTGGTAGAAAATGTACACTGGTTAAGGGACTGGTGTTGGAATATTGTATGACTGAAATACAATCATGAACCGCTTTGTAACTGTGCATTTCACTCTTCAAATTTTTTTTAAAAAAGAGAGAAAAAGGAGAGGATATTTGTTGAGATTTAGGCATTAGTATTCATAATAGAAACTGGTATAACATTGGACTATGACAGAGGAACATAGACTTTTAGGTGGCCTAATCTGAAGTCATCAGGAAATAAAAATTATGAGGCCATTTCTGATTCAGCTTGGGACATCAGGGCCTATCAGTTAGAGGAGCATTCCAGAAACATTTTAACCCTGTTATAGTAGGAATACACTGGAGCGATAGCACATTGGTTAGGGCGTTTGCCTTGCACGTGGCCAACCCAGGTCCGATTCCTGCGTGCCACTCTGAGAGCCCGGCAAGCTACCTAGAGTATTCGGCCTGCACAGCAGAGCCTGGCAAACTCCCCAAGGCATATTCGATATGCCAAAAACAGTAATAACAAGTCTCACAATGGAGATGTTACTGAACAACGGGAGGACAGTGTTATACAGTGCTATAGAAGGAACAACAAGGATGCCAAAACCAATACCTAAGAATTTAATCCCTCTCAGTCTCATCAGCATTTACAGAAAAAGGAGTAAGGGGACCCCGGTATGAAAGAGATGCCTTTTTCTTAACTAGATGGAGGAAATCTCAGTGTCAGAGTGATCTGAAAAATGCTATGGGGCCAGTTCTTAAAACTATTCCACTGAGTGGCAAGAGCATAATTGCTCACTCATTAATCACTGTGATTCAGGCCTCGCCCTGGGGAGTTGAAATCTTGCATTTCTGCTTTAAATTCCCCAGGAGTGAGCCTCTGATAGACAACTTATTTTAAATGGAGGTATATATTTTCTGGGCTTTCTTGAGGGTATTTTCGTTGTAACAACCTCTTGGTGGCAGAGGCCTTTGTTCAGTCCGTCTTATAGATAAAGAGCAGAGATGTTTAGTGTAGAAGAGGTCATTCAAGAAAAACTGTAGGAAGGTAACTCTGTGTCCCCGTGATAAATAACACAAAGATAAAATGGATTTGTTTGTAGTATTTCTATTAAACAATGGGAGATTAAGGACCTGTCCTCCATCTTCCCCGAATATTCAGAAACTCTGCATTTAATGACACAGATAAATTCTAGAGACAGGAAGAATGACAACAATGCAAAACTCAAACAGCAAAGAACATTTAGTGGAAATCATTTATTTTCTAAGTAATGAAGTCATTTGTCTCCTTTTAGCAATATGGCTATTGATCTGTTGTTTTCCTCTGGGGAAAATAGGGAAGCAATAATCCATTGCCAAAGGGAAAAGAGACCCTCCATGCACAATAGTTCTTCCTCTGGCAGGTACCTGGCCTGTTGAGTTTCTGCAGCAACCTTGAAGATGAACTATCATAAAAAATGGGAACTCCCGTCTTTTTATGTCAGTTTCTAAGGCAGCTGATTGTAATTGCCTGAATAGAAGGAGACAAGATCTGGACTCTAGCTGGATTTTACAATATGCCTACTTGCATTGAGAGGTCAATGTTTTTAAAATTTTTGTCAAACATATTATTTTCCTTATAACTCTTTCTACATTTTTAATAAGCACAACAAGAAAAAGATACAAGTTTTTTTTTTCTTTTTGGGTCACACCCGGCAATGCACAGGGGTTACTCCTGGCTCTGCACTCAGGAGTTACTCCTGGCGGTGCTCAGGGGACCATATGGGATGCTGGGAATCGAACCTGGGTCGGCTGCATGCAAGGCAAACGCCCTACCCGCTGTGCTATCGCTCCAGCCCCAAGATACCAAGTTTTTAAAAGGCATTTTGGAATATTACAAATATGCAAAGTATAGAGATAAATGCAATGCACTCAGTTTTATCCCAGTTGTCATATTTAACATATCATCAAATTTTTGCTTTATATTTTCCATAGTATATTGAAAAGAAATGTTTTATTTTCCTGTCTATTTACACTCTTTTTCTACCCTTCTTTTGTGTAGGACATACTTGCCTGATGTATTGGCAATCATATTCATAACTTTTTTTTACATTTTTATACTTCTTATATTTAGGCATGTACATATATAGACACAAATATTGATATTTGCATTGTGGTAGTATACAAATTTAACATTTTTCACCTAAAACACATTGTAACTTAGAGCTTTTGTTTAGTACCGTGTATTAGGCAACTATTGTCAATTTTATATGATTTTTATATTTATGAATTTTTAATATTTTTTTCTGATGTGAAAGGATATGATTTATTTTCTATTTAGCAATTATACTTATGATTACCAATACTTTATTTTTAGGTTATCTTTGATTAACTCTAGCAGTCATCATAAAATTTTATATGTTGACAATTTGTTTTCTTGAGATTTTTGGAGGTATTGGACTTTACACGGCTATGCTAAGGGCTTCCTTGCAGCTCTGAGCTCCAGGTTCTCACCTGAAGGGCTCAGGAACGAAAAGGTGTGGGGAGTGAACTCCAGTGGGTTGCATGTCAGGCAAGCATCTTTCACCTGCTGACTCTCTAGCCCTGGGTGTTGATAATATTTCTCAGGGGCCTGGAATCACTATCAACAGAACACAGCCAGAGAAGTGTTAGTGTTGGTACTGTAGTACTCCAGGTGATCCTGAAGAGTCAGTCAAGTTTGCCAGGCCTACAGTCAGAGACCAGTAGAGCCACATTCAGTCACCCAGCCACACTGGGAGAGTCATATGGTGCTGGGAATCAAACTTAGAGCCTTGCATGTATAGCCATGTGTTTCTTCCATTTGAATTCTCTCCCCAGGTCTTTTCCCTTTCTTTTAGTTCGTGACATTGGCAAGGATAAAAATGAGGCAATTCTGAATTTAAATGATTCTCACCTAATTTAAAAAAGAGTGTTTTAATTTTTCACCAAGAATAATATCTTTTAACTGATTTTGATATCTTTTGTCAGGTTAAATTATTCATTCTCACCTTCGGTTTGCTTAAATTTTACCATGAATAACTATTGCATTATAACAAATGCTTTCTTAGGAATCAAATCAGAAGATTATGAAATTTTCACTTTACTTTCCTAATGTGGTGCTAATGGATTTTTCTGATGTTATTACATGAATTTTATTTTTACTATGGTGAATTAAATTTAATAGTGTATTCGTTTAGCATTTTAATCATCCACAATTGCAAAAAAAATGGAAGTTCTTAGGAAGAAATCAAATTTGTGTAGTCCATCTATGAATAAAATACACAATATTTTTGAAGGACAGAAAGTTGTACCTGAATATATATATATATATAAAATAATGCTAAAATGTTTATATTTAAGTTAGAATAGTCAGTATATTGTCAGTTACTTGCTGATATACATTTAGTTAATATTTAAATTCATGGGCTACAGCAATAGCACAGTGGGTAAGGCGTTTGCCTTGCACACAGCCGACCCGGTCGGCCCAGGTTCGATTCCTCCGCCCCTCTTGGAGAGCCCGGCAAGCTACTGAGAGTATCTCGCCTGCACGGCAAAGCCTGGCAAGCTAACCGTGACGTATTCGATATGCCACACACAGTAACAACAAGTCTCACAATGGAGGTGTTACTGAGCCCGCTCGAGCAAATCGATAGACAGCAGGAGGACAGTGCTACAGACAGTGCTATAATACTTTTAATATCAGAAAAATATTTTAATTCCTTTATAATTTGATAAAATATACCAACACTTCTGCTGTAATATGCATTTATACCATATAAGTGTCCTAGGCCTTTTTACCAGATATGTTAAAAAATCTCAGTTTAGTTGAAGAAAGTTAAAGGGTTTTGTTATTCTCCTTCTGTCCTGTAAAGGACATTTTATTATGACATCTCGTCCCTACTTTGACAAACTGGCAGCCTACCGAATGTAGCCTGCCCACACGGCAGAGTCTGGCAAACTCCCCGTGGCGTACCAAATATGCCAAATACCAGTAACAATGATGGGTCTCATTCTCCTAAAGAGCCTTGAATATAATCTCAGGGCTAGGATGAAGGAGACGTTACTGGGGCCTGCTTGAGGCAATCGACGATTAACAGGATGATCTGTGATCTGTGATCTTCTGTCCTGTATCTGACCATACCAAGAAAATGAAGCAGGTTCCAGAGTTCAAAGCATGAAGAAAATTCTACTTTTATTAGCATGAGAAGTGAACCAGTTTAGAGTGTATTTGTGGGCTGAAGATAGATCAGCAATAGAGAATTTGCTTTGTTTTGTGAGGCCCAGTGCTTTGTTTGATCCTCAGTGCTATGAAAACAAAACTAAACCAAACTCAAAATAGTTTGTATATGTTACAATGATTTTCTGAGCTTTATCTGGATTGCAAAAATACAATCTAGCTATTACGTTTCAACACAAGTTATTTGATTTTCACTTTTATAAATTAGGTTTCTTTAACATATGTAATCAACACTTAAAAGGATTCTGCATATTGCATTACATAGACATAATATGCACAAATATCTATATATGTATCTAAATCATTTGTTTAGGTAATATAATATGGAAGACATAATAATAATATAGTGGAAAAGAATGGAAATATAGAGGGCAATTCTAACAGGAAGTAAGGAAGAAACGCTTGGTTCATACTTCAGCTTTCCAGAACTTTTTTGTCTGGCTAAATAAATCTATCCATATAAATCAGATACTTCATCTTCAAATGAGACGGTTAATAACAAATTCTTATAATTGTGCTTTTTGGAAACCTAAGGGTTTCTGCCAAAACTAATTCGGGATTTTTATCTTAAGTATCCTAGTCATGCCATACTTTCTTCAACCAATAAATATTATGCTTTTACAAGTTCTGTTCTTTGTAGATATTAACTCATTTAGCTCAATATAATATTCATTTATCTAGTACCCAGAATCTCCAACTAGGTAGCATGGTTTTCCAAAATGTTGAAATTTAGGAAGAAGATACACAGGCTAAATAATTTGTACAAGATCAGATGCTAGTAAGAGTTGAATCTTGACATGTTGATTCAAGGGTATTCAATTTCAAGTCCACTAGATAATATTAGTTTTCATGTAATATTTATCACTTTAAATGTAGAAAAATATGGAAACCTTAAGATATTAAAGCTTCCATGACTGGAATTGAGATGACACATCTGAGAATAGGCAGCCCTCCTAAAATCCTGTAGCCATGAATAGCTCTGTCATGGGACGATTAGCACACTCTTGTCTCACATGGAACATGTCTATTCTCTTTTCTTATGTAATGCCTCTCAAGTCATGAATATCTATGTGATATTCACATTCTCATTTCTAAACTCCTAGATTTGTTCTTATCACTAGTCTAATCAGATACAAGAGGCAGAAATAGAAAAGGATGAAAAAGCAAATTAGACAAAAAGAAAGGCTTTTTTTCAGACAGACCTCAGTTAAAATCACAACTTTATCAACCATTATTATTACATAACTTTGGGAGAGTTAATCTTAGAGTATCTCAGTTTCTTCATCTCAAAAAAAGTAATAATACTGCTACCTACTTAAAGTTGTCATGATATCAGAAACAAAGTTCAGGGCCTAGGATATGCACTAAATGTGCACCCAGTGTAGGTTGTATTTCTGGTACTTAGTGCCAAAAGTATCACTGTGCACAACTCTAGAGTCCTCCCACTACTCAATCTCCTCAGGTGTGGCCCTAAAGACCCGTAATACCATCAGGGTGACATTGGTAATCCTTGGCGCTGAGGGACAGCATAACACAGCATTCTTGGGTGCTTACATTGAATATCCAGGGGGAAAAATGAGCACAGAAGATCCAAAATAGTTTCTGGTACACTAGTGATAACTGATAAAGATTATGTTCTCTCCTTATTCCTCCAGTAGAAAAAAAAGATTGTATGTCAGAGGCTTTAATCAGCTATGTTGGTGTCTGTAACAAAGTGAATCACTCCTGCTAGAATATCTTCTTAAAAGCTTTTTGTAGGTATTCTGTCATCTTTCTGGGTATCCAGGTGATTCCTTTATTGCTATATTTCTTTCAGTTTCTCTTTTATTTGGAATTGATAGAAAAAATGAGATTCTTGCATGCTATTCACCCTTTTCAGGATTTCCTACTGACCTATTATCTTACTCAAAACTTAAATTTCTTGATCCCTTTGAGCAATGTAAGTTCCTTTTAAAATAGTCTCCAGAGTACTGTAGTTGGGAGTTGAATACCTATCTTTGTCTTTGGTGAAATATAAAGATTTAAATGTCAAGGACTGAGAACCCTTTCTTTTTTTATGTGGGAGTACTGCTATTTATTCAGCCACTGATTAGGCTGATTGAATTGTGCATGAACTCCACCTTACTTTTTTTTTCATTTTTTATAATTTTATTTACTGTATCACTGTGAGAACAGTTATAAAGCTTTCAGGCTTAAGTCTCAGTCACACAATGAAACACCCATACTTTCACCAGTGCCCATTATCCACCACCAAAATCCCCAGTATAATCCCACCCCACACCCTCTCCCTATCTGTGGAGCAGATGATTTCCAAATTACTCTCTCCATATTGTGATTACATTCAACATTTCAACACCACATCCACCATTATTATTTGGGATTTTACCCCAACACTCAGATCTGCAGAAAAGGCAACAGTAAACAATTTGTTTTCTATTGCTGGTTATGAATAACATATGATGTCACGTGGCTGCAGTAGTGGTCACACAATTTTGAAATTCCTTAATTTTAACAATTAAATCTGGAAGAATTTCTTGCCAAAACCTGCTGGGTTCCGAGATTTGTTCCTGAGTCTCTGGGATCATGGCCATTAAGCAGCTTGATCAGAAGCCAGAGAGGCCGTTCATGGGTGGCGACTCAGGGTCTCATTGAGATGAGGAGGAAAGGGCCAGTTCCACCCACATCCCATGAGGCCCCACGTGTCTTGTCACTGTGAGCCCAAACCTAACTGTCCAATAGCCTCTGGAAGACTGTGGCCATCGAGCCGCCTATGGGGAGCAGACGGAGGAACAACACCCTTTCCCCCACACCCCAAGGTGGCCCAGCAACAGTCACCTACTGGGCAGTCCAGACACATTTCTGCTAAAAGCTGCTGGGTTTCGAGATTTGTTTCTGAGTCTCTGGGATCATGGCCGTTAAGTAGCTTGATCAGGATCCAGAGAGGGCGTTCATGGGTGGCAACTCGGGGTCTTGTTGGAATGGGGAGAAAAGGGCCGGCTCCACCCCCAGCCCATGAGACTCCACATGTCTTGTCACTGTGGGCCCAAACATGACTGTCCAGTGGACTCTGGAGGATGACAGCCACCTGGCTGCTAGGGGGAACAGGCCAAGGCACAAAACCTACTCCCACCTGGGATGGTCCAGCACCGGTAGCCTACTGTAGGAACCGGACGCATTTCTACCAAAAGCTGTTTGGTTTCAAGATTTGTTTCTGAGTCTCTGGGATCATGGCTGTTAAGAGTTCAATTACGAACCAGAGAGGCCATGCCTCCAATTACATAGCTGAGCTGGAGGTGGCTTGTGGGTGTGTCTTCCACATACCTTACTTTCTTGGTAAAGTTTGTCCCAAGTTTTTGGGGTCTGGCCAAAGGCACAGCAGCAATTTTGGGGTATCTGGAAGTCTGAAGGTGCCATCAGGCTGCTGATACACTCACCTCACAGGTACAGGTTAACCTGCTGGTGGCACCATACCCCCGAGAACCCTCTTTCTCATAAATAGACTATGGTCTATTTAATGTATCTTTCTTAAAGGACAGAATACACTAACTAGAACAATGAATCTCATTTTATTTTGATCAAAACAATGGCTTAATCAAAACACTGGCTTGTTAACAACATTACAAGGACAACTTATTACTTATTACAAGGACAAGACATAGCATGCCACCACGGCAAAGCCTGGCAAACTACCTGTGAGGTATTCGATTTGCCAAACACAGAAACAACAAATCTCATGATGGAGACGTTACTGGGCCCGCTCGAGAAAAATTGATGAACGGGACAACAGTGATACAGTGATACCGTGAGCTCTAACCCTACAAATTATAACGACCCAAAGTATATAATTTAAATCTGACTAACAAAATAGAAAGTCTTAAGGAAACAAACTATTATAAAAGGCAATAAATAAAGTCTCCATTAGAATGTAGCACTGTAACACTGTCCTCCCGTTCATCAATTTGCTCAAGCGGGCACCAGTAACGTCTCCATTGAGAGACTTGTTACTGTTTTGGGCATATCAAATACGCCATGCGGATTTTCCTAAAAATGAGAGAAATTTTAAGATGAAAATCATATAAAAGTAATTAATGTGATTTACTGAAATAAGGATAATTAATATCTGGACTGGAAATAAGAATTTCAATCAAATGTATACATATGGATAAATTATTTAGCCCATGTAGTAAAAATGTGCAAATTGACTTATAAAGCAAAAGCAAACTCCATGTTATAAGCAGAAAACATACCTAACACAAAATGATTACAAGAAAAGTTGGAAAATAAAGGCTTGAGAAATTTTTCACCATGTGAATTAAAATAATAGAAATAGGGATTCAATTCTATTAGCAGAAATGAAAATTTCAGATCACAAAACAATACTATATGCAGAACACATTTTATTGACAAAACACAAAATTCAAAGTTCTAAAGCACTTATGAATATTATGCTTCATAAAATAGAACATTTGCCTTCTTAAAACAAAATCTACAGACTCCACGTTAGTAGAAGCTGGCAGTAATATTTTAATAATAGGATATTTTAAGAAAATATCCTATTCTAAGACTAATCAAGTGAATGAAACATAACGAAAGCAATAGAAGGTCTAACCAGCATGCTCTATAAGTAACATCTGTTGTGTTGGATCCATTAAACAAATTAGTATATGTTACTCTTCAAATATATGTTCACTGGAATTGTATGGCATTTTGAAATTGGCTGTGATGGTAACACTTGTACCATACAAATTGGAAATCCTTTATTTCATATTTTTAAATTTCTCCTTTAGAGTTTAATATATATTAAATGGGTATTCAAGTGATGAATCATATGTACATATAGGGACATTGAAGCCCAGAAAGTTGTTTTTGAGACATGTCTATGATGGAAGAAGGACAAGACCAGAGATTCTGTCTTCTAGCCTAACTCTCTTCCCTAAAATGTTAGATTTATGATATGTTATTTGTTATCTACTTTGTATTATCCCTAAATTCTGTACCAGGTTTGTTAATCGTTGAAGGTTTTCAATTCTTGAAAATTTCGATGGAAAACTTGTAGCGTTTACCAAGACCCTCTACTAGGGAAAAACACACGCTATACTTATATTTACTTACTGAGATCTCAGTTCAGCTATCTCAGCTTTTTAGCTCATCTTTTTGCCCTTTAGTTCTTTCAGTCTCTTTAAAAATATGCAGAGTTCAGAGGCTGGCCAAGAATTTGAATAGATTGTACAGGTATATTTTTCATTTTTAACTTCTTGATTTTTCTCTTTCTTTCTTTTTTTCAGTTTCTTGAAATCCCCCTCCTCAATTTTATACCACTGGTAGTACCTAATTCTCCCTATGATTTCCTCAGACCAACAGTACTGTAACTCTCTAGATGCTGTCTTTCCTGCTGTGGGCTATCGATACTGTGAAGAAAAGCTGGAAAAACTTGAGTCTCATGTGATTCTTGCCCTTGCAGGCTCAGATCCATTTTCATTTCTGTTTTTAAGAATTTAAATTATTATCATATTGTGTCCATAGTTTATAGTTGCTATCTTTGGAATGATGAATACAAGACAATTTTTAATTACAGAAAACATAAATTTGATTATAACATATTGAAGACAATTTTATGAGTAAACACTGAGTGGTAGTCAAATACATACATATATATGTCAGAATGCATGCACTAAATAAGAAAAATAGCATCAAATTGATAGTTTCTTGTTTTTACTCAAGGAATAAACAAATAAAAATTATACTAAAAATAGGTTTTTTTATATGATATTAGATGACCAGACCACCAACTCATTATAATTTAGGGGCAAATTAATTTAACTTCAATATAATGACCAAATTTAAATATTTGACTGCTCATAATTTCATAAAGATTAACAGAAGAAAATGATTATAAATCCAATTGATAGATTAAATAACAAAATTGTTATCGATTTTGTTCCACATTAGACCCAGATTATGATAATTTGAGAAACTAATAGCATCTAAAATCTGATAGAAAAAAGCTAAACCTTTCCCACGAATAGCTAAAGCAATTCTTGGGAAAAAGAAACTGGGAGGAATCAAACTCCCTAATATAAAACTCTACTACAAAGCAGTAATAATTAAAACAGCATGGTACTGGAACAAAGGCAGAGATGCAGACCAATGGAACAGGGTTGAATATACTGACATCTCCCCCCCCCAAACATATGATCATTTAATCTTTGGTAAGGGAGCAAGAAATGTGAAGTGGGGCAAGGAAAGCCTCTTTAACAAATTGTGCTGGCAAAACTGGACAACTACATGCAAAAAAAAAAAAAGAGCTCAGATCTCTGCCTAACACCATGTACAAAAGTGAGAAAAAATAGATTAAAGACCTCAACATCAGACAGGAATCCATAAGGTACATTGAAGACAAAGTTGGCAAAACCCTTCTTGACATTGAATATAATGGTATCTTCAAAGATGTCACACCACTGGACAAGCAAGTGAAAACAGAGATAGCAAATGGGACTATCTTAAACTAAGAAGCTTCTGCACCTCAAAAGAAACAGTGACCAAAATACAAAGACAGTCTACAGAATGGAAAAGGATATTCACCCAATACACATCTGACAAGGGGTTGATATCAAGGATATACAAAGTAATGGTTGAACTCTACAAGAAGAAAACCTCTAACCCCATCAAAAAATGGGGCAACGAAATGAACAGAGACATTCTGAAAGAAGAAGTCCAAATGGCTAAAAAGCACATGAGAAAATGCTCTACATCATTAATCATCAGGGAGATGCAGATCAAAACAACAATGAGATATCATTTCATACCACAGAGACTGGCCCACATCCAAAAGAACAAAAGCAACCGGTGTAGGCATGAATGTGGCGAAAAAGGGACCCTCCTCTACTGCTGGTGGAAATGCCAACTGGTTCAGCCCTTTTGGAAAACAGTATGGACGATTCTCCAAAAATTAGAAATTGAGCTGTCATTTGACCCAGCAATAACACTCCTGGGAAGATATCCCAGAGAGGCAAAAAAAGTACAGTCGAAGTGACATCTGCACTTGTTTGTTCATTGCATCACTCTTCACAATAGTCACAATCTGGAAAAAACCTGAGTGCCTGAGAACAGATGACTGGTTAAAGAAACTTTGGTGCATCTACACAATGGAGTACTATGTAGCTGTTAGAAAAGACAAGTCATCAAATTTACATACAAGTGCTACTACATGGAAAGTATCATGTTAAGCGAAAAGACTCAGAAAGAAGATTGCATTCATCTGGGGAACATAAAGTAACAAAATAGGAGACTAACACCCAATAATGGCCAGGATTAGTACCAGGAATTTTACTCCATGGCTTGGAGGCCAGCCACACATGCTAGGGCAAAAGGGAGCTCAGATACAGAAGGGAGCAGCAAATAAAGGGTGTTGGGAGGATCTTCCCAGGATGGGAGAAGCATGGTGAAAGTAGACTATAGACCAAACAACATTGTCACTCATTGCCTCTTTGGCAAACCACAACACCCAAAAGGAGAGAGAGAACAAAAGGGAATGCCCTGCCACAGAGGCAGGGTGGGGTGCGGGGGATGGGGTGTGGGAGGGATACTGGGATCCGTGGTGGTGGGAAATGGGCACTGGTGGAGGGATGGGTATTTGATCATTGTATAATTGAAACCCAAGCACAAAAATTTATAAGTCTACAACTGTACCTCATGGTGTCTCACTAATAAAAATTTAAAAAAATAGATTAAAGACCTCAACATTAGACCGGAATCCATACGGTACATTGAAGACAAAGTTGGCAAAACCCTCCATGACATTGAATATAATGGTATCTTCAAAGATGTCACAGCAGGGGTCCTTCATACAGGTTCACTTATTTGGGGCCAGGAAGATAAAACAATGGGCTGCCTTTACGGAGCACCAAATAAAGTGTGTTGAGAGGACCCTCCCAGGATGGGAGAAGCATGCTGAAAGTAGACTATAGACAAAACATGATTGCCAATCAATGCCTCTTTTGCAAACCACAACACCCCAAAGGAGAGATAGAACAAAAGGGAATGTCCTGCCACAGAGGCAGGGTGGGATGAGGGGGTGGTGGGGGGTGGGAGGGATACTGGGATCAGTGGTGGTGGAGAATGGGCACTGGTGGAGTGATGGGTATTTGATCTTTGTATAACTGAAGCCCAAGCACAAAAATTTGTAAGTCTACAACTGTACCTCATGGTGTCTCACTAATAAAAATTAAAAGAAAAAGAAAAAGAAAAAAGGTAAACCTCAAGTTCTACTTTTAGTGAAACTCTCAAAAAGGCTTAAAAGAAAAATTTAGAAATCATTTGGACATATGGGCATGGAGAAAAAAATCCTAGATGTCCTATATAAAAAAGTACACTTGTGACAAACTTTAGAAATAAAGAGAAGCAAAATAATCTCAGGATAAGAGTAGATTGGATATGAGTATCAGGGGGCTGGAGCGATTGTTCAAAAAGTTGGGCTTTTGCTTTGCCTGTGATCAACCTGACTTTGATTCCTGGCATCCCATATGGTTCATTACGTGGACCAGGAGTGATCCCTGAACACAGAGCCAGGAGTAAGCCCTGAACACCATCAGGTATAGCCCCCAAACAAACAAACAAACAAAAAATAGATATAAACAATGGGAGTTAGTCAAATCCCCAAATAAGTACAAGATGTTACAAATTTAGGAAATATTACTTTGATCAGTAAACTATCAATGGTATAAATTATAAATTCCTAGGATTACTACTTAGGCCCATGTTCTCTCTTGAACTTTTACCTAGCTTGCTTATCTCAGCCAGGTAGACTTGCTCTTTATGTCAATGTTTCCCTTTAACATCTATCTCAATTCTGTTTTTTTTTTTGCTCAAAATTTTATTTATAAAAGTTTCATATATAAATTAGAAGTTAGGTGTCACAATCAATAACAAATTGCAAGAATGTATATAGTTGTTGCGTCTAACAAACTCTACAAAATTACCCAGGTGATAGTAAAAATTGTGTCATTTGCATCATTTTTAGAGCATTTCAAAGTACAAAAAATATTGTGCTGAATTTTAAGTACAGAGAAAGCTCATCATAAGATAGACTTTTAAAATTACAAATAAAAATCTATACATCAAATGTATCTTTAAGGCCTTTCCATGTGCATAGAACTGTGTAGGAAATAAGAAGGACTACTGAGAAATGATGACATTAAGTATTACAGGTCTGACCCTTTTTGGCTTACAATATCATCTCTTCTTTTCTCATGGGAATGCGTCTATCAGGTAAAAAATAAAAGGCTACAGGTGTCACCCAGGAGACAAAGCCAATTCCTTGCCACTGCCATGCTTATCCACTAGTACCATACTGAAGGAAGAAAGTGGGATTCTCGGCAGCAGCCTGAGCTGCAGAGCTAGGGCTGGAGGCATTATCTTTGTTCTTATCCTGCCAATGAGGGTTGAGAAAACACCCACCAGTTCCACCACACTGATAGTTCAAAGATCCAGGCTACACTGTGCTTGCTTCAGCATTCCCAGCTGCAGCCAGTAGAGGAGATTTCGGGCTGTTGGTGTATACACAATGAGAAGTCTCCTTTTCTCATAAAAGTGGTCCAGAAGTGCAGCTGCTATCGTGACACCCACAGTGACGTTCATGGCTTTTGTAGCATTTGAGGCCACATGCCTGGCTCGGCCAAGGATCCTTCCACCATCTGCAAAGTCAGCCACTGCGTCATCTTCAAATCTCTCTTCTGCCTTCTCCACTCCTCTCTTGTATCTCAAATTCCATCGCCTGTCTCTATGTCTCTGTTTACTTGTTTGCTCTTTCAAGCTCATGTTCTCTCTTGAGCATATATTCTTTTCCATCTTTCCTCTCATATTATCCTAAGTAAGTTTCACTCAATTATCTTGCTTCACTCAAAAAATTCTAAATTTCTAGTAACGCAAATCCTTAAATTTTTGTTTCATAAATTCTTTATCTACTCATCTATCATTGGGCATTAGGGTTATTTCCAAATCTTGGATATTTTAAACAGTGGACATAGGTGTGCATATATTCATTTAAAATTGATGTGTCTTCACTGATTATCAGGAAAATGCAAATTGAAGCAATAATATATCTCTTATCGGTGAAGTGAACAAGAAACACCAGAAGTGATAAGTGCCAGTGCTGATGTATTTTGAAGGGGAATCACTATTGGTGGGATTATTCCATGGTCGGCTTCTCTGAAATATGGGTTAGAGACTTCTCTAAATATCATGACTAGATCTTTCTTATGATCAGCAATTCCTCTTCATGTGATCTGTTCCTCTGTATTCTGACTCTAGGCAATGTTTTGGGAATATTTTGAGTGTTCTAAGTTTCCTATTATTGATATTGTTGTAACATGGTTTATGATAGTGTTAATATTTATGCTTTTGGTGTACAAAGCTGTCTTATGAACACAATTTGGGATTTAGATGAGGATTGGTGGAGAGCTTCTTTATGTACTACTGAGAAATTTTACCAAGAGGTCTTCAAATAGGCCTTAAAGTGGAGTGCTGCATATATGGACAGATTAAAAAAAAATCAAGGATGCAGCCCGTTACATCTACAGCAGAGCAGCACCATGAAACAAAAATACTTGGCTTTCACAGCACTTGTTCAAGCTGCATTAATTTGACAGCGAGCACGAGTTGTTGACTGCCTGCTGAAGTCTTCCCCTTTCTGTGGCTCGTTGAGTGCACAACTGCTCTGATCGAGAGCAATTCTATGCCAGGAAGCTGCGGAACGAACAAGTTATACACAGTCGACAAAACCTGAAGCCTCATCAGCTAATCAGTGAGTGCCGCAGGAGAGAAATTAAAGTGGAGAAAGGTGCATATAGAAAGAGGAAGGTGATGAAGGAAAGAAATCAGTTGATATTAAGAGGTGGCAAAAGTCACAGGAAAATGTGTGCCTTCCAGTTAGAAACAAATGAAACACATTTGGGTATAATTGTGGAATTCAGGGCACAGATAGGAAAATGAATTTGATCGGGGAAGGTGCAAAGCCTTTTGGAAGGTGAAAGAGAGTTAATGAAGTTTTTTGAGAGTGCTTAATGAATATGCTGGTCATAAAATACATGAGACACCAGAGGAAATGGAAATCTAGGATAAATGGTATTGCATATTTAGCATTTAACATTTCCTGGCTTCTGGTTGAGACAAGTCGTGACAACATGGGCTCTAAAGATAGGGGGTTTGGTTGATACTTGAAAGATGTGATGTCTTAAAACAGACATCTATGTGCCAGTAAGACCAGGCAGAAATTAACTCATGTGGCCAGTGTCAGTATTTTTAGCTGTAGGAGTTTGTACTTGAATTCTGACACGCAGAGGCAGTCTTTCTATAGAAGGCAATGCTGACAGTTTCATTCACTCAGGCACAAGTAACCCAAGGGCATCAATTCACTTGCTTGTTTGGTAAACAAATATGGTCTTTCTGGGATATCTGTAGGCTATATTCTCATGTCATCCCTTCTACTCCCTTCTGTTGTAGAGACACCAAATAAGAACATGACAGCAATCAAAGGCATCCAAGGGATTATCTACTAGAGCCTCTTCATTTTTTTTCCTTCACAATCACAAATCACAAATCATCCTGTTAATCGTCGATTGTCTCGAGCAGACCCCAGTAACGTCTCCTTCATCCTAGCCCTGAGCTCTTTAGGGGAATGAGACTCATCATTGTTACTGGTATTTGGCATATTGGGTACGACACAGGGAGTTTGCCAGACTCTGCTGTGTGGGCAGGTTACATTCGGTAGCCTGCCAGTTTGTCCAAAGTAAGAATGAGATCATAAGATGTCATAATAAGATGTCGGTTCCGGGAGCTGGTTTTTATAGTCTCTGAGTCTTGGCCGTTGATGGGATTACATGGCGGCAGGGGGCCAGTTGGTGGGTGTGACCCCCACCTACTGGAATTTTGAGGATCTGGGTGGAGGATGCCCGGCCCCAATCCGAGTAGGCTTGGAGATCTCGGCCCCGGAACCCGCGTGACTTTGTCCCTCTGCCAGTACCTTCATGTGTGTTGAGTAAAACACCATGTTAGTGTTGAAACACTATATTAGTGAAACACCATGAGGTACAGTTGTAGACTTACAAATTTTTGTGCTTGGGTTTCAGTTATACAATGATCGAACACCCATCCTTCCACCAGTGCCCATTCTCCACCACCACCAGTCCCGGTATTCCTCTCATTTCCCTTCCCCCCCATCCCACCCTACCACTGTGGCAGGGCATTCCCTTTTGTTATCTCTCTCCTTTTGAGTGCTGTGGTTTGCAAAAGAGACATTGAGTGGCAATCTTGTTTGCACCAAATAAAGGGTGTTGGAAGGTTCCTCTCAGGATGGAAAATGCGTAATGAGAGTAGACTATTATCCAAACAGATAGTCTACATTTTTTTAAGCTAGGAAGTTAGGCTTAGAAGGAATTTTACCAAAACATAAAGCTAATTATTGTGTTTGTGTGGGATGAGGAGTGCTTGCACTCACTTGGGTTTCCTTTTTCAGATTCTTTTTTTTTTTTAAATTTTTTTTATTAGTGAAACACCATGAGGTACAGTTGTAGACTTACAGATTTTTGTGCTTGGGTTTCAAATATACAATGTTCAAGTACCTATCCCTCCACCAGTGCCCTTTTTCCACCACCTCTGATCCCAGTATCCCTCCCATCCCACCCTGCTTTTGTGGCAGGACATTCCCATATGTTCTCTCTCTCCTTTTGGGTGCTGTGGTTTGCAAAAGAGGCATTGAGTGAAAATCATGTTCATTCTACAGTCTACTTTCAGCATGCATCTCCCATCCTGGGAGGATCCTCTCCGCACCCTTCATTTGGTGCTCCCTTCTCTATCTGAGCTGCTTTTTCCCCTAGCATGTGCGGCTGGCCGCCAAGCCATGGAGTGAACCCCCTACTTATCTTGGCTATTCTTGGGTGTTAGTCTTATATTTTGTTACTTTATATCCCCCAGATGAATGCAATCTTTCTATGTCTATCCCTCTCTTTCTGGCTCATTTCGCTTAGCATGATACTTTTCATGTAGTACTACTTGAATGTATATTTCATGACTTCATCTTTTCTAACAGCTACATAGTACTCAATTGTGTGGATGTACCAAAGTTTTTTTAACCAGTCATCTGTTCTCAGGCACTCAGGTTTTTTTCCAGATTGTGGCTATTGTAAAGAGTGCTGCAATGAACAAACAAGTGCAGATGTCACTTCGAATATACTTTTTTTGCCTCTCTGGGATATATTCCCAGGAGTGCTATTGCTGGATCAAATGGGAGCTTCATTTCTAATTTTTGGAGAATCGTCCATACTGTTTTCCAAAAGGGCTGAACTGGTCGGCATTCCCACCAGCAGTGGAGGAGTGTCCCTTTTTCGCCAAATCTGCGCCAACACTGGTTGCTTTTGTTCTTTTGGATGTGGGCCAGTCTCTGTGGTGTGAGATGATATCTCATTGTTGTGTTGATTGAACCAACAAGACCTGGAATACCTGAACAGACCTAGCACCATCAAGGAAATTGAAACGGTAATAAAAAGTCTCCCCAAGCACAAAAGTCCTGGCCCAGATGGATTCACTAGTGAATTCTTTCAAATCTTTAAAGAGGACTTACTCCCAATCCTCTTTAAGCTTTTCCACGAAATTGAAATATCAAAAACACTTCCAAACATTTTCTACGAAGCAAATATCACCCTGATACCAAAAGCAGACAGAGATACCACAAAGAAAGAGAAATACAGGCCGCTATCCCTGATGAACACAGACACAAAGGTCCTCAACAAACTATTAGCAAATAGAATCCAAAACTCATCAAAAAGATCATACTCCATTACCAAGTAGGATTCATCCTGGGGATGCACGGATGGTTTAACATTCAGAAATCAATCAACATAATCCATCATATGAACAAAAGAAAAGATAAAAACCATATTATCATATCCATAGATGCAGAGAAAGCATTTGACAAGATCCAGAACCTGTTTATGATGAAAACCCTTGCCAAAACGGGGATAGAGGGGACTTTCCTCAATATAGCTAAAGCCATCTACCACAAGCCTACAGCAAGCATTATCCTCCATGGGGAAAAACTGAGAGCCTTCCCTGTAAGATCAGGGATGAGACAAGGATACCCACTCTTTCCACTACTGTTCAATATAGTACTGGAAGTACTTGAAATAGCAGTTAGGCAAGAAAAAGATATTAAGAGCATTCAGGTAGGAAAGGAAGAAATCAAGCTCTCACTATTCGCAGATGAGATGATACTATATTTAGAGAACCCTATAACCTCTATCAAGAAACTGCTAGAAACAATAGACTTGTATGGTAAAGTTGCTGGCTATAAAATTAATACCCAAAAGTCCATGACTTTCCTATACGCAAACAGTGAGAGAGAAGAAAGTGACATAAAAAAAAAAAACCATTCACAATTGTGCCCCAGAAGATCAACTACCTAGGAATCAGCTTAAATAAGGAAGTAAAGAACCTGTACAAAGTTTCTTTTGTCTTTACTGTTTATGCTCCTTTGCTCTTAAATATAGAGATATGCTTATTTCAAACAGCAATAATCTTTCTTTAATAATCTTTGCAATTCTTTAGACTTCCATTTTGGTGGGCTTATTAGCTTCTTTCATTCAGTCAACAAATATAGTTGACCTTTAACAACATAGATTTGAACTATGCAAAACCACTTATTTATGTTTTTTTTTCTGTTTGTACCTCTGCTTTTATGGATCAACCAAAGAACAATGCAAATTGTGATAACTCAAGAGTTTAAAATCTGATTATAAGGGATTTATTAGTGTGAACTTTAAGACCAACAGGTGGAAAGGAGCCAGGGTAGAGACCAAGCACAAATCAATCCTCTTCTCATACCAAGGGATGGTTATAGCTTTGTAGAAAGTCAAAAATGTCCAGGAGCCTTCAGTTATGTGGAGAGCAACACCCTGAACAAGCCAGCTACATTTTCAAGAGTCGACTGTAATTGAGTGATCTCTATGTGTTCTTATAAGGTTAGCAGACAATGAATATAAACAGAATATAAACAAGTACTGAATATAATGTCAGGTTCAAAGAAATTGTGAAAAACAAAAATGCAGGTTGAGAAGACAGAGACACCCTGTTTTAGAAAGGATATTAAAACTTCTGGGGGGAAGTTTGAGCAGAAACTTGAAGGTTGAGAAGAAGGGAATCATATGCATGGCTCTCAAGGACACACATTCTCTTTTTTTATTATTGTCTGAATGATCTTTCTGAAATTTATGAGGGCATAAGAAGCACTGTATACTTTACTGAACCATGATGAACAAATCCATATTTTTTATATACATTATCTTGGACTTCCACCACCCAACCCCACAAATTGTAGCCAATTTTAAAACATATGTATTACATTTAGTATTAATTGATCAAGAATAAAAATTACTGTAATAAAGAAGAAAGAAAATTGTTATAACTTTATATTTTTTTACCTATTGGGAAAATAGTAAATATGTGTCTATATCATGAGATAGTTCTGAAACTGTGTTTTATTAACCTACTCTGTTACCTCCTTTAAGCCTTTAAATAGTCATTGATGAGAATAAGAACAACAAGAACAAGGCCCTCCCGTTGATCATCGATTTGCTCGAGCGGGCCCAGTAACGTCTCCATTGGAGACTTTGTTGTTACTGTGTCTGGCATATCGAATACTCTCGGTAGCTTGCCGGGCTCTCCGAGAGGGGCGGAGGAATCGAACTCGGGTTGGCCATGTTGGCCGCGTGTAAGGCAAACGCCCTACTCGCTGTGCTATCGCTCCAGCCCATTGATGAGAATATTTATTATATAACAAGTCAGGTATTAAAACCCTTAGAAACGAAATGACTCAAAATGAAGAAATCAGTGTGTGGTAGAACTGGGGTAAGGTCTAGGTATGTTGGAACCAAATTGATGGTGTGTCCCATAGTTCAGGTGCCTTGAAAATACAAGTCTGAGTCAGTCATTCTTATAGATTTCTATAACCCTTTATTATCTTGCTCTTTTTTTTAATGGACTAAAACTCTACTGGCTTAATTATTTGGCTTCTCTCCATTGAATATAGTTCTAGTTCATTCTAATGCCATTAACAGTTGTCTATGCTGCCATTATCTTTATCAATGTCATTATCAACTTAAATTTCTGTGTATTTCTATTTTTCTCGAATGCCCTTTTATTGTATTGCATCTGGGCAACATTCAAGTCCACCTGGATTTATCTAGAATTTTAAGTCAAATTCGGTTTTTCATTTTAGTATTTTTAAACAGGGGTTAAGAGAAATATGATGTCTAGATAAGCATTGCTACTTTTCTAGCTAAAGTTTTCTAGCTATGTTCTTATGAAAAGTTGTTCAGCATTTTGAAAAGCCCCGGTTTTGAAATTACTCTGAGAGTCCACTGAGGAACTATAATGATAATATATTTTCATTCTTCATGATTTCAAAAGTAGCGCAAAATAGATTAAAAAACTTACTTGGCTCCACACAAAGTGACTATAAAATAGTAAGATACTTTTCTTGTGGGATTTAGAAGCAGCTCTAAATCCAATGCTCCCCTAAGTGGCTTCTCATGTTTATGGATTGAAACTATTGCTGGTTTCCCTGGTGCGAATCTTTAATATGGATGTATAGATTGTAGTATTTACATTTTTGGATAGAAGTAAAAACAATCATTATTTTATTCAATTATTTAATTTACTCTTTTCTAATGCTTACTACAAGAATCCTTTTGAAGACAATTCAGGCGGATTGTATTATACCTAGTATTGCCACCCACACAGAATGCAGTAATTGGTGTGAGCCTATTCTGGCTGGGTTATACCTGGGCATGACAGGGTATAGCATGAGGCTGCATAAATGGCTGATGGGTAATATTATTCTGGGCTGAAGTTTTGTGTATTTAACATGCAAATAAAAGGCCAAAATACAACATACACTTTATTTTGAGGGCTACATAAACATTATATGGTGAATTTCATTAGCATACAGGAAATCAAAGAAGGGCATTAAAACATGCCACAGTGGTAATTGAGTTAGACCTATGGAACTTGATTTATTTTTAAGCATAGCTTGCCCTTCTCATACAAAACATTTTTCCCCTACTAATTTATGGATGGCTTTTAATTTGCATAAAATATATACTTTAATCTGCTTATTGCAGAAATAGGCTTTTCATAAACGTTGAATACTGGGTAAATATTTTTTATTCCTTTTCTTCATAAAAACTTAAAGGAAAAAATAACCAGTCATATTAAGTTTATGGTTAAGTCAAATAGAACAATTGTTAGAATAATTTATAAAGAAGTTAGTGGGCCATTTGGTCTACACTGTAAGAGACTGTGTTTTTTTGTCTACTATTCTAAAGAAGATGTATCTTGGTGAGAATTTCTAAATATATATTAGATATTTGTGACTAGTAGTGAAAGTAAAATCAGGTTTTAGGAGTGAGGTTGGTAAAAATATTTGGCTGCCCAAAAGTTAGAATTCTTCTCTCTCTATCTACACTCATTATTTGGTGAGGGGGGTGGAAGAGAGTGTTTGGGGCACACTGGTGTTGTCTGAGATCTGTTTCTAGATTACGGGTCTGGATCGCTTTAGGAAGTGCTTAGGGGACCACATGGTAATGGAGATTGAGCCCAGGCTTCCAAGTACAAAGCTTGCACTGCTTTCTGAGCTTACCATTGACCCTACTCTGATTCTTAGAGCATAAAATTTCTATAAAATCCTTCTGGTTTTGCTTCTTTATTTTCCTCTTTTCTCTCCTTGTCTCCTTTCCCCTATCTTATTGCACCTGAACCCAATTAAGTGCATTTGTATTTCTATGGGACAGTTTAATTATATGAGATATCAGACAGTATTAGAATTATATTCTTGAGGAAATCAGCTCTTTCTCAATGATCGGAAACATTTTTATCAATATAAATATAGGATTATTAAATTATTCAATGAAGATTTTCTGTTACCTCCCAAACATTTATTATTCTTATATTTCAAATCCCTCCTGACAGATCTTTCTGTCAAGTTATATTTATTTTGTCCTTCTGCTTTACTCAATCTTTATACTGTTTATAGAATAAGAATGCTTTTCTCTCATTTGATCTCTTATCTTGTTTTTTGGGGGGGTAGTGGAGTTTGGGTCACAGTTGGCCACACCAGGATTTTATCCTGGCTCTGTAATCAGGAATTAGTAACGGTAATGTTCAGGAGTGCTTGAGATTAAACTGGGGTTAGCTTCATGGAAGGTCAGCACTTACCCTGTACTAGGTCTCTGCCCTCCACCACTTATTATGTCTCCATCTATTCAATACAGTCCCATTTTTCCTTTAAACTTTCCTCAACTATTCTCTCACCATCTCCACCGAATCAACTAACATTTATAATTAAAGATATAATTAATTTCTTTTTGCTTTTTGGGTCACACCTGGCAATACACAGGGGTTACTCCTGGTTCTGCACTCAGGAATCACCCCTGGCAGTGCTCAGGGGACCACATGGGATGCTGGGAATCGAACCTGGGTTGGCTGTGTGCAAGGCAAACGCCCTATCCGCTGTGCTATTGCTCCAGCCCCAAGATATAGTTAATTTTATACTTTTTAATGTTTTCCTAGTCTTCTGGGTTCTCTATTCACTTTGAATGTAGAAGAGTTGGGCAGAAGAGATATGAAGATAAGTCAGAGATGGGAATTATTTTTGCCAGCAACTATACATTCTGTTAAGTAATCACAGCTCAAGATCTTTTTTCTCTTTTTGACTTTTTGGGTCACTCCCAGTGATGTTCAGGAGTTACTTCTGGCTCTGTACTCAGGAATTACTCCTGGTGGTGCTTGGGGAACTATAAGGGATGCCTTGGGTTGAACCTGGGTGGGCCACTTACAAGGCAAATGCTCTACACGTTGTACTATCTCTCTGGCCCACAGCTCAAGATCTTTAATCCTTAATTACCCATGTAAAATATCTTTTGCTATGACAGGTGATATAATCATAGGATCTGGGAACCAAGACAAAAATATTTGAGGACCACTTTCAAAATATCACACCTTCTCCTTAAGACTCAAGAATATGTTGTGAGACGTAAATGTTTCTTACATCTAGTGGTGTGCAAAGTGAAACAGATGCCATGCAATGCATCTTGATTCTGAATCCTGGATCTTCTTAGTGTTAGATGATTACCTTGAGTTTCTCTACCTTTTCTATAACCTTAAGAGACTCTTGCTCCTCACTCCTTTTATCTGTTGAGTGACTTCATTACTTGTAGAGTATCTCAGTAGTTCTGCAAAGGATAGTATATTATAATTACCTAGGAAATTTTACGAAACCTTGGGAGCCTAGAATATTTTTGGTCATTCTTATTTAATTCATGGTATGTGGCTGATCTAGGATTTATTTTTAGGTTCTCCAGTAATAATGATGGAGGGCCAAGATGAAAAGTTACTGGTAATAGTTGAACTAAAAAGGACTTAGAATTTCTTTCCCATTTCTTTAAAATAGAAAAATAATCCTTCCTGTGCACACTCCCCTCCCCCTGAAAGACAACCAGTTGCTCAGTAAGTTGCCTAGCCTCCAGAATTTTAAGACAATAAATCAGTATTTTCTTTTTTTTTTTAAATATATAGAACATCTATTCATTCAATCTTCTAGACAGAACAACTACTTAAAACATATAGGTACATTAGCATAATGAGTAACACAAAATAGATTTAATGAGACATTAAAATTGCACCAAACAATCCTGTTATTTCAACAATTGATATTAAAAAAAATAAAGGATCTTTTAGGCTAAAATTAAAAACTGCATAAACCAATTTTGATGCATTAACCTTATTTGAATCCCAATTCAAATAACAACTAAATGATTTTAGGCAGAGAATTGTGACCACATTAAATTTTGTAGTAGTAGGAAATTACAATTGTGTGTAAATCAGTACTTTCTTAAGCTACCAAGTCAACAAAGCGACATTGCAGCGGCAATTGAAAATTAATAAATTGATAAATCTTATAAATAGGGAATTATGAATAAAACATATTGCTTCATATTTTTCATCACTAAAGATTTAGACTTTCTGTTCCCACTTTGTTACTAACTTTACTTTGATCATAATACATTTTTCACTTCTCCAGAACAACATTTGCTGTTCTTGACTGGTCAGTTCTTCCTATTATAGGCACTCCTGGCACCATGACCCTCTTATTTAAAACATTTATTCGAGTCCATGATTTTTAGATAGGATAATTTCTTGCAAGTTTGGGGGCTCTCTGAAAGTTACGGCTTGTGTATTTTATTTATAATTTTTTTTCCTCACATCCATGAAAGAATCTGAGAAATAAAGACCTTTAACAACTCTTTGTTAAAATGAACAGATGGGCAGAGACAGTGAATTCTGCTCAGGAAGCCAGAATCAGCTAAAGGAGAATCAGACAAGAGTCTGGTAGGAAAAAAAAGGTCTTAGTCCCAGGTTCAGTTGCTAGAGAGCAATGGAAAGGAGCGAGGCCAAGTAATTGAGAGTACCATATGGGTATACAACCAGTATTTCAGAAAGCCCTCAATCGACATTCATATTTGGGAGACCCAGGAAAGAAGAAAGCAGATATGTGAAACTTCCTGGTGATCTCTCTGAGAAACTTAAAATTTTATGCCTTACACTATTCATAATTTTTAATTTTATAATTCATAAATTTATAATTTTATAATTTTAAATAATTGGTCAATCCTGTAACATTTAGTCAATATATACAAAATGTATTTGAAGTTGTAATTTTTAGGATCTGTCTTCTTGAAAGTTCCTACTATTTTTAAAACCTAAAACCTCAGAAAATATGATGGCCTTCCTTAATGACATATTAGTCTGGGTTTTTGGAAAATTTTCTAGGCTTGGTGCTATATTCTTAATAATTCAAATCAAATAAAAAAAATAACACATTTCATGAAAACAAACTTACATATTAAAATCCCTGTGGTCACAAAGATTGTGAGAGAACATTTCTTCCCCTCTTCTAGATGCAGTTCAAAAATTCTGCCTGAATTGTTTGTTATTGTCTTGCTGGACTGAAATCTTGAGATATATTAGTATTGCTGGCTGTATTTCACAGTGTAGTTTACTGTAGTCAAAAGAATGGAATAGTACTGTCATGACAAAAACAATATGCCAGTTTTTGTGTAATTGGACATTGAGCCTACCATATCAGCATTTCCAATAACTAAAAGAACAGCTTGTCTTTTAAAATGTTTCCCACAAATGGATCTTTTACTTTTATTTCATTTATTTATTTATTTATTTTTTTATAGCAGTCTTGGCTGACAAGAAGCAAAAATTAGGTTTTGCTAATTACATAGAGTGTGTCCTTATGTATGCTACTTAATTATGCATCTCAGTTTCTTTACGTGACAAAGGGGCATAGTAAATATTACTTTGCATATTTGTGATTAGAATTTAACTATTAAAAGTAGTTAATTTTATGTTTGAGCTAGAGTGGGTAATAAAGTACTTACATTATCATGACTCTATTTTGTGGGAGAGAAGGGGAAAATATCACCTAGATTGACTATGCTTAATAAGGGGTAAGGGTCTTATTCATTTATCAATTTTTAAGTAGGGACCATTCCCAAGGATGTCAGCTTGAGATGTGATGTTAAGGTTCAGAGATATTTGGGTCTTGGGTCTACCAGGGTGACCCAATCAGGTACTCAGGGGAAATAATGACGTTTTGAACAGTCACAGTTGACTTTCTTAGACAGTATTTTCTTTTCAGTATTTTGTTTGTTCTTTTTTTTTTTTGTTGTTATTCCTAGCTCTGTGCTCAAGGGACACTCCAGGTTTCCAATGTGCAACACATACATTTAACTCATTGTGCTAAGTCTTCATACAGGACTGTGGATCTTAAATTTAATCACACATAGGCATATTTGTGGTAGAGATGCTAGACTATTACTAATAAATCCTTATAGGCCCCAAACAGTCTTCTGTGCTGAGATTCTCTTCCTTGAATCAAGGTATTTCTGAGTTAAGTGGTAAATTATAACTCAGAAAGAGCTCTTAGATCCTTCTCTAGTACATCATGCACTATGCATATGAAACAACAACAAAGGTCTATGTCTTTGTCTCTGTGTAACATAATGAACTAGAACCAAACAAAAAATTCACAACTAGGGCTGGAGAGAAAATGCAACGGCTAGGGCACTTGTCTTGTATGCAGTCAACCCGGATTTGATCCCTGTCACGTCACCAGTTCCTCTTACGGTCACCTGAGTACAGAGCCAGTAATAAAATCTGAGTACTGCTGGGTGTGCTCCCTCTCCCCCATCCCCACGCAAAGTCCTATTTTAAGAAAATTGTATACTAAATATTTCAGTCTTTTAGCATTTCTTGCAATATTATTTTTCCCTCTAAACATCTTGGAGCAAAGGTAAAGCCATTTTAACTCATTGCCAAGAAAGGATATTAGGTATAGAGTAACAAAAGTTGGATTATAAATTATATATAAAATTGTGACATCTGTCCCTATTTCCTCCAGGCTCTAGTTTAATAGCAAATAGCTGGCCCAGATGCAGGTAAGTTTTCAACTGAGGTTTTGTCAGCATAATATTAATTTTCTTTATGCTATAGTCTATGTAGCTTTTATGTATTCTTAAATTAACTCTTAAATAATTTTAAGTGAAGGACAGTATTTTTCTTCACAGGAGGTTAAAGGTTTTAGTATGAAATATATAATTTCCAATTATGCATAGAAAAATCTAGACATGAGAATAAAATTTATTAACATTATTGTACTATGTTTGATAACCACTTGATTCATGTAGCACATTTTCCATTTACTTTTACTGCTTGGGATTTCTCTCTAGATCCAAATATTCATGCTTCTTACTAATTATAGATTAATTTTAGACATTGTTTAATTTGAATAATTTTTCTTCTACAGTATCAGGATTCTCCAGATAGAAGAGAGCTGATTAGAAATTATTGCCAGTTATGAAAGGAATACTGGAACCTATTTACTTTTCAAATCTCAGATTAATTCATGTGAAATTCGAAATATTTTGTCAAATAATTCGTGTTTAAAACTATACTTTTTGGGGAAGGTTGTGATTTTTCCAGCCATATGAGCAGCTATAGGGACAGAAGCAGCAGTTCACAGACTTTGGGCAAGTTCCTAGGAGGTGACTTCAAAGGATTCAATCCAATGGAACTCTGCTAAACCCTTGCCACAGGTTAGGCAGGCGAAGGGTGTGGCTTTCCTAGCAGGGAGCTGAGATACCTTGTGCCAGATACACTCCTCTGTATAACCCATAAGATCCATTTCCAAAGTGGCTCCACATTGTTACTAAGGAACACCAAAAGGGAAAGGAATATCTCAGAAGGGGAAAGAAGGGATCACCCTCCACAGACTGCCACTGGCACTATGGGAAAACAGCACAGAAATACACCAGGAGGAATGGAGGAAGAACAAGAGAACCTAAAAGAAATGGATAAATTCCTGGATTCCTATATTCTACCAAGGGTGAGCCAAAAAGATCTGGAAAATCTAAATAGACCTGTTATTACTGAGGAAATTGAAATGGTTATCAAAAGTCTTTCCAAAAACAAAAGCCCAGGTCCAGATGGATTCATTATTTTGGGTCTCACAATTTCAGAGTCAGCATTGTTGGCTCTGGTCTGGATATTTAGCTCTATCAATCCTTAACACCACCAACGTACATGGATCCTCTTGACCATTACCCCCATTGCTTCTCATTTGTCTCTTCCTCCCTTTCTACGTTCTCTTTCTTTCTCCTCCCTACACTCTGGACCCAGAGTGATCTATGCCTCACTCCCATTCCCCCTTAAGCCATTGATTTTCCTCATCCAGTTATTCTAACTACCACGTGTAAGTAATATCCAATGTTCTTTCTTCTTTCTCTGGCTTCATCTAACATGTTTTCTTCCAGTTTCATTCATGTTGTTCAAGTTGCATGATTTCATTATTCCTTACAACTGTGCAATATTTCATTGTGTGTATATATGTCATCTTCATGATCCACTGATCTGTTGTTTGACACCTCAGCTGATTTCGAATTTTAGCTATTGTACCTATTGTACATATATCTTTTAGAATGAAATGCTTCTCTATCCTAGGGGAATATACACAAATTGGAATTGCTACGTTCTAGAGTAGGGCTGGAGTGACAGCAAAGCGAGTAGGGCGCTTGCCTTGAGCGCAGCCGACCCGGACCGACCCCAGTTCGATTCCTCTGCCCCTCTCGGAGAGCCCGGCAAGCTACTGAGAGTATCTCACCAGCACGGCAAACCTGGAAAGCTAGCCATGATGTACTCGATATGCCAAAAACAGTAACAATAAGTCTCACAATTTGCTGTGAGACATTACTGGGTGCCTTCTTGAGCATATCGATGAACAAAGGCAGGACAGTGCTGTACAGGGTAGCTCAATTTTAAGTTTACTGAGAACTTTCCATATTTTCAAACTATCAAGAAACTCAAACTAAACTTAGGACTCCCTAATGTATGAGAGACTTAGAGATAGAGCACTCATACTTGCCTTATGTCTTTCTAGTTGTGAACTCAGGAATCACTCCTAGAGGGCTCAGGGGACCGTTGAGGTGCTGGGCATGGAGGTGCAGGTTTTTTGCGTGCAAGGCAAGTACCCTGCCTGTTATATTATCTCACTGGAACTCCAAGAAAATTTTTGAGAAATGTTGATATAGGATGATAATTCTCATTAATAGGAGTATGTCCTGGCCAGCCAACCCCAGCGCACTGGAGTATGATCCCCCGAAGTCCAGACCTACTCCCTATGGGAGAATAAGTAGCAAGGGAAGAAGCCTCTGCCCTGGCCCTCTGCTCACCGTGAGATTCCTGCCACCCGTCGCAGTCCTTGAGAAAGAAACCGAGAAAGAACACCGCAGAGGTGGGGAGACTGGTGGTCAAGCAGTTCTCCATTTATTGACTCTTACACAGAGCTTTTTATGCACACACGATCAAAGGGGCATTCCACGCATGTATGACACTTATCTCATGGAGCTCAGTACAGATGCTAATTAATGATTTGTATTCCCAATCTCAGGGCCGGGTAAACCAGCTCAGGCAAATGTTAACTGTCACGACCCTCTCCTCAACCAGAATGCCTACATGTGTGAAATGCTGGGGCAAGCCTCTGGACCCCTGAAAATCGGACTGGCTCTTGCTATCAGGGCAGGGGATTTGGTCAAAGTTTCAGGCTGGCTGACCCCAACAGGAATAAGATACATTCTTCTGGCAGAGCTGCCATAACCAGAGACTCAAATGCAAATTTATGAATATGCCATGTATGTATGCACTTACTAGCAGGTGGGAAGTAGTGGGATCCAATGTTCACAGCTTTGATTTGAAAACCTAGTCTTATTTGAATGGCTCAAACAATTGCATCACCTCCTTCATCTAGACGGCACATTTGCGTAACATTATAAAATGCACCTCTGGTTATTGGTTATAGGTAGGCTATCTCCTTTGCAATGAATGTACCTATGTTCATGATGGTGAACAAGGTGTCAGATCAGTATCACTTGTGAGAGCTTTATCAAATTAAAGACTGGTTCCACTACTGAGATTCTCCGTTTGTAGATCTCAGTTAGGCTCTGGGCATTTGTATGCAAGTAAGTTCCATCTATGAGCAGAGTCCCAGGAGTGTTTACATAATACAAGTCAGTAATAGAGACTACAGAGAACCTTTAAACTTAATCCCCTTTTGACTCTGAGATCTTTTATTTTCTTCTAAGTTTCAGTCCGTGTTCCTCTGTCCATATAAAACTAATTTTACTAATTTTTTCCTAGTAAAATTTTATGAGCCATGGCAATCAGATATATTAGTAAGATCCCAGTGTACAGTTCATGATGCATTTTCTTTATTATTTTGGAAATGATAGTTGCACAGCCATAATGTTTGCTAAATATCATTTGCTTGGAGTAATCCTGTATAGTTTATATATAATTATTTCTCTGACTTTTCAGGGTTTGTTGATTTATTTATTTTCTTTTTCATTATAATGTATCAAATTTGGCTACCTTTGGATTTATTAAGTAACGTTTTCTTGCATACTGTTTTATTTTGGAAAAACTGATTATTTCATTATTTTCTACTATTACTTAATTAAATAAGTCCAAGCACTTTAGCATAAACATGAGCTAATTCCCATAATATTCTCTGCACTGTTTCATATTTATAATTATTTGTATTTTTTCTTTCTCATTTCTAGCTATTTCAAATTTCTGTTGCTTAGAATAAAATTAACTGAAAATATTATTTTACTTAAATTTAAAGAATGGATTTAATATCGCAGACATTTTCAAACTTATGTCTGAAGTAATAAAATTGCTCTATGATATATTGCCATTAACTTTGTAATGTTCTTTCTCTTGAGAACTTTTCAGATAATACAACAATAATACGGTGGCAAAGGGCAGATAATATTTTCTCCATGGGCATATGAGGCTACTGAGGGTTAGGGAGATTAAATTAATTTGAGATCACACAAAATCTGAACAAAAGCTAAGGTTTCTTAGGTCCAGCTCAGAACTGTGTCTGAAATCATTGGTGTGAATTGGTGCTCCCGGGCTCACTTAACAGCAGAAGGACCTTATAACCCATTAGCAGCAGAAAATTCTGCTTAAGGTTTCCTTTGTATGGGAAAGACACAATTTCTTATTTCTATAGTACAAGATATATAATAGGGAGACTAGGAAAGAAAACAAACATTATGAACTTGAGTAACTTGTAAAAAAGATTATTTGAGAAAGGTGATCACATTAATTACAAAATCACCATGGAATGTAAAAATGAAAATCAACATCATTATAATCCAAATGATCAAAATGAAGACTAATCTATACCAAGGCTATCATCAAGTACATCCATAATAAGATTTTTTTTTTCTCAAACAAAAATGTCATGCTTGTTAAATTCCACTGGTCTAGAGCCAACATAGGAGATAATTTTTGTATATATATTTTTTTATGGGAATCGGTACTCGAGAAAGAAGACATTGCTTACTATTTTGATCTTTTCTTTTGAAAACATCCACGTGTTATATATTAGATTCTTAGAAGAGACTGAGATATTTTTTATTTTTTTTTTGTAATATTTTTGTTGTTTTGTGATAAGTAAAAGTGGCTAAAGCTTTGTATTTGCACATTACTCAGTTAGCAGACATGGGACTTCCTTGCCAATCTATCATCTTGGGTGAGGTAAATGTATTTGTGGGAAATACTCAAGAGCATGTTGTTGGAACTCTAATCCCTGGCAGCCCATTATTCCTTGCAGGAGAAGCTTGTCGGGCACATCTTTTTGTCCACCACATCCCGTCCCTCACATATCTTATACCTACCCCGGAGGGCAATATCCTTAGGTTGCCAGTGAATTACTGCTCCCTATGGGAAGCAAAGTATGCCAAAGGATCCCAAGGCTGCAATCAATAGTCATTGTTTCCTTTTTCTGTAATCTATTCAGAATTCTCTTTATTCAGGGACTGCAGAGATAGTACAGCATCTTTATAAACTGTCACCACAGGTTGGATCCTTGGCAACCTATATGGTTCCCTTAGCACCACAGGAGTGATCCATGAGCAAAGAGTCAGAAGTAATTCCTGAATGTAGCTGAATGCTGCCTCCAAACAAAAACAAAGCAAATTATCTTTGGTACTTGATTATATAACCAGCAACTTGTCAAATTGTCATATTAAGATGATAAACAGTCAGTTATTTTTAAATGATTGTGAACCACAGTTTGCATTAGGCCTGTGCCCTAAGCCTTTATACCAATCTTGGATACTGTAACATACTGATTAATTTATTTATATTGAACCAAGAATTATTTACAGATGTCCACATCTATCACTTGGATTTTATTAAGTCCTTCCTGCTTTCAGTACATCGACAACTATCCCTCCTCCTGATAATTCAAGGTCACTTACTCTTGCTAAGAAAGCCATTCCTCTTGACTTTAGTTTCTAGTGACAGGAAGTCCCAGTACTTAAACAGCACTCAAAATATATGTAAGCATATAATCTTTCAGTAGATTATTCAGAATAAAAGCAGGAACCTTCTATTTCTAACATCTTGTGTTTTGGACTTTGAACTTTGCCAGTTAAGGATACTGTGGGACACTGAGATCTTTGAGCCAACATAATGCATGGCATATTGGAGGAGAACAGTGCCTCCAAGCTAGGAAGATATCCCTTCAAGAAGCTATCTTTGTTCAAGCAGCTTTGGAGATTTTTGTATTAAAATGGTCAGGGGACCCTGATGAGATTCTATGATAATAGGTATAGACTAGAAGTTACATTATATAAATCATTGGAAAATAGTAGTAAATGTAACATGCTGGCAGAAAAGAAAAAGCTATCTAGAAAAGAGGTGTCTCTATTCATGATGGAAAACTGCTAAGCTTTTCAGAATGAAGAGGTTCAATTTGCCACAAAGTCATGCTTGTTGTTATCAAGAAATAGTGCCATATGGAACATCAGCTATAATCCTGTTTCTTTTTAGGGTTGAAGTTACATCTGGAATTATTGTACAAAAAAGATTTAATTGTCTGCTAGAGAAATCATGGCTTTGCTTCAGAATATCATAGTTATCGTGATCCTTCTATCAGGATTTGCCACAAACCACAATTTTTATCCTCCCACTGGTGTCCTGAACCAATGTGGTTGTTATTGTTTAGGCTATTATTCTAGAAGGCTGCTCGTGTGTGAGTTTGGACCATCTCCAGAGCCTTTCACTAGATCTTCATTCATAGATGGAAGATTTTGAATGATACAATATGAGGAGTGAGCCAATATTTCCAGATGTGGACTCTTTGCCTCCAAAATCCAGGAATCCCATCAGGTCCTTGAATCTTCACAGGGTTGCATAGAATCTATCAACTCATGTAAATTGTTCAGTTTGCTCCCGTCTAGTAATTATTTTAATCTCAGGCTTAAAAAGTTTTTGTGTGTGAAATTTGCTATGCTATTAGATTTAAGATACAAAGATTCTTACCCCTTTTATAATTAATATGCTCCATAAGTATCTACTTTCGAATATTCTCCCTTAGAAGTGTCAGCTGAAATTTCCTCCATGGATTCCAATATATCCATTTTTTCAACTCAGTGTAACTGCCAGTGTCTGTTATTTTCTGCTCTCCATCACTGTGATTCAGAAAGTGCCTCCTGGCAGACACTGAGGCCAGGACAGGATTTATTTTCTTTCTTTTCCCTGTCTCAAAGATCACAGCCCTATGCTATTATTTGATATGTTTAAATATGAATATTTCATGTATCTGTCCATGTTTAAAGTTTTTTATGACTAAAGAACAAATGGTAATAAATTAATTCTTCAAATATAAGTGTTCACTCTTTAAATACTACTATAAAATTTCTGTCTCATTTACTGATTTATGGTTTGCTCTGAGTTTTATAATGGAAATATGCTATAATACTTTTAAGAATATAGATTATATATTATTCATCACTTCATTCCTCCTTTTTTTGCTTTTTAGGTCACACTCGGCAATGCACAGGGGTTACTCCTGGCTCATGCACTCAGAAAGTACTCCTGGCGGTGCTCAGGGGACCATATGGGATGCTGGGAATTGAACCTGGGTCGACAGTGTGTGAGGCAAATGCCCTACCCACTGTACTATCACCCCAGCCCCCATCACTTCATTCTTAATAACCAACATTAGCCTTGCCATGTGCTATATTTCCAATAAAAATCTGCTGAGTCTTTAAGTCAGGTATTTTATCTGCCAAATATGTATAATGTTTGATATTTTTGAAATACATTTTTATACTTGTCTACTTAAATCTGAGCTTGGTAGCCTAAAGGATTGATTTGATATGTCAGAAGAAACTTTTGGCTTTTCTCAGAAGACTTGTTTTTCAGTGTTGATCCTGTCATAAATTTATAGCAATTTTGGAATGTCACAGTTATCCAAGACATTTTATGAATATGAGCAGTGGAATCGCTTTCATTGAAAAAGTTGTTCAAAAAGTTGCCTATAGAATCAAATGGGTTAATGGATATGATTCATTACTGCAGTAAAAGTGATAGAAACTTGTAATTTCTTTAAAACTTCTCTAAAATTGTGAATTCTTTTGAACTTTGTTAATTAATTTTGTGTTTTCCATATTAATTTCAATACAGAATCTTGATGAGTTCCCTACACATATGCTCAATAAATATTGAATTAATCTAACTGCATACATTCACCTCAATAAAATTCATATGGTGTTACTATTTTTTATCTTATTAACAGTAACAATGTTGAAACTAACACATGATTCCAGAAGTGAAGAGATAAATACATTAACATAGCTCATATTTAGATTTGATATAATCTCATCAACAGTCAGCACCAAATTATGTTGTTATGTGTCATTATTGTTATTTTGCCTTAGTACAAAGATTTGAAGAATAACATTGAACAGTTTTCCATATCATCTCTAAGAATCAGTCAAACAATGAAAATTAGCATGTGTAAGTAGACGATACTTTGAAAATAAACTTTTTAAGTCAATTCAGAGGTACTTAGTTGATATTCAAAGAGAAGAGCAATTAGATAAAATGTGGATGGTGTACACTTGAAAGATAAAACTGAAATGGCAGATTATTGAGGTGAACTGCCCAGAAATGTCTGATGGAGAATACTCTTATACTCAAAGGGCTATTTACAAATTGCTTTTTTGACACCTTTCTCTTCTTTGAGAAAGGTACATGTCAATGACATAAAACTCTGAAAAGTTTCCTGAAACTTTTTTTTTGTCAGCTTTCCAGCTAGTATTGTAAGAATATTTATGAAATACTTGCAGTAGCAGAGATTGCTCTAGAATTATAAAAGGTCAAAACCAGGAGAGTCTTAAGGAAGAAGTTTGTCCTGCCTTCTCATTTTCAGTTAAAGAAATAAATACTTAGAAAGATTTAATGGCTCTCAAATGTCTTAGGGGGTTTAGTGGTATAAAAAACACCTAGTTTTTTTTTTTATCTAACATGTTCTTTTTCTGTGATACAGGATGACATATGATCAACTGAGAAAATCTACAAGTTGTTTTCTGTACATCCTCTTTTCTTACTATTAAACAATATATCACATTGCATGCAGGAAAGGGTAAAAATAACTCTTTGCTTTGGGGAGTTTCAATTGAGGGTGAACCGGAGTAGTAAATCAGTTTAGGAAGTCTGATTAGCTACTCACTTCAGCCTCACCTATATACAACCTCCCTGCCCCACACCTCATGTATTACAACTTACATATTTGTAGTTGGAACAAGAAGGCTATTCTAAATGGAGTAAAAATTTACATGATAAGTATTCATTAAAGTAAAATCCATTTATTTCTGAAGGTCACATGACAGTTCCTAACATCCTAGCTGAAGAAGAAAAAAGCATATTTAGATTTTCTTTTTTTATATATTAATGCACAGAAATTTATGTTATTAAGATCATAATAGAAATCACCCCCTGAGGGAGGCTGATGAAATTTTAAAAAAAGCAACTGAAAAAAAATTAATGCCAAGAATAGGCAAAGTAACATCACTATAAATCCATAAAATAAATGTAATAAAATAGTATTATTAAAATATTAATGTAATCATATGTAATCATATAAATGGCTAATAAAAGGATAGCTCTAAAGTACATTAAAATAGTTTAAAATTATCTTTTATTGCTGGGGGCAGGAGTGAATGTGAAAGAGTAGGTAATTGACGATGTATATTTTGAGCTCAGATTGTTATCTCTAAAGTAAGAACCATTGTAGATGTGAGAAAATACTCATTAAAAGAAAAAAGGTTTTATCATGAAAGCTTTGGAAAGGCAGATAGACTGGTCTTTTTTCCTTTTGTTTGTTTGCTTTATTTATTTATTTATTCATTTGCTTTTTGGGTCACGCTTGGCGATGCTCAAGTATTACTCCTGGCTCTGCACTCAGGATTTACCCCTGTTGGTGCTCGGGGAACCATATGGGATGCCAGGGATGGAATCCGGTTGACCGGGTGCAAAGCAAACGCCCTACCCACTGTACTATCTCTCCAGCCCCTCTTGTTTTATTCTTTACAAATGATTGTCCTGGCATCTTCAGGACAGCAGGGGACTGGAATATAGTCATAGGTACTGAAACCGGGGTCCAGAATATAGATAAACTAGGACTAAGGAGACTTTCACAATGTCAAAGGGAAGACATTTCTCCTTTATAACTGACTCTAAAACTTTTCCAAATTCCCCTCTTCCATGACCAATTTTATTCCACAATTTTACTCTTGGTTATTCAACAATAATTTGCTAGGCATGACCAGTTTACAGTGATATCCAGGACTCTGTGTCCAGCCTTCTATCTCTTTGGGAGAAATACTTCACTTGACTTGAAATTCATTCCAAAACATTTAACAAAATGCAGAGATTGTTGTTGCCTTTTCCTCATAGTTTAACACTCTTGATTTTTACAATACCAACTTAACTTCAAAGTATTCTTTTTTGTTTTTCAGCTAGGATTGTAGAAACTGCCTAGGATTGTAGAAAAATTCTTTATTACTTTAATGATGATTTTAATGTGTTTCCCCTCGATTGAGAATCCCTGCTCTTTCTCACTGTTGTGGAAATTGGCTTCCGCCTGTGGAACAGTTGTGTGTTTTGTTGCTGAGGAGGCGGCAACTAATCAGAACCCTCAACTTAAACTCTAAAACTTAGCGTCCACTTTTCTTTCATACAGTAGTGATGTTTTCAGTTAACATCCTCAACGATTTTTGTTTATGTCTATGCTGTGATGCAAGAGTGGGGATGGTGGGTGTCTGTATTTATTCACGGTTCCCAGATTCTACAATATTTTCAAGAATGAAAATATTGAGTAATATTTTCATTCTTGAAAATATTGATAATAATGATGCTCAGAATCAGAATTAGAAAATAGGCAAATTTACTTAGAATTAGAAGAGAAAGAAACTTCCCAGCTGTGGAGAAACCTAATATAGGACAATGTTGAAACCTAGTATATCATACTATGGAAGTTTTTTATTTTATTTATTTTTTTAATAGGAAAATTGCGTCTTTGTGTTTCTTGCCAAGTGACAAGAATGTCAGAGAATGCTAGGATTTTACAGAGTAGTCTGGATACTCTGGGGACTTTTAGATTCTCTATTTGACATTGCTTAGCTAGGTATTGACTATAACCTCATGAGTTTCCTGTGAACCTCATGTCTGGGGCAGAATCTATAAACTTTGGAAATTGTTAGCTTCCCATTCTCAGAAATCCTAGGAATTTGTGGGAATGTTTGAAATGTGGAACAGAAACTGATAAATGTGAGCTGCTTGCAACAGCTAGCAAGGAGAAACTGAGGCATCTTTCAATGTATCAGTTTTTAAAGAGTATGTATATATGTTATATATGTATACACATAAATACGTACATATATTTGTAAGAAATATGTTGTGTGTATATGTTTGCATATTATTGAATTTTATTTTGTTATTATAAATAGTGTTTTAGAATGCAAATGGTAACAAATCCTCTCATTTAGTGTTTGAATATTTTTTATTCCACATGGAGCAAGCCTGTGAATCAAAAACTCATAAATGGATATCTAAAAGACCAGTTTACTCAAAAACCGAAGTGCCTTTTCCTATTTTCAAATTCACTTTACTTTGATATCAAATGAAACCCATTTGGTTCAGAAAATTAAAGTAGCTGCATTTTTCTTCAGCACAGAGAAATCTTTTATTTGCCTCTACCCCTTTCCATTTTTCATGACAGTCACTACATTTTCTTCTCTAAAACATAAACAAGTCAATGTAAGCATGGCTGGCAGACCAAAATGATTGTGGAATAATTTGTGCTTGCCAGACCAAACAAAATCAATCACCACTGTTTAGAGACCAACGGCATTAAATGACGATGAGAGGATATTTCTGGACTTTCACAAAATAGGTTTTCAAAATCAGATTGGAAAGCAGATAATCGAATACCCTCAGATGTGCTTTGTAATTTTCAAATTTACTCCTGAAATATGAACTGTGCATATGGTGGCTCAACTCCACTGGGCTAATGCAAAATAAGGCAGCTCTATAGTGTTGAAATGATAGCTTCAGTTATGGGTTCTCAGTGGGTAAAGAATGGCCATGTAAATTTCAACAAAAACATTCCAGAAATGTCACTTGTAAGGATGGATAGAAGATGACTTCAGTATAGAATGGAAATCAAGAGAGAATTTTTCGGAATGCACATTGTTACTCTAACCGTTTGTTTTTGAGAAATAATGTTGGGAGTAGTGATATTTGTTTTCTTTTGTTTGAGATGTCCCCCCATCTGTCTTCATTGAATTCTCAGCTAGAGAACCTCTGTGGTAATAATATTTTGCCCTGAGAGGCTCTAGGAGTTTACTTTCTATAGGACGGTGTCAAGTTGTCAAAAACTGTTGCAGAAAATTTGCTTAGAGTTTTGAACTAGTTTGATTCTTTGATTTCAGCATTTAGGGATTAAAATATATTCTTCAGTTTGCAGAATAAGACAAACTGTTTGTAAAATGTTTTTTGAAAAGCAAGTGAATCTTTTCAGACCAGTTGCCCGCAAATCAAACTATTTTCTCCTCTTTTATAATAATTTTCAGTTTTCTCCAAAATGGGTTTTATATGACTTATGACTTGGAAGATATGAATTTTTGAATAAAATATTGGAATGGGCATTTTCTTTGAGTTTTTCACATGTATTTTATAGACATTTTTGTCAATTTATGATTGTAGAGTAGAAAATATTTTCCCCAAATGCTTTCTAGAGGGGACCACAACACTTTGTAATATTTGTCAATCAAATGAAAAACTATTTCTTGCTTGTCTTGTTAAATTGATTTATCTAGACTATTCAGTTGACACTAATAGATATCTGTGTTTGAATGAGAAAATAAGTGCATAAGTCACATACCTAAAATTTGCACTGGGAGCTACAGGTGAACCACCTCATATTATTTCTACTATGATTTTTTTCACCAAGATGAGATTATTTAAGATTTGGGAAATTATATACTAAGCAAAAAAGTCATTAAAATATGCATTTAAAATTTTGCATTACAGTTAATTTCTTCTTTTAATTTCAATACCTTTACTTTTGATACTTTACTATTTATTTTCTTTCTTTAGTGGCTCTCACTGTTCTTCATTTAGTGACAAAGTCTTCTATTTTTTAGTGCCATTGAATTTTTTCATGATGCCTCAGAAGATAACACATTATTTGGGATAGCACACTATTTATGTATGTATTTACTGATACACTAATTATTTATTATTATTTTTACAGTCTATGAGTTTGTGGAAAAAATACAGGCTGAACTCTGATTAGAAAACCAGCTTCAATAGTGGGACTCCTTATTTCCCATAATGAGTTAGATCAGATTATTATAAAATTGCCTTATTATGATGCATATGAAGAAGGATGAATATTTTTTCCTTTTTTAATATTTTTTTAAATTTGAAAAATTTGTGATTTACAAAGTTATTAATAGTTACATTTTAAGCATATAGGTTTTCAACATCAATCTCACCATCAGTGTCAATTTCCCGCCGATCACTGCTCTCGTAGCCCTCCACACTCCACCACTACGCATCCCTGCCTGCCACCTTGACAAGCATATTACATATTTTCGGTGATCACAGCATAGATCTCAGGTATTCAGTTTTGTTGAGTCTGTGTTTTGGATATATGGCTATACCGCTTAACCAGTATAACTGAGACTCTGATGCCTGTTCACCCACTACTTCCCATTATCTTATGGCCCCCTTGATTTCTTTTCTTTGTTCTTCTTCTCTTTGAACACTGGGGTCTAGGGTGATTTAGGCATCCCCGTTTTACTTCAGTACATGTCCTCATCCAATATTCTATATATCACATAGAAGTGGGATAATTCTGTATCTGTTTATCTTCTGGTTTACTTCACTCAGCACAATATATTCCATTTCCAACCACGTTGCAGAAAATGGCATGATTGCATTGTTCCTTTCAGTTGCACACGTTCCATTGTGTCTATGCCACATCTTTGTAAGTTATTCAACATAGGTGAATTCCGTAACTTAACTATTGTACAGAGTGCAGCAATGAATACTGGTATGCTATGACTTTTGGAGAGAGTGCTTTTATACTCTGGGGGTAGATGCCCCCAATTGGAATTACTGTATCATTTGGCAGTTTAATTCTCAGTTTACTGAGAACTCTTAATATCGTTTTCCACAGCCGTTTAACCAAGCAGCATTCTTACCAGTGAATGAGAGTTTCTTTTTTGCCACATCCTTGCCAATACAGATTGTTCCTACTATTTTTGATTTGTGCCATTCTTGGATGACTATAATCCTTGACTACAATTATTTTTATTTGATTATTTATTTGGGCTGGAGTGATAGCCCAGCAGGTAGGGTGTTTACCTTGCACGCGACTGACCCAGCTGACCCAGGTTCAATTCCTTGGCCCCTCTCAGAGAGCCTGGCAAGCTACCAAGAGTTTCTCGCCCTCAGGGCAGAGCCTGGCAAGCTACCCGTGATATATTCGATATGCCAAACACAGTAACAAGCCTCTCAATGGAACCGTTACTGGGCCCACTCGAACAAATCAATAAACAACAGGAGGACAGTGCTACAGTGCTACAGATTATTTATTCAACAAAACTGCAAAAGAATACACACACATTCTATGTTCACTCTAACTAAAAATCTCAGCTTTAAGCAGTTAGGGATTTGATTAGATGTCACAATTAATGTTTAGTGTATTCAATTTTTTTTTATATTTTAAGATTTGTCCCTATAACCTAGAGATCTGAAGTCATATTTGGGGCCATTATTTTGAACTGTTTGTTAGTAAATATGATTGTTAATTCTGAGCTACTTTTATATAGCCTCGCCTTGGTTCTATAGAATAACAGGTCTGATTCTGTTCATATTTCTGTTCATATTATAATTCTCTTTTTGATAGAGATTGGAAGTGTGAGGAGGTAAGAAACATAGGTAATTTCTCTAATCCTTATAGTTTATAACAAGTTCAAATGGTATGGCGTCACTATCTTTAAGATTACATACATATATGTATATATATGTATATCTCTCTCTATATATATTTAATTCATTTTTGTTTGGGGGCCATACTAGGCTGTGCTCAGAACTTATTCCTGACTTAGTACTCAGGGTCACTCCTGGAGGTGCTTAGGAAATCCACCCATATGTGTTGTTGAGGATTGAATTAACATCAGCTGACTGCAAGGCAGGAAAATTACTCTCTTTACTACCTCTCAGGCCACAGTATTATATGTTTTAAATTGTGACATACTGTCCCTTTTCTTCCCAAGCAACTAGAAAATAATAAACTCTTTCTGTGTTGAATAAATTTCCAGGTAGTTATAGGCTGGCATAGGTAGTGTATTGAAAATAATGGATAGTAAAACTTCATTCATCTTTTAGTACTTGTGGTCAGATTATGTAGAAGTTCTAAGGAATTCAGTTTAACTCACTGTTAATAATTATACAGTTTACTATTCCTGGGTCAACCCCATGTATCATGTAATTCTTCATATTTTATTCCCAGTCTCTCACTGGAATTTTTTTTGACTAATTCTTATTGATGCAACTTTATGGAGCAAAAGACACAGACCTATGTACATCAAAGTACTTGGCCCTACCAAAAGAACTGGGAGCTAGACTCTCAAAATCTAGGTTGCCCAAAATTGGCTCTAGGTTCTAAGTGTAGTTAGATCATTTTTCTTTTCTTTATTTTATCTTACCATTATTTATGTCCACTTTCCTTTAGGTTACTTCACTCATTGTTTTATCTTACTCTATCAAGTGTTAAGAATGTCTTCGTTTAATATCACTCTGGTTGATATTGAATTCATCACTGTATCTGTATCACAGTGATGAATTCAATATCAACCAGAGTGATATTAAACTAAATGAATTTTAGTGTCATCATATCTGCTGATTTCTTTCACAGAAGTGGTTACAATGATGAATTTATTATTTGTGTGTTTTCTTATCTTTTTTGTTGCAAGATCTTTCTCTCACTCTCATAAAATTAGGGACTCTTTCTGTCCTATATCATTGATAAATCCTAAGCTCCCATCTGAGCCTTAGTAGCATTAGCATAGAATAGTACTAAATAAATATTTGTGGAATGAGTAAACTGTCATTTTTTCTCCAATTTATAGTTTTCCTTTTTTATCATTACTGGAAATTATCTGTCATTTCTGATAGACAACACTTGCTAAATTCTCTCATAATCAGATAGTCATGTTATAAAATGAAATATTTTTATTTGATACGTCTATGAGATTGATGTAGACTTAGGAAGTCTTGGGAAGAATTTACTGACCTGCAACACTGATCTACTCTCTTACCTCTCATTGTTCTAATTTTGCAGAACACAAAACAAAACTAAATAAAAAAAAAAAACATTGAAATGGCCCTACTGAGTCATTTTCAGAACTTGGATTACAAGATCATGAGACTTATTATCAGAGCTCGGAATACAAACTCACGAGATTTATTATTACTTATTTTGGCTATTGTTGAATGATTAAAACTTTCCTGCTTTCAGTAGGATAATAAAGGCAAGGTTCCTGATAGATGTTCATGAGGCCCCAAAGAGGACTGGATCAAACCAAATTTGGCTATGGAAGGTGATTGTTGTTGTGCAAAGAACCTCATATAGCACATTTTAAATCATGATATGTTAACAGTTATTGCCTCTTCTACACATGGGATCGATCTAGGCAGAACTCTTAGTAAGCCTGTGTTCTAAATCAGTAGGGCTATATAAAGTGACTTGCATACAGATGTTGCTAAATAAGCTTGTTGAATGCGTGACCAAGTACTATATCACATGATTCTGTGTGTCTTGTTTTTACAACTAGACTCATGCCTCCAGAAAGTGGTTCATGAGAGGCTTGTTACACATCCATCATGCACCAGAGTCTTACTTCCTTAGACCAGCGTGAGATTTATGAGTGCCATCCTGCCCTGTTGCCCGGATGTGTGGAGTGCAGCACTTAGACTAACTCTTCACTCAAGTAGAATGCAGTTGGCTTTGCACCTCCACAGATATCAGTCCTTAAATTACTTCTAAAATGATTTAACAAGTCTAAGAGTAATTCTTAGACTTAAAGGGGCAAAAAAAAAAACTGAGGAGGAAAGTTTTGTGTCACATGTTTTCTGTTATTCTTTTTATAGTTGTTATTCTTTCAGGGGTTATATCAAAAGATTGTTGAGCCTAAAATTTATTATTTTTGACATGACATTCAATTGAAAATATTGATAAATTCTATTGTTATTGGAATTACTAAAATAGTATGTGCCTAAAATACTTGTTATTGTGATTTCTACAATGTAGGGAAAGGTTATATGACTGTGATAGAGATTGGTATTGTTTCATCTGTGGCTATTTAAATTATTAAAACACACAAATCACAAATCACAAATCGTCCTGTTAATCGTCGATTGCCTCGAGCAGGCCCCAATAACGTCTCCTTCATCCTGGCCCTGAGGTTATATTCAAGGCTCTTTAGGAGAATGAGACCCATCATTGTTACTGGTATTTGGCATATTGGGTACGCCACGGGGAGTTTACCAGACTCTGCCGTGTGGGCAGGCTACATTCGGTATCCTGCCAGTTTGTCAAAGTAGGAATGAGATGTAATAATAAGATGTCGCGGCCGCAAATGCGGCCGCGCGGTTCCGGGAGCTGGTTTTTATAGTCTCAGAGTCTTGGCCGCTGATGGGATTAGATGGCGCCAGGGGGCCAGTTGGTGGGTGTGACCCCTGCCTACTGGAATGTAGAGGATCTGGGTGGAGGATGTTCAACTCCAATCCGAGTAAAACACATGCTCAGAAAAATGGCACTGAAATAAAAATTATCACAGTGACATTCAACCCTCTTTATGTTATGGTTTAGGTAAGAGGCAGTCTTGATTTAGGTCATAATACCACTGATGAAACTGATCCTATTTTGTGAGTGGACATTGATTGGTAAAGACCTCTATGACCTCTTGAATTCTTAGTGAGAAATCTAGATGTTCATTCGTTCATTTCTGTGCTACACCATTATTCCAGAGGAAAGGCAAGAAAATTATTTTGTAGAATATCAAATTTAAATGCCACTGCAAAGACCTAATTACAGTTTTTTAGGTATTAACTAAGTGGAAAAAAAGGACATTTTTAAAATATTAACCAATGGGAAATTATTACTCACAAAACATCAAAATCACCTAAGGTTTATAGTAATGTTTCTTCTACTGAGGGATTCTAACAATTGAATATATCCAGAAATTGCATGCAAATAGGTACAGACACACTTTGGAGATAGTGAATTTTTGGTCCCAGACCATCACAATACATTATCTAAGTGTTTTGAGAATGAGAGCTGCACAAAGATTTTGGCTTTTTATTATTTTAACTTTGGACTAAAATAGTTATGTCTGTGCTATGTAGTAGGCAATGAAGCATCCCTTAGCATTTAGTCCAAGAATGTATAGAGGAATAAGAATTATCCTAAGATTTTTGTACTTGAGTATTGGTGTCAACTTAATCACCAGCCACCTTAATTATCTCATAATCAGAGAGTTAGCCTGGCCTTTGAAGTTTGGAAAGAAGAGATCAATTTCCCCTCTTTTGCTATAAAAATCCCACTAGTGCCTTTTTTTCATTATAACACTACTTTTTTTTTCTTTTTCTTTTTGGGTCACACCCGGCAATGCACAGGGGTTACTCCTGGCTCTGCACTCAGGAATTACTCCTGGCAGTGCTCCGGGGATTACATGGGATGCTGGGAATTGAACCTGGGTTGGCTGTGTGCAAGGCAACTAAAACAAACTGGCCTGCAGCATCTAGTTTGAAAACAAGACAAGATGCTGCATGGGAGAAGTCTCCTTGGGGTCTCAATGTAAGTTATAGATTAAAGGCTCTTTATAATTGTACCTGTCATTACATTGTCTATGCAAAATAACTGCCTATATTTACCAGAAATAATGATCTGTTACTGCCATCATGAAGATGAAGGAAAAATGTGCCTCGGTAACATGGCATTTGTGGAGATCAGATTCTGATCCTTTTTGTTGTTTTTTTTATAAAAGTTTTTGCTTGTCAATTGTAAGGAATCTTGAATCTATTATTGTTTGGCTGTAGTTTTTTTAAAAAGTAGACCTTTTAATATGTTCTAGTTGATGAGCATTGATTAACCATTCCGACAGTTCTAAAAACTATGCAAATGGAGATAAAAATGTGAGATAGTTCAGAGGGAAGGGAGCTGCCCGGCACACAGCCAATGCAGGTTTGATCCCCAACATCACATATGGGATCCAGAGCACTTCCAGGAATGATTCCTGTGAATTGCCAGGAGTAAGCCCTGAGCATCACCAGGTGTAGCCCAAAATTCAAAACAAAACAAAACAGAGGGGGAGGCAAAAAATAAAAAAAAAATACATCCTGATGCAGGACCTAAAATGTTATCACAGTGATTGTGTTGTCGTAAAAGTAGAGTACAGTGCATCTATTGTTGACTATTGTTTTACTGTTGCTCTGCTGGTTTGGGGTGGGATTACTTGCATCCTCAAATCACACTTCCCCACAGGCAACTCACAATCACTGAACTGCTCTGGAGGAAGCAACCCTGTTTCTCAAAATGTCTAGTTCCCTCAGTCCCATTCCCTCATCCTCACCTCTAACTCAGCAGCACTGTGGCACGGTCCTCCCATTGTTCATCCATTTGCTCGAGCAGGCACCAGTAACGTCTCCATCGTGAGATTTCTTGTTACTGTTTTGGCATATTGAATACACCATGGGTAGCTTGCCAGGCCCTGCCATGCAAGTGGGATACTCTTGGTAGCTTTCCGGGATCTCTGAGAGGTATGGAAGAATCAAACCCGGGTCGGTCATGTGCAAGGCAAACACCTTACCCACTGGGCTATCACTCCAGCCCCTGTAGCTCAGTATAGAGAGAAATATTGAGGCTCCAGGTGTCCCACATAGCCCAGTATTGGCATGAAACATATTACATGAAGCTCCAGTACCTCTTTCCTTAAAGCTTCTAAGATCTTGCCTCCTTAAGTGGACATTGTTAGGTAACTAGATAGCATTTGGTTTGCGTGAGGCCTTGAAAGCCTGAGCTAGGTGAAGGATATGCAGAGTTAATAGACTACCTGCCCTAGGAAGGTAGTTACAAAGGAGACACCAGTCCTCCTTGACGGTAGCTCTTCACTGGAGTTTGATGATACCCTGCAAATTCTCTCCCTTTCTTACAATAAAGGGGAGCAAATATGGGGTCAGTCCCAGGTGACAACTAGCAAACCCGAGCTCATTAAATGATCATTACAATACTTTATCACCTCGAAAACAAGCTCACTGGTGTCACAGCAGTTTTATAGTCACCATGACAACCCACGGAAGCTGCAAAAGATGGTCAGGACCGTCTATTCTAAATTATTACTATCCACTTCGGAAGAAGAGTGGAAGGAAATAGGAGGTGCAAAAAGCGTGAAATCATAATAAGTGAAACAAAGAACAGTGTTATCACTTGGTCCCCTACTTCCTGCAATTAAGGGATTACTTTTGAAAAATTTCTTTTCCTTAGAAAAGTGCTTCATTTCAATTTCCCACCTCATCCTAAAAGAATATTACCATCACCTTTATGTATGACTTGGTTGAACATTTTTGGCAGAGGAGGCCTATTCATCAGCCTGTCTTGGTGTGTTGTTTGACTTTTCTTTTCTTCTTTTTTTTCAGGATTGGTGGGATGGTGGGAGAAGGAACTGGGGCACATGGGATGTGCTCAGGCCTTACTTTTAACTCTGTGCTCAAGATTACTCCTGGTGATGCTTGGGGGACCAAAGGCAGTGCTAGGATCAAATCAAAATTGGCTGCCTGATGGCAAGTAACTTATTCCCTGTATTACTCTCTGCCTGTCTTTGTTTTTGACATGCTTTCTTCACTAAATATAATCATTACAGCTTTTGGTTTCAAGTGAGAAATGTGTAACTCTTCCCTTTACTTGCAACTTGGAGGCCATTATAAGGTTATTAATTTGCCAGATTTCAACAGTACTCTATTATGAATAGTGTAACCCAAGGAGGGGGAGAAAAATCAATTTACCTGTAATTGTTGGAGTGCCAAGAACACTCCCAGCTGGGGCTGAATACATAGTATAGTGGTTAGGCACTTGCCATGCAAGTTTGAGCTCAAGTTTGAGCTCTATCATCCCAGGTGGTCCCCTGCTAACGAGTAATTCTTGAACGCCAAACCAGGAATGACCCCTGAGCATCACCAGGTATGTCCCCCCAAATTAAAAAACTTACTAACAGCTGTTACCAATTAAGTGTGCCTTGAATATATGGATACGGTCTGTGACACCCCAGGTCAATTTTTGTAATAGCATCAAAGAATATCAAAGACCATTGTCATAACAGATAATCAGTTGGAAAGTTAGAAATACAAAAATTTCCAAAATGTGACATTTGAACACAAAGTGAGCACATACTGAATTTGTCCACATGTAACAATTTCATCCTGAGATCTAGAATAGACTGAAACATACTTTCATTTAAAATAAACAATACTATAGTTACTTGAATATGAGTCATGCTAATAGAGGTTATCATATCATACAGGGGATTCTTAAACTTTATCCACTTGTGACCTCTTCTTGTTGAAGACTTTTTTCTTGGTCCTAGTTATATAGATCATAAATGTATGTGTATACATAAATCACTGTCTGTAGCACTGTCCTCCCATTGTTCATTAATTTGCTCGAGTGGACCCAGTAATGTCTCCATTGTGAGACTTGTTGCTACTGTGTTTAGCATATCGAAAATGCCATGGGGAGTTTTGCATACATAAATATGCAAAAACTCTTTAATATGAATAGATCATATCAAAATACATTTAAAGCAATTTTTGAATTTTTTTTTGGTGTCTGTGACCCTCACACTGACTTATGTACCCTCATATAGGGTTATGAGTCAGAGTTTAAGAAGCTAGAGTGTGGACCCATATATTATAAACTAAAATATTTGTGACATCCTAAAATGTATAGCTTTCACATCATGTAAGTTTAATCTATTTTATCTTTTATTATTATTATAAACATATTTGTAACATCCCCAAAACCAGAAAAACAAATATGTATTTTATATATGAATATTCTGTTACCTGAAAATTTTCTTGTATCTGATTTTGGGTCTGGGAAGTTAGCTCAAAGAGATTAAACTAATATTTTGTATGCTGACAGCTTATTCTAATCCTCCAAGATTCCTCAAAATTTTCAGCTGCGACCAACACCTCTGCACTGAGCCTGCAGTAGCTTCTGACCACCAGTAGGTATGGCCTACAAATTTAAAAAAATACTAAACACATAAGTCTGAGTACATATGTACATATATTCTTTTTTGTTTTGGAGTTTAGTTTTTCTAAAGCTAAAATAATTTAAAGAGGAATATCAGTTAAAATAAATAAAATGATATATTATAATTAATAAGGTTATTTTAAATGGTAGTTAAGAAAAGGGTAGATCAGTGAAGAGATAGAAATACATCTCAATAACACATTTATGCCAGAGTAAATGGGGAAACAAAATGAAAAGAACAACTAAATGAGCATTGAAAATATTTGACTGTTGGAGTTAGGAAGACAGATATGGGGGTTAAAAAGCAGAACAGAGTAAGAGTGTAATCTGAACTGACAATGAAGAAATGACACAATAATCCAAGTTAGGAAGAGGCAGGCAGGAAAAATAGCTTGAAGCTATTTCAAGTTTAAAGCAGGAAATGGTAGTATGCACAGACAGAAGGCTTTGTCTGATGTCAACTTTTATTTCCTCATTTCTTTATCTTGAATAGTATATATTTCACCTATTATTTTCTCAGTTATCTATTAATTTATCTTATTATACTTAAATGAGTAAGTATACCTATTATACTTAAATGATGGGCTGGAGCGATAGTACAGCAAGTAGGGCGTTTTCCTTACATGCTGCTGATAAAGCCGACCTGGGTTGGATTTCTCGGAGAGCCTGGCAAGCTACCAAGAGTATCTCACCTGCACCGCAAAGCCTAGCAAGCTCCCTGTGACATATACAATATGCCAAACACCGTAACAACAGGTCTCACAGTGGAGATGTTACTAAGCCCGCTTGAGCAAATCGATGAACAATGGGAGGACAGTGCTGCAGTGCTACGTACTTAACTGATAATTAAAAATATTGTTATATTTATAATATAACCTTATTGTTTTCTTTGTTTTGCTAAATACATATTTGACTGATTTTCTTCTAAGACCAACTTAATTATGTTTGTTTATTATTATTATTTATTATCACAGCTGCTCTTGGGTGTTAGTCTCCTATTTTGTTACTTTATGTTCCCCAGATGAATGCAATCTTTCTATGTCTGTCCCTTTCTTTCTGACTCATTTCGCTTAGCATGATACTTTCCATGTAGTACCACTTGTATATGAATTTCATGACTTCATCTTTCCTAACAGCTGCTTAGTACTCCATTGTGTAGATGATTACTCCATGGCTTTGAGGCCAGTCGCACACGCTAGGGGAAAAGGCAGTTCAGATAGAGAAGAGAGCACCAAATAAAGGGTTTTGGGAGGTTCCTCTCAGGATGGGAGATGCATGATGACAGTAGACTATAGACCGAACATGATTGCTACTCAATGTCTCTTTTGCAAACCATAGCACTCAAAAGGAGAGGTAAAGGTAAAGGCCCTCCCGTTGATCGTCGATTTGCTCGAGCGGGCCCAGTAACGTCTCCATTGGAGACTTTTGTTGTTACTGTGTCTGGCATATCGAATACTCTCGGTAGCTTGCCGGGCTCTCCGAGAGGGGCGGAGGAATCGAACTCCGGTCGGCCATGTTGGCCACGTGTAAGGCGAACGCCCTACCCACTGTGCTATCTAACAAAAAGGAATTCCCTGCCACAGAGGCAGGGTGGGATAGGGGGTATGGGGGGTTGGAGGGATACGGGGATCAGTGCTGGTGGAGAATGGGCACTGGTGGAGGGATGGGTACTTGATCATTGTATAATTGAAACCCAAGCACAAAAGTTTGTAAGTCTACGACTGTACCTCTTGGTGTTTCACTAATAAAAAGTTAAGGAAAGTAAGTAAGTAAGTAAATAAAGGCCCTCCCGTTGATCATCAATTTGCTCGAGCGGGCCCAGTAACGTCTCCATTGGAGACTTTGTTGTTACTGTGTCTGGTAACATATCGAATACTCTCGGTAGCTTGCCGGGCTCACCGAGAGGGGCGGAGGAATCGAACTCGGGTCTGCTATGTTGGCTGCGTGCAAGGCAAACGCCCTACCCACTGTGCTATCGCTCCAGCCGGGATTCACTGTATATCCTTCCCAATATTCTAACTTATACTCAGGTCATGTGGTGTTACAGAGGTCAACAAGATACTTCTTATCTAAACTACCTACTTGGAAGCTCTTCTGGTATTTTAAGGAGCAACCCAAAGGAGAATATTTAGGTACTGATGTAGAATTTCCCATATTTCCTAATTGCAAGCAATAATCTATGAAAAAGATGGCTCCTTGGCAAAACTTTTCTTCAGGTCTATCCAGGGGACTCGAACCCCTTTACTCTGGCCTCTCCCGAGGGGACTCTAACCCCCTGTAAATTGGCCTTCACTTTAGCTTCTCCCAAGGGGACTCTAACCCCCTGTATACCCTGGCCTCTGCGGAGGGGACTCAAACCCCTCGTAAAATGGCCTCTTCTCAGAGGCTCATTGGACTTGGACCGGCTCCACCAATGGCCTCTGCTTCCACCGCAGGCGTCCCTGGGCGGACCTGGCATCCGGCAGACCCACAGCTGTGTGCCCGAGCCTAACCTAGTGCTGTGGTCTTAAAACTCTGCTCCTTGAAAAAATTCTGCCTTTTCTCAGCTTGCTACATCTTCCCTGCTTTTCTGGCTCCCTGCTTTTCTCAGGCTTCTTACCCGCCTTTTACACTTTTTTTTCTTTTCTTCCTGCCTTACCTCTGGACCGCCTTCATTAGCATTTGAATTGACCTCTAGCTGAGACTGGGTGGGGAAAAGGATTTTCTGCCTGTAAATTAATCTGCCTTAGTTTCCCAGAATCTTCACACTATTGGGCTTTCCTCCCATTCCTCCCATAGTGGACAGTCACGGGAGACAGACAAAGGAGGGGTGCCTCTTTGCAGAGACCATTCAGATGCTTGCCTGGCCGGTGGAGAACTTAGCCTTAGTGGTTCAGCGTTGTGACTTGCGACCCGCAGCTCCGTGTCTTTAGAGGGACTTTTGCTGGCCGAGCCCACGTGCTGCTTGTGCCCACGTGGCCAAGCACATGTGGTTCCCGAGCACATGTGTCGCCCGCATCTCCCCTCTTGAGATGTGTACTTTCATGCTTTCATGTCTAACTTTACTCTCTCACTCCCTCTCCCTCCCTCCATACCTAAAAATCCTCCAAATAAAATCTATTTACTTCACTGCTTGTCTACTCCTGAAATTCCTTTCTGCGAGGCGAGACAAGAACCCAACAACCCTGGGTCCCAAGTGGCAGAGGCGGGTGGGGAGAAAGTGACTGTCTTTCTCCTCCCCACTTCACATAAGTCACCCGTGGGGCCCACCGACATCAGATGGCGACCACGAAGGGACAGATGCAGTGAAGAAATCCACGAGGAAGGAGGTAATCTGTGGAAAATCTGCTGTGGAGGTATGCTCCCTTGGAAATCTCTAGGGGGGAAGGGGGAGGAATGTGATAACCTCTGTGTGAATGCGTGTGTGTATGAGCACCCTGATAGGTCCTCCTGTCGGGCGTGATTTTGTAGCTCCACGACCTGGCACTCTTAAAGTCCCTCTAAAAAGTTAAGGAAAAAAATTAGAAATTGAGCTCCCATTTGACCCAGCAATACCACTCCTGGGAATATATCATAGAGAAGCAAAAATACAGTAGAAATGACATCTGCACTTGTATGTTCATCACTGCACTCTTTACAATAGCCAGAATATGGAAAAAACCTGAGTGCCCAAGAACAGATGACTGGTTAAACAAACTTTGGTACATCTACACAATGGAATACTATGCAGCTGTTAGAAAAGTTAAGTCATGCAATTTTCATATACATGGATCAACATGGAAAGTAGCATGTTAAGCAAAATGAGTCAAAAGAGAAGGACATAGAAAGATTGCACTCATTTGTGGAATATAAAGTAACAGAATGGGAGATTTAACACCCAAGGATAGTAGAGATAAGTACCAGGAGGTTTGCTCCATGGCTTGGAGCCGGCCTCACATGCTGGGGGAAAAGACAGCTCAGATAGAGAAAAGACCACTAATTAAAGGGTATTTAGAGGGCCCACTCGGGATATGAGATGCATGCCATAAGTAGACTATAAATCAAAAATGATGGCCATTGAATACTTGCATTACAGACCAAAACACCCTAACAGAGAGAGAGAGAGAGAGAGAGAGAGAGAGAGAGAGAAAGAGAGAAAGAGAGAGTAAAAGGGAATGTGCCAGTCACAGAGGAGGAGGGGAGAGGGCAGGGGAGAAAAGGGTGGGGGAGGGATACTGGGAGCATTGGTGGTGGAGAATGGGCACTGGTGGAGGGATAGGCATTAGATCATTGCATGACTGAAACGTAAGCACAGAAATTTGTAAGACTGTAACTGTACCCCACGGTGATCCATTAAAAAATAAATTTAAAAAAATGTATAAAAGGATGATCTTAGTTACTTCTCAATTCAGTATCTACCACTTTCCAAAAGATGGTCACTTGACTTCCCGTTAATCATCGATTTGCTCGAGCGCACACCAGTAACGTTTCCATTTGTCCCTGTCCTGTGCTAGTGTAGCCCAATGGCGTCTGTTCATTCTAGGAAAATGAAGAGCCTCAAACCCATCATTCAGGGTCTTGATGAAGAATCTGACCATCTTGTTAGTGGGCAGCCACGCGGTCTTTTGACATCCTTGGAATCCAGCTGGCAATGGCTCTAGTCCAGCAGTCATCTCCAATTCTCATTATGTGTCCAGCCCATATGATTTTAAAGGCCTTGGAAAAAGAGATAGCATCCCTGATTCTTGACCTTCGACAGAGGTTGGAACTCCAGATTCTTTCTCTCATTTGAGTGAAACGTGATACTCCAAGTATAGCTTCTTCAGTTCCTCTTTGGTAGACCAGAATAGTGTTCTCATCCTGTTTTCATAGGGCCTAGGTCTCTGAGGCTTATGTTAATTCAGGAAGAACAGTGGTATTAAAGAGATGTGCCCATAGCCAGAGGTTCTTCATCCTCTTAACTATTTCTTCGACGTTCTTGAAGGCTTTCCAAGCTGCTCTCTTCCTCCTGCACAACTCAGATGCCAGGTCATTTGTCATGTTGACTTCTTGACCTAGGTACACATAACTGTTGCATTCAGAGATAGTCATTCCATTGAGAGCGAATGGAGCATCAGGAATGAGACAGTTTCTCATAAATATTGTGAGATTCAGTTGTAGTCCAACCTTTCCAAACTAATGGTCAAAGTCGGCCAGCATTTGTGTCACTTGGCTAATGTTTGGTGTTATTGGAATGATGTCATCAGCAAAGTGGAGGTGGTGTAGTTGCCCATTCCTTCACTCCCATTCCTTCCCATTCTAGTTGTCACATGACGTTCTCGAGGGTGGCACTGAAGAGTTTTGGTGAAATGGTATCACCTTGCCGAACTCCTCTCTTGACATCATTGATCACTTCTTTGTAGAATGGTAAGATCCTGGTAGTGAATCTGTAATACAACTCACGGGGGATCCGGATGTATTGAGTTTGAATGCCCTGATTGGCTAGGGCTTCAAAGACCGATTCCATCTCAACAGAATTAAAGGCCTTCTTTATATCAATGAATGTTAGACAGAGTGGCATCTTGAACTCCCGAGAAACCTCAGTGAGCTTGGCTATCATGTGGATATGGTCAATCGTGCTGAATACTTTTCGGAAACCAGCTTGCTCGCATGGTTGTCCTTCATCTAGTATTCTGCCAATCCTAGTTCAGCACCTCCATAATTGTGCGAGGAACGCCAAGAGAGAGATAGCCACAAAAAAAAAAAAAGCCTGTCTTCAAAAACTCTTGAGCTTGTTCTCCAATGTGGTTTGGCACATGCCTCAGACAACCACAAGCGAACATCCAAGGTTGCAAAGCAGTGCAGAGATGTGATAAAGGAAGACCTCAAAGAGAGAAGAGCAGAAGTGCTGGTAGATGCGGCAGAAACTCAGAAAAGCATTCGTAATGTCACCTGTCCTTTGCCAACTACAAGAACAAGATGACTGCCCTCCGACGTCCCGATGGATCTATCACATCTTTCAGAAGGTCAATGGAGAAGATTATCCATGACTTCTACTCAGATCTCTTTGATAGCCATGTCTACCTGCCCACATACCAAATTTTGAAGGATGCATATGTCATTCCCAAAGTTCTCCCTTCTGAAATCCAACACGCCATTTTGTTGCTAAAGAAATGAACAGCACCTGGCCCAGAAAAAGTCAGACCTGAACACCTGAAGAACCTGCCATCAGTACTCATCAATACGCTGGCTCGGATCTTCACACGCTACCTGTCTGAATCCAAGGTTCCGTCCCAATGGAAAACCAGTAGGACTGTACTACTGTACAAGAAAGGAGACATCCACGACATTGGCAACTATCACCCAATCTGCCTATTGTCTGTCATCTACAAGCTGTTCACTTAAGTAATCCAAAAGATGGTTTTATGAATAAAGAAATTCTACAATTTTTTCATTTAGGTTTTATCTAATTAACATTTTATTGACTACAGTGGGAAAAGTAAGCAATTGAAATATATTCTAAAAGTTATTCAAAGAAAAATGTATAATAAGGACAAAGAAGTCATGTGAGGCGTTAAGGGAAAAAAAAGGGGGGGAATGGGGAGAATCATTCAAATAAAAGCTTTTTCCCACCAGGAACCATTCTCAGTACTCTAAGTAACTTCGATGTGTTTTGGACATTTAATATCAAAGGAAGAGACTACGCTAAAATAGTTAATTCTACCTCCAGCATGTGCAATTTATACTACATTTATAATCTCTAAGAGGTGGCTCTTTAAAAGTAACCATTTGCTGAAGCAATATCTATGTAAGAGAGAGCTGTTTGGGTGGCTAATGCTTTCTTTCACTCTTCCAGATACACTTATATGGGATGAATGAATTCACAGTGGTTGACAGGCTTGTGGCTCTGCAGCTGCAAATGTCACCCTTAGAGAGACATGATCAGGTGAAACTTCATGGAGAAGTGATGAGGAATTAGGAATGATCTGGCAGATTTCTTTGCTATCTCACAAAATAATTTTGGGGGTTATATAAAATGTTATGCCTACTTAGCACTTTTTGTAGACATTCCATTTTTAGAGTGAAAACTTATTTAAAAATGACTTCAAGATATAATGCTTCTATTATTTTTATTTCTAGAATGTTATATTTCATTCTATAACTAAGTTAAATAATGAAAAATAACAAGAACTTGTGCGGGCGAGATACTCTCGGTAGCTTCCTGGGCTCTCCGATAGGCCTGGTAAGCTCCCCATGACGTATTCGATATGCCAAACACAGTAACAACAAAGTCTCAACAACAAACAATGGAGACGTTACTGGGCCGGCTCGAGCAAACAAGAACTTGTAAAACTATGGTAAGATGTTGTTAAACAGCCTGGTCAGGGCCATGGGTATTAGGCCCTGACTCCAGGACCAGGTTTGTTTGATGCATACAGGAAATAACTTAAAGAATCAGAGAGATAAAATGTAGGAAATGGTTTATTGGTTTATCGAAGAATCTTATATACTCAATAATCACTGCAGATGTACGTATCCAAATAGTAAACAGCCCTGCCTTTGCAAATTGTCAGGTTATATTGGAATAGGATGCATTAATTAGAGGTAGGTAAAATATTCCTGAGCTCCTAAGGAAGAAGGTCTCAGCTTTGAGATTTCTTGGAGTAAGGTACTACTCAGATTCTGACCATACTTGATTGGTTTTGGAGCAATTGCAAACTGTCATGACACGAGTAGGTGTGACTTTTACCTTGCAATATTATTAACCATGCACAATATCATTGCGCTTTTTCATTTTAGCCCGGCAAGCTACCGGGAGTATCTCGCCCACACGGCAAAGCCTGGCAAGCTACCCATGATGTATTTGATATGCCAAAAACAGTAACAACAAGTCTCACAATGGAGACATTTGCTTGAGCAAATCTATGAACAATGGGAGGACAGTACTACAGTGAAGTGCTACACCATAATTTACAAAGTTATTCATCATGAATCACGAATCACGACCATCCTGTTATTCGTCGATTGCCTCGAGCAGGCCCCAGTAACGTCTCCTTCATCCTAGCCCTGAGATTTTTAAGAAAGTGCTATATTCAAGGCTCTTCAGGAGAATGAGACCCATCATTGTTACTGATATTTGGCATATTGGGTACGCCACAGGGAGTTTGCCAGACTCTGCCATGTGGGCAGGTTACATTCGGTAGCCTGCCAGTTTGTCCAAAGTAAGAATGAGAAAATAAGATGTCATAATAAGATGTCCGGGAGCTGGTTTTTATAGTCTCTGAGTCTTGGCCGCTGATGGGATTACACGGCGCCAGGGGGCCAGTTGGTGGGTGTGACCCCTGCCTACTGGAATTTGGAGGATCTGGGTGGAGGATGCTCGACTCCAATCTGGGTAGGCTTGGAGATCTCGGCCCCGGAACCCACGTGGCTTTGTCCCTCTGCCAGTACCTTCAGGTGTGCGGAGAGTGGTCTCAGCATGGTGGTGTCTGGTCCTAGAGGTCTTCGGCTGCCGGAGCCCTGGTCGGGGCGGGGAGGAAAGCTCAATCCACTCCTTTCCAAGGGGCCCCGGCGAGGACAGCCCGGCGTGGGGGCAGGAGACTGCACTGTTCTCATAGTTATTCATAGTTGAGTTTTATATTCAGGCACCAGTTCAACCACCATGGTCAACTTCCCTTCACCACGGTCCTTAGTTTCCCTCTGATTCCCCACCACGCCTTAGCGTACCTCCTTAACAGACACTTTTTAAGTTTGGTTCCTGTAGTTTGGATCTCCTACTTTGTGTGTTTTTGACTCTGTGGTTTTGAATATAGAACTATACCACTACTCTGTACTACCTTTGACCCTTACCCCACCTCCCATTACTTCCCTATCTTCTTTTTGCAACCCTCCTTGATTAATTTTTCTCCCTGTCAGCTTTTTTTTTTATATTCTAAAGTCAAGAGTGATAAACTATTTTACCCTTTTTCCTCATTTGAATCCTCTTTCATTGTTTCTTCCTGATCTTGCTCCTCCTACCTCATTTCCTCTGTAACAGTAAACATGTATGTTCTTTTGTGCCCAATTTTGTCTATGATGTAACTGACATGTTCCTATTACTCTAGATGGTGACTAGAAAACAGGGGTAAAGACAGAGGGCATAAAGTATTCAACATTTTTGAAAACCCAAACAACCAATCAGAAAAGTCATATTTATGAAACTCTGAAAGGTTACCAACAAAGCACTACAATTCCATCTTAGCCACGACCACACACTGTTTGAAATTAGGGAAACAACAGAGAAGAAAGAAGCATTACAGTTCTGATTTATTGGCTGCTTATAATCTCTGGAGCTTTTCCTCGCCATGCTAGCAGTTAAAGGAAAATATTCTTTCACATTCTGTATATTGTCTTTGTATTTTGGTCACTGTTTTTTTTGAAATACAGAAGCTCCTTAATTTAGATAGTCCCATTTGTTTATCTCTGTTTTCACTTTCTTTATTAGTGGCGTGTCATTTTTGAAGATGTCATGGAGGGTTTTGCCAACCTTGTCTTCAATGTATGTTATGGATTTTGGTTTGATGTTGAGGTCTTTAATCCATTTTGATATGATTTTTGTTCATGCTGTTAGGTCTGTGCCCATGTTTTTGCATGTAGCTGTCCAGTTTTACCAGCACTATTTGTTAAAGAGACTTTCCTTGTTTCACTTCACATTTCTTGCTCCCTTATCAATGATTAGATGATCATATACTTGAGGATATATTTAAGGGTATTCAACCCTGTTCCATTGGTCTGCGGCTCTGCCTTTGCTCCAGTGCCATGCTGTTTTAATTATTACCACTTTGTAGTACTGTATGAGGTTAAAGAAGGTGATGACTCCCATCACTTTTTCCCAAGAATTGCTTTAGCTATTCGTGGGGGGGTTGTTGTTCCATATAAATTTCAGGAGTGTCTGATCCATTTCTTTGAAGAATTGCATGGGTATCCTTATAGGAATTGCATTGAATCTATATAATGCTTTGGGGAGAATTTCCATTTTGACAATGTTAATTCCTCCAATTCATGAGCAGGGAATATGTTTCCATTTCCTCATATCTTCATTCATGTCATGAAATAGCATTTTGTAGTTTTCTTTGTACAGGTCCTTTACCTCCTCAGTTAAGCTGATTTCAAGGTACTTGATTTCATGAGGCATAATTGTGAACAGGATTGCTTTTTTCATGTCATTTTCTTCTCTCTCATTATTTGCATATAGGAAAGCCATGGACTTGACTGATTTTCAGAATGTTAAACCATCCTTACATTCCCAGGATGAATCCCACTTGGTCGTGGTGTATGATTTTTTTGATGAGTTGTTGGATTCTATTTGCTAGTATTTGTTGAGGATATTGCATCACTGTTCATCGGGGATATCAGACTATAATTTTTTTGTGGTATGTATGTTTTTGGTATTAGAAAGATATGTGACTCATAGAAACTGTTTGGGAGAGTTTCTGTTTCTTCAATTTCCTGGAAAAGCTTGAGAAGAACTGGCAATAAGTCCTCTTTAAATGTTTGGAAGAATTTACTAGTTAATTCATCTGGTGCTGGGCTTTTGTTTTTTGGAAGACTTTTGATTACAGTTTCAATTTTCTTGATATTAATAGGACTATTCAATTACTCTAGATCTTCTTGATTCAGCCTTGGAAGATTATAGGATTCTAGGAATTTATCCATTTCTTCTAGGTCTCTTGTTTTGTGGCATACACACTTTCAAAGTAGTCGCTGGTGATCTTTTGCATTTCTTCGGTTTCTAATGTGATATCCCCATTCTTATTTTTTATTCAACTTATTAGGCTTTTCTCTCTTTCTTTGTGAATCTTGCCAGTGTTTTATCTATCTTGTTTATTTTCTCGAAGAACCAGCTCTTGGTTTCATTGATGTTTCGAACTTTTTTTTTTTTTTATTTTCCATGTTGTTGATTTCTGCTCTAAGTTTTATGATCTATTTCCATCGGCCTGGTTTGGGCTCTTTTTGTTGGTCCTTTTCTAAGATCTTGAGCTGACAAGTCAAATTGTTTATGTGGGCCCTTTATTCCTTCCTGAGAAATGCTTGCAGAGCTATAAATTGTCCCCTTAACATAGCTTTAGCTGCATCCTATAGGTTCTGGTAGCTCGTGTCTTCATTCTCATTTGTTTCCAGGTATCTTTTGATTTTGTCCTTGACTTCCTTCGTGACCCACTCATTGTTCAATATTGAGTTGTTTAATTTACAGGTGTTTAATTTGGCTCTCTGTGTCTATGTGTGATTAACTTCTATCTTCATTGCATTGTGTTCTGAAAAGATTGTTGATACATTTTTCTATCTTCCTGATTATATTGAGGTATGTTTTGTGTCCCAACACGTGGTCTAGTTTGGAAAATGTTCCATGTGCTCTGGAAAAGAATGTGTATTCTTTCTTTTGGGGGCATAAAGCCCTGTATCTATTAGTCTCTCTCTTCTATTTATTCCTTCAAAGCCTGTGTTTCCTTGCTGAGTTTTATATTTGTTGATATATCCATAGGTGATAAGGCAGTATTGAAGTCTCCAACTACTATTGTGTTACTAGTAATGTCCTCTTTAAAATATGTTGGCAGTGGTTTAGGTATTTAGCTGGTCCCTCATTGAGATCATATATATATATATATATATATATATATATATGATTGTGATTTATTCCTTCTATACATATCCTTTGATTAATAAAAATGGCCTTTGATGTCCCTTCTAATCTTTTTTCTCCCTGAAGTCTATGTTGTCAGATACTAGTAAGGCCACTCAGCTATTTTGAGGGAGCTGTTTTCTTGCAAGATTGTTTTCCATCCTTTGACTTTGAGTCTGCATTTGCTTTGACTGTTCAGATATGTTTCTTGTAGGCAGCAGAATGTTGGGTTCAGTTTCTGAATCCATTTTGCCACTCTGTGTCTCTTAATTGGTGCATTTAGACCATTGACGTTCAGAGAGACTATTGTCATGGGGTTTTGTGCCATCTTTCTGTAGGGATTTGTTTTGCTTGTAGGGGTTTGTGTTGTCTTACAGTAGCCCCTTTAGTCCTTCTTTTAAGTTTGGTTTTGAGACTATGAAGTTTCTTAGCTGTTGTTTATCCACAAAATAGTCTATTGTTCCTTCGAATTTGGGTGAGCGTTTAGCTGGATAAAGTATTCTTGGAGAAGCGTTCATTTCATTGAGTTAATTTACCATGTCCCACCATTGTCTTTGGGTTTGGAGGGTTTCCTCTGATAGGTCTGCTGTAAATTTAAGGGGTGCTCCTTTTTATGTGATTTCTCTCTTTGACCTTGCTGCTTGCAGTATCTCTATCCATGGCATCCATCACTCTGACTATGATCTCTCTTGGAGTCTTTTTTTATTAAGGTCTCTTTTAGCTGGCACCCTTAAGGTTCCTAGGATCTGGATGCCTGCATTTTCCAGCTATGTGAATTTTCAGCAATGATTTCTTCAACTGTGGCTTTTTTATTGGGTTGCCTCCCTGTTCTTCTGGTACTCCAATGATTCTTATGTTATTCCTGCTCTTGCTTCTTCCTGTACTTTGTTGGCTGTCCATACCACTGTTTCTGTCAAGTCTTTCTTTAATTTACTGTATGTCTGTTCCATCTTTCCTTTGAGTTTATTGAACATCTTTAACATTTCATCTCTGAATTCTTTGAAAGATTATATTTGTGGGAATTTCCTGATGAGGCTTCATGGCCTTTTTTCTTCATCCACTACTCATGGTGGGGGGGGGAGGGGGTATCTGCACTGTTTCTTTGTGTTGCTGTGGTAGTATGAACGAGGGTCCCTTTGGTTCATTATCAATGACCAACTCTCGCTTCAAGGGAGAATTCTTGTTGGGCTTGGTCAATGATGGTCTCCCCTGCACTGCCCCCCACCCCGTCTTTTAAGAAGGCTACCTCTTCAGTACTCCTCTGTGCCTTACATGGGGTCACTAGAGTGGCTTTAGTAGATTTGTTCTTTTTCTTTGGAATTGTTCATTTCCTTGTGTTCACTTTTATTTTGATGTTTTGGGAGAGTATTTTGATTGGAATAGGCTAGTGTACTATTGGCCTAATATGATTGGGATATCCAGGATGTCCTCTTCAGAATTAGATAATAGTGGATGAGCTGTGAGTCCAAAATGCTGGGAGAGGTAGAAATAACTGCGGCCGCATGAGCAGCCTCCAGCCCGGTGGCCAGGTGGCCACGGCTACGGACCACTTTACCTGTGTATGAACAGTGGCCGCCTCAGTGCCAGCCGGGAGTTGGGGCTCACTTCAGATGTTCCTGGGGCTTGCAGGGTTTCTCCCAGCAAGGCACTCTCATGGGTCCTCAGCCGGGGAGGGAGCTTTAGCTCTTAGATTCAGTCATCGGGCCTAAGATCATCTTTTTATTCAAAGAGTTTGCAAACTATAAGGAGAGAAAACAGTCAAAAGGACTGTATTATGATTCTGTGGTTAAAGAGACTTTGGGTAGTGCCCTGCGAGTGTAGAAGAAGAATATTAATGTCAGCAAGAGGATTCTATGGAAAAAACACAGAACTGAACCTTTTATTTAGTTTCAATAGGATGCAATATCTTAAACTTTTATAGAACGTCTGATATTTAGAAGAATTTTTTAATCAGCATTTTGAATGCAGCATTTTGTTCCTAGCACATAGTTCTCTAAGCATCAGGAACATAAATGATATTATTCATTAAAAATCTAAAACTAACAAGTCATTCAGCTTCTAAGTTTTAATAGTTTAGAACACAATGAAACTCGTTTGGCAATTTCAACCTTCCAGTGTATGTTCAGACTTGTAAACAAAAAGCTCACATGGGTTGTGATTGACCACCAAAGTTCTTTAATAACCATCTGTCATGCAACATATTTCATATCCCATCTGCTGTGAAATGAGCATAAGATGAATATATGTATATGTATATATATTGTATTCCTACAGCTTTGCTGGGTAACCAGCATAGAAGTTGGCTATAAGCACAGCAGACATGATGAATTTATGTCAGAAAGCAGCAGGATACTTATTCCACAATAAAGTCATCACCATCATCAAGTTTTACATGGGAATGTTGTCATAAATAGGATGTAGCAGAATATGCAAAATTTAGTTCTCTGTTAGAATAGAAACATCAGGAAAATTGTACGTAAATTTAATTGCATTTGGTTTACTCACAATTAGGTTTATGTTTTATTATTTACCATGAGTTATAAATAATTGACCTCTTCTAGTTTTAGAAAGGACAACTAGTGATAATAAACAATTGATTTCAAAGGAGTATTACAAGAAGATAAAGAAGTCATATTTACTGAGAATGCAATAGAAAGTTGCCAGATAGTTTATATCTATATCTATATCTATATCTATATCTATATCTATATCTATATCTATATCTATATCTATCTATCTATATATATATATTACACACACACTGACTTCTTCCCCCTTTCACTTTCCCTCACTTTATTCTCTCTGTTCCTGCCCTTTTCATTCTTCTAGCTGAAACTTCTCCTTGTCTTTCAGTATACTTTGTTCCTTTATTCATCATTATCAGAATGCTGATCAGCCATTGTTAACTGCACAGATAGCTGTCCCAGATCAAGGCCACTGTCCCTGGCCTTCCTCATAGTGAGACTATGATATGTGGGAATAAGCGAAAATAAGAAATGAAATACTACAGACGTAGAGGTAGAATTCCTTAAACATTTTTGCCTCCTGCACTCCTTTCTTTGACTTAAATAAGGATACGAAGGCCAGAACCAGAGAAACTGTCTTGGAGATTGATGCAGAAACTATTATGTTTTAGATTAGTAAAAGAAGGAGATTGGGGCTGGAGATACAGCACAGAGGGGAGGCTGTTTGACTTCACACAGCTGACCAGAGTTCAATCCCTGATAGGGGCCTCTGAGAACCAACAGGAGCAATGCCTGAGTGCAGAGCTAGGAATAACCACTGAGCATCACTGGGTGCAGCTCAAAAACAGAACTGTAATAAGGAGAGAGAAGTCAGGATACCGATGACATATCTATTCTATAAGGCCTGAATCCATGTTTCAGGAAAGAACTATCTTTGAGATAATTTCATTTTGAGCTTTGGTCACTGACAGCAATACTACCACTAAAGTAGAAATGTATTAGTAGTAGCATAGGTTAGTATAAACTAATAATTATACTAATACATTTATGTTATTTATCTTACATGCTTTTAATTGATTTATACTAATACATTTGTTTTATTTTATTTATATACTATTATTTGTTTTATTAATGAAGAAAACACAATGACTCATAGATGAGAGAGGAGTGACTATATGATAATAATCTTTTGCAAGCCTATACATGTTGATTTCTATTGCAAGGTCATTTTAATTTTTGAATATTATGTGCTTACTAGATAAGGGCTGGAGCGATAGCACAGCGGGTAGGGCGTTCGCCTTACAAGCGGCCAACATGGCCGACCCGAGTTCGATTCCTCCGCCCCTCTCGGAGAGCCCGGCAAGCTACCGAGAGTATTCGATATGCCAGACACAGTAACAACAAAGTCTCCAATGGAGACGTTACTGGGCCCGCTCGAGCAAATCGACGATCAACGGGAGGGCCTTTACCTTTACCTTTACCTTTACCTTTACCTTTATCTAGATAATGATAAATATATACCCATGACTATCAAATAAGGCAAGTTTGCCTCCGAGAGAATTTTCGCCATTACTAGAGACATATTTTGCTCATCACAGAAATTTTAGGTGTTACTAATAAATATTTAGTGGGTAGAAGCGAGAAATGAAGCTATTTTTTTTTTGCTACACATAATACTATCCAAAACAAAAGGAATCTACCAATGTAAGTTTCAGTAGCACTAATTTTTAAGACATATTAACTTGAACAAGTTGCTTTGTTTATAAACTCCAAACACTTTGATAGGCTTGAATTTATCTATTCATGGAGTAAAGATTATGAATTTTTGCAGTGGCATTGAGCATAAGAAAGTTAAAACATCTTAGATGTTGAAATAAAAAGGAAAACTCACCTTCCATAGTAAGTGTTATACGACAAGTTGCCAAGATTAGCTAACTAAGCACAGATTATTCTGTCTTCTGTGCTCTCTTCCACATTTTGTTCCATCTTCAATTTGATATCATGTAGCATTGCAAAATGGCAGCCACAGCAGATATTATATATATGAAGAAGAAAATATATAATAGTTTTCTTTTTATTTCGCTGTATATTTCTATTGTCAAGAAACATATTTTAAGATAAAACCAGAAAACTTTTCCTAAAAACTTTTCGATGCACTATCTAAATGTTGTTTTTCATTTTCTTGCTTGTAAATGCCTTCTGAGGACTGGGGACAACTGTCCTCTTACAAACAGAAGTTCGGTTTGAGGACAAAGCAAAACTGTTGAAGATAGTAGAGGAAAAGAATGAAAAGAAAATCCATAATATCATTTCACTGCACAGTTAGCTAAATTTAGAAATACAATGCCACAGATACGTCCATTGTGAAAATCAGCTTTATTCTTTCCACGTATTATCTGATTTTAGTCAGTCACAAGAGAGCACCATTCCTTTCATAACATGATTTATTTTCTGGGATTGAGTGAGGGTTTCAGCCCCATTGAATACATGACTTTTCGGAAAAGGAGGATTCTTCTGGAGAAGAATCAATTGTTTTCAAAGACTCGATAGAAGAGAATTGTGATCCGTATTCTCAATGTGTTAGTTTTCCTTTCGTTTGCAACTTTCACTGGAATTCACTGAGAAGAGGCTGGGAGTTAGAGATGAATATGGCAGAAACTTGTGCTCATTGAGAACTTGTGCACATATTAATATATAGTACATTGTGCACAGTGATTGTGTCTGCCCTGGACCTTAAGTGTGCTAAGCCATGATTAGGAAATGATAGGAAATGAAAAATTTTTCATTTCTGATAGGAAATGAAAAATAAGTTAATGAAAGCAGGTATAATATATAAAAATTTTTAAAAGTTGAAAATTTTATCAAATTTCTGTCATGATGATTTATCATGGCCATCTTAACATATTCGGTCTACAGTTTGAATTAGCTTATCTTCAAAAACATTGTCTTTTTTTTTGCTTGTATAAAAATATTTGGCAAGAATATTTTTGAATGCAAGCAAATTCAAAGTGCAGAAAGTATATGCTAAAATTCTAGGAAGAAAATTAAGACAATGCAAAAAAAAAAAGAAAATAAGAAGTGTCTCTAGGCAAAGTGATGTAACTAAAACTTTGGTTATTCTTGTTCTCATGACCTTTCACACTAAAGAGGAGTCCAATTATATATGTGTGTCATACATGTGATTTATTTTAATATATGAAAGGCATTGCATAAAATTCCCAAGCAGAATACAATATAAATTACATTGAAGTTTCACTTTCTAGATAGACTACACAGAATTTGTGATGTTTGATTCAACAATTTTTTTCTCTATAGCCCGTTTTGTTCCTCTAATCATATAATATGTGTAGATTTTACTTAATCTGCTAGTCTGAGAATTGTGTGTGTGTGTGTGTGTGTGTGTGTGTGTGTGTGTGTGTTTTGGAGCCATATCCATTGCTCCCCAGAGCTTACTCCTGGCTCTGCTCTCATGGATTACTCTTGGGATGGTTCAAGCTACCATGTAGAACACAGGGAATCAAACCCAGGATGGCTGCACTCAAGGTAAATGCATTACCTTTGATACTATCTCTGGCTCCAAGACTGAAAGGTTTTTAAGGATAAGCATTGAGGACAGTTGTAATATTCTTCCTTGAAGGAAGAGGAAGTAGATAGTAGAAATAGAAAAAAATGTAAAGGCATAAGATGTAATAGCCAAAAACAGCTTATCTAGTAGGAGCATTGTAATATAGTTTTTCTCCCCTGCTAAAGTTTGTTCATCCTTGTTATAGATAATTTTGGAATAATTAAAGAAGACCAGATCTAGATAATGCTTTAGAACTTTATTCGGGGCTTTCAATTTTATTAGAAAAGAATGTGAATAGAGATAAAGTGAAGTTCTCCAAATCCCACTGCTAATAAGATTGTGGGTGCAGATAAGATACCAACATGCAAATATCCAGCTCTAGACCTTTAAAAAGTGCCGAACTCCAATCCTGGCAAGCAAAGTAGAGGGATGTATTAGAACTTATTAATATAGCTACTTCTAGAGCCTGGAGCGATAGCACAGCATGTAGGGCATTTGCTTGCACGCAGCTGACCCAGCAACCATATGGTCCCCCGAGCACTGTCAGGAGTAATTCCTGAGTACACGAGCCAGGAGTAACCCCTGTGTATAGCCGAGTGTGACCCAAAAAGCAATATATATATATGTATTTCTAAATATTTTAAATTTTCTTTATAAATATTTTCTTATATTTGAGAGTATTCGATATGCCAGACACAGTAACAACAAAGTCTCCAATGGAGACGTTACTGGGCCCGCTCGAGCAAATCGACGATCAACGGGAGGGCCTTTACCTTTACCTTACCTTAGAGTTAACCCTTGTTCCTTCCAATTCTGCCATATAATGTTCATTTCAATATTTATGAGAATCACAAAAACAGAAATTAAGTACCCACAGTTGAATGAAAGAGCTCTTCATTAAATACCTCTCTAGTGTTTTGGACAGCAGCAAAATTTCAAAACATTTAATCTGGCCTAATTAAAAGTTCTCAGTTGTCTTTTTTTCTTTTTCCTTTCTTTCATTCTTCTTTTCTCTCAGTTTTGCAGAGGGAGGTTTGAGATCTATTTTAACCTAATTATTTTTGACAGGCCAACTGTACCAAACAGGATGAAATTATAACCTTTTTCAGTTAATTGTTGTGATTATCTACTTAGCATAATGTGCTTGCCTGTCACATTAAGGAGACGCCTGCTGTGGGAATGCAGCTGGTAGTTAGGTATGAAGGGTGTGCCTTCAGATTCACTAAAAAAGAAACGGAAACATGGATGCTTCAGGAAATAGAACAGAAGATCAGCACCTGGGTAACTGATCAATACATTAAAATAAACTGCAGATAAATGAATCACTAGACACACAGTCTGACAATTTGATATCTTAAGAACCAGAAGGAGAACAGTGAGCTAGAGATTTGGGGGCACATCCTAAAGGAATTCTGTAAGGAGGAAGCTTTCTGACTTAGGATGGGAATGAAAAGTCATGCTCTCCATGAAGGAATTTGCTGGAGAACATCAAAGAAATAACTTCTTTTTAAGGGTAGTCGTGAAGTGGTCTTTCAGTGCAGGGGAATAAGAACATAAAAAAGGAACAAAAGCTATGGGTTAAAAAATTATATTGACATCATTTGGTGAAGGGATCTTTGAGACATTATTGCGATTATATGAATTTCATCCACAGACGACTTTGTCTTTTATTTTGATCCTGACCAGCTACTTCGATGGAGGACAATTGGGACATCCATTATTAATTATTTTTTTCATGAAAGGATAATAATGTCCACATTACAATTTCAATTTCTATTAGCTAAGGACAAGGAGAATCAGGATTCATGATTATATATAGGTCCAGAACCAGGAAATTTCTTGTCTAAAGCTCTCTTGGTGTTTGCTGTGAGAACGAGAGGCTTCTTTTTATGGGTCCACCCTTGAAACTGTAACCTTATTCTAATTGGCTTCAATATTATGCATAACTCAAAGATAATTAAAGTGTGTTCAAGACTTTAGAGAGGGTACCAAAAGTCAAACCCTTACTTAGGGCTTCCTGATATATTGCCTCCATGGTGTGTGACCTCAGAAAATGTCAGTATAATATCTTTTGGATTTAATAACCCAATGACCTTGTCTAATTTCTTTAAAATACTTGCTAAAGTTGTTGCCTTCCTATTTTCTAATATTTAGATATTGGTGTCCTTTTCATTCGGTAAAGAACTGAAAAGGAGGTTAAAATAATAAGTACTAAATGTCTCACATTTAAAGAGAAATGAGGACTTATCACATATCAGACAAAGTGGATATATTTCATACTCTCACAGAAAGAAATGATTCAGCTATTCACAATAAGTGTATTCTTATTCATTATATACCACATATTGCATTATTCACTTATTGTACTTGTTTTGCAAGTCTTATGTTCACATAATAAGAATCAATCTGAGGCTTTGTATTTTGTGTGTCTAGTATATGCTAATTTAATTCATTAAACTCATTTAGGTATGTTGATAATAAAGTTCAATGGGATCATTAAGCTAAATTTAGTCCTGCCAGATTGCTTCAATAAAATGTCAGCTTGGCTATGAGAGGTTTAGTATGGGAAAGTGAGATTAGGTCTAGGAGGCAAGGAAATTATAATGATTGAGAATGTGGACTTCGGAGCTAAGAGGATTGAATTTGTGTCCCTGGTATGCCGGTTGTTTGATTTAAAGTCATTTAACATATTTTTATACCTCAGTTTCCTCATCACTGTGGTTGGGGCCATAAGAATGTTTATCCAGAGGTATGTTTTAGAATTCTATCAGACAATACAAATTAAAGGCTTAGAAAAGTAATTGGACCAAAATTACCACCATCAGTAATTTTCTGGTTACTGAATATAGTGGTCTTGTTTTTAGACTATTTTAAAATTTAATTTTGTACTCGATAAGGCCAACTCTATGATTCTCCTTGGTGATACCTGACCTTTAGATGAGGTATCGGGGCGCGGGTTTGAGGGAATTAAATAGTTAAGCATTACTTTGAGCCTGGGAGAAGCTGTACATTATTATGAGTCCATGATTATGTCATCCTAATATTCTTTGAGGACTGTCCTTTTGTCAGATAGTGTTTGTTATTATCTTGTTCCAAGCCTGTCTTTTTATACTCTTTATCAATGAAGACAGAAGTCTGCTTATTACATTTCGGTCTCTTTCCTGACAGATTCAGCTAGGTTCTGCCAATGGGAATTACTTAAAGGAAGATAGGAGGAGAAAAGAAGTTGTCTCCAGTTAGTGATGGCAGTAGAAATGGTGGTAGTGTCAGAATGTTAGTGTCCAACAGCATTGCTATATATGAGATTGGGCTCAGTCATATTTTCAACACAAAAATAAATTGCATGAGAAAGTGAGTCAGGCCTGCTAGCAACCCTTCTATGTGGAAGTCGCTGGTTATATCACTTTTACCTCATTATTCTGAAGTAACTGGCGAGATAGAATGAGATCATTTCTGACATCAGGTGGAAGACAACACCTTGTGGTTGGGCTGTTTGCCTATAAGCTATTAGATTTACTTTGATACTGCGATGCCTATATTATGCTGTTTCTTACCCAGCAAGAATCCAAAAGCCAGGAATCAAGAGTGGAAAAAGAATGATGCAGGCCACTAAAGCAGCTAACAATACACTTCCAAGTGTTTGTTTTCCATTCACACAAATTTGAATTTTTTCAAAAGGAGTTTTAGTACTCGAAAGAAATCTTCAAAGGATCATTATTTTCAATGACTTTGCTATTTGGTTATCTTGAGCTTCTCATATTATTGAATTGAGAGGCAAATAATGGGCTTATGTACAATATGAGGTTTATTTATGTACTGAGTGGAAGTACAATATTGCTAATAGAGGCAGGAGAACCAAGAAAACCTGGGGTTTCTTTGAGATGCTGCCTACTATTTTAATGCACAGTAGTAAACGTTCATGGCAGATGATAAAAATGAAGGACAATGGAAATCAAAATCTTGAGGGATTAATGTTTAGATCCAGTACCATTTCCTCTTGATCAAAATAATATGTGAAATAATGGCTGGGACAATGGGAGTAGGATCTAGGTCATAGCTTATGGAAGGTATATCAACAATATACTCACTCACGACTTCAGAAATGAACTGTGACAACTACTGTTATTTTCTTATTTATTTCCTAAATACATATTTTATTATTTTCCCTTCTTGTTTTTCTATTGTAAGAAGTGTTGCAGTTATGTCTTTAGTAAAAGTAATAAGTAGGCTTGAGCTTAAACATGAAATTAATATTATCCAGTGACTCATTTGACTTGATGCCTGCCCTTCTGAGAAAAACTAATGAATACATAATATTATTTATGAAAGGAAGCTGCATCTTGTGGTTTGGAGAATGAAGTTGGTGGGCCCCGCATGGGTGACTTATGTGACGCAGAGAGGAGAGAGGTGGCTACTTTCTGCTAATCCACGTCTGCCACTCTGTACTGGCTGAGAAGTCTAGGACTCCTTGCAGGAAAGAAAAGCCAGTATTAGGCTGGCTCAGGAGTACACAGACAGTAAAGTAAATTTTAATTTGGATTTTTATTTTAAATTTTTATTTGGAGGTTTCGAGAAAACATGAGAAGTTAAGAGAAAGAAAGAGAGCATTTTTTGTCTTTGTCTTTGAGAGAGGGAAAGAAAGAGATAGTAACACACTTAAGAGAGAACACAGGCTGCTCCAAAGGCAGGACACTCAGGACCCATCTCAAGAGGAAAGATGTGAACAACACATGTGCTCAGATACCACATGTGCTTGGCCACTGGACACATGCAGCACATTGGCTCAGGCAGCTTATATGCACACTTCCTTTGTTCAAGATGCTTTTTATAAGCTTTTTCCCAGGTTGGTACTTGTGGTACTTCTATCTAGATTAGAATCCATTGTTAGTATGGTTGCCAAGGGGATATATTTTGGTTTGGTTCATGGTCTTCTTTGAAATTCCTTTCCTTGGCCTTTATTCAAACTGGAGCTTCTCTCAGATTGGAATTCCTAGGAATTAATAAAACCAATAGCCCCATGGCTGCAAAACGGCCATCTTGCAGACAAGGAACCAATTCCTAGGAATTCCATTGCCATGGGAGTCATTCCCTACCTGCCTACATCGGAAAACTACTGTTATTAAAGTTGTTGTTTGGAAGTTTAAGTACAGAAGGAATGGGAAGTATGTGAATGCTCTCATGTTCATATCCACCCTTTTATATACTTTTCTTGCCTATCAGAGCTGGAACCTAGAAACTATGTCTAATTCCTCTTGCCAGCTGTCTTCTGTTACGCCCGTTGCTCAGTTTCTCAAAGACCACCAAGGAACCAACTCTGATGAAAACACATGAGGGTCTTTATTGCAAGCTCAAGCTTGGTCTCCCAGGTAACACAGATGCAACAGGTCACAGACGAAATCTCTGAACCCTTCAGGAGCAAGGTTTCTATAGGGTTTACAGTGGGAAATAGGGAATTTAAACAGCATTATTACAGGATTGGTTTATCTTTACAATTTGAAGAGTGCAGCACTGCATGATAGGCTACATTCAACCTTACACCATCGCTAGCACTGCATGTAATGTAGGATCATGTTTTGTGCGCCCCTGGCAAGGAGGTCCTGATAAGCTGTGGCCAGGGAAGTTAAGGTTTTAGGCACACTGTGGTATCTCTAGATATGGGCCTTTTGTTCTTCGAATGGGTTGTTAAAAGTTTTGGTCAATCCAGGTCTATGCTGCCTTTTTACTTTTCAAGCCTGTCATGGGGTAGTGAAGGTCCCTCAGCTTCCTGACACGTTCAGTCAATGGAGTGGCACTAGAAGTTAAGAGAAAGAGACAGCATTTTTTTGGTCTTTGCCTTGCTTTTTACTTTAACAGTGGCACCAGCAGAGAAAACAATGGTGATGGTGCCAATGGTAACTACCAGGTTATAAGCTTTGGTTCCAGATAAAGAAATAAATCTAGATAAAGAAGCACTTTCTATGATAATAAATTGACTCAGAGACAGAGAATTCCTGTAACTTCAGACCTTTCAAAGGCAGTAACTACCTTCACTTCTGATTTTAGATTTAAAATAATCTTCTCCTTTATGCTTCCAGGTTATTTACTTCCTTCTAATGAAGTTCTATTAAATTCAAATTTTAAATCTCTCAGAAATTTTCATTTTAGACTGAACTAATACTACTTTATATACAGAATTTTTTTTGTTTCTGCCATTCTCTTACCATGTTGGTTAGTTGATTTAAGACAGTCACGCCTCAAGGTCACAACAATAGTGGGGACATGTAGAAGATATCTTAGTCCTACATAATTCATTATCAATTTTTTTCCCTCCAGAAGTGATCCTTGAGAGCTGAGCCAGGAGTAAGCCCTGAGTACTTCCAAGTGTTGTCCCAAGACAAAACAAAGCAAAACAAATAAAAAAAATCAATTCTGGACCTTCACCACACAATGGAGCTTCTTATAATATAATAGAGTTATGTTCTTTATGACTAAAATTTAGAGGTCTAAGGACAGCTTGATCATATTCAATCTTCAGCAGAGAGTAAAGATACTGCACATCACAAACTCATGCTCCTTTCCTTATTTTCGTCAGTCCTCAAGATTCTTGTGGATGGCAAGACCCATAGTACAACAAACAGAAACAGGGTTGGTGCCTCTGACTACCACAATAAACATCATCTGAGAGAAGGTTAGAAATAAAAACATTCAAGCCCTCCAGTCAGAAACTGGGGCAGGAACCCAAGAATCTGTTGTAACAAATTCACCAGGTATTTGTAGTGCAAATCTGCCTGCATCTGGCTCCTGGCTCCTTTACTCCAGCTGGAAATTTACATTCTTTGATTATATTAGTACTCTTTTTGTCTTGTTTCAGAATATATTTTTGACATAGAACTTCAGACAGGCATCTCCAATTTATTTTGAAATAAAATATTAGTCTAAGAGTATCCTTCCTCCTTCTCATATCAAAATTTTGAATTTCGCTAAAGTTTTCTTCTTCTTTTTAAAAAAGGACTGGAGGGTATTAACCTTTACGGGGATTGGAGGGATAATACCATGGCTAGGGCTCTTGCCTTTCTTGCAGCTCACCTGGGTTTAATCCCCAGCGTCCTGTGTCCTCCCCTAGGTCACGCTTAGAGTTTCCTGAATGCAGAACCAGGAGTTAACCTTGAGTACTGTCACCAGGTATGACCCCATAAACAAGGAAATAAAAATAATTACTTGTAGTTTAAAATAGTATTCCTTGTAATTCATAATTTTTTGCAACAAGCTTCCATAAGAGACAGATTTAAAAAAAACAGATTTTTGGCTCTTAAAATAGTCTTTTTTTGTTAACACTCGTTCCTTCTATTATAAATGCATATATAAAAACATTGAAATTCATTAGCCAAAGGGTCTCTATAATGGTAAAATTTAGGACAGTGTGGATGGCAAGTTAAATAAATTATTTGGGTTAGGAAAGATTTAACAGTGGCTTGCAAATCACAGTGAAACAAGTAACAGTTTATTATGTCTAACCATAAATTGTACTTTTGGTCTGTTGCCTTGGGGAAATCTGAGACATAAATTTATTTGTGGTAAATCCATTTCGGTTGATTTGGGGATTCTGATAGAGACAGTATTTGAATTCACAGAGAAGGAATCTCATTTTCCCATAGGTAAACAGTTCTTGAGATAAAGTCATTATACATGTGGCTTATTTACTATCAATATATACCCCCTTCATTAGGAGGTGATGGGGTCAACTTCAGGACAGCGTTAGTCAGGCACACATTAGAAAAAGGAATAATGGTTCCTGCAACAGGCCAGTTCTAATGAATAAAACTGAAGTAATTCCTTTCTTATTGCGAGACAGGATTCATGCTTCCAGGACACACAGTTTTCCTGATAGACATGAGAACTGTGCAGCGAGGTGGCTTAGAAACCAGTCTTAAACTATGTGGAAAACTGGTCATCCTCACAGCAATTTTACCTATATTGTTGGTATTCGTTCAAATGAATGGATATTGGACTACTGCTGATGTGGTGAAAACAAAATTCTCATTGCTTTCATAGGAATGCATTAACAGAATTTTTTTAAGGTGGTGAATTTGATTAGACAAATCAAAATCCTTTTAAATTTTAACTTTGACCCAGTAATTCAATGCATTATAATCTGCCGTAATTTTACGACGAGGTCTGAGTAAATATTTACATGCAAAAAGGGTTTTATTTAGGCTTCTCCATAGTTCTGAGGAAGTGATCCATGCTGTGCTTTAAGAATACTTGATACAGAGATGGGGACTTGATAGTTCAGAACTATAGTATGGCAACTTGATGCTTCTTAGGCCTGATCATGCCGTGGACCACCAGAATCATTATCTGATGGGATTCAGGGGCCTCCAATGCTATATTGGTGCTTCCAGGGATCAAATTTTGGCCATTATGCTTACAATGGTGAAAGCATCAGTCCTTTATTTATTTTTAATTTTTTGCTTTTTAGGTCACACCTGGCAATGCACAGGGGTTAGTCCTGGCTCATGCACTCAGAAATTACTCCTGGCCATGCTTGGGGGACCATATGGGATACTGGGAATCAAACCCAGGTTGGCCACATGAAAGGCAAATGCCCTACCTGCCATGCTATCACTCTATCCACATTGCATCAGCCCTTTAAAATATCCTTTGGCTTTAAGCAAGATTTTTTAATTTGTTTTGTTTGCTTTTTGCTTTGTGTGTGGGAGTAGGGGTGCTGGACCACAACCAGTTGAGCTTAAGGTTTACCCCTGGCTTTGTGCTCAGGGATCACTCTTAGAGAACCTAGGAGATAAAATCTTGAGCTGTCTAATGTGCAGGGGGATCGGGCATAGAATCTTGGTTGCAACACGCCAGGCAAGTGCAAGCTCCTTACCTTCTGTACTGTCTCTCTGGCTCCAAGAAGGATTTTTTTTTTATTGAATCACCATGATATACAGTTGTTACAAAGCTTCGTGTTTGAGTTTCAGTCATACAATGATCAAACATCCATCCCTTCAACAGTGGACATTTTCTACCACTAATGAACCCATTATCTCCCACCCATCCCAACCTTTCCTCTACCTCTATGGCAGACAATTTCTCCCAATATTCTCTCTCTCTCTCTTTCTCTCTCTCTCTCTCTCTCTCTCTCTCTTTCTCTCTCTCTCTCTCTCTCTCTCTCTCTCTCCTTTTGATCATTTTGAATTGCAATATAGAAACTGAGAGGCTATCATGTTTGGTCCTTATCTACTTTCAGCACACATCTCCTATCCTAAATGATCCCTCGAATCATCATTGACTTAGTGTTCCCTTCTCTAGTCCAGTTGAAGAAGGGTAGCACTGTAGCACCATCCTCCCGTTGTTCATCGATTTGCTTGAGTGGGCCAAGTAATGTCTTCATTGTGAGACTTGTTGCTACTGTGTTTGGCATATGGAATACATGATGGGTAGCTTGCCAGGCTTTGCTGTGTGGGCGAGATACTCTTGGTAGCTTGCTGGGCTCTCTGAGACGGGTGGAGGAATCGAAGACGGGTTGGCCTGGTCAGTCACATGCAAGGCAAATGCCCCACCCACTGTGCTATCACTCCAGCACGAAGAAGGGTATTTTTTAACAAAAAAAAAAAATTAAAAATAGCTCTAGGACCCTGGGCTTCCCACCATCCCTGAGCCTCTAATTGTTCGTCCCCAATGCCATGCTCAGTCTTCTTCTCCTCCCAGGTTGTATCTACCCCCTCACATACCAGGTACCCGTAGGGGCATGGCCCCTGCAGAAGTGAGCGTGGACTAATTTTGGACCAGCTGATGCTCATGCAGCTGCAGGTAAATTACTCATACTCAACAATCTCGTGTAAAATCTCAGTTTCCATATCACCACACCAACATGAAGAAACAACACAAATCCCCACCACAAGGAGAGGACAATGAAAAGAGCCCAGATGCCTCATTAGGGGTTACTCACTTAAGGGATCTCTCTGAGAAAGTATTCAGATATGAAGTAACGAAGATGTTCAATGAACTTAATGAAACAGTGAGACAGATATCCAGTAAATTAAAGGAGGATAAGAAAGAAACAATCGAGAAAATACAGGAAGAAACGAGAACAGAAATTGGAAAGCTATGCACAGAAATGTCAGAAATAAAAGATTCAGTAGATGAAATAAAAAACTCAGCGTGTCCTTTCAACAGCAGGATGGTTATAGTTGATGATAGAATCAGTGAGATGGAAGATGAGCTGCAGGAAGCCTACAAGCAAGAATGAACAATGGCAAGAGACCTTAAAGCAGCTCTAGAGCAAATCAGAGTTCTAGGGCATGATTCCAAGAGGAACAACATTGGAATCATTGGAGTACCAGAAGGTCAGGGAAACAGTCCCAATGGAAAAAACACGCTTAAACAAATCATTGCTGAAAAGTTCCCAGAGCTCGAAAATGCAGGCATCCAGATTCCAGGAGCCCAGAGGGTGCCAGCTAAATGAGATCCTAACAAAAACACTCCAAGACATATCATAGTTAGAATGATGGATGCCACAAATAGAGACACAATACCGCAAGCAGCAAGGTCAAAGAGGGAAATCACATAAAAAAGAACACCCCTTAGATTCACAGCAGACCTATTAGAGGAAACCCTCCAAACCTGTGGCAGTGGTGGGATATAGTGAAAAAATTCACTGAAATGAAACGCTTCACCAAAAATACTCTATCTGGCTAAACTCTCACTCAAACTCGAAGGAATGGTACACAATTTTCTGGATAAACAACAGCTCAGGAACTTCATAGACTCAAAACCAAATCTAAAAGAAGCTTTAAAGGGGCTACTGTAAGACAAGACAAACCCTACAAGCACAACAGACCCTTACAGAAAGATGACACAAAACCCCATAAAAATAATCTCTCTCAATGTCAACGGTCTAAATTCACCAGTTAAGAGACACAGAGTGGCAAAATGGATTCAGAGACAGAACCTAACATTCTGCTGCCTATAAGAAACACATCTGAATAATCAGAACAAACACAGACTCAAAGTCTGTGATGGCAAACAACCCTGCAAGCAAACAACCCCCTCAAAAGAGCTGGGGTGGCCTTACTAGTATAGGACAACATAGATTTCAGGTTGAAAAAGATTAGAAAGGATAGTTTTGTATAGTAAAGTACAGGCTATAAAATCAATAAACAAAAGTTCATGGTTTTCCTATATGCAAATAATGAGAGAGAAGAAAGTGACATGAAAAAATAATCCTGTTTAAAATTTGCCCCAGAAAATCAAGTACCTAGGAATCAGCTTAACTTAGGACATAAAAGTTCTGTACCAAGAAAACTACCAAACACTACTTCAGGAAATAAAAGAGGACACAAGGAAATGGAGAGATATCCCCCGATTATGAAGGGAGAATTAACACTGTCAAAATGGCAATACTCCCAAAGTATTCTACAAATTCAATGCAATTCCTATAACGATACCCATGACATTCTTCAAAGAAATGTGGCAAACACTCTTGAAATTCATATGGAACAATAAGTATCTACGAATAGCTAAAACAATTCTTGGGAAAAAGACGTGGGGAGGCATTACCCTCCCCAACCTCAAACTCTACTACAAAGCAGCAATAATTAAAACAGCGTGGTACTGGGACAAAGGCAGAGCCACGGACCAATGGAACAGGGTTGAATATACTGACATCTCCCCCCCCCCCAAACATACGATCATCTAATCTTTGATAAGGGAGCAAGAAATGTGAAGTAAAGCAAGGAAGGCCTCTTTAACAAATTGTGCTGTCAAAACTGGACAGCTACATGCAAAAAATCGGGCTGAGATCGCAACCTAACACCATGAATAAAAGTAAGATCAAAATGGATTAGAGACCTCACCATCAGACTGGAATCCATAAGTACATTGAAGATAAGTTTGGCAAAACCCTCCACGGCATTGAAGCGAGTGGTATCTTCAAAGATGACTTGCCACTGGCCAAGCAAGTGAAAACAGAGATAGACAAATGGGACTATCTTAAACTAAGAAGATTCTGCAACTCAAAAGAAACAGTGACCAAATTACAAAGACATTCTACAGAATGGGAAAGGATATTCGCCCAATACCCATCTGACAAGTAGTTGATTTCAAGGATATACAAATTACCAGTTTAACTCCACAAGAAGAAAACATCCAACCACATCAAAAAATGGGGCTACAAAATGAACGGAAACGTTCTCAAAGAAGAAATCCAAATGGCAAAAAGTCACATGAGAAAATGCTGTACAGCATTAATCATTGGGGAGATGCAGATCAAAGCCACAACAAGACATCATCTCACTCCACAGAGACTGGCTCACATCCAAAAGAACAAAAGTAACTGGTGCTGGCATGGATGTGGCAAGAAAGGGACCCTTCTTCACTGCTGGTGGGAATGCCGACTAGTTCAGCCCTTTTGAAAAAAAGTGTGTACTATTCTCAAAAAATTAGAAATTGAGCTCCCATTGACCCAGCAATACCACTGATGGGAATTTATCTCGGAGAGGCAAAAGAATACAATTGAAATGACATCTGCACTTGTATGTTCATTGCTGCACTGTTCACAATAGCCAAAATTTTGAAAAAACCCGAGTGTCCGAGACAGATGAGTGGTTAAAGAAACTTTGGTCCATCTACACAATAGAATACTATGCAGCTGTTAGAAAATATGAAGTCATGAAATTTACATAACAGTGGTCTACATGGAAAGTATCACGATAAGTGAAATGAGCCAGAAAGTGAGGGACAGATGTAGAAAGACTGCACTCATCTGGGGGAATATAAAGTAACAGAATGGGAGTTTAACACCCAAGAATAGTTGAGATAAGTACCAGGAGGTCTGCTCCAGGGCTTGGAAGCTGGCAGCATATGCTAGGGGAAAAGGGAGCTCAGATAAAGAAGGGAGCACCAAATAAAGGATGTTTGGAGGACTCGCTCGGGATGGGAGATGCATGCTGAAAGTAGACTATAGACCGAACACGATAGCCACTCAATACCTCTATTGCAAACTACAAGGCTCTGAAGGAAAGAGTGAGCAAAATGGAATGCCCAACCACAGAGCCCGGGATTGGGGGGTGATGGATGTGGGGGTGGGAGGGCTATTAGGATCATTGGTGGTGGACAACGGGCACTGGTGGAGGAATGGGTACTTGGTCATTGTATAACTGAAACCCAAGCACTAAAGTTTGTAAGTCTATAACTGTACCTCATGGTGTTTCACTAATTAAAAATAGCTAACTTTAATGTCTATTAAAAATGACTAAATAATGATGTTAATGAGATAATCATTATATGATAATCAATAACCTACAAAATGATTATATAACATGAGAGAAAATCAGGATAAGGTACCTATATAATCTCTATTTATACATACACTCATACATAATAAAATGAAGGAAAATAAAGTGCATGAAAATGTTAACAATAATTTGCCTCAAATCATAGCCTTTTTATTCTTAATTATATCATCCCCTCTATATTTCCTACTTACAGAAAATCAAAAATAAACCAGAGTATTTTATTTAAAAATTTAATAAAATTTTCCAAGAATTCCGTTTAGTTCAATATTTAATTTATTTATAATTTTTAGACTAATAGTTATTTAGTGCATATTATGTATCAAACTGTTATACATAAGCAAACATGCACTGATTAGTCAAATAATCTGAGGTAATGGTATTATTGAAACAAATTTAGGATATAGCAGTGATAGTGTGGCATTTGTGTGTATTTATCCAATTTGAGGAAGGGGAAGCAAGGCCTTTATAAAGAGAATTAAAAAAATAAGAAAGCTCTATCAAGAAAATTTTTCTTACACGTAGAGAACAAGAAGTACGAAGGCCCTTGGATTGAAAATAGGTTTAGAATTTTTTACATTTTACTTATAGCACATATTACAAAAAGCGAACAAAGCAAGAAAATAAAAATGAAGTGGAATCATAAAATATAGGACCTAGTAGATCATTAAAAAATACAACTTAGGTTTTCCTCTATGTGAAAATTTTGAAAATTCTAAACAGAAAAATTACATAATCATATTTCAAAAGGATTACTCTGACCATATCTTTATCTAATAGAATATGCTAGTAGAATAAGTTGACTATAAATGGGGCCAAGGTGAAATAAAGAAGACTATTAGGAGACTTGCAATGTAATTAAAGTGAAAAAAAATGATAGTTTTTTCCTAAGGTAATAGTAAAAGAGGAAGGAGATGCAGTTAATTTCTGGATGTATTCAAATACAGATTTAAGGTTTGTTTGTTCATTTGTTTGCTTATTTGTTTGTTTTTATGGAATGGTAACGAGGTACAAAAGTTAAATCAGTGCTTGACAAGAGATGGACAGAGAATCAAGAATTTGATTCATTTTAAGTACCTATTAAGTAGCAACTGTGTTTCTCAAACTTTTCTGATGCTGGACTCCAGCCTTCTTTGGTTCTTGCTGCCTCCCTATTCTACAAGTAGGTTCCATGACCCCCCCCTCCTCATTTATGCAATTTTTACTTGTGGTTCCCTAAGAATATCCTGGGACACCATAGAGTGCTATATGGCCCTCATTTGAGAAATGCTGTATTAGATATTCTGCAGGACATATATAGTAGTAGACTGAAAACATCTGAAGTACATGGAAACAGATGTGACCATATAGAGCTGTTTCAACTCTACAAAGTACTTTTACAGAGTTAGGGCTTAATGATCTAAACTCGGGTATTGAATATAGATGGGGGACATGTCTAAAGAACGATCTTTGGGTTTCCTAAAGTTAGAAGTTAGTCAGGCAAAAAGAGCTATCAAAGGAGATAGCATCTGCTGCCTATGTGAAGCAGTTTTCTGAGTAAAGATTCTTGAGTTTTAATGCACATACAAATTATCTGAGCATCTGGTTAAAAGGCAAATTCTGATACTTTGATTCTGAATTGTTTGTGATTCTGCATCTATAACGGTGAAAGCTCCCAGGCAAGTCGATTCTGCTGACCTTTGTGCAACACGAAGAAAAGAAGCAAGGACAAAGGCAAAAGTCGATGTAAATTACCTGGAAAACAATTGTGCATCTCTCGAAATTCCCAACATTCCAAATGAAATCTATGATTATTTTAAAGTGAGATTTGTAAGCATGTCTGTAGGAAATTTTTAAATACCTGGCTATTTGGGTTTAGATATGGAGCAGACATGAAGATTGAGATTTAAGCTGGGTTGTATTTTGAAAATGAGCAAGAGGGAGAGAGAGAGAAAGAGAAAGAGAGAGAGAGAGGAGAGACAGAGAGGAGAGACAGAGACAGAGACAGAGAGAGACCGAGACAGAGAAAGAGAGACAGAGACAGAGATACAGAGAGGTAGAGAAAGAGACAGAGATACAGAGACAGAGAGAGACAGAGAGAGACAGAAACAGAGAGACAGAGAGACAGAAAGTCTTTTCTGTTCTCTTGCCTTTTGAGAATCTATTTCTCTATGACACCGATAACAACTTTAAGCTTACAAAGGATTACTTCCCATTTCTGTAAAAAATGTATAATATGTATTATTATAAAAATAATATGTATTTTTATGTAAAAAATATATATTCTATGCCAATGCTGTTTAGACTGTATAGGCTCTATACTCTGGCTGAGTCAAGGAGACAGAATGATCCACATACTGACTTTACAGGTGGCCTCCAGAGGAGTCATCTCATGTTTACATAACAAAACCAAAGTGATTCAGCTGAAAAGGCATAACTTTGATGGAAAAGGGAACATTTCCACTAAACAACTTAGAAGAGAAATGGGGAATATTTTTAATAATGTTATAAAACAGTTCACGCCCACCGCCCACTGTCTTTCCTTATAGCAGTTCTCTGTGGATATCAGGGTCATTGATCCTAGTGGTTTTTTCTTTTTTGGATTTTAGTACATGGTTCATTCCTTTTCCTCTCAAAATTTCTGACCCAGTGCTGAGTGATATTAATTACAAAAAATACAGTTTTAATATCTTCCTCTTAGCTGACTTGATCATCATTCTACCTTAGTCATCTACTTCCATTTCCATAATTTAAACCTTGACATCACTGTAATTGCAATCTCTACAAAATCTCCAGCATGCTGTTCTTTCATTAACATCTTCAATCTTTTTCTCCCAGTCCCTCTCACCTCCTAACATTCCTCTAATCCACAGGAACCTTTTAATCCGCTAAGAAATATTTTTATTGTTAATTGGTCATTTCTATATCTTCTGTTATTTCACTATTCTTATATTTTACAGGCAAAATTTACTCACATCTGAACAAGGGATAAAGGAATGCCATTATGCGGTGCAGGAACCAATAATATAAGATTGAGATTTGTGGTAAGCTTTTTCTGTAAAGGGTAAGCTAGAAACTGTTTTAGACTTAACCTGAGACAAATTTAAGGATATTATGTGGATACTTATGTCATTATTTAAAATAAATAAAAAGAAATATTAGTTTCTAAAACAGCAGATCTGTAAGTTTTATTACAGATTGGTATTTTCCAATCCTTTTATAGTATATGAAGGCTTTAGGACTTCTCTTATTTTCAGAAACAGGAATAATGTCTAATTATCACAATATATACTACTGTAAAGACTATTTCTGCTACTTTATCTAAGAATTACACTTCCACATCCATTAGTGTAATTTCCATGACTGCAGTAAACAATGCTAGGAATACTATCATTCTTTTAATACCATCATTTCAAAGAAATTACTAATACAAAAGGCAATTTCTGTTCATTTACATAGAATTATATTTATCATTCTTGGACATAATAAAGAGCTCACCAAAGAACACACAAACTCTAGATAATGCAAAATTTAATAAATAGGGATGATATGACACATAGCTTGTATGAAAGAGAAATAGTGTATGCATCAGGTTATTTCACTTATTAAAATTAGGAAGATAGCAGGCATACCATAATGTAAAGAGGCAGAGCTGATGATGTCATAGGCTGGGTCCTTGGTGGTTGGGATGGGGGAAGGTATAAGAGACTATGTGAGGTATAAGGTATGTGAGGGAAGAAGGTCCTCTATTAACATTTCATCATTACCTAAATCTGTCAGTGCAGACAGGTCATTAACTTCTACCCCTTCTTCTACATTTGTCTATCTCCATATTAAAGGTTGAAGTTTGTCTTCTCCTGAGACTGACATAGTTGATAAGGGAGACTTAAATAGAACAGTCTGATTGACAGTTCAGCTGCATGCAGTTTTCAATCATAAAGTTATATGCAAGCACTTAAGACATCCTAATACATGCCCCAAACCTCCTAGCCCTTTCAAAATTATAGTCACTCTTCTCTAAAAATAATTGCAGTACTGTGTTTCATCATGAAAATCTCAGATAAGTGTGTCAAATGCCTCAGGTTCAGTTCCTGGATAACTTCACTTTGTAGCTGTGTACATTCACAATGCCCAATTTTATGCGAAGTGTGTAACACTCTTGTAGTCCTCTTAAACTCTTTTTCATTCCTTGGGACATATCTTTTTAACAGATGCACAAACTGCATCAAGATAAAGCTTTGGTGCTCACAGACACAGTTCAAAACTATGGCAGCTGGAGCTGAGTTGCTAAGTGTAGTTCTTCAGGAAGGAGCTTTGCAGGGCTGCTGGCTGCTCAGGCTGCCTGCTGTCTTTCAAATCAGTTACTGCAAAACACATACTGAACACTATTTCTGGCGTGCAGTTTTTGATACAAAAGTGAAAACCCTCTTCAGTTTTCTTTCACTGTGGAAAAAACAGGTTTTAATGTAGATCATTTATAAAGCAAAGTATCATAACTGGAAATTTCAAATAGCGGGGGTTGGGGGGTAACTGGGACTGCTAGTGCCAGCTGCCACTTCTGAGTGTTTTGCTTGCACTTGTTTATGCTTTGCTAAATACCGTAAAAACAATTATTCATACTTTGCCCTAACCTAGTGAAGGTTGAAGTTTTATTTTCCTTGAAGATTTCAGGATATTATAGATTAAAAGAATTATATTGCCATGACCAACACATGCCAACAGCACTTGCCTTTCCATGTCATGTCATACCCCAAAGTTACACGGTGTTTCTTTTTTAATGCTTGCCCCCTTTGGTAGACAATGCTTTCATTTAAAAAATTCCCTGTGCAGAAATACTGGTGATGAGAAAGCCAATATATATAATTGGCTTTAAATGTGGTGAATCCTGTGCCTATTTCAATTCAAAGTGTTCATCTGCCCTGCTTTTTGACCCTTGCTCTCAATGCCCTCAAAACGGTTGGCACCAGGCCTGAAACGGCTGCCCTGATTTTAGTTTGATCTTATGAAGTTAGTACGTGAGATTTTAAATATATAAAAATCAATGGGCAGCCTAGGAAAAATAGGACTCATCAAGTGAAAGGTATATGACCTCAATTTCTTTAATCCATTTGAAGTTGACTTTGTTTTCCTATCGGAAGTTTTAAAGTACTGAATCTGAAACAGATGGGGACACTTATATTGGAGCTAGATAATGCAGTTGAGCTGATTGACCTGCTTTGAAGAAAATATAGTTAATTGAGTGATATGATGACATCTATGGAAGATGAATATTCAAGCAAATAAGACAAAGTACCAAAACTTATGTTAACATTATGCTGTTCATGTTTACTTTATATGCAATTAAGAACAAAAGCAATGAAGTAATATTGTTAATAATATGGTCACTGGTTTATTTTGTTGAAAATTATTTTCTGGGTTTTATTTGATTTTTATATATCTTTGAACAAGAAATATTTTATAGTGTTTGATTGTGTGGATGCTATGTAAGAATATCTATATACCTGTGATTGCTCCCTTTTGATTGGTTGTTTAATTCTAATTTTAAATTATACACAAGGCTAAGATGCACATATTATTTTGTGTTCAAATTTTCAGTCATGTAATTATTTCTTTCAAACAGTTTCCTATAGATTAGTTTCTGATTAGATCTTAAAAGTCAATAACTTCTTCAAGACCTACGTAATCACCAAACTACAATTATTACCAGTAGAGACTTCCTTGAAATTCAAAGAAAGTAATGCAGGAAAGAGACATTTTTTCATTAGTTTCATTTGATTAGTGCTTAGGAATAAAGTTAAGGGTGTGCATGGGGTAAAGGTGTGGTTTTAATAAATAAATAATAAATAAATAAATTTCCATAAAATAGAATTTTTTCTTTCTTAATACCTTCCTTCCTTCCTTCCTTCCTTCCTTCCTTCCTTCCTTCCTCTTCCTTCCTTCCTTCCTTCCTTCCTTCCTTCCTTCCTTCCTTCCTTCCTTCCTTCCTTCCTTCCTCTTTCTTTCTTTCTTTCTTTCTTTCTTTCTTTCTTTCTTTCTTTCTTTCTTTCTTTCTTTCTTTCTTTCTTTCTTTCTTCCTTTCTTTCGACTTGGAGTCTGTAACACCTGGCACTGCTCAGGATTTACTCCTGATTCTGCACTCAGGGATCACTCCTGGCATTGACTGAACCCAGGGTGCCAACGTGCAATGCAAGTGCCTTACCCACTACATTATCTATCTAGCCCCAAACTTGAGTTCTCTGACAATTTTCTACCAGTGCTCATTGGTTTAGAGTTATCATAATAAGTAGTGAGAATTTTCGAGGAATTCTGATTGTTCTATATATGTATTATTGTACATATCACAAAATGACAACTGTAAACCTCAACAAATTGTAGGGTGTTGAATAGCTTGCAGACAACAGGCGAATTTACATCTGTGAATATCTGGATTTATTCTGATACTGAAATAATTTCATCAAATGATAATTTAACTAACTAATGACATCTATTTTAATACTCTTTACTACTGCATTCTTTTATGTATATTAGAGTTTTAGTCCCACAAACAAATCATAATTTTAAAAATTTAATGGTTTTAAGATGCAGGAATAAGTAAATTTGATAATATATATGGGTGAATATTGTAGATATTAAAAAGTAGCTTATGAAATAAGGTTTTATATATAAACTAATTCTTTTAAATGGAACTTTCAGGTTATGCTTTAAAGTGCTGTGAATTTTAAATGTACTAAAGAAAGTTACTCTTTAAAAAATATTATTTCTTACTGACATAATCATTGACTGTTTTCTCAGTCCTATAACAATACAAACATTTTTTGAAAGAAAGAAGTCGCAGCTATATAGGATGCTGACATTTCATGGATAAAACACAAGTAAGCGATAGTTCAGTATGTCTTTTGATGTAATGCTAGAGAGTCACAGGGGACATTATCAGGTTTTTTTGTACATGCTTTGAGACCCATGGGATTTAGTAAATCATGAAACTAGAAAGATGGGTAAGTTGGTAAGTAATTAGCATTTGTTTGTAATGTGTTTAACAATTGCTCTCATAATGAAAGTGAAGAGAAATAAGAAAGTTTAAGAGTTTGTAAGTTGATTCATTTATCCCTTTCTCACTTTAAAATATATATCAGACATTTAATAGCAGATATTGTATAAATCATTAAGCACTAGGGTCAGAAGTAGTCTTTTAGGCTGTCCAGTTCATGCATCCCATTTTATAGATGATGAAGCTAAGACCCAAAGACTTCTTAAGGGAGTTGTAATAAATCTGGAATTAGATTAAAGTCTTTCATTTCTCAATCTAGAGCTCTTTCCACATGTTCACTTTATTGTGAGACATACAGTCAGCTGTGCAAACACTTTGACAGAAGGGCTATCTTGGGTTGAATTTCTCTTACAGGCGTTTGAGTGGATAAGCCATATTAATGATCCTTTCCCTCTAAACCTAGGTTTCACTCTGCAGGAACAGACTGCATTATTTATCCTCTCCTGTCTGCAATTCTCATTTTCTTTTTATCTGTCTGCAAGGCAATTTTTGTTTGGGGCATTTAATTTTCAGGCCCTGTCTGTGATTGAATCTATGTGTCTTTTCTTCCACTACCTTGTCTTTCTGTCAGCTCTAACACATTCTCTTCATCTTCATTGTCATTAGATATTTCATTTTATAGGTTCCTTTCTCATTTGTAACCTATCACTTGATTTTATTATTTTCTTTCAATCTCAGGTTCATTTTGAGTAATGTGTTTTTCTCTCGCTTTTTCTCCCAGGGAAATAGAGAGGAGATACAACACAGAGGGTGGAGCAGGGTGGGGGTGGGGTGGGGTGGAACATCCTTTCTGCAGAGTGAAAAGCCAGTTCTCAGTTTGACTGGCATTGTGTCTACTTTTTCTCATATTCCTTATTTTTGTCAATCTTTTTTTTTTCAAAAAATGGAGTAGTCTTTTAAGTCCCAGATTATACCTTAATTCTCATATTTCCCCTTTACAAAAGGGTTCATTAATACTCCAACTCACTTAAAATATGCCATTAAGAAGATAGTCAAAATAAATCTATTAATTCACCCCTCTCTTGCCTATACCTTATCAAATATGTGGCTATAATGTAATGCTTATTAAATAACAGTGATTGATGTATTCATAATAGAGTTACCTTCTGAAAAATCATTTTGGGAGACTAGCTGATGGTCTTGACATTTTGTTATTAAGATATATTTGGAAGGCATTTCTGACCCACTTTGGAAAGTAGCCCCCCCCATTTTTATTTATGCACTGCGATCTACAATACTGTTAATTACAATTTTCTAAAAACACACATGCTACAAGAGTGACAGTGCCCTTCTACCAATGAATCAGGGCCTATCCCATTCCTCCAACACTATTCCATTAACTAACTCAGTTCTCTAGGTCATTCTGAGCTGGTTTCCACTGGGAATTTATTGCTTTATTACTATGGGTTTTTTTTTTTTTGAGAAAATCTTATGAGAGGCATTATTCTCTCCTTCTGACTGATTCTACTGAGCATGATTCCCTGTAGTTCCATCCACAAGTATACTGAGTGTTTTCATCTTTTTTTTTTATAGCTGACTAGTATTCCATTCTGTTTATATAACACAGTTTCTTTATTAACTCATCTGTTATTTGGAACTTGGATTATTTCTACTTCTTGGCAACTGTGAATATGGCTGTTATGAATATAGATTTCATATTTTTTAAAAAATAACAATTTGAGGCCCTTACTGCAGATGCCAAGAAGTGGAATTGCTGAGTTCTTTGGAAACTTAATTTTTAATTTTTTGAGAAGTCTTCTTACTGTTTGCTAAAACTGTGCTTGGTATATGTGTACTGTAACTGAACTCATGATCTTAAACTTGCAAGGCAGGTGTTAAAATCCACTGAGTTATTATTGCCTAGATCCACACTATTCCAGAATTAACCTATTTGATTTAGTTACTAAAACTGTATACCTTATATAAATCCTTGATTCTTCCTATTTTCTCATATGACCTGCCCAAATCAGTAAAATGATCTATATTTAGATATATTCATCATACTTATAGTGATTATACTTATATATAAACATATTATATATAAATATATATTTATCATACTTATAGTGATTATATATAATACTTATAGTGATTATATATCATTATTTCTCATTTATTTATTTACAATAGGCTCCAGACTGGTTCCGTGCATCTATAGTTACCTCCTCATAGAAGTACTATTTTGAGTACAGTGGCTCGAGTGAAGCTTTGGGGATATAAATCAATCATGACATATCCTTTCCATTATCCTGGTTTGTCCATGATACCACAAGGTGCATTCTCCTTACAGAGGCTTATTTGTGTCTATATTTCTTTCTATTACTTCTCTAATTCTCTCTCTTAACACTCATCCTCTACAGATTCCCTGCTATTTTTAGTTATAGTATGACAAAGAGATATAGCATAATACAATGCTCTCTTCGATCATTTCCACGTGTTCTTTTTATCTTCCAGGGAATATCTTCCTCTAGGTGTTTAGTGGTGTGAACATGTTATTTTAGGGATTTCTAAATTATCAACAAAGGTGATGACTTCTTTCATATATCATCCTTTTGGTGATACAGCACTCCCTTTTTTTTTCCATTTGTTTTTTTTCCTCCTGCTCACATTGCTATGATTACATAAGTGTATTTGTTTATCAACTTCTATCTACCTTCTAGAATGTAAATTCCATGAAAGAAAATGATTTTTGCTCAGAACAGAGGAATTTAATATTTGCTGATTGAATAAATCAATCACTAAAAGGAAAGATGCCAATAAAATATTTAAGAGATACACATAAGCAAGGTCAGAGAGACAGTAGAAGGGTTAAGGCACTTATCTTGCATATGGCTACCCCTTACATCACCTTTAATTTGCAATACCTTATATGAGCACTTCCCCTTTGCACCCCTTAGTGCAGAGCCAGGAATAAATGCTAAGTAAAACTGGGTACGGCCACTTCCTGCTCTACCCAAAGTGTTTAAAAGCATCTGCTTTGTCGTATGTAAAGTATATTTAGGAATAAGTGGCAGGTTATGGGTAAGCCACTGCAAAATATATAGCATTATAAGTGTCATAAAATTAATGATTTATATTGTGAAGTGTCTATCAAAGGACTAACAAAAGTGAAAGCTTATAGAGAGTTATATTGCTGCTTTTTTGCTGTCACTTGGGTATACATCTTCAAAAATAGCTGAACAGGCACCTAACTTTCCACCTGGGGAAATAAGTACACACAGCACCAAGCACTCTTGTCTCATCTCCCAGGATGTTTCCAGAGGTAGCTACCTGCTCATCTGGGTGCATAAAATAGTATTTTGTTATCACAAGAGTACTGTCAGATATTTATCTTTGCGATGCACATCTCATTTTATTAAGCTATTGATTAAAGTCAACAAAGATATGGCTTCTGACCTTGTTGGGTTTTTACTGTTGAAATAAAATAAGAGATCAATACAACTAAGAGAAAAATAAATCTTCAAATAGTAGTTTTAGTTGACATCTTCAAGGAGAGACTTGAGTTTCTGGAATGAGAATATTTACTATCATTGCTATCTAGATGAGTAAGTGCGTTTTCTATCTCACATCTTTCCAAATGAAAGACCTGCACAAACATTTCAGTTTATGTATGCCTGAAGGTAAGGAGTTAAATTCTAATCATTAAACTGAAAATTTCAACTCCCCTAACCTTTACAATCATGTTATATTTATAAGGAGCAATAGGAATTGGGTTTGATAATTAGGAGTAATGCCAGCACCTCAAGAAATCGTGATTTTAAAAAAGGCAGATATAATCTTTTGTCTCGTAACAAAGGTGTTAATTAATTTCGTTTTGTCAAATGTATTTTCCAGCTGGAATGTATTTTATTTCACTGGAGGACTCATCAAAGTATGGATTGTTTGTGGATGATCTTAACAAATGATTTATCATCATAAATACCCAAGTCATAGATTTTGCAAAATAGGAAGAGCACTGGGTTAGGCATTGTTGCAGATATTTAGTTAAGGTTACATCAACAGACTCTACACAGCTCAAGGAGTTAGTTTTTATTCTTATTTTTTCATCATATTCTGTGGATGAGAGAACACAAACAAAACTGTGTGCCCGAGGCAGGATTAATATAACTAACAAGTGGCAGATTTTGGAGTTTAGACTGTGTGGAATTTTGTGTTAATGTTTTCCAATAGGAACCAGATTCATTCAGATTACATGCCTGATAATGGGTTTATAATTTACTGACAGCACAGAATGCCAGTGAATCAGGACAAGTCATACTGTCAGTCTAGCACAAACAGTTACAATTTTTCTACATTAATCAAGAAGAAAATGCATCACCATATTTTACGAGGTTCAGGTGTGCATCATTAACATGGGCATTGTCTATAATATTAGGCACATTTCATTTTTTTCATTTCATCATCCTGTTATTCGTCGATTGCCTCGAGCAGGCCCCAGTAACGTCTCTTTCATCCTAGCCCTGAGATTATATTCAAGGCTATTTAGGAGAATGAGACCCATCAGGCTCATTACCAGAAGTCAAATTCTAGTCTTCTACATATGTTTGTCCTCTTCCCTCTTCCGTTTTGGTAAACGTTATTGGTCTTATAGTACAAAAGTTTATTTTGCTTTATTTAGTCCACATCTTGTCTATTTTATCTAGTTATGACTTGTGAGTGAAGTCACAAATTAATCTTTCTCTGATTTATTTTTGTTGTATAGTATTATTCAGTCTCCTGCCCCCGTGCCTGGCTTTCCTCACCAGGGCCCCTTGGAAGGGGGAGGGTTGAGTTTCTCTCCCCCACCCCCACCCCGAGCAGAGCCCCAGCAGCTGAGGACCTCCGGAGCCAGCCACGGTCATGCTGGGACCACTCTCCACACGTCTGAAAGGGCCTCATGCATGAAAGAACTGGCAGAGAAACCCAGGCATGCAGGTCCTGGGACTGAGGTCTCCAAGCCTACTCGGATTGGGACTAGGCCTTCTCCACCCAGACCCCCCATCTTCCAGTAGGTAGGCGTCACACCCACCAGCTGCTGCCAGCGCCAGGTTGGTCCCATCAACGGCCAAGATGCAGAGACTATAAAACCCAGCTCCCGGAAAAGCGCGACCGCATTTGCGGCCCCGCGGCATCTTATTATCTTTCCTTTGGAGAATCTGGCAGGCTACAAAAAGTAACCTGCCCCCACGGCAGAGTCTTGCAAACTTCCCGTGCCATACTCAATATGTCAAATAGCAGTAACAATGATGGGGCTCATCCTCCTAATCCTGAAAGAGCATTGAAATGGCTCTTTTAAAATCTCAGGGCTAGGTAGGAGACATTAATGGTGCCTGCTCGAGACAATCGACAGACAACAGGATGATCGTGATCGTGAATATTCTTCACATTTATCTATGTTAGAACAAATGGCATAATGTCATCTTTTTATTTTCCAAAGCTGCTAAGTATTCTGTTGGGTCCATCTGCAACACATTCATTACTCATTCATCGGTAGATAAACACCTTGTTTCCAAGTATTTTCTATAGTAAATGGCATAGTGAATTATTGTCTATAGTTAAAACATGGGAGCATAGATATCTTTGATTTCATAGTATCTTTTTCTATTTCGGTGGCAAATTCACAGAAGAAAAATAACTACATTAAATATAATTTTAAACTTTAGTTTTGAGGAAATATGTTTACTTTTTTCTATAATAGCTGTACACATAAAAATTCCTTCCAACAGTGTAAACCATTTCCCTTCTCTCCACATTATTTCCAGTACTTGTGCCTTGTGTTTTGGGTAACAGTCTTCTCACAGGTAAGATGTGTTATCATGTTCTGATTTGCTATCAGGTTTATGTTTTGTTGCTGAGTTTTTGAATTCATTGCATATTTTGGCTATTAGTCCCTTATTGAGTATATGTTGTATAAATGTCTTTTCCCACTCAGTAGGTTGTCTGTTGATTTTAATGCAAATTTCTTTTCCTGTGCAGAAGAAGTTACTTAGTTTGACAGTCCCATTTTAATTTATTCTTTTCTTTGCCTTTAATGTCAAATTCCCAGCATGTTGAATTTATTATCAAGTCACATGTTTCTTATGTCTACTTATATGTATTTTATGGTTTCAGACCTTACATGTAGGTCTGTAAAGAATTTTGAATTAATTTGTGTTCATGGTGTTAGGTAATAATCTATCCAAGAGAATATGAGACTTTAATTTTCCCAAAGCCATTTTTAGATTTCTTTTCTCTAATTAAACTTGGGACCTTTGTATAAATAGGTTGCTTATGTATGTGCAGTTTTATTTATGAACTCAATTCTGCTCCATTGATCTGTGTATCTGTTTACATTTTAATGCCTTGTTATTTTTATGACTATTGTTTTTCTGGTACTGTTTGAACTCAGGGAAATCGTTACTTTTCCTTCTTTTTTTCTTTTTTTAAAAAAATCTTTGGAATAATTAACTCTTTAGGGTTTTTTATTTTTCAGTCTCAAATTTTATAATTTTTTTTTCAACAAAACCATTTGATTATTGGGAGATTGCACAAAACCTATATATAACTTAAGAAAATAGAAGAAATGTCCGTTCTTCATGAAGATGTTAATTCTTCAGTCTCTAAGTATGAAATATCTTTCCTTTTCTTTATGTCTTTCTTTCTTTTTAACAATGTATTATAATTTTTCTTTCAACTATGCATTATAATTTTCCATGTATGTATTTTAATTCTTTCATAAAGTTTATTTTACAATAATTATTTTATTTGCAACTGTAAATAGGATTTACTTTTTTATTAATTTTTCTTCTAATTATTTTCTCAAAGAAACATGACAAATTTTGGTATATAAATTTTCTAACCAGTCACTTTTCTATGTTCAATATTTCTAAAAGCTTCTTATTGCATAGTCTTTGGGATGTTCTCTGTAAATTAACTTGCCTTTACCAGGAAGTGATAATTTTGCATTTTAAAAATTTGATGAGTTATAAAAATGCATCCTTGGGCATCTAATTGTTCTTATAAGAATTTTCAACAATTTATTGGATAGTAGTGACGTGATGTAGCCATTCATTTTCCTGGTCAAAAAGGTAAGAATTTGTTTCTTCACCACTACTATAATTTTGATTGTGGGTTTGTCATTATCATATCTACATAATTATTTATATAGTTATATAGATAACATTTTAAATAGGAAAACTCCTTTCATTGTGTCTAATCAGAAAGTCAAATGTTGGCATATTCCTTTTCTTTTGTTTTCATTTTTTCCCCCAGAGACCATAATTACTTCATATCTGGAAGATGTCCTCATAAGATGTATTTTATTAGCTGGCAGTACCTTTGAGTTACCTGAATGTATCATTCCAATCTCTCTTGGTCTATAGATTTTCTACTGAGAAGTCTAATGGAACCCCTTTATATATTACCTGCTTTCCCCTCTACTCAACTTCAATATTCTTTATTTCTTAGGCCAGCCTGCATGAAACAACCAAGCAATTCCATGTGATCTACACTTGGAGATAATAGAAGTTGACTTCATCATTTCTGCTTTCCCCTTCTCTGGAAATAGAACTGATTCATGTACCCTACCACTAGGTTGTTTTCCTTTCTCTAGGGTGTGGTGATGTGGATTGAAGGTGCGGCAATTGGCTGTGCCCCACATGGCTCAGGATTTCCTCCAGACTCTGGGCTCAGGAATAGCTCTTGGTAGTGCTTGAGGGACTACATGCATGCTAAGGGTTCCGGTTCGGATGTGGGGGTGGAATTAGAACCAAAGTTGTGTGAGTGCAAGACAAGTGCCTCAACCCCTATATTGTCACTCCAGCCCTACATAGTTTTTAGATAAAACTGTTTTTAGTCAAACTTGGCTTTGATTAGCAATTAGATTAGCAACTAACTCATAAAAGACTCTTTCTTTTTTATGTAGGGATACTGGTAATTATTCAGCCACTGATTAGCTGAATGAATTGGGCATGAATTCCACCTTACGTTTTTTTCTTCATAATTTTATTTATTTATTTATTATTCTTATATTTTTTTATTGAATCACGGTGGGAAAAGTTACAAAGCTTTCAGGTTTAAGTTTCAGTCATACAATGATCAATCGCCTTTCCCTTCACCAGTACTCATTTTTCACCACCAATAACCCCAATATACCCCCTCCCACCCCTCCCAATGCCTGTGAGGCAGATGATTTCTACTCAACTCTTCTCTACATTGATTACATTCATTATTTCGACAATTTATTTATTTCGACCATTATTGTTTAGAATCCCCCCCACCATCAATCAAAATTGCTGAAAAGGCATTGTGAAATACTTTGTTTTCTATAGCTGGTATGAGAATCATATAATGTTGCATGGCCGCAAAAGCGGCCACACAATTTTGGATTTCTGCAAAGAGCCAGATAATTACAAGATTAGTTTCTGTGCATCTGGAGTAATAGCTGTGCCAGAGAGCCACTCGTAGGGGGCAACTCATGACCTCGGTAGGGCATGAAGGACTAGTCGGTACCACCCCCTTTCCCATGAGACTGCACTTGCCCGGCCACCACCGGCTCATACCTGGCATTCCAATAAGCTCTAAGTCGGCGGCCACCTTGATGCCAGGGGAGAAAATGGTGGAAGGGAGCAACACCCTTTCCCTCCCGGGGAGGCATGGTGCTGTAGTTTAACGCAGGGTCCATTCCCTTTTCTGCTGCAAGCTGCTGGGCTCTGGATTAAGTCCTTTTGCCTCTGTAGCCATGGCCGTGCTGGAGAGCCACTTGTGGGGGGCAACTTGTGACCTCAGTACAGTGTGAAGGAGGAGTCAGTACCGCCCCCTTTTCCATGACATTGCAGTTGCCCCATCACCGCCGGCTCATACCTGGCTTTCCAATAAGCTCTGAGGCAGCGGCCACCTTATATGCGGTCCATATGCATTTCTGCCAAAAGCCACTGGGTTTCAATATTTGTTTCTTAATCTCTGCGATCATGGCCATTAATCAGCTTGATCAGGAGCCAGAGAGGCCGTTTTTAGGCGGCGACTTGGGATCTTGTTGGGATGGGGAGGGAAGGGCCGGTTCCACCCCCATCTGGTGAGGCCATCTGGTGTCTCGTCACTGAGGGCCCAAACCTGACTGTCCAGTGGCCTCTGGAGGATGGCAGTCACCGGGACACCAGGGGGAACAGGCCAAGGCATGAAACCTATTCCCACCTGGAGTGGCCCAGCACCAGTAACCTACTGCAGGAACAGGACGCCATTTCTGCCAAAAGCCTTTGGGTTCCGAGATTCTTTTCTGAGTCTCTGGGATCATGGCCGTTAAGCAGTTCGATCAGGAACCAGAGAGGCCTTGCCTCCAATTATATAGCTGAGCCCGAGGTGGTTTGTGGGTGTGTCTCCCACATACCTAACTTTTGGCCGTTTACTTTTTTGGTAAACTTTGTCCCAAGTTTTTTGGGATCAGGCCAAAGGCACAGCAGCAATTTTAGGGTAACTGAAAGTTTGACGGTGCCATCAGGCTGCTGATGCACTTGCCTTACAGGTACAGATTGACCTGCTGAAGGCACCATACCACCTAAAAGACACTTTCTAATGAAATTAGATGTATTATTCAAAATCAACGTCTTTTTATCTCTAAGAAAAAAATAGTGTCTAAATATTTGTTATTTACCACAATAAATATGCATTTTATTCTCATAATACGCATGTGCCTTCAAATTGATCAAGGCAACACTTTTAATAAGGCACCACTTTCGTGTACACAGCTGTACTGTAGGATTCTGGCTGTTTAGTCAATGCTTTTTTCCCACCTGGGAAATGTTCTTCTCTTGGTGCATAGTAGAAATAGTATGAGATCAATTATACATGATGGGATACTTCAGAATTGACCCAGTCTCACTTTTTCACACATTCCTCTGGCCAAAATGAATTGCCATCAATAGATGGAGGATGTATTCTTTACCAAAGTGGAGACAGTGCAATGTCTTATGTCAGTTCATTGATGCATAATTATAATTTTGTGAATGAATGAGAACATTGTAACAATCTCTGAAAATCAAGTTTTGATTGTCAAGTCTCCATTCCAATGGCATAGATTAACAGATTAAGTGTAAATGAGAGGAGAGCAAGTAGCTTATAAGATGTAATAAAGATCCACTGTCCACTGTCCTCCCGTTGTCATCGATTTGCTCAAGTGGGCCTAGTAACGTCTCCATTTTGAGGCTTGTTGTTACTGTGTTTGGCATACTGAATACGTCACAGGTAGCTTGCCAGACTTTGCCGTGTGGGCGATATACTCGCGGTAGCTTGCCGGGCTCTCCGAGAGGGGTGGAGAAATCAAACCTGGCTCGGCTGAGCTGGCTGAGTGCAAGGCAAACGACCTAACACCTAACACTGTGCTATCGCTTAAGCCATGTAGTAAAGATAAAATAAAATATTTTAACTACAAGGGATAATATCTGGTACAGTATATAATCTTTGCAAATTTTTCTCATATTTTATGAAGTATTGCTATTTTTTGAGTTTTTAATTCTTATAAATTTTTTAGATTCAAGTAAATCAACATATAATAGATTATAATTTGCTCTTAATAAAATGTTTAAATATTTACTGAACGGTACTCTATTTTTTTTAGGCTCAGTTTGTGATTTTATTTTTTTAAAATTTTTATTAGTGAAGCACCATGAGGTACAGTTGTAGATTTACAAATTTTTGTGCTTGGGTTTCAATTATACAATGATCGAGTACCCATCCCTCCACCAGTGCCCATCCTCCACCACCACTGATCCCAGTATCCCTCCCACACCCCATCCCCCCCATTCCACCCTGCCTCTGTGGCAGGTCATTCCCTTTTGTTCTCTCTTTTCTTTTGAATGCTGTGGTTTTCAAATGAGACATTGAGTGGCAATTTTGTTCTGTCTATAGTTTACTCTCATCATGCATTACCCATTCTGAGAGGAACCTCCCAACACCCTTTATTTGGTGCTCCCTTCTCTATCTGAGTTGCCTTTTCCCCTAGCATGTACGGCTGGCCTCCAAGCCATGGAGAAAAATTCCTGGTACTAATCTCAGCCACTCTTGGGTGTTAATTTCCTATTTTGTTACTTTATGTTTCCAGATGAAAGCAAACTTTCTATGTCTATCCCTCTCTTTCTGAGTCATTTCTCTTAACATGATACTTTCCATGTAGTACCAATTGTATGTAAATTTCATGACTTCATCTTTTCTAACAGCTACATAGTAATCCATTGTGTAAATGCACCAAAGTTTATTTTACCAGCCATCTGCTCTGGGCACTCAAGTTTTTCCCCAGATTCTGGCTATTGTAAAGAGTGCTGCAATGAACAAACAAGTGCAGATGTCACTTTGACTATATTTTTATGCCTCTCTGGGATATATTCCCAGGAGTGGTATTGCTGGGTCAAATGGGAGCCCAATTTCTTATTTTTTGAGAATCGTCCATACTGTTTTCCAAAAGGGCTGAACCAGTCGGCATTCCCACCAGCAGTGAAGGAGGGTCCCTTTCTCGCCACATCCGCGCCAGCACTGGTTGCTTTTGGTCTTTTTTGGATGTGGGCCATTCTCTGTGGTGTAAAATGATATCTCATTGTTCTTTTGATCTGCATCTCCCTGATGATTAATGATGTAGAGCATTTTCTCATGTGCTTTTTTGCCATTCGGATTTCTTCTTTGAGAAAGTTTCTGTTCATTTCATTGCCCCATTTTTGGATGGGGTTGGATGTTTTCTTCTTGTGGAGTTTAACCAGTATTTTGTATATCCTGAACATCAACCCCTTGTCAGATGTGTATTCGGAGAATGTCCTTTCCCATTCTGTAGACTGTCTTTGTATTTTGGTCACTGTTTCTGTGGAGGTGCAGAAGCTTTTTAGTTTAAGATAGTCCCATTTGTCTATCTCTGTTTTCACTTGCTTCGCCAGTGGCATGACATTTTTGAAGAAACCATTAGCTTAAATGTCATGGAGGGTTTTGCCAACTTTGTCTTCAATGTACCTTATGGATTCCGGTCTGATCTTGAGGTCTTTAATCCAATTTGATCTTACTTTTGTACTTGGTGTTACAGACAGATCTGAGCCCCCCTTTTTGCATGTAGCTGTCCAGTTTTGCCAGCACAATTTGTTAAAGAGGCTTTGCCTGCTGCACTTCACTTTTATTGCCTCCTTACCGAAGATTAGATCATCATATGCTTGGGGGAAAATGTCAGTATATTCAACCCTGTTTCATTGGTCTACAGCTCTGCCTTTATTACCGTACCATGCTGCTTTAATTATTACTGCTTTGTAGTAGAGTATGAAGTTAGGGAGGTTGATGTCTCTTATTTTCTTTTTGCCAAAAATTGCTTTAGCTATTCGTGGGGGCTTATTGTTCCATATGAATTTCAGGAGTGTTTGCTCCATTTCTTTGAAGAATGTCATGGGTATCCTTATAGGGATCGCATTGAATTTGAACTGTGCTTTGGGAAGTATCTGAATGGTACTCTGGACTTTGCTGACTGATTACTAATTATATCAGGCTTCCATATGTTTAATTGCTTAATTTTAGGAGATGTGCATATTTAGTCTACTAGATTATGAATTTTTTCTAACTTTTCATGTTTTGAATTTTTTAACTATAGCATTTCTGAATTGTATGTGAATAACATATAGATATTTTATTACATTATTATTCATACAAATTGTGTAATTTTTGATTATTGATAACTTTCTATTTTTAAATTTTTTAAATATCCTTATCATTCTCTTTTTATTTATTTATTTATTTTTTATTAGTGAAACACCATGAGGTACAATTATAGACTTACAAATATTTGTGCTTGGGTTTCAGTTATACAATGATCAAGTACCCATCCCTCCACCAGTGCCCATCCTCCACCACCACCAGTCCCAGCATCCCTTCCACCCCCCATCCCACCCATCCCACCCTGCGTCTGTGCCAGGGCATTCCCCCTTGTTCTTTCTCTTTTTGGGGGTCCTGTGTTTTGCAAGAGAGGCATTGAGTGGCAGTCATGTTTGGTCTATAGTCTACTTTCAGCATGCTTCTCCCATCCTGGGAGGATCCTCCCAACACCTTTTACTTGGTGTTCCCTTCTCTATCTGAGCTGCCTTTTCCCCTAGCATGTGCGGTTGGCCTTCAAACCATGGAATGAACCATAGTATCTCGACTATTCTTGGGTGTTAGTCTCCTACTTTGTTACTTTATATTCCCCAGATGAATGCAATCTTTCTGTGTCTGTCCCGCTCTTCCTGACTCATTTCGCTTAGCATGATACTTTCCATGTAGTACCACTTGTATGTAAATTTCATGACTTCATCTTTTCTAACAGCTCCATAGTACTCCATTGTGTGGATGTACCAAAGTGATCATTCTCTTTTAATTGCACATCAAAGAAAACTCAATTAAAAGTGACTTAAGGAAAAGAAAATTCTATCTGAAAATTTCAAGAATGAGGACAGGTCTTGGAAAGAGCTGACTGCATAATTCCCTTTTTTATTTCCCTTCCTGATGGCCATCTTGCTGGCTCAGCTTTATACTTACTCATTTACAATTCCCTTTTAAAAATTCCAAGTATTGAATTATATCTATCTACCACCAATCTATCATTTTATCATCTATCTATCTATCTATCTATCTATCTACCTATCTATTTTCTCTCTGGGAGACCCAACAAGCTACCGAGAGTATCCCATCTGCACAGCAGAACCTGGCAAGCTCCCTGTGCGTGATATATTCGAATTGCCAAAACCAGTAACAATAACGGATCTCATTCTCCTGACCCTGAAAGAACCCCCAATATGCCATTGGGTATGCTAGGACATGACAGTGACAAATGTAGATGTTACTGGCGCCCGCTCAAGCAAATCAATGAACAATGGGGACAACAAGTGATACAAATGATCTATCTATCTTTTTCATCAAGATAGCGTGAATTACAAAGTGATTCATAGCTGAGTTTTAGATATACCATGTTCCAGCACCATTCCCACCATCAATGTCCCCAGGTTTCCTCCCACCTCCCAGCCTGCTTCCTTGACAGATGCATTTTTAAGTTTAGTTGTAGTTTGAACCTCCTGTTTTCAGTGTTGATGGCTCTGTGATTTACATGTATTGATATTGTCACACCTCTGTCCAACCAATGTGCACTTGTGCTCAATCCCCTCCTCCCCACCCACCTACTCATTCCTGCCATTTCTTTTCTTTCCAGTCTGTCTCCTTTCTATACTCTAGAGTTATGGGTGATGGACTCAAGTTCCCTAGATTAACAACAGGTTTATTCTTCCCTAGAAGTCTCAGCTCAATTTTATTTGCATCTTAGTGGTTCAAATGGAAAACATGTTCATCTCTATGATGATTACCGTAGATCTGAAGAATCTCCTACAATTGGAACAAGTCAAGGTTCTTGCTTAAGTCGAGGAGCTGAAGAATGATTCAGAGTCATTTGTGTTCATTGGCTAAATATGGTGAAATGTGATTTTTCTTGAAATAAATAAAGAGAAAAAAATGACAAGGTGAACAATCAAAACATATAGCATTTCTTGCCTACATTTGCTGTCATTTTAAAAGCATTTATTCTTAATAGTGCTCAGTGAAGTATAAATACAGTAAGTGCAGCATGTCTGAATAGGCAGTCCTTATGGGTTTTAGATTCTCCCCTGTTCTCTCTTCACCAGTCTCCAAGAAAAAAAATGGAAGGAATGACTGAGATTATTACATATATTTATGAGTCATATTGCACAGAAACTTTAGATTTTGTCTTTGGGGCATATAGCCCATTGCCAAGTGGACTGTCTTATTCTGAAAAGGTTTTAAATCTGTCAAGTTAGTTTTACCTGAATGAGCTATGAACAAAAATGAGATTGCAAAACATTTTTTTATTTCCTGTTGCTTCTCAGATAGCTTCCCAATAGTTTATGAAATATACCATCTTCTTCTTCCTAGACGGTTTTTATTCCAATGAATTATATATATATATATATATATATATACTACAGTTGACCTTGAGAAATCTATTGTTAATCATGTTGGCATTGGTTAGTATTGGTTAGTACATGTGTAATATTGCATATTACAGGGTGCTTACTTTCATATTTTATTCATATTTCATGAAAATTCTTGGAAACAAACATTACCAATTGGAAATGGAGGCCCAATATTTTCTAAAAGTGATATAAGTTTAACAAGTTTAGATACTCTAATTTCATATTCATTATTTTTTTCTAACACATTACTTTCAAAATCAAAAGTCATAAGGATAAGAAATAGAACCTTACAGAAAAATTGTGAAAATCATAAGTGACAGAAAACATTGTATTTAACTTAAATCCTCAACAAAACAGATTTTATTTGATCCAGTTCTATCTTCAGAGCACAGAGAATTAATGTAACTGCCTATTTCAAAAAAGGCATAATACAATATATTTGATAAGTTTGAAAGGGTTATGTAGAGGTCCAAGTAAATTATTTTACATTTTCTGCTCTTTTATACTCACCATTAATATATATTTAGAACAGATTGTACCTTAGGAATGTAACATGTGTTAAAATCATAGGCTCTGTAATTATTATATAACTCACCTTGAAAAATTACAATGTTAGATAATATATTATTGCAACCATATATTATCTAGTCATGCTTGTCTAGATCATAACAATACATTATTTTCAGTACTATTTCTTTGCTATGAATGTCATTTTCTCATTACTTAGTTCTTATCAGTCCATATAACTGAGAAATCTAAGTGCTATTGCACATATAAGTCCATAGAATGTTCTTTAGTCTAAGAATTATTTATTCTTTCTAGCAAATTGCTGAAAGCAGGTTTTAACTATCGCACTAGGTATTGGGCAAGGTAATTTGCATACCACTAAATATCACATACATGAGAAGAATTTTATTAGAATTTCTGTACAAATAAATTTGCAGAGTAATTACACAGAAGTTATGCTTTTTCTTAGTGCTGACAAAGGCAGGTCAAGACCTTAAATATGGCTATATCACTAGTGACAAAAGTGAGGAATGAAACGTTGTGTTAACTTCTCCTAACTAAATATAAGAGAACTGATGTGACATTTAAAAAATTATTTCTTGTGAAAAAAATTCAAAGAAATAATTCTAAGCAGAATGCAAAGGTGTACTTATGCACACTTTATGCATTTGAAAAACAGATTTTATTTAGATTACTTCCATAATCCTGTTCTTTTCACTAACAACCATAGAATCCATCAAGTTTTCTTATTTTTCAGCCTATGCATATAGATGTTTGAACACAAGCACATACAAATATATACATGAATATATGTAAATAAATAAATATATACATGAACAAACATTAATTACAATATACAAATAAATTATATACTTATGCATACAAATTTATTCATGTTTTACGCACACATGGAGTACTATTTAGTCAAAATAAGGGAATCCAGGCATTGTGACTATATGGAGTCAGGTAATTATGTTATATGAAATAGGTTATACAAGAAAAGACAGTTACTTTATGATCTCAATGTAGAATCTTAAAAATATTAAATTTTAAAATAAATTAATATTTTTAAAAATATGTGGGCTGGAGCAATATCACAGCGGTAGGGTGTTTGCCTTGCATGCGGATGACTTGACCAACCTGGGATCGATTCCTCCACCCCTCTCAGAGAGCCCTACAAGGTACCAAGAGTATCTCGCCCGCATGGCAAAGCCTGGCAAGCTACCCTTGATGTATTTGATATGCCAAACACAGTAACAACAAGACTTACAACGGAGATGTTACTGGGCCCGCTCAAGAAAATCAATGAACAACGGGAGGACAGTGCTACAGTGCTTAAAAATCTATAAAAAATAGTTCCAAAGTAAAATATCACATTTCTGATTTTTAGAAGCAGAGAATAAAGAGTAAAGAAACATTGAAAGTACAAAGTTCCAGCATTAAAGTAAATTTTCAGTGTTTACTGGAGATTGTAAAGTGTAAGATGATGACTTGAAGAACTTCTATTATCTGTATTTGAAAGTTGCTAATAAAGTAAATAAACTCTTAAAGTGATCATCATAATTTTTCTGTAACTTTTAGAAGAAATTGACATTAACTCAGCTCATTGTAATTATATATTATATAAATAATATATATAATAACTTTAAACTTATACAGAACTATATTTTGATTTTAAAGTAAAAGTAAAAATAATGAAGTTATAACAGGGGTTATAAGATCCTATGACAAAATAGATGAAAATACAAATGCTTAATGACTCAATTTCCCTTTCCGCCCTAGTTACCTTCTATTTATTCATTCTACCCTCAATTTACCAGTCTACCCTATATTTATTCTTCTGGTCTGTGGTTCAATCTCAGCCCTTCAAGGAGTCACTCAAGGCTTGTTGTAGCTGTCCCTTCCTGAATGGCTCATTATCTTTGGTCAGAAACAGATAGGATCATCACTTTGTTCTTGGATTAGGAATTCTAGGAAAGTTCTATTAATTTCCTTATTTATTCTTTTTTTCCTTAAATTTTTATTAGTGATACACCATGAGATACAGTTGTAGACTTACAAATTTTTGTGCTTGGGTTTCTTGGGTTTCAGTTATACAATGTTCGAATACCCATCCCTCCACCAGTGCCCATTCTCCACCACCGCCAGTCCCATTATCCCTCCTACCCCCCATTCCCCCATCCCAACCTACCTCTGTAGCAGGGCATTCCCTTTTTTTTTTTTATCTCTCTCCTTTGGAGTGCTGTTGTTTTCAAAAGAGCATTGAGTGGAAATTTTGTTCGGTCTATAGTCTACTCTCGTCACGCAATTTTCCATCCTGAGAGGAACTTCTGAACCTCCTTTATTTGGTGCTCCCTTCTCTATCTGTGCTGCCTTTTCCCCTAGCATGTGCACCTGTCCTCAAAGCAATGGACTAATCCACCTGGTACTTATCTCGGCTATTCTTGGGTGCTAGTCTCCTATTTTGCTACTTTATATTCCCCAGATGAATGCAATCTTTTTATGTCCGTCCCTTTCTTTCTGACTCATTTTGCTTAAAATGATACTTTCCGTGTAGTACCACTTGTATACGAATTTCATGACTTCATCTTTTCTAACAGCTGCATAGTACTCCATTGTGTAGATGTACCAAAGTTTCTTTAACCAGTCATCTGTTCTTGGGCACTCAGGTTTTTTTCCAGATTCTAGCTATTGTAAAGAGTGCTGCAATGAACAAACAAGTACAGATGTCACTTCGACTATACTTTTTTGCCTCTCTGGGATATATTCCCAGGAGTGGTATTGCTGGGTCAAATGGGAGCCCAATTTCTAATTTTTTGAGGATTGTCCATACTGTTTTCAAAAGGGCTGAACCAGTCTGCATTCCCACAAGCAGTGAAGGAGAGTCCCTTTCTCGCCTCATCCGTGCCAACACTGGTTGTTTTGTTCTTTTGGATGTGGGCCAGTCTCTGTGGTGTGAAATGATATCTCATTGTTGTTTTGATCTGCATTTCCCTGATGATTAATGATGTAGAGCATTTTCTCATGTGCCTTTTAGTCATTCGGATTTCTTCTTTGAGAAAGTTTCTGTTCATTTTGTCGCCCCATTTTTTTATTGGATTGGATGTTTTCTTTTATGGAGTTCAACCAGTACCTTGTATATCCTTGATATCAACCCCTTGTCGGACGTGTATTCGGAGAATATCCTTTCCCATTCTGTAAACTGTCTTTGAATTTTGGTCACTGTTTCTTTTGAGGTGCAGAAGCTTCTTAGTTTAAGATAGTCCCATTTGTCTATCTCTGTTTTCACTTGCTTGGCTAGTGGTGTGACATCTTTGAAGATATCACTAGCTTCAATGTCATGAAGGGTTTTGTCAACTTTGTCTTCAATGTACCTTATGCATTCCGGTCTGATGTTGAAGTCTTTAATTCATTTTGATCTTACTTTTGTACATGGCGTTAGGCAGAGATCTGAGCCCCCTTTTTAGCATGTAGCCGTCCAGTTTTGCCAGCAGAATTTGTTAAAGAGGCTTTCCTTGCTCCACTTCACATTTCTTGCCCCTTTATAGAAGGTTAGATGACCATATGCTTGTGGAAAGATGTCAGTATATTCGACACTGTTCCATTGCTCTGCAGCTCTGCCCTTTTAACGTACCATGCTCTTTTAATTATTACAGCTTTATAGTAGAGTTTGAAGTTAGGGAGGTTGATTCCTCCCATTTTCTTTTTCCCCATAATTGCTTTAGGTATTCATGGGGGGCTTATTATTCCATATAATTTTCAGGAGTGTTTTCTCCATTTCTTTGAAGAATGTCATGGGTATTGTAATAGGGATCACATTGAATTTGTACAGTTCTTTTGAAAGTATTGTCATTTTGACAATATTAATTCTCCTGATCCATGAACAGGGGATATTTTTCCATTTCCTGGTGTCCTCTTTTATTTCCTGAAGTAGTGTTTTGTAGTTTTCTTTGTACAGGTCCTTTACTTCCTTAGTTAAGCTGATTCTTAGGTACTTGATTTTCTGGGGCACAATCATGAACGAGATTGTTTTCTTCATGACACTTTTTTCTATTTAGTATTTATGTATAGGAAAACCATGGACTTTTGGGTATTGATTTTATGGCCTGCAACTTTAGTATACAAGCCTATTCTTTCTAGGAGTTTCTTGGTAGAGTTTTAGGGTTCTCTAAGTATAGTATCATATCATCTGTGAATAGTGAGAGCTTGATTTCTTCCTTTCCTACTTGGATGCCCTTAATATCTTTTTCTTGTCTAATCGCTATTTCAAGTACTTCCAGTACTATATTGAACAGTAGTGGAGATTGTGGGCATCCTTGCCTCATCCCTGATCTTAGGGGCAAGGCTCTCAGTTTTTCCCCATTGAGGATGATGCTTGCTGTAGGCTTGTGGTAGATGGTTTTAACTATGCTGAGGAAAGTCCCCTCTATACCCATTTTGGCTAGGGTTTTCATCATAAACGGGTGCTGTATCTTGTCAAATAATTTTTCTACATCTATTGATATGATCATATGATTTTTGTCCTTTCTTTTGTTGATATGATGGATTATGTTGTTGATTTCTGAATGTTAAGCCATCCTTGCATCCCCGGGATGAATCTCACTTGGTTATGGTGTATGATCTATTTGATGAGTAGTCGAATTCTATTTGCTAATATTTTGTTGAGAATCTTTGCTTCCATGTTCTTCAGGGATATAGGCCTGTAGTTTTCTTTTCTTGTGTGATGTTTTTGTTTCTTTTTGGTATTAGAGAGATATGGGCTTCATACAAACTGTTCGGGAGAGTTTCTGCTTTTGCAATTTCCTGGAAAAGCTTGAGAAGGACTGGCTGTAGGTCCTCTTTAAATGTTTGGAAAAATTCGCTAGTGAATCCATCTGGACCTGGGCTTTTAGTTTTGGGAAGACTTTTGATTACAGTTTTAATTTCCTTGATGTTAATAGGTTTATTCAGGTACTCTAGATCTTCTTGATTCAGCTTTGGAAGATGATAGGAATCCATGAATTTATCCATTTCTTCTGGGTTCTCTTGTTTCGTGGCATACAGACTTTCAAAGTAGTCTCTGATGATCTTTTGAATTTCTTTGGTTTCTGTTGTGATATCGCTCTTCTCATTTCTGATTTGGTTTATTAGGGTTCTCTCTCTCTCTGTTTCTTTGTGAGTGTTGAGAGTGGTTTATCTATCTTGTTTATTTTCTCGAAGAACCAGCTCTTGGTTTCATGGATCTTTCGGATTGTTTCTTTTTTTTCCATGTCATTGATTTATGCTCTAAGTTTTATGATCTCTTTCCTTCTGCCTGATTTAGGCTCTTTCTGTTGATCCTTTTCTAAGGTTTTGAGCTGTGAAGTCAAGTTGTTTATGTGCATCCTCTCTGCCGTCCTGAGAAATGCTTGCAGAGCTATACATTTTCCCCTTAATACGGCTTTCGCTGCATCCCATAAGTTTTGTTAGCTCATGTCTTCATTCTCATTTGTTTCCAGGTATCTTTTCATTTCATCCTTGACTTCCTTCCTGACCCACTCATTGTTCAGCATTGAGTTGTTTAATTTCCAGGTGTTTGATTTGGTTCTCCGTGTCTCTATGTGTTTCACTTCTATCCTCATTGCATTGTGGTCTAAAAGATAGTTGATACTATTTCTATCTTCCTGATCATATTGAGGTATGTTTTGTGGCCTAGCCCATTGTCTATTTTGGAAAATGTTTCGTGCACACTGGAGAAGAATGTGTATTCTTTCTATTTGGGGTGTAAATCTCTGTATAGGTCTATAAACCCTTTATCTTCTATTTCTTCTTTCAAAGCCAATGTTTCCTTGTTGAGTTTCATTCTTGTTGATCTATCCAGATGTGTCCTTATTTATTCTAATCTCCTTCAGATCTCTGGCTCATATCTGTCTTCAGAACTGTCATGAAAGTTTGTCATTGCTTGTGAGGTATAACCAAAATACAAGGTGATCAAGTCACTTTACTGTTGGACCATTCAAAAGCTTACATACTTAACTGTCTAAATATAAAACTCCTGGTATAGAGCATACATTTCTTGTTATTTGACCTCTGTGATTTGGTGTCACTGTCAAAAATCATAAGTATGTTTTAACATAACAGTTAGCCTTATTTAGATATATCCTTTCTTCTGAAGTGCTTCTTAACTGAATATTTTTTTCCTTTTAGGAAAAATTTTTGCCTTTTAGTAAAAAATAATATGAATATGTGATCCTTTATCTAAAACATTGAACCAAGGAATCAGTGAATAAAATTCTAACACACTGATCTCTCTAGGCATCAGGTCAGTCTACGAGGTCCGAAAAAATCCTCTTGAAGTAGCAATGCTACTGCTTATCTCCTGGTAAACAGTAACTCAGTGCCCTGACTCAGCTCATCACCTCTTTGTGAACTTTTTTTTGACTCATTTATTCATTTCATGTGTTAAAGAAGTTCTTCTCTCTGTAATTAAAGATTGCTTTTTAAAATGACTGGCATTTGTCTATATGGGAAGCTATTTCATAAGAATCAGGTTGGTGTCTATCTTCTTCGCCATCATAGTGTCAATGCTTGGCATATGGTCTGGTACGTAATAACCCCTCACTAAATTTTACTTGATTGAATAAATGATGAACAAATACTAAATTATAATTTCAGGCACTATTTGAAATAGCAAAAAATTTTTGCCTTTTAGTAAAAAATAATATGTGATCCTTTATCTAAAACATTGAACCAAGGAATCAGTGAATAAAATTCTAACACGCTGATCTCTCTAGGCATCAGGTCAGTCTATGAGGTCTGAAAAAATCCTCTTGAAGTGAAGAGTGAATTTGATGAAAGCAATGAATGTAAACTTGGTATTTATGTCTCTGTCCCTATGAACTGGTTTCTATGAACTGGTTTTAAGCACCTCAGTGTCTTCCTAGTATCAAGTACATTATGCATGAATTTGTTGAGTGAAGAAAATAAAGAAAATACATATTCCACTGGTCTGGAGTGATAGCACAGCTGTAGGGCATTTGCCTTGTGCACAGCCAGCCTGGCTGAGTTGGGTTCGATTCCTCCACCCCTCTTGGAGAGCCCAGCAAGCTAGCAAGAGTATCTCACTCGCACAGTAGAGCCTGGCAAGCTATATGTGATGTATTCAATATGCCAAACACAGTAACAACAAGTCTCAAAATGGAGACTACATATTCCAGTGTTAGACATTAGACAAATCCTCTCTTTCTGTTGTATAGAGGCCAATATTCAACACTGCTTGACTTCCAGGGTCACTAGCATCAGAGCTGGTACTATCTCAGATTGGGAGTACTTGGGCACAACCAGGGTGGCTAGAGAGAGACTTAAATAATTTTATACCGACTGCTGAATTTTATAACTGCCTTGGGATTCAGACGTGTTTCCTGTTTATACTGGACTGCTTGACTGATGACTGGTCTTCTCATCATATTTACTTTAATTCCTTTCTAATTCCAAGATACAAAACTACTTTCAATCATTTTCTACCAAGAATTTCACACAACTTATAGATATATAAAATCATACTCTGCGTTATTCCAAATCTCAGTACAAAAAGTGACATTATTCCATATCTTAGAGTTCACTATATATATCTGCTGTTCAAAGACATACAGGGCTTCAAAAACCAAAGAAATTCAGGAGAGGATAATTGTTCTTATCATATCCTCAAGTTCCATCAAGATTTTGGACCAGGTTGAATTACCTTTGAATCAGTACTATCCCTCTCCATCATAATTTTTAGTTGGGTAAATAGATATGTCAGCTCTATAATTAACATTCACAGACACACAAACTTATTACTTTTCAGATAAGAGAATTTCCTTTGAATGATTCCTGACTTTTCAAAGAGAGGGGATATACTACTAGTGGAGTTCTAGTGGTAAGGAAGGTGAGTTCCAATGTCCCTACAAGCTAGCTTTATGTTTTTTGTGTGTTACTAGATATCACTTTTTAGAATGCTTTTAGAGTGGGGGGGCAAGTATTTGGGCCAATCCCAGTTATACTCAGAACTTACTCCTGTCTCTATCCTCAGAGATAACCTCTGGTAGTGCTGAGAGACTATATGTTGTTTGGAGGATTTAATGGTATTGGGTGTGTGTAAGGCAAGTGCCTTAAACCCTTGTGATATCTCTCTAGCTCCAAAATCTTTTGAGTTTATGCAATTTAATCAATAAGTCCTAAGTGTCCCCGTGGGGTGGTGTAAGTAACCATGCTAATTAAGAGAATCTAGAAACTGACAAACATGCTGTCACAATATAACATGATGTATATTGTGTCAGACACAAGTGAGTTGAACAGCTGGTAAAGACACAGCAGGCATAGAAACAACTTGAAAAATAGTTTTATTAAAACTGATGATTTTGACGTTTTAGCATGTACTTGAATCAATCAGAAAACTAACTAAAATTTTGCAGGAACCTCTTACAGTTTGCCTGATTCAACAGGTTTGAGGAAAGACCTGTGGGTTTGTCTTTCTAAAACTGTTTGAGGTAATACTGTAGTTGATGTTGTGGTAGCAATTTGAGACTACTATCCTAACACTGAAGAAAGCTTTCTGGAAGAGATATCAGTGTAGCACTGTCCTCCGGTTGTTCATCGATGTGCTGGCGCGGGCCCAGTAACATCTCCATCGTGAGACTTGTTATTGTGTTTGGCGTATCGAATACGTCACGGGGAGCTTGCCAGGCTTTGACGTGTGGGCGAGATACTCTCAGTAGCTTGCCGGGCTCTCCGAGAGAGGCGGAGGAATTGAATTCGGCTCTACTGGGCCAGCTACGACATGGCAAATGCCCCACCACTGTGAAAAGAAATAAAAGAAACATCAAGGGAATAATTATAGGAAAGGAAAGCACAGGCACAAAAAGCCACAGAAGAATGCATGGGGAATGATAAGATTTATGGAAAACACAAAGAGTTGTGCCTGAAACAGGGCATCTTTGAAGATAGAAGATAAATAAAAGAGATGGGAACATTTTTTTCCCCTCCAGCTTCAGTACTAGAATGGGTTCTGTACATTTCACATTCCTAAGAACATTATATACATGACAAAATTATAAATAATTCTTACCTCTTTACCCATATTCAGAGATTGTCTTTATTTAATATATTCTCTGAAAAGTGAGTTTGGAAGGATAGTTTTTAAAAAAATGGAAAAAATTGTACATACAGTGACTAAAGACATATAAACATGAAGTAGGAGTAATAATACTCTAGGTAGTACCTGTCAAAAACAGAGGTTTACAAGAGTGGTGGAATTCAGAAAGTCTGCATAGTTAACATCAGTGTAAACCTAACACACACTTTGGCAACTATTGTTTGCCATTTTGTTATCCCTTCAAACACATATAAAAATAAAATCAAGTGAGATTCGATTTGAAAACCGTGGACATTTTCATTTCTATAAAGAGAGGAAAACTTTGATGCCAATGAAGTTGACATCCAAATACTTTGGGCTTTTATTTGCTCTTTAAAAGAAAAGACACACTTTTAAGAACAGTAATAATATGAAATGAATTTTCCACTCCAAAGCATGAGGGACAAAGTCACGCGGGTTCCGGGGCCGAGATCTCCAAGCCTACTCGGATTTGGGCCGAGCATCCTCCACCCAGATCCTCCAAATTCCAGTAGGCGGGGGTCACACCCACCACCTGGCCCCCTGGCGCCTGGCGCCGTGTAATCCCATCAGCGGCCAAGACTCAGAGACTATAAAAACCAGCTCCCGGAACATCCTATTATGACATCTTATTATCTCATTCCTACTTTGGACAAACTGGCAGGCTACCGAATGTAGCCTGCCCACACGGCAGAGTATGGCAAACTCCCCGTGTCGTACCCAATATGCCAAATACCAGTAACAATGATGGGTCTCATTCTCCTAAAGAGCCTTGAATATAATCTCAGGGCTAGGATGAAGGAGACGTTACTGGGGCCTGCTCGAAGCAATCGACGAATAACAGGATGATTTGTGTGATTTGTGAAAGCATGATCAGCATCATTGAAACCTTTTGTTCACACTGTATTTTTTCCAATGATATACCTCTTTATCCCTCCTAAGAGGAAAATTTTAGCCTTATAATTTTCTTTATTTTCTTTGAAATCTATTAGAGAATATATAAACTATATTTTCTATTTTTTATTGAAAATGCAAATAAATAGGGCATGAGAGAGAGTAATGAGAATAAGGTGCTGGCCTTGCTTGCAACTGACACAAAACCACACATGGTCCTCTGAACCTCTCCAAGAGAGATACCTGAGTAAAGAGCCAGGGGTGTTATGAGTAAGCCCTAAAAACTGTGAGGTGTGGTCCAAACCAAACCAAAAAATAACAAATAGACAAAACAACTAAACTAAAAAAATCCAATAAAACAGAAAATAGAAGAATATTTCCATGTGTTTCTTATGAACCTTGAACTCTGTGTTTTGTTGCGAATCGATGTTATGGAAATAGGTGGGTGTAAAAAATTTAATTGCCATGCATTATTCCATTATATTAATAAACACCAAATTTGTCGTGCTTGCTTGCATGAAAATTAAGTAGTTTTCAGGTACATTTTGTTAAAAGCAATGCCTCTGTGAGCATCTAAAGAACCTTTCAGAATTTTCGGATAAATGATATTTAGCTTTATTAAGTAACAATAAATTGTCTTTAAAATAATTTGCTGCAGTGTCTTACTTTTCTTTTAAAGTGGATAAGACATTTATTTTTAAATAGTTTAAGTACTTTATTTTTTAAATTTTTTATTGAATGAAACACCATGAGGTACAGTTTTAGACATACAAATTTTTGTGCTTGGGTTTCAGTTATACAATGATTGAGAACCCATCCCTCCACCAGTGCCCATTCTCCAACACCAAATGATCCCAGTAGACCTTCTCCTCCCCACTCCACACTGCATCTGTGACAGGGCATTTCCCCTTGTTCTCTCTCTCCTTTTGGGTGCTGTGGTTTGCAGAAGAGCCATTGAGTGGCAATCATTTTGGGTCTATACTCTACTTTCAGCACGCATCCCCCATCCTGGGAGGATCCTCCCAACACCATTTATTAGGTGCTCCCTTCTCTATCTGAGTTCCCTTTTCCCCTAGCATGTGTGGCTGGCCTCAAAGTCATGGAGCAAACCTCCCGGTACTTATTTCACCTATTCTTGGGTGTTAGTGTGCTATTCTTTTTATTTATATTCCCCAGATGAATGCAATCTTTCCATGTCTGTCCCTCTCTTTCTGACTCATTTCACTTAGCATGATACTATCCATGTAGTACCACTTGTATGTAAATTTCAACTTTTCTAACAACTACATAGTACTCTATTGTGTAGATGTACCAAAGTTTCTTTAACCAGTCATCTGTTCTCGGGCACTAAGGTTTTTTCCAGGTTCTGGTTAATGTAAAGAGTGCTGCAATGAACAAACAAGTGTAGATGTCACTTCGACTCTACTTTTTTTCCCTTTCTGGAATATATTCCCAGGAGTGGTATTGGTGGGTCAAATAGGAGCTCAATTTCTAATTTTTTGAGAATCAACCATACTTTTTCCAAAAGGGCTGAGCCAGTAGGCATTCCTACCAGCAGTGAAGGAGGGTCCCTTTCTCGCCACATTTGAGCCAACATTGGTTGCTTTTGTTCTTTTGGATGTGGGCCAGTCTCTGTGGTATGAAATGATATCTCATTGTTATTTTGATCTGCATCTCCCTGATGATTAATGATGTAGAGCATTTTCTCATGTGACTTTTAGCCATTCGGATTTCTTTTTTGAGAAAGTTTCCATTCATTTTGTCACCCCATTTTTTGATGGGTTTGGATATTTTCTTCTTGTGGAGTTCAACCGGTATTTTGTATATCCTTGATATAACCCCTTGTCAGATGTGTATTGGAAGAATATCCTTTCCAATTTCTAGACTGTCTTTGTATTTTGGTCACTGATTCTTTTGAGGTTCAGAAGCTTCTACGTTTAAGATAGTCCCATTTGTCTATCTCTGTTTTCACGTACTTGGCCAGTGGCATGACATATTTTTAGATTCCATTAAGCTTCAATGTCATGGAAGGTTTTGCAAAACTTCTCTTCAATGTACCTAATGGATTCTGGTCTGATGTTGACTCTTAATTGGTGAATTTAGACCGTTGACATTGAGATTATTTTTATGGGGTTTTGTGTCATCTTTCTGTAAGGGTCCATTGTGCTTGTAGGGTTTGTTTTGTCTTATAGTAGCCCCTTTAACCTTTACTATAGCTTTGGTTTTGAGTTTATGAAGTTTCTGAGATGCTGTTTATCTACAAATTAGTGTACAGTTCCTTCAAGTTTGAGTGAGAGTTTAGCCGGATATACTATTCTTGGTGAAGCATTCATTTCAGTGATTTTTTTTTACTATATCCCACCATTGCCTTCGGGTTGGAGGGTTTCCTCTGATAGGTCTGCTGTGAATCTAAAGGGTGCTCCTTTGTATGTGATTTCCTTCTTTGCCATTGCTGCTTATGGTATTGTGTCTCTATCAGCAGCATCCATCATTCTAACTATGGCACGTACTGGAGTGTTTTTATTAGGGTCTCTTTTAGCTGGCACCCTTCGGGCTCCTTGAATCTGAATGGCTGCATTGTCCAGCTCTGGGAATTTTTCAGCAATGATTTGTTTAGCCGTGGCTTTTTCATTGGGATTGTTTCCTGGAGCCTCTGGTACTTCAATGATTCTAATGTTCCTCTTGGAATCATCTCCTACGACTCTGATTCACTCTAGAGCTATTTTGAGGTCTCTTGCGATTGTTTGTTGTTGCCTGTTGGGTTGGTGCAGCTGATCTTCCAGCTCACTAATTCTGTCTTCAGCTGTGGTCATTCTACTGTTGAGGCACAGACTGAGTTTTTTATTTCATCTACGAAATCTTTTATTCATGACATTTCTGCTCTCATTTCTTCCTGTAATTTCTTGATTGTTTCTGTCATGTTACTGGATATCTGAGCATCCACTGGACGCCTGGGGCACTTTCATGGAGAAAGCCAAGTCCTGACTATTTCATTGAGTTTTTGAATATCTTCATGAATTCATATCTGAATTCTTTCTCAGAGAAGTCCTTTAGGTGAGTAGCATCTACTGAGGCTTCTGGACACTTTTCATTATCGTCCCCATGTGATGGGGATTTGCATTGGTTTTTCATGTTGGTGTGTATGCATGGGAACTTAGATATTACACGAGATTTCTTGGTATTACTAAACTACCTGCCAGTGAGCATCCACTGACCCTAAATTAGGCCACGCCCACTCTGCAGAAGCCACACTCACTTCTAAAAAGGCCACGCCCCCACAGGAACCTGGTGTGTGTGTGGGGGGGGGTGTACTAGCTGGGAGGAGAAAAATACTGGCACAGCGTTGGGGATGAAGAGGAAGAGACTCAGGGCTACTGTTGTCCCAGGATTTTTGGGATGCCTGGGGCGCTTGCATGGAGAAAGCCAAGTCCTGGGTTTGAATACCAGTGGGTTAACTGACCAAGGAGGGGAGGAAGACCAGCACAGTGTTGCGGACTAAGAGGAAGAGGCTCAGGGCTGCTGTTGTTCCAGGGTCTTAGCGGACTCCTGGGGTGCTTGCACGGAGAAAGCCGAGTCCTGGGTTCGAATACTGGTGGGTAAACTGACCTGGGAGGGGAGGAAGACTGGCACAACATTGGGGAGGAAGAGGAAGAGCTGAGAGTTTTATTTTGGAGGGAGGAGGTGTGGGTGTGGGGAAACACCCCGGGTGATGCTCAGTTATTACTGCTGGTTCTGTATTAATGGGTGATTACTGGCAGTTCCTGGGATCAACCTTAAGTCAGCTGAAGCAAGGCTTATGCCTTCCCAACTTTACTATTCATTCATCTAGCCTTGACTTTTTATATCTATTGTTCTCACTGTCTATATTCCATTACTACAATTTTTCAGCTAATGTAGTTTAAAAGTAAAGTAATATTCAAGACACTTATCCATCCCTTGTTATTTATTTACTTAGTATGAATATATGAACTAGTTATGACTCATAAAAGGTAAAGGTAAAGGCCTTCCCGTTGATCGTCGATTTGCTCGAGCGGGTCCAGTAACGTCTCCATTGGAGACTTTGTTGTTACTGTGTCTGGCATATCGAATACTCTCGGTAGCTTGCCGGGCTCTCTGAGAGGGGTGGAGGAATCGAACTCGGGTCGGCCATGTTGGCCGCTTGTAAGGCGAACGCCCTACCTGCTGTGCTATCGCCCCAGCCCCTATGACTCATAAATCTTCCAAATACATTTTAGATTTTGATTTTTAAATATAAATCTACATTTATTATTGAGAATTTATTAAAATAAGACAAAATGCACCCAGCTCCTGCCTTTTCTCTATACAGGTGTGTCCTTCTGTACATCCCCGTCCCATCCAGCCCTTGTTCCCCATCGGCCTGCCACCCAGAGAGCTTCCTGAGAGCACTCACTGGAGTTCCGCGGCGCATGCCCACCCAGCCCCTGCCTTTCCTCTGCATAGGCCCTTGGGCCCAGATCTGTGGGGTAGCATCAGGACCAGCTGGGGGCATGACCTCCACTGTAGGGGGAATGGCTTCCTCAAAAGTGGCACAGTCTTCTCTGAGATTGGTGACCTCTCACACGCCTGCAGTTTTATATGCCACTCTCAACCCTCTCAACTCACATCCAAATATTTATCACCTAATTCTGCCGAAAAAGTCCTGGTCAACTCAAACACAATACGACAATAATCCACCGGCTTACTCCAATTCCAACAAAAGACCGGTGTGCAAGAAGCTGTACAATCCCAATATAAAAGAGCACCTCCTCCAACGCTTTACTAGATGCCAGACATAAGACACAGATTAATGTCTGAGAGGAAGGACAGATTCTAGAAGGGGAGAAGGGTGACCACCATCAACCGACCTTATTCAGAATCCTTTTCTGCAATAAGAGGGAATAGTGGTTGTGAAATTTAGGCTTTTACCTCTAGACAACCACAACAGCATGAGGAAACAGCACAAATCTCCACTGCGAGGGAGGATCAAGAAAAGAGTCCTAAACCCTCAACAGGGATTGCCCACAAATACGATCTTTCCAATAAAGAATTTCGAGATGAAATGCTGAGGTTGTTCTAGGAACTACTCAAAGAATCAATGTAGCAGACATCAGAAGATTAAAGAAAGAAATGAAAGAAACAGTGGAACGGATAGTCAAGGAAATACAGGAAGAAATGAGAGCAGAAATAGGAAAGTAAAATAAAGAAGTGTCACAAATAAAGGATTCGGGAGATGAAATTAAAAACTCAGTGGGCAACCTCAGAAGTAGAATGACTACAGCTGAAGACAGAATTAGTGATCTTGAAGATGAGCAATAAAAATTGTACAGGCAAAAACGAGCAATGGGAAAACACAACAAAATAGCTCTAAGGAGAATCAGAGAACTAGGAGAGACTCCAGAAGGAACAACATTAGAATCATCAGAGTACCAGAAGGAAAGGGAGGAAACCCCAATGAAAAAGCCACAGTAAAAGAAATCATTGCTGAAAAGTTCCTGGAATTAAAGAATGCAGACATCCAGGTCCAAGGAGCCAGAAGGGTGCCAGCTAGCACAGACCTTAATAAATACTCCAAGGCATATTGTAGTCAGAATGATGGATGCCATGAATAGAGACACAATAGTGCAAGCAGCAAGGTCAAAGAGGAAATCACATACAAAGGAGCACCCCGTAGATTCACAGCAGACCTATCAGAGGAAACCCTCCAAGCCGAAGGAAATGGTGGGATGTAGTAAAGAAAAAAAAGCAATGAAGTGAATGCTTCTCCAAGAATACTTTATCCAGCTAAACTCTCACTCAATTTTAATGGAATGATACACCATTTTATAGATAAACAACAGCTCAAGAACTTCATAGACTCAAAATCAAACCTAAAATAAGGACTAAAAGGGCTCCTGTAATTCAAGAAGGAAAACACCAATAAGCACAACAAAGCCTTACAGAATGATGGCACAAAACCCCATGACAATAATCTCTCTCAATGTCAATGGTCTAATGCACCAATCAAGAGACACAGAGTGGCAAAATGGATCCAGAAACTGAAACCAACATCCTGCTGCCTACAAGAAACTCATCTGAACAGTTGGAGCAAACACATACTCAAAGTTAAAGGATGGAAAACAATCCTGCAAGCAAACAACTCCCTCAAAAATACTGGGGTGCCCATAAAACTATCCAGCAACATAGATTTTAGGTTGAAAAAGATTAGAATGGACAGCGAAGGCCATTTTCTATTTATCAAGGGATATGTAAAACAGGAAGAAATCACACTCTTAAATGTATATGCACCTAATGAGGAACCAGCTAAATACTTAAAACAACTGCTAACAGATTTTAAGGAGGACATTGCCAGCAATACAATAGTAGTTGGAGACTTTAACATCACCTTATCACCTCTGGATAGATCAACAAGAGCAAAATCAGCAAGGAAACGTTGGCTTTGAAAGAAGAAATAGAAGAGAAAGGGCTTATATACCTATAGAGGGCTTTACACGCCAAAAAGAAAGAATACACATTCTTTTCCAGTGCACACAAAACATTTTCCAAAATAGACCATGTGCTAGGACACAAAAACATATTTCAATAGAATCAGAAAGATAGAAATTGTATCAACTATCTTTTCAGACCACAGTGTACTAAAGATAGAAACGAATCACACACAGACGTGGAGAACCAAATCAAACACCTGGAAATTTAACAACTCAATACTGAACAATGAGTGAGTCAGAAAGAAAGTCAAGGATGAAATCAAAAGATACCTGGAAACAAATGAGAATGAACACACAAACTACCAGAACCTATGGACACACTAAAGCCGTGTTAAGAGGGAAATTTATAGCTTTGCAATCATTCATCAGGAAGGAATAAAGGGCCTACATAGATAACTTGACTTCACAGCTCCAGGTCTTAGTAAAAGACCAACTGAAGGAACCCAAACCCATCCAAAGGAAAGAAATGATAAAACTTGGAGCAGAAATTAATGACATGGAAACCCTAAAAACAGTCCAAAATGCCAATGAAACCAAGAGCTGCTTCTTTGAGAAAATAAACAAGATTGATAAACCACTCGCAAGACTCACAAAAAAAGAAAGAAAGGCCTAATAAACTGAATCAGAAATAAAAAAGGGAACATTACAAGAGAAACCAGGGAAATTCAAAAGATCCTCAGAGACTTCTTTGAGAGTCCGTATGCCATGAAACAAGAGAACCTAGAAGAAATGGATAAATTCCTGGATTCCTACAATCTCCCAAGACTGGGCCAAGAACACTCTGAATACCTGAGCAGATCCATTCATATCAAGGAAATTGAAACCATAATCAAAAATCTTCACAAAAATAAAAGCCCAGGCCCAAATAGATTCACTAACGAATTCTTCTGAGCATTTAAAGTAGAGCTATTCCAGGAAACTGAAAAAACAGGAAATCTCCCAAATAGTTTCTACGAGGCACATATCTCCCTAATACCAAAAACAAACAAAGACACCACTAACAAAGAAAATTAGAGGCCAATATCAAAGATGAACATGGTTGCGAAGATCCTCAACAAAATATTAGTAAATAGAATCCAACAACTCATAAAAAAGATCATACACCACGACCAAGTGGGATTCATCCCAGAAATGCAAGGATGGTTTAACATTTGGAAATTAACCAACATAATCCATTCATATCAACAAAAGTAAGATAAGAACCATATGATCATATCAATATATGCAGAGAAAGCATTTGACAAGATTCAAAATTGCGTATAATGAATACTCTCACCAAAATGGGCTTAGAAGAAACTTTCCTCAATATAGTCAAAACCATCTATGACAAACCTATGGCAATCATTATCCTCAATGGGAAAAAATTAAGGACCATCCCTCTAAGATTAGGGACAAGACAAGGAGGCCCACTCTAGCCACTTTTGTTCAGTATAGTACTGGAAGTACACGCAATAGCAGTTAGGCAAGAAAAAGATATTAAGGGCATCCAGATAACAAAGGAAGAAATCAAGCTCTCACTATTTGCGGATGATATGATACTATATCTAAATAATCCTAAAACCTCTACCAAGAAACTCCTAGAAACAATAGACTTGTACATTAAAATTGCAGGTTATAACATCAATACCCAAAAATCCATGGCCTTCCTATACGCCAATAATGAGACAGAGGAAAGAGACATGAAAAAACAATCCTGTTCAAAATCGTGCCCAGAAAATCAAGTACCTCAGAATGAGTCTATCTAAGAAGGTAAAGGACCTCTACAAAGAAATCTACAAAACGTTACTCCACAAAATAAAAGAGGACATGAGGAAATGGAAATATATCCCCTGTTCACAGATAGAAAGAATTAACATTGTCAAAATGGCAATTCTCCCCAAAGCATTATACAGACTCAAAGCTATCCCTATAAGGATACTCATGAAATTCTTCAAATAAATGACCAAGAACTCCTAAAATGCTTTTGGAGCAATAAATGCTGACAAATAGCTAAAGCAATTCTTGGGAAAAAGAAAATGGGAAGCATCACCCTCCCCAAACTCAAACTCTACTACAAAGCAGTGACAATTAAGCATGGTACTGAAACTAAGTCAGAGCTGCAGAGCAATGGAACAGGATGGAATATCCCTACACACAGCTCCAAATGTATGAATATCTAATCTTTGATAAGGGAGCAAGAAATATGAAGTGGAGCAAGGAAAGCCTCTTTAACAAATGTTTCTGGCATAATTGGACAACCACATGCAAAAAAATGGGCATAGACCTCGACTTAATACCATGCACAAAAGTCAGGTAAAAATGGATTTAAGACCTCAACATCAGACCGGAATCCATAAGGTACATTGAAGACAAGGTCAGCAATACCCTCCACGATATTGAGGCTAACGGTATCTTCAAGTATGACATGCCACTGACCAACGAAGTGGAAACAGAGATAAACAAATGGGATTATTTTAAACTAAGAAGCTTCTGCACCACAAAAAATACAGTGACCAAAATACAAAGACAATCTACAGAACTGGAAAGGATATTCACCCAATACCCATCTGATAATGGGTTGATTTCAAGAATATACAAAGTACTGGTTGAACTTCACAAAAGAAAACATCCAACCACATCAAAAAAAGGGGTGACAAAATGAACAGAAATTTTCTCAAGGAAGAAATCCGAATGGCTAAAAGGCACATGAGAAAATGCTCTTCATCACTAATAATCAGGGAGATGCAGATCAAAACAACAATGAGATATCATCTCACACCACAGAGACTGGCCCATATCCACAAGAACAAAAGCAACTGATGTGGATGTGGCGCGGATGTGGCAAGAAAGGGACCCTCCTTCACTGCTGGTGGGAATGCCGACTGGTTCAGTAATATAGTCCTACGTACCTCTGAATATAGTATATTTATTTAGATATTTAAATTATAATTTAAATAGGGTTTTTTTGCATTTATTCCAAGGTTCCTTTTATTTTGTTGCAACTATACATAGTATCAGTCTTTAAGTTAATGTACATATATATCGGGATATTCATTATCAATTGCTGATATACTTTATCAATGGATCGGTCAGAATAACCTTTATGATAAAAATAATTGCAAAAATTCAACTGGTTCAAGCAGAAGCTTTATATATTGCTATTGTCAAGTCTGATATTCAGAGATGACAGTACTGTTTGTCAATCATGACAGTGAATGACTTGTTCAGGTTGATAATTTAGAAACTTCCAACATCTTAATCATTAGAGACCAAGTTAATAGGCAGATGCACAAAGCACAGTATGTCTTATAGAGCAGAACTGGAAATAGTGCATGCCTTCCTCTGGTGATCTCATGGCCAATATTCTGTCACAGAAGTACAGTCAGTATTTGGAGAAACTACACTGTTAATTCTAGTCTTATCCTGGCATAAGAAAACAAGGATAACAAAAGACTCTAAAACTGTCCATTATGGAAATTTAAGACAGTTCTTTTCTGTTCTTTTTTTTAAGTTTTATTTATTGAATCAACGTGAGAACAATCACAAATCCTTTCAGATTAAATATCGGTTGGTCATACAATGATCAAACACCCATCCCTTCACCAGTTCACATTTTCTACCACCAAGAACCCCAGTATACCCCCCTCTCACCACCCCAGTCTGTGTGGCAGATTTACACTTTACTCTCTCTCTCTCTCTATGTTGATCACATTCAATACTATGACAAAAGACCCAACATTATTGTTTGGAATTTCCCCCAACATTCAGACCTGCCAAAAAGACATCATTAGATAATTTGTTTTCTATTGCTGATTATGAAGAGCATATGATGTTGTGTGGCTGCAATAGCGGCCACACATTTTTGGATTTCTGATATTTTAGTAATAAGACTAGAGGGATTACAGTCCAAAGCTCCTGGGTTCTGAAATTGGTTTGTGTGCCTCTAGGATCATGGTAGTTCAGGAGCCAGAGGAGGCGTTTGTGGGTGGCAACCTGGGGCCTTGTCAGGGAGGGGAGCAGGGTCGTTCCATCTCTCATCCCATGAGTCCCCACATGCCTTGTCAATGCAGTCTCATATCTGGATGTTCATTAGGCTCTAAAAGATGGAGGCCATCATGCCACCGCCACAAGGGGGACCAGGCAGAGGGACAAACACCCGTCCCCACCCAGGGTGGCATAGTACCATAGTTAAATGCACACTCCAGATGCATTTTGGTTGGGTATTAAATTTTGTTCAGATTTTCCCACCACCATTCAAGCCTACCTTCCAGGGACAGATGCTAAATCATTTATTTTCCATTGCTCACTTTGCATATCAGGAAAGGTTGCGGCTGCGTGGTTCGGAAGAATAGTCCTGGTGCCCGCATACCGGAGTCATGCTTATAGAAGCTCATGGTTACCGGGATTCCATCTGGAAAGGCGTATTTTCTGTTCTTAGCTTGACTTACGTGCATTTAAGCAGTCATTTGGTGTACCACTTCTTATATGATAATTTGTAGAGTAACTGTAATGAGCTTTATAATAGGAAAACCAATTAACATTTATGGAATAAATCCACTTAGATATATTGCATTAAAATTTTTAAATATACAAAGCACTTTTCTGTTTTATTTGGTGATATTTTATTTGGAAATTGTGTCTATTTGGGAGTGAGCTTGATCAATAATATTTAAACCTTCACTAATACCTTTGTTTGACTTTATTATTAAGGATTAATTAGGCCCCCAAATTATCTAAGGATTATTTTAATTCTTCTTATTTTTAGAAAGTAGCTTATTCACATTTGATTTACATATTGATTTATTATTAGAGAGAACATTTGGTTGAATGTATGAAGATTCTCAAGGCCTAGTTCTTCCTGTATTAGCTTCTGATTTATGTGCATAGGTATTAATTTACTCCATTTTAATTTTTATATTTGTTGTTGAAAGCTTGCTTATAATTAATTCTTATTTATCTTTGTAACATGTACATGTACTGGTAACTTCCTTTTCTTATATTCTTTTGGGATGCTTCACTTTCTATATTCCATTTATTCTTCACATCATCATCATGGTTTGCTAAATTTTAAAAAAATATCGCACAGGGGTTATTCCTGGGTCATGCACTCAAGAATTACACCTGGCAGTGCCTCAGGGGACCATATGGGATGCTGGGATTCAAACCCGGGTCAGCTGCATGCAAGGCAAACCCCTACCCACTGAGCCATCGCTCCAGACTTTAATCAAACATTTTTGTGGGGAACTTTGGGGGAAGTTTTGGTCACATCTGACATTGCTCAAGGTCCACTCCAAGTAATGTGCTCTGGATTTGCCTCTGGTAATGCTCATGAAACCATATAGTGCCATGTGGTTGACCACATGCTAGGCCAGCAACTACCCTTCTATTCACTTTCCAGTGCCCAAGGAATCAACATTTGGACTTGCTTCTTCTTTCTGTTTCAAGCTTTTAAAACTTCTACTAATTTTAGCCCTAAGTGGTTTCATTCATTTGCTAACTTTAGGTTTATCTTTGATTTTTCCTTATTTTTAATTTGTAAATACAAAAAAAAAATTGACAAAAGTGTACTAATGCAGTAGTAGGGCGTTCGCCTTACAAGCGGCCAACATGGCCAACCCGAGTTCGATTCCTCTGCCCCTCTCGGAGAGCCCGGCAAGCTACCGAGAGTATCTCGCCCTTACGGCAGAGCCTGGCAAGCTCCCCGTGACGTATTCGATATGCCAAACACAGTAACAACAAAGTCTCCAATGGAGACGTTACTGGGCCCGCTCGAGCAAATCGATGATCAACGGGAGGACCTTTACCTTTTACCTTTATTTTATTGTTGTTATATTTTAATAAACATATCTTCAGTAATAATGTTGCATTTTAAATAAATTTTGGTGGGGTGAGGCATCGCCAGTATTCCTCCAAGGCCCCTCATAACACTGCTTGGGCCGTTCGTATCAAAGATTTAATATGACAGCCCTCCCTATGCAGCTTCTAGGGCTCTGTGATACTTGGAACCACCTAGGACACTCAGTATTTGAATATTTGGAGATCTCTAAGACCACATCTTGTGGTGCTGGGGGTCTTTAGGGCCGGACCAGGTGATGCTTCATTCAACCATGCTCAAGGGACCATATGGTGCAGAGAATAGAAGCAATTCTGCCTTCACACAAAGCATGAGGCTTGATCTCTGTACTATCTCTCTGGGTTCCTATATAATCTTTTAAAGGCTATCATGTTGCCTTCTCTATTTAATTTTATAATTCAGCGGATACTTTTAATTATATAATTATTTTAAAAATTATAGTTGAGGCAAATTTTACTCTTTGTTTTCCAGATAGAAAACCAGCTAAACAATAATATGTGTGTAAGTTTATCTTTTCTTTAATCTCTTGCATTGCCATCTTTTCATAGGTCAAATATCCTTCGATGCATGGGTCTCCCTGTGAAATTTATTTTATTTCTCTTTTTATTTCTTTGTGCCACATCATGTCACTTTGATTACTATACCTTTACAAATCATTTTTTCTATTAAGTAGACTAATCGCATTATGTAGATTATTTCCCCAAACTGTTTATGTTGTATTAGACGCATATATGTAAAAATAAAAAATAAAGGAATCCTATCACACCTATTAAATTCAATTTATTAAAATCTTATGTAATTACATACAGTAAAATTAATAGATCTTAAGAGCATATATTGATGGCATTTGACAAATTTATTTACTGTTAATTTTCATAACCCAAACTTCAAATTCTTTTTTATACTTGAGACTTTCTGGTGTTTCTGGTTTTCTGCCTAGAAACTGCTGCTGCATCAGTTACAGGTTCAATATTGAATGTCTCCAGAAATGTCAGCTTTCTAACTTTTAAGATAGAAAGGAGACAGATTGCTTGTTTTCCTTGGTATATTCAGGATATGACTTTCAACAGCTCTTATCCACTGCCTTTTCTTTAGACTTTCAGATGATTTATGATTTACTGGTAGAATGGCAGAGAAAACACTTTGTGCTTGGTCGGTACCTTTCTTCATTGTAACTTCCAGGGTTTCCTCTCAATAGCACCTCCAGTAGTCAAAGTCTCTCACAAGTCCATTAACTCCTTACCCTTCGCTGGCCCACTCTGGGGCTGAACATGATGCCTCTTCTCCAAGGAAAGTTTTTTTTGTAGAACTCTGAATAGCTCCATATCTAAATTCACTCTTGTCTGCATCTTCATTATTCCACTCTTAGTAAAATTGAAACAGCCTCTGCAAAACCTTGGTTATCTTTTGGCTTTTATTATCCTTTTCATCTTTGCTGGCAGCTAATTTATTTTTTTTTCTGAAAGACTCCCATATGTAGAGAGATGAACATGTCTTGACTTCTAGCGCAATTATTTTGATTTTCAGTGCAGCACAACTAGATATAAATATGTGTGTTGGATCCATATATATCTCTTTTTTATGGTCCTATAAAGGTATTTTTCATTGAGCAATATGAAATATAAGTATCTAAAATCTTGTTTTTATCTCATATGATTTTTTTACAGTTAACTTTCAACTGCAATATTAAAGATTTGGAGACTATGATTTTTAAAGGAATACTCAAAGATATATAAAGTGAATGAGGATCAATGACACAGGCTCTTCCCTTTACTTCCACAGTGTCTCTCTGCCTCAAACATGAGCAAACGTTTTATCACATGAGTTTGTTATCACACAAGCATTTTTCTAAGCTGTCTTTACTTTTCCTCACAACTGATAACTCCAACAGAATTTATGAAAAATATTTTAGTGCAGAAAAAAGATATTTATTATGCCAATGGTAGAGACCAATTGCCTTATTACTCTAAAAAAATAAATTAGAAACAGTTTAAAAACAAGAGAAAATGAAGATGTGGCATTTAAAGTCTAAATTGACAAAAGTGTACTAATGCAGCAGTAGGGCGTTCGCCTTACAAGCGGCCAACATGGCCAACCTGAGTTCGATTCCCCCGCCCCTCTCGGAGAGCCCGGCAAGCTACCGAGAGTATTCGATATGCCAGACACAGTAACAACAGAGTCTCCAATGGAGACGTTACTGGGCCCGCTCGAGCAAATTGACGATCAACGATCAATGGGCTATAGTAAGTGAGAATCTTTTCTTATTTGTTAAACTAAGAGAAATATGTCTCCTTTAATACATTCAGAGATCGGAAGATATTGGTATTAAATTGAAATCCAGACACTCAACTCCAAAGAATTAGATATGCCAATATTGTCAGCATAGCACTGTATTTGGAATTATTTATTTAACAAAATTGTAAGTTGAGTGCAGTCATAAGCCACATATTAATATGTAAATGGTCGGGTTATGTCTGTGTGTCCATGTGTCTGTGTGGGGGAGTGTATTCAGATAAAAAGGACTAATAATAAATAGTTTCCTTTTAAGGAATACAAGAAAAAACTCACACGCACAAAGAGACAGAAAGAGAACGTTTGTTCCCAATGCACACCTAATTTTCCAGACTAACCTTCCTAATAGATGGTCGACAACTACACCACCTCCGCTTTGCTGATGACATCGTTCTAATCACGCCAAACATCAGTCAAGCGGCACAAACGCTGATAGACTTCAACCGTGAGTGTGGAGAGGTCGGATTACAGCTGAATCTCATAAAGACCATGTTCATGAGAAACAGTCTTGTTCCTGATGTTCCATTCACTCTCAACGGAACCACTATCTCTGAATGCAACAGTTATATATACTTAGGTTGAGAAATCAACATGATGACCTAGGTCGAGAAATCAACCTGGCACCTGAGTTACGCAGGAGGAAGAGAGCGGCTTGGAATGCCTTCAAGAGCGTTGAAGAAATAATTAAGAGGACAAACAATCTCCAGCTCTGAGCACATCTCTTTGATTCCACTGTTCTTCCTGCATTAACGTATGCCTTAGAGACTTGGTTCCTATGAAAACAGGATGAGAACTCTATTCAGGTCTCTCAAAGAGGAATCGAAAGAGCTATGCTTGGAATATCATGCTTCACTCAAATGAGAGATAGAATCCAGAGTTCTGATCTCCGTCAACGCTCAAGAATCAGGGATGCTGTCTCATTTGCCAAGGCATCAAAAATCAGATGTGCTGGACACGTAATGAGGTTTACAGACATCTGCTGGACTAGAGCCATTACTGACTGGATTCCACGGAACATCAAAAGATTGCGGTGGACGTCCACCTACAAGATGGTCAGACTTCTTCGTCAAGACCCTGAATGATTGCTTTGAGGCTCTGCATATTCCGAGAATGAGCAGATGCCATTGGGCTACGCTAGCAAGCAATAGGGATGAATGGAGACGTTACTGGCACCCGCTCGAGTAAATCGATGAGTAACAGGGTATCTAGTGATCAAGTGAACCTTCTAAAGACCCCCAATAAAGTCAATAAAGTATGTATTATGACTACTGCATGAAGGATGAGAAAAGGAGAAACTATATCTTCTCTAAGTTATTCACATATCCTATGCTATTTTACTAAAGTACTTTTAATATTTAGACTACTAAAGATATCAAATTCATAGAGTATATTAAGTTATTTAAAGGATATCACCGGTAAGTTTAAACTGTGGTAGCAATATCCTGTTTCACCTCTATACTGATAATATTTATATTTCAAACATGAAAGCTGAAAGGAGAAAGGCCAAATCTGTAATACCAACTTTTAGTAGTTTGCAGCAGTCTTCTCTTATCTTGCATCCATCACTCATGAAAAGAGCTGCCTATCTTAAAGTAGTCTCCTTTCTCAATCATCAAACATCTCACAGAAGAAAGGATTTACCTTCTTTGTGCCATGGCTTAGTATGCTATTGTGGACTGTTGCTTTTCCTTAATAAATCAGAATCAGAACCACATCTGTTAGTGCAGATGACTGAAGACAGAGCAGAACTCACTATCTGTACACTTTCCTGCAGTTATCCAATTACTGTGCTGGGAGTTAAGAGAGATAATGCACTGGGGTAAACATACTAAGTAGCTCAAATATTTGCCTAATTTGAATGGCAACTTTCACATAAGATAAATGAATACCACCTTCTTCTACATGCATTTGGAAAAGTTAGAGAGGAGGCGAAGTTAACCTGAAGAAGTGCGACTTTTTTCTTTGAAATTAATGTGTATACCCATCACTAGAAAACACAACATTTAAAAGTGAGACAGGACAAGTATGCTCAGAAAGTGATAACTATCAGTCAAGACCACATATGTATTTATTATATATATATAAAAATAATATATATAATATAATAAATAATATATATAATATAATAAAAATTAATAAAAAATAAAAATAATATATATAATAATAAAAAATAATATATAATATAATATAATAAAAATATATATATTTATATATATATAAAATAGGCTCCCATATAGGTCGGGAAGATAGTTTAAAAGGCCAATGCATTTCCTTTGCATACTGGAGGCCTGGGTTCAGTCTCCAGCAGTGCATAGGTCTCTCCTCAAGGAATACAGAAGGCATAGCCACAGAATACATTCAGATGTGGTCCAAAAGCCAAAAAAAAAAGAAAAAAGAAAAAAAGATAAAAGCCTAAACAAGTTAATAAGAAAAAAGAAACACCCACTTAGAGGAAAACACTAAGATAGGAAAAACAAAAAGCAAATGAAAAATGACCCAAGTCACTCCTTCCTTGTAAAGATCTTCAAGATTCAGAGTAAGGGGAATTTAAAAACTCCCATCAAAGCTTCTGAAAACCACTCATCATCCACTCAACCCACACTGAATATAAAATCAGAAAGCCACGGGAGTTGGGGAGAATTGAGCAAAATATATTCATTTGGTTATATGTTTTGGCTGTAAAATGAGGTTTTAGAGGAAATTGAAAATTTAAATGTGATTCAATGAGCAGCGAACATATGATACACACAGTATGCTTGTCTATGGGGAACCAAGGGTAAATTGAGCAAAATGAATACACTCTTGTTAAGTAGAAGTACAGTTGTCCACCAGTGAAAACAACTGCAAACTGCTCATGTGCCCTTGGGGTGTTTCTATTTATATTTTCTGCAATATAAATATTTATATTTCCTGTAATGAGTTGTAATTGTGCCAGCAGTTATCACCACATTTTGGGATTATTGGCTGAATTACAGAGAAGCTTTTATAGACTGGGTTTTCCAGGTCCTGGGAGACTAGTATGTCATTCCACTGAAACTACTTTTCAGAGTCCTTGTATCACCTTGACCTCTACCCAGACCTTCCCTGCTCTGTTGAATCTGGTCCCCTTCACATGTATAGAAAGAAGTGGAAATTGAACAATGTTACATTAAATTAAAATTTGAGGATTTCATAGAGAACAAACTTAATCTTAAAGGTAAGTAATTGAGCTGAAACTATTCTTAAGGTAACTGATGTTCAGGTAAATCATTTTTTAATTTTTATGAAGCAATGGTAAACACAATGGAACACTGAGTTGTGTTAAGAGATATTTGGACTTAAAAAATTACATAATCTCTACAGGCTTCACAGGTCTTAAATATATCTAGGAATATATTTATTTCTAGAGTGAACTTTAAAATAACTGTGATTAATGTTTCAGTTGTCTATAGTTATGAAGTGCTGGCAAATGAAACTCTATATGAAAATTGTCCTTTTCATAAAGTGATAGGCAGTACTATAAGGTGAGGTGGGTACTTCCCCCCCAATATCATGTTGCATTTCTGTGACTTTGGGGAACCTGTGTGGTACCTTGTTCTTTTCTTGGTATGTTTTTGTCAGATCCTTCATATAATGTCTTTGCTGACATGCATCATGAATGAGTAAATAATTTTGGGCTCATGTCTCAAGTGAAAGGGGAATGTATAACGACTTTGTTCCAGGTCCTGATGTGACATACAATATTTAGGATAAAATCTAATTTAATAAAACAGTGATGTTTGAAAGTTCACTATAGGGAAGCTGGAATTTGCCATATGTATGTATGCATGTATGTATATATGTGTGTGTGTGTGTGTGTGTGTGTGTGTGTGTATAAGCAAGTATGTTAAAACCAAACACATGTGTGCTTCTTTAGGTACATCAGTGGTACATACTTGCTTGTATCCTCTTACTATACATTCTCCATCTCTCTTGGAGAGCCCCACAAGCTACCTAGAGTACCCCACCCACATGGCAGAGCCTGGCAAACTCCCCGTGGTGTATTTGATATGCCAAAAACAGTAACAATAACGGGTCTCATTACCCTGACCTTGAAAGAGTCTCCAATATGGCAGCGTTAGGAAGGAAGGGTAAGGAGAGGCTGCTAAAACCTCAGGGCTGGGACAAATGGAGACGTTACTGGTGCCCGCTCGAGCAAATCGATGAACAATGGGATGACAGTGATATAGTGATGCAGTGATATGAAAATTAAAGGTTTAAGGTTTAAAGTTTTCTGAAGAGGTGAAATCAAATTTTCAAAACACTTTAAGCAACATTGGTATTTGAATATAAATTATAGAAAGGAAACATATTTGGGAGGGAGATAATAATGAGCAAACTCCATATGTTGACTTTAAGTTCAGGAACTTACAGTGAACACTTTGAATGTTTCATAAAATATAATAGAAGACTGAAATTGAAATTAAAAATAAACAAAAACACTGCAAGCTTTTTTTTTTGTCAGGGATAGTTTTTTCTGACCTTGATCTTTCTCTAAAAACCATAAGACAAAGACAGGTTGAACTCTTACTAAAAAACATAACTTTGATATAGACTTGCAGATAAGATGAGGCTCAGTTCACAAGAGAATTTATTCCTCATTCTAGCACCTGCATATCTGCAATCCACCCTTCCTAAATACATGATTACTGTTCTCTTTTTCAAATAAAAAAATTTCCTTGGGGCTGGAGCGATAGCATAGCTGGTAGGGTATTTGCCTTGCATGAGACTGACCCGGGTTTGAATCCCAGCATCCCATAAGGTCCCCTGAGCACCGCTAGGAGTAATTACTGAGTGCAGAGCCAGGAGTAACCCCTGAGCATCGCCAGGACTGACCCAAAAACAAAACAAAAAAATTTTTAAAAATTAAAAAATTGCCTTGTACCTTTGTAGGTATGATGGATTATGAAACAGTTGCTATGTCATTTAAGGTCGCTAGCAACTCAATAAGCTTGCTTTTATTGCTCTAACACTTGCTTTTTTAAAAAAAAATTGGCATTCAGGTAGCTAGTGCCCAAACTTGGGTTCTGTAACAAAACTTGAGTTGAAGATATGTAAACAAGGTCTGAATCAACATGTGGAGGGGATTACAATTAGGGTAATGGTTTTTGACCTGTAGATAGTATGGACAAATCTCTGCTAATAGGATGATAACTCTGGAACTAAGTAAAGTGTATATTATAATGTGTGTGTGTGTATATATATGTGTATATATATATATATGTGGAATCTGAGGACAATGTTAGATAAAGTAGAAGTAGGTACTAAGAAATAATTGTACAGAAAATCAATAGCATAACAATGGCAGAAAGAAATGAAAAATATATAAATGTGAAAACAATATGAAAGATGAATAAGTGGGACCTGGTGACCAAGTAAAAATAATAATTTTTTTTCAAAAAAGAATATTCCTGGGGTTTCAGGAATTCAAGAAAAGTCAGACTAGCCTGGTAGATCTAGTTATGAAAAAGATAGAAGGAATATATATAACACATGAAAAGTAAATGTGAAATATATATATATATATACACATATATACTTATATGCACATATATCCACAAAATAGCACTGTAGCACTGTTATCCCATTATTCATCGATTTGCTCAAGTGGACACCAGTAATGTCTCCATTGTAAGACTTGTTGCTACTGTTTTTGGTTTTTCGAATACTTCATGGGAGCTTGCCAGGCTCTGCTGTGTGGTTGGGATACTCTCGGTACCTTGCCAAGCTCTCCAAGAGGGAAGGAGGAATATGTCTGTAGGGTGTGCTGATATGATTCCATAATTAACATATATTTAGTATTTTACTTATTTTTATTATTTAATCCACCCGCTTTGGGCTGCATTCCTAAGCAACCCGACTCCGGGAAGACCCGGGCCCGGCGTGCCGGGGCAACGAAAGAGCTATGCTTGGAATATCATGTTTCACTCAAATGAGAGAAAGAATCCGGAGTTCTGACATCCGTTGACGATCAAGAATCAGGGATGCTGTCTCGTTTGCCAAGGTGTCGAAAATCAGATGGGCTGGTCACGTAATGAGATTTAAAGACGACCGCTGGACTAGAGCTGTTACTGACTGGATTCCACGGGATGTCAAAAGACCGCGTGGCCGCCCACCTACCAGATGGTCAGACTTCTTCGTCAAGATCATGAACGATCGGTTTGAGGCCCTTCATGTTCCCGGAGCGAACAGATGCCATTGGGCTACACTAGCACACGACAGGGACAAATGGAGACGTTACTGGCGCCCGCTCGAGCAAATCGACAACTAACAGGAAGTTAAGTGATTAAGTGAAGTGATTATTTAATCAATTTTAATCTTCCCTTGTAATGGCTTCTTCTCATCCTCATTACTTAAGAATATGGTAGACCAAAATAAAGTAAAACAAAGCCAACCAAGATGATAAATGCAGAAGAACAGTAGGAAAGATGATCAAAAGTATATTTCAGAATTAGAAAAAATGCTGACAACTTTTTGAGTATTTGTATTAGAGAAGTATTAGGATTATATTCACTTTCATATGCTAGAGGTAGGAAAGTGCCATTAGAATTTTGAATGTTTTAGATGTGAGGAGTAAAGTGTAAAAATCTATGAAGATAACCTATGTTTTGGGATTTACATTTCTGGGAAAAGTGATTAATTTTCACTCACTGTCACTGTTACTGTCTTCCTGTTGTTCATCAATTTGCTCGAGCCGGCCCAGTAACGTCTCCATGTTTCCATCGTGAGACTTGTTGTTACTGTGTTTGGCATATTGAATACCTCACGGGTAGCTTGCCAGGCTTTGCCATGTGGATGAGATATTCTGGGTAGTTTGCTGGGCTCTCCAAGAGGGGTGGAGGAATCGAACCTGGCTCAGCAGGGCTGGCTGCACACAAGGCAAATGCCCTACTGCTGTGCTATTGCTCCAGCCCTATTTTTTATAAATATGGAAAAATAGATAAAGACATAGGAGCAAAATATAAATATATTGAGAACGAGTTTCTAGCAGGACATTACTAGATACCTAGGTATCCCAATTGTGAACTCCAGTCAATAGAACTCTCCTTATAAGCAGACTTAGAATATGTGTGTTTATGTTATTTGCATGGAAGTGTCAAAAAATGGGATAAGGTCCAATAGTAACGTATACAATATTGCGGTCATCCGACTAGCATTTATTGACTATGTTACACGTTTCTGGAGCGATAGCACTGTGGTAGGGCATTTGCCTTGCGCACAGCCAGCCCAGCCTAGCCGGGTTTGATTCCTCTGCCCATCTCATAGAGCTCTGCAAGCTACCAGAGAGTCTCGCCCATACGGCAAAGCCTGGGAAACTCCCCATGATGTATTCAATACGCCAAACACAGTAACAAGTCTCACAATGGAGACGTTACTGGGCCCGCTCAAGCAAATACATAGATGAACAACAGGAGGACAGTGCTACAGTGCTATATGTATCTATATCACATTTCAGTACCAGGGATGCAAGTGAATGCAGAACACTGGATCAATTTTCTTTTGAGGAATGTGACTGATGCAGAAGTAAGGTGAAGATGATTTTTTAAGAAGAGAAAGTGGGAGGGGTGAAAGTAAAATTTCTTAATAGCATTCTTATAAAAGAGAAGCAAAGGAAAAAAACACAGAGCTTATAATCAAACACAATAGAATTAAATAATGTCTTACCCATTTTGTGGAAAGTATGAATTTTTCCTCAAGTTATTGAACTCAGATTTTCTATTTCTACAAAGGGAATTATAATTATTTCATTCTGAGAAATAGATGAATCAATTATGTTGAGTGCCCTGTTCACTGCAAACACTCCAATTCATATTAGACTTTCTTTTTAATGACTTCCTTCCAACCTCATAATTGAGAAGTGAAAGAGGAAACTGGCATATTTACATCTGTACATTCTTTCAACTACCTACGTGCTTTCACATTGCTCACAGTATAAATTCTAATCTTCTTTTAGTAATTGATAAAGATATACATACTTTCACTTTTACTCCTACTTCCAGACTTTCCTTGCCTTGCTTTGTGAAATTGTCTGGTGAAATTGTCTTCAAGTGGCAACTTCAGTGTCATCGTTCCCAAATGGAATGGTGTGCTATTACCCCTATTCAGTATTCTTTGGCTTAATTTAGATTTCAGTTTCAATTTCAGAAGAAGTTCTGACATCCTTGATCAGATCATGACACCCAGCTGTACAATTCTTTAGGGTCCAATTCTCTTTGAAGGCACCGTGTAAGTAAATAACTAAAAATATAATTGAATAATAATGTAGATGACAATGTAGATGAAGAATTATATCCTCTCCCCTATATGAAGTAAACTCCAGATATGTCTGAGCACAAGTTAACTTGTGATATGGTTATAAAATAGATTTTTGATTTTTATCATATTGAAATCCTTGAGTGAATGGCACAAGATATATAACCAATAAAAGATTATTGAATAAATAAAAGGAAAATATATGGGTTAGATATCAGTGTAAAGCTATGGAAGATACACACCAGGTTATATTTCTCAAAGGAAGCAGATGACACATGAGGAAAAATGAAAATCCACTCTTCACAATATTCTTTTTTGTGTCTAAGTTTGTATCACAGAGAGAATCCCTCCAATTTATATAACAGCCATTTCTAAGCTATTCTAGACATTTAATGAGAGTTCTTATGCATTTAGGTTAAACCTATTATAGACATTACTATAAAAATTTTCTCCCCCAATTCTGACACAATGTTTAATTTATTTGTAACAACTTTTTCAGACTTCAGCTAAGGTTTCCATTTCCCTATATTACAACTGGGGATTTAGAGTCTTGGCTTATAGTCCTATCAGCTGTCATTTTTCTGCATGTAAGATTTTGACACAGAGAATCCAAGCATACCTTAGCACATAACATATGACAGGCAATCTTATCAAAAACGTTCATGTTTTCACGTAACTGATAACTTATTATCTCTTAGTCTTTCCTCTTCATTTCAAGTTATGATTTATTATTGGATTGGCAAATGCAGTGATTGAAACACAGGAAGATGATTTTTTCTTAATCTAATATCTTCTTGATTAGCTCATATTTTGGACTAATGTCCCCATAGCACTGTAGCACTGTCCTCCCATTGTTCACTGATTTGCTCTAGCGAGCACCAGTAACGTCTCCATTGTCAGACTTCTTGTTACTGTTTTTGGCATATCGATTATTCCATGAGAAGCTTGCCAGGCTCTGCCATGTGGATGGGATACTCTCAGTAGCTTGCCAGGCTCTCCGATGTCCCCATAGACATTCATGGCAAATAACTTTCATTGTAGTAATATTAAATATTTCCAAAGCATGCAAAATGAATACAAATATTCAAAATAGTTTTTCATAATAAACCATTAATTAAATTCTTATACACCATCATATAAATTGTGTCTTAGAAGCAAATATGAGTGGATTAAAATTGTCATATATTTCTTATGTAACTTGGGCAGAGAGACATTCTTGGGCCTCTTGTTTCATGATTTCTAAAAAAAACTATAGCTTGTACAATAGTCATGTTTATAAAACAATGGAGATTTGGTAGAGGTGGGGACAATTTTTTTTTGAAAAAAATTTGTTTTTCATTTTTGTTTTCCTCCAGTCAAACAAAATTATTTATTAAAATGTGTTTTTCCTTAATACTTTTTTCGCTATTTCTTTACATCTTCTCTTACCACTTTATTTTCAAGTTACTATCCTACTAAGGTTTTCATAATTTTTAAAATTAATTTTATAAATTAGTTTGTAGCATTTAAGTTACCAGTTTACTTTACCTTCCAGAAGAAAATTGTTTCTGCAGCACTTGTTTGTTGACCTAATGTGGAAATTAACTAGTCTATTAAAATATTTGAATAATACACTTTATTAATGAAAAATAATAACTTAAATTGAAGTGTGAGGTCATGAAAAGCAGGGAGTAAAGTTCTGGAAACAGGAAGCCACTTCTCTATATGTTTTTGGTTGGGGGGAGGATAGAGTGTGATTTCAAGTATTAGAAAAGAAATCATTCTTGGAAAATAATCTTAATGATAGAAAATGCTATACAAAATAGCTACTTAAGTTATTAGAGGTTTTTTTCTTCTTTATATTTATACTTTTGGTACATTGGGCAGTGTCAGCTACTTGTCAGGCACTCAATAAAAGTTTGTTGAGCTTTATGACATTTCTCCTCCCAAAGCTATTATTTTATAGCTTTAATTTTAAGCTGATTGTTGCCATTTTTTTTCAAAAATTTTTTTAAAGTATTAACAGCTATGGTTAAATATAGTTTATATAGTCTTTCGAACTAGTTACTGATTTTGCATATACTCTTTTTTTTTTTCTGATGGGGGATGGGATGTACACCCAATAGTGCTCAGGGCTTATTCCTGGCTCTGTACTCAGAAGTCACTCCTGGAAGGGCCCCAGGGACCATATGTGGTGCTGAAGTTTGAATCTGGGTTGGCCATGTGTAAGGCAAGCACCCTATCTGCTGTACTGTCATGCTGGCCCATGATTCTAGATATGCTTAAGAATCAAAACTTTGAGGTGATATCCCTGGAGTTAACACACACAAACATCTCCATTTTCTCTTACCTCAGACAAATGCTCTTTCTCATTAAGTTTTAAAACATACTCTTTAAGCAATAATAAACTGTTCAAGCAAAAGCTTATCAGAGTGAAATTAGCTGGTTTGATGAACTATACAAATGTTGCTGAGGATAAAAGGATACATTCTTTAATAAGTATGAATAATACATTAATTAATCAGATTCATGGAAATCTTGGTAGCCCACACAAAAACTAAGAACACAATTAAAAAGCAATAATGTTGCTACAAACAAGCCAGTACTCTAGATAACAATGATTTACTACTATAGATAATAGCAGATACAAGAACTAAAACACTATCACTTGAGTAGTTATGATGTGTAAGCATTGTGAAAATTGCATCATAAGCACTTGATTTTTAATATGCTCATAAAATTTTAAGCTAGATATCATTATAGGCTTGAATTAAAAAATCAACTGAAGGTTTCTGTTACATAACACTATACCTCAAAATAATATTCATTTGTACCCTATTTTCATTATCTGAAGAAGTATACTATTTCAAAAAATGAGATAATTTTTCCTATTAAATTAACTGAAGTCTTTGTTACTTAATGTAGCCAATTAGCAATGATTTCAATAAGAATAAAATAGGACTGAGGGGGAGGCATTGGGACTTTCTAATATTTCTGAAAATAGTCAAATGCATGAGTCTAGAATTAAGGTTTGATGTTAAGATGGTATTAAGACAGGATATTATTAGAATATTGAAACCCTAATGAGAGAGTGTTATAAGGACTGGATTAGTCTTGTCATCATTCTATCTTCATTCTCTATCTCATTATCTGGATCTTAAGAAGAACTCAAATATATTCACTGCATTTAATGTAATTGTAGCAATTCCTCCATTATAATTACCAAATGAAAAGAATTGTTGCGCATTTTACAGCCATGTACTCACTTGTGAAAAATGAAACTTATTTTGTTTTTTCAATGCTGTCTTATTTTCTGACTAGTTTCCTTTTGTCTAGTAGCAACGACATTTAATATAATTACTTTAAAGAAAGCCAGTCATACTTAGTGATTATCCATCAGTTACTTTAAATTAAAATACTTCAGGAATTATTCTTTACTCTCTTAATTTTTCTCCCGTGATGTAAGGAAAGATAGTGCATTTTTATGTACCAATAATGCAAAGACTTTTCTATTTCTCCAAATGTTAGCTTGGAAAAGAGGACATCATCTTGCTTCACATCTCTCAAGGTTTCTCAAGTATTATGTGTACCTACTTCCCATGTCTTGCTCTTCCTCAATTCTTTCATCTCTTCTTTTATCTGGAATACTACGTAAAAAAAACTTTTGATTTTATATACAGTATAAATTATAAATATATATTGCAAATAAATTTATAATGTATATGTTGTACATTATAAATATGAATATAAGTTACATATATACTTTTTATTATGTGATGCAATGTTTCCCAACAATATCCTAGCAAATAGAATCCAATGACTCATTAAAAGATCATACACCATGACCAGTAGGATTTATGTAAGGGATGCAAGGATGATTTAACACTCATAAGGCAATCAACTTAATAAACTATATCAATAAAAGAAAAGATAAAAACCATATAATCATATCAATAGATTCAGAATAGCATTTGACACAATCCAGATAGAAACTCTTATCAGAATGGGACTTGAAGGAGCTTTCCTCAGCATAGTCAAAGCCATCTACCACAAACCCAAGCAAGCACTATTCTCAATGAGGAAAAATTAAAAGGTTTCCCTCCAAGATTGGGGACATGGCAAAGTTGCCCACTCTCATCACATGTATTCAATATAGTTCTGGAAGTACTTCCCATAGCAGTTAGGGAAGAAAAAAATATCAAAGACATCCAGATAGGAACGGAAGAGGTCAAGCTATCACTATTTGCAGATGACATGATGACATGATGACATGATACTAAGAAAATTGTGAAGACTCTAAAAAAAAAAAAAACAATTCTTAGAACAGAAGAAGTATATAGTAAAGTGGTAGGTTGCAAAGTAAATACTCAAAAGTACATGGTTTTCCTATATACAAATAATGAAAGAGAAGAAAGAGATATGAATTTTGATTATGCATCAGAGAGATACATAATCATGAATATTCAAATGTGAGATATTGATGGAGTTAGTAAAGAAGTTAATTTATTACAGGTTTATCTTGATTTCCTGGGTATTAATAATTGTTAAGTTACTAGTTAGACAAATAAGGTTTGAAAATACAATCAAACTTTTTTAAATTAAAAAATTAAATTAAATTTTTATATTTATAATGTTGTTCATGATGATTTATTACATTCAATATTCCAACACCAATCCCACCACAATTGAATCTTTCCATTACCCTTATTTCCATTTTTTTCAAAACACCACCAAAGCCTATCCTAATAGCAGGCCCCATATGATTTATTTTATATTGCTTTTTATGAATAATTCACTACAAATCATCAAAAAATATTTTCTTAGAAGAAAGTGTGTGAAGATTGTTGTTTCTCACTCTGGAGACATTTAGTCCTCATCTAAAGCGATTACTAACATGTTGTTACAGGTTAAACCATTTTGTTAATATTTTCTTAATTGAGATTGGTTATTTTTTACTTTACATCCCATCTAATGTTGTATACTACTCCTAGTATATCAATGGTTTAAAGTTTGGGATGCTACATGGCCATGCACTCTTAGAATTCTAAAATTTTGAATGGGGCGATATAGCTGAAGTTAAATTTTTAACTGAATTGTAACTTTGGAGTCTGGAGGCATGTATGCAGCTTGTTGATTTCTTTTAAGATTTATTTATGAGTCTCTGACTAATGGTTGGCTAATGAGTTTATATGGCACCCGAGGAGATTTGTGGGTGTGACTGACAGGTTCCTGGAAGCACAGGAATATGGGACGAAGTAGCCTACCCCTGACCCCATGAGAGTTGAAGATTTTGATCACAAAACCTGCATATCTGAGTTTTTCAACAGATTCATTCCTGAATGAAGCTCATACCAAGCTTGTGGATTCTGTCTATAAACATGGCGGCAAATGGAGATTTTCATCTGCCAAGGCTCTCTTTGGGCAGGTGGTAGCCTCCCCTACCCTGCCCCGGAGTGCCCAGTGAGACTCAGCCTGGCACAAGTTCTCTCACAAACATTTTTGAAAAACAAAACCATAAACTATTATGTTGAAGAATCTAAAAATTTGTCCATGTTGCGGAGTAGAGGAAAAACAACTATTATAAGGTACTGTGAAAGGCTATATAGTACTTCACATATTTTTTTTTCTACTTCAGAAATTCAGTGTTACAGAAGATTCAACTCAGCTGTTTTTTTAAGAGATTTAGTTGAAAGTCTGTGTGATGTGTCCTAAAACACAATTTTAGACTCATGTTAAAAAATGACAGTGTGCAACCAACCATGCTTCATCATTTAAAGGAAGGTGAATGTGAATAATTTATTTAATAAAAATTTTTATGTGTGAACTGAAATATACTATACCTCAGAGATTGTACAGCAGTTAGGGTGCATGTTGGATGTGGGTTTGATTTCTAGGCATACAGGTTTGATTTCTGACATCACAGAGACTCCCAAAAATATTTGGTACAGCCCTGACAGATCGTAAGGTCATTAGAATGACCTGCGAGATCCCTGGCATTATAAGGATCAAGGAGTATTTCATTCTCAGGTTCTTGCTTTGAACCATCAACCCAGTTGGCTGAGAATTTCTGGTGTGGCCTACAGTGGTATCTGGGCCTCTTGAGCATCATTTGGGAGGGCAAAGCAAAAGAGAACAAAAAACCCAGATTAAAATATCCCTGTATAGTTAGTTACTAAAAACACGTTACTATAAATGAATTATTGGCAATTTCCTCACTTCCATTTAAGTTTATATTTATATGTTTCAATTGTTCAAAATACATTTTGTATAAAAGGTTTCACTGGAAAAAATAGGGATTTTCCTCTTAATTGCATCATCTTGTATTTGGGCATATTTGATGCTTCTCATTGGATCTGGTGTGCACTATCTAAGGAGTAAAATGAGAATTGTGGCTGATGGCTGTTATTACTCTTCATGTCAACATTTGCTGAGAATTCTATCTCTGTGTTCTCCAGACACTTCTTCAAGTCTTTAGCTGACTTCTCCAAATACTCATTTGTGAGTTCTTATCCTTTTAGCTAACTTCTTTGCCTCGGCTGGGTGAATTTAAGACTGGTTTTCAAGGTTGTTGCTGGACCATGGAAGATTGATGAAAATTGTCTCTGGAACAATATGTCTTCTCATCATTTAATGTGGAATGTAGGTTCTAAGTCTCTTTTACCATCAAAATGGCAAATTGACGTGGGTCATTGACTCTCTACCCTTAATTTCTTCAGTCTGGGAAGGGGGCAAGGTCTAACTATTGCTGTTTTAGTCAATGAAATTCTAGCTTCTTTAATTAACTTCCCTTCCTCTCTCTGATTAAAAATCACACATCCTTTCTGATGCATGTTCTTTTCAGTCACTTATGTTACTTTTTTATGAAATCAAACACTCAATCTTAGCATACTAAAAAAAGGATCCACTACATATACATGATTCCCGGTGTGATGTAAATAGAAGTACACCTGTGCTTGCAAAGAAATTTAAAACTCAGTTTATGCAAGTCTAAATCTTACTATCAGTTAGTAGAAGCTACTGGGGAAAGAAGAACAAGTCAAAGATATCACAGAAAAGCAATTAACCACATCTAGAACATGTTTAATACTCTGAGACAAATGACCTACTTTTTCTTTTTACAACAAATATATGACTCCAAAGGGGAAGAACAATTAATGGAGATTACAAGGGATCTAAGAGAAAACTAAGAGAAATAGGAATGCTTTGTTTAGATCCTGAATCAGTACTTGTCTAAAAATAATTTTAAGACCACCAGTCAAATTGGGATATACCAGACACTGTATATAAATAGCAAGAATGGATATTAATTTTAGCATTGCATTATATATGAACAGCACATATTTAGCGATTCTAAAGCAATCTGTAGAAATATTTTAAAGGGAAATATATCTTGGAAATGCTTTAAAATAAGAAAAATGTGATAAAAGATTAGAAATGTATCTATTTGGTTCAGCTAGATACCTATAGAAGATTTATTTCTGTATACTTTGTTTTTTAAAATATTCAATTACCTCTGTCATATTTTTTCAAATGTACAAAGATGCTTATTTTTCTTGACAATTAAAAAATACATAACCAGTTAAAATGAATACACATTAAGTTAGTATTTTATTTCCTTATTACATAAATGATATGAGGAACTGGTCTATTCCGTTAAAACCTCATGAATACCATCAACTTTCCCTGGCTCCTTTTTCTGAACAGAATTCGAATATAAACAAAATTTTGTTATCCTTTTCAAAATGTTTGGAAAAATGGTATTACCAAAGTTCATGGAAAACCCTTTTAAAACATGATGCCATGAGTTACAACATTAAGGGTAAATGATAATGGCAATCTCCTTGGGAAAATCCTCTTGAAAGAAGTCAACGCTAAGCCGTTGACTTATAAACATAAGAAACCACCACAATGTTTAGTACCAGACTGTTGTCATATTGCATGAAGTTCAGCTGTCACATTAAAATTTTTGAATTGCAAAATAGGACCATGACCCACAAATTATAATCTAGTGATTAAATCAGATAAGTAATGGTAGTTTAAAAATTATGTTCTTTTTTTGTTTTTTTGCTTTTTGGGTCACACCTGGCAATGCACAAGGATTACTCCTGGTTCTGCACTCAGGAGATACTCCTGGCGGTGCTCAGGGGACCATATGGGATGCTGGGAATCGAACCCGGGTCGACCATGTGCAAGTCAAACGCCCTACACGCTGTGCTATCTCTCCAGCTCCCCCCAAATTATATTCTTAAAATATGGAAACTTGGTGCATTCGTTTACTTTAGGTGTGACAAGAGAAAGAGAGGTTTTACAATATTAATACCAGAGTTGTCAGATTCAGTTCTTTGTTAGACTCAAAGTACTAATACTGCTATTCAAATTCATATTTTGAAATTTCTTACTCATAGATATTTTTTCTTCAGCATCTTTATATTTAAATGGGGTAAGCTTCACCCTCTGTTAATTCTGAATACATCTTTCCCCCACAAATCAATTAAATTCTAAATGGAAAACAATGATGAACATTCTGTGATTTAAAAAAGTGAATGCAGATTCAAATCGGGATTTGGATATTGCAATTCTAAAATGTTTTGCATAAAATGTATGACTAACATTAGCAGCACGTCTTATTAGAATGTTTCTGAGGTTGAGGTTTTAACACTCTTTTTAGTATTTATGTTAAGAAAGATTAGTTTTGTGGTCATACCTTATATCTCTTAGCATTTCAGAAAATAGATAAGTGAAGAGCTTTGAGTGCCGGCAAAGCCATTTTTGTCACTTCAGTATTAAATATAGCATTTCATTCTTCTGTTAAACTTTCACATTTTCTTTTCTCACATTTTAAATATTTTTGTTATTCTATATTTAATGTGAGCAAAAGTGCATTCAAGTCCCTGATCTAGTGATATTTTGTATTTGTGGCGCCCATCACCACAAGTACATATTAGAAATATATCACAGTATCAGTCTTTTTTAAGGACTGCTTAAAAAATGGGCCTTGTAGTTTCATGCTACCTAAAGGCTAAAAGATTTCCCCTTGGATCAGATGGTGCAACTTTAATTATACATCACGATCACAATCATGATCATCCTGTTGTTCGCCGATTGCCTCAAGCAGGCACCAGTAACGTCTCCTTCTTCCTAGCCCTGAGATTTTAAAAGAGCCATATTTGATGCTCTTTCAGGGCTAGGAGAATGAGCACTATCACTGCTACTGGTATTTGGCATATTGGGTACGCCACGGGAAGTTTGCCAGACTCTGACGTGCAGGCAGGATACTTTAGGTAGCCTGCCGGATTCTGGATTTTCCAAAGTGAAAACAAGGTAATAAGATGTCAAGTGGCCACGAATGTGGCCAGGCACTTCCGGGAGCTGGGTTTTATAGTCTCTGGGTCTTGGCCGTTGATGGGACCACCTGGTGTCGGCAGCAGCTGGTGGGTGTAATGCCTACCTGCAGGAAGAAGGAGGATATGGTTGGAGATGGCCCAGTCCCTATCCGAGCAGGCCTGGAGATCTACGCCCCGGGACCTGCATGCCTGGGTTCCTCTGCCAGGTCCTTCATGCATGAGGCTTGTCAGGTGGTGAGGAGAGTAGTCTCAGCATTGCTGTGGCTGGTTCTGGAAGTCTTCGGCTGCTGGGGCTCTGCTCAGGGCCGGGAGGGAAACTCAACCCGCCCCCCTCCAAGGGGCCCTGGTGAGGACAGCCAGGCGTGAGGGCAGGAGACTCAGCAATTATAAATAACCTTTAAAAAAATTAATGCAACCTAATGAAGATCAACTTACTTTCTACTTACCTTATTTTAAACTGAGCTATTTAGAAAAGATCAAAATCAAAATTTTTATATTTTTCTGTCCCATGAGTTTTAATTCCACTACGGTGGTCTAACATTTAGTTACTTTATTAACATTTAATCTTTTGGAAAAGACTAAAATGAAAATTTATGATACTTTTATGTTCCATGAGTTTCAATTCCACTGCAGTAATCTAACATTAAATTACATTTTTGATATTTATTTTATTTTTTTTGATTCTAAAAACAGAGCCCATTTCCATGCAAAAGGAGGTATTTATTAAGACTGCATATTTCAACTTAGAAAAAATTTGACAATGAATGTAAAAAGTTTTAAAAACTGGAATGGAATTGTTTGGTCCCACGAAGCTCCTTAATTTTAAATATATTCTTATTATATTACATTTTATATCTCGGGTTTTATTTATAATAATATTTTATTCATAGCAAGTCTAGATTTGGGGGGTAAAAGTGATTTATAAACAGTTGCCTTGTCTTTCTTCATTGTTTTCTTTCACTTCCACTATTATCCACTTCATAGCTATACTTTCTTTGGACCCTAAAATAAGAAAATTAATCACGATGCTTTAGTTTAACTATTGGGGGTAGGGGGAAGTAATTTATGCAATCAATCTGTAATTCCAGTTTAAGATTAAAAAAATGCAGAACTAAGATTTTCTTCTTTTGATTCCTGGATGTAAATGAAGTCTACACAAGGATTTTACAGATTGGCAGATCTGTGCATAGAAAATAGGCTAGTTGGTCTATAAATTTTCTCCTGGCTGGTGCTGTGGCTCTGTGGCTGTGAAGTTGTCTTCCAAGAAGGACTGGACATACTCAAATGTTGGTCTTTCATCGGGGTCTTTCTTCCAGCAAAGATTCATCAGTTCGTGTAGGGATTCTGGACAACCTTGAGGGCAAGGCATCCTCATTCTACCTGTTCTAGCACTTCATTGTTAACCATACCTGGATATGGCACTCTGCCCTTGGTTACCAGTTCTGTCTGTACAATTCCAAATGCCCATACAAGTCCTATGTAAATAGACCATACAGTGCAGCCTCAGGAGCTGTCCATTTAATTGGAAATTTTGCACCTTGTCTTGCTGTATATTCATTGTCTTCAATTAACCTTGCCAAACTAAAATCTGCTATACTGCACACAAGATTTTCTCCTACAAGAAAATCATCAGCTCGGAGATCTTGATGAATATAGTTCATTCTTTCAATATACGTCGTACCATTAGCAATCTGAGCAGCCATATCAACCACCTGTGGGAGTTTCAAATATTTTCCATCGCCTTCCTTCAGGAAATCTAACAAACTCCCTTTTGACATAAATTCAGTGACCATATAAATTGGCTCTTCAGAAACAACAGCATAGTTTATCAGGAACAAGTTTATCAGGTCTTAACTCTTTCATTATCTGAGCCTCTTGAAGAAGAACTTCTGGCATCATTGTACCTGGCTTTAGTGTTCCGATCGCTACTTTTGTGATTCCATTCCATGTTACCACCCATACTTCACCGAAACATCCTTGTCCTAGTTCAACCTCTAGTCACAAAGATTCTTGCGGAATTTCCCAAGCATCTTGCGCTAGACCCTGAGTCTGAGGTTACACAGTTGGACACTCAGTTGTTAACTTATGACACATAAGCCATCAGCATGTTCTGTATAGTGTTTTACCAGTTTCTGCATGGTTTCAAACTGTGCCCTAGTTGTGATATAGTATCCACTACTGTCAAGTTTCCTAATTTTGTTGTGTTTCACATTGTTGTCGCTCGCCCTTTACTTTATCCCAGTCACAAATAGAAAGGGGAAAAAGCACCTTTAGTAGTTTCACTCTCTTTCTCTAAGAAAATGCCTCGTTGATTCCCAGGATTTAAAAGTAATCTTTCAGCATCCTTTCTCCCCATTTTGCCAAAATACTATACTTTAGGCTGAATGGAATCCGCAGGGGCTACGTAATTGCTAGGGATATAGCCATTCTTTCCTGTGACGATGGATCTTGCTTCCCACCAGTCTCCTTCCATATTGTTAGTTATTTGAAATCTTTCGCCCTTCTTGAATGAAAGGGCCTCTGTAGTTCTAGCTTCATAATCATAGAAGGCCACCAATGTAGTAACACTGCCTGTTAAGCCTGTCGGATATGAAGTTGGCATCACTGAGAGTGAGGAAGACGCTCCTCCAGAAGCTGTCATCCCTGAGGATTCTTCAACTGGCGACATGGAAATACTGGTGAAATTTGCAGATGCTCCTTTTGCTGAAGATGAAGGTGTCACTGCTGTGTGTTCTTCTCCATACTGGCTGATGCTTGGACGAGCAGGTTCTGGACTGTTTTCAGTTCTATATTTAATGGAAGGACTTTTGTTCTCTTTACTTTTTTTTAATTTATTTATTTATTTATTTATTTATTTTTTTTAATTTATTTATTGAATCACTGTGGGAAAGGTTACAAAGCTTTCAGGTTTATGTCTCAGTCATGCAAATATCAAACACATTTCCCTTTACCAATACTTATTTTTTCCCATGAAGAACCCCAATAAAACCCCACCCCCCACCCCTCCCCGTCCCTGTGAGGCAGATGAATTCTAGTTAACACTCTATCCGCTTTGATTAGATTGTTTCAATAAAAGATTCACCACTATTATTTAGAGTTTACCCCCCCCCCCCAAATCAGACATGCTGAAAAAGCATTGTGAAGTGATTTGCTTTCTCCAGCTGGGTTCAAGAATTAAATGTTGGTTTTGGATTTCTGCTATTTTACTTATTGACCCTGGAAGTATTTCTACTGAAAGTCAGATAGTTAAGAAATTGGTTTCTGTGTTCTGGAGTCGTGGCCGTGCTGGAGAGCCGCTTGTGGGGGGCAACTGGTGGCCTCGGTAGGGCGTGAAGGGCGGAGAGAAACGCCCCCCTTCCCATGAGGTTTTAGTCGCCCCCACACTCCCGGCTCATACCTGCTGTCCACAAGGCTCCCATGTGGCCGCCATCTTTCTTTCCAGAGAGGAGAGGGCGAATGGGGCAACACCCTTTCCCCTCCGGCAGACTTGATGGGCTGGATCAACGCATAGTCCATTCACTTTTCTGCTCCAAGCTGCTGGGTTCTGCATTAAGTCCTTGTGCTTCTGGGGCCATGGCCGTGCTGGAGAGCCGCTCGTGGGGGGCAACTGGTGACCTCGGTAGGGCATGAAGGACGGACCGGAACGCCCCCCGACCCATGAGGTTTTAGTCGCCCCTACTCCCCCGGCTCATACCTGCTGTCCACAAGGCTCCCATGTGGCCGCCATCTTTCTTTCCAGAGAGGAGAGGGCGAATGGGGCAACACCCTTTCCCCTCCAGCAGACTTGATGGCCTGGATCAATGCATAGTCTGTTCACTTTTCTGCTCCAAGCTGCTGGGTTCTGCATTAAGTCCTTGTGCTTCTGGGGCCGTGGCTGTGCTGGAGAGCCGCTCGTGGGGGGTGACTGGTGACCTCAGTAGGGCGTGAAGGACGGACCGGAACGCCCCCCTTCCCATGAGGTTTTAGTCGCCCCCACACCCCCGGCTCATACCTGCTGTCCACAAGGCTCCCATGTGGCCGCCATCTTTCTTTCCAGAGGGAGGAGGGCGGAAGGGAGCAACACCCTTTCCCCTCTGGGCAGAAATGATTGCCTGGATTAACGCATAGTCCTTTCACTTTTCTGCTCCAAGCTGCTGGTTTCTGCATTAAGCCCTTGTGCTTCTGGGGCTGTGGCCGTGCTGGAGAGCCGCTCGTGGGGGGCAACTGGTGACCTCGGTAGGGCGTGAAGGACGGACCGGAACGCCCCCCTTCCCATGAGGTTTTAGTCGCCCCCACACCCCCGGCTCATACCTGCTGTCCACAAGGCTCCCATGCGGCCGCCATCCTTCTTTCCAGAGAAGAGAGGGCGAATGGGGCGACACCCTTTCCCCTCCGGCAGACTTGATGGCCTGGATTAACGCATAGTCCTTTCACTTTTCTGCTCTAAGCTGCTGGGTTCTGCATTAAGTCCTTGTGTTTCTGGGGCTGTGGCCGTGCTCCAAACTTAACTCTGACTTTCAGGGAGAAAGATTGGGTGGTTTACTTCTCATTGATCACTTTGTATATAGAGAGATGTCGCGCGGCCGCGTAAGCGGCCGCGCGGTTTTGAGAAAAAGTCCTCGTTCCCGCATATTCGAGCTGTGTTTGTAGAGGCTTCTGGTCACCGGGGTTCCATCTGGGGGAGGCGAGATGCGGCGCCTACTCCATCTGGAACTTGCGGGTGAACTTGGCTCTTTTTGGAACCTGTTTTTTCTTTTTTTTTTTTTCCTCCGGGATCCCGCACCCTCCATGTGTTCTTTCTCTTATGCTTAAGGCTTCAAAGATGGCGCTGGGGGGCGGGCTGTGGGCATGACTTCCGGAATCAGAGGTTACCTGGGAGGTGTAGTTCGGCAGATTTGAGAAAAAGTCCTCGTTCCCGCATACTCGAGCTGTGTTTGTAGAGGCTTCTGGTCACCGGGGTTCCATCCGGGGGAGGCAAGATGCGGAGCCTACTCCATCTGGAACTTGTGGGTGAACTTGGCTCTTTTTGGAACCTGTTTTTTCTTTTTTTTTTTTTCCTCCGGGATCCCGCACCCTCCATGTGTTCTTTCTCTTATGCTTAAGGCTTCAAAACTCTCTTTACTTTTTATGCAGCCCATTATCAAATCTGCCCCGCAGCTGCGCTCATAGGAGTCCCTACTGCGGCATTTGTCTCAATTCAAATTTTAAATTTCCTCCTGTCAGCAACCCCTCCCATGTGTGATGACTGTGGAACCACAGAGCTACAGAGAATGGGGTGAATAAATACAGGAAAATGAAAATGATGATAGAAAGTCCAAAACTTCACTCCACCAGAAGTGCTTTCTCTAATGCTTTTCAATTAATTTGAAAATAAAACAAACATTCAAAACAAATGAATAAAACAAGCTACGTTCTGTAGTTTAAAATAAATGTGAACTCTCACACTAACTGGTGTAGTTTATCAATTGTTGATGCTCTTATAATAGTTTTATAAATACTTGGTTAGCAATATTATTGGATTTGTGTTACCGTTGGCCATTTGTATTTGCCCATTATCTACAGAAAAATATATCAAGAATAATGGAAAGATCCATACCATTTATTTATTTATTATTTATTTATTTATTCCTTTGCTAGGAGTTTGGAGCTTAAAACTTTAGAAACAAATGTCAGTTTTCTGTTGTGTGGCTGTTGATATATGGTGCCCGCCTGAGCCCGTAGAGATAAATGGTGTCCACCTGCTACATTGCTACACAGAGGGGGCCTATCAGTGTTCTTAGGCCTGCATATGCTATGAATGACCGCAAGAATAAAGAATGTTTTCATTTGATTGACAGACATTGCAGCTGACCATGGTGCAAAAATCTGCAAGAAGCATCAGTAAGAGTTTTATAGACCATGCTGTTGTGGGAACATTGAGCTACTCTCCTTGGTTTTCTTAGAAACAGCTTCCTCTCCCGCCTCTCTATGAACTAGTGGGATTAATGTGCTCGAGAGCAAACTCCACTTTATTTATTGGCTTGTGTGGGGCTATTTTATTTTTGTACTGTGTCTATGACTTATGTGAATTCTTTGCCTTTAATGTCTTATTAGGACACTTGCAACACAATTCTGGCCAATTCTGGAAAAAAAATATTACAAGTTTCAGGGCAGGGCTGGAAAGATGGTACAGATTAAGGTACATGTTCTATTTTTGGTATCACATCCAGATTTACACCCTGTTGCCCCACTGAACATTACTAGGATCTCCAGAAGGGATACCCAGACTTCCAGAATGCAATTTAAGAGAAGCCCTCAAGCCCCACAATAAATAAATGGTTTAGGTGGAGGGAAGAAGACTTAGAATTACAAAGTTGTTAGGATAAGGATAAGACTCAGGAAATTCTGTCTGTGGTTATTTTCTCCATAATTTTATGTGACCCAAAGAAAGTTTATAATGACATGATAAAATAAAGTCATACAGAAGAAAATAAAATAACACACATATTTCTCATTCTCTGTTGCATAAAGCGCTTAAAAACAAATTAAGACAAAATATAGTATGAACTGAAAAATGTGAATGTGATATAATCTTAGGGCAGAAAATTTATGAAAATTGTGTCTTTAGACAAACATGATGTTTAACATTGGCTGGAATGTTTTCTTAATTATTTAGTCCCTGTCAGTAATATTTATTAGTTGACATCAATATTTAATTCTAAAGACAAGAGCAGAGACATGTCTTAAAACCTTATCATCGGGGCTGGGGTGATAGCACAGAGGGTAAGGCATTCGCTTTGCATGCAACAAACCCGGGTTCGATTCCCAGCATCCCATATGGTCCCCTGAACACCACCAGGGGTAATTCCTGAGTGCAGATCCAGGAATAACCCCTAAGCATTGCCGGGTGTGACCCAAAAAGCAAAAAAATAAAAAATAAATAAAACCTTATCATCAATTGTTCCCAATTTTTAGCTGATTTTATCTAATGAGATAGATCATTTCTGGATTATTTTTAGAAGAAATAAACTGCAAAAGATTGCTTTCAGGTGACAGAATTTCAGTTCTATCAGGAACTCCCTAGACCCATATCTATAAAAATTATAAAACATAAATTGTTTGATTAAGAACAGAGAATCTGAAATTCTATTTCTTTCTATTTCAGAGCTGGACTGAAGGGCCAACCTAGAAAGCATCTATCTATCATGATGGAGCCTTTATCTTCTTTCATTTTCTTATTTGAATGCATAGGATATCAGTTTTCACAATGGATTAAGTGAGTCTTTTTGACTTAGAAACATTATTTTTTTACCTCAGTATCACTGTAGCACTGTCCTCCTGTTGTTCATCGATTTGCTTGAGTGGGCAAGAGTAACATCTCCATTGTGAGACTTGTTACTGTTTTTAGCATATCAAATACCCCACAGGGAGCTTGCCAGGCTCTGCCTTGCGGGGAGGGATACTCTTGGTAGCTTGCCAGGCTCTCCGAGAGGGACAGAAAAATCGAACCTGGGCAGGTCATGTGCAAGGCAAACACCCTACCCGCTGTGTTATCATGAGAACTTAATTATGGAAGTCTCTGGCCCTTGATTTAGATCTTTGAAATCTGAACACCACATATTTAAAAATTTGTTTTAGTGACAAAACTAATTCTTTATATCTTCTTATCCTAGTCCTTTTCTCTGGACTGCCTGAGTCGACAGGACTGTAATTCAGGACATATTTTTGGTACTCAACGAGTACCTTGATGTTCTACCATTTACCATTTCCCCCAAAAGACATGCCAACCTCAGTTGGCAGCAAGATTAGAAAGCCTCGTGGTTCTCATGGGTTGATCCATGATGCCAGGTCACCAATGCAGAACATTTCAGACTCCAGGGATGAGGGTAATCAACTCCAAAGCACCAGGCGGCTGCTCTATGCGGTGTAGTTAATTTGCATTGCATAGCAATGCTCATAAGATGAAGTCCCTGGGGATATGTTACCATGCAGGACTTTCTGCAGAGGCTTATTGCTTTTTCTCATCAGCTTCAAAGGCTGCTTATGAATTCCGAATGGGCTCCTCTTTCCCCACAGGATAGCATTTGCATAAAAAACAAACCGCTGGATAAACAAGACTCTCCCAGTTACATTCTTTTTAACCTCCACACTTGGAAGGTTGATGGGAAGGCATTTAGAGGCAGCTTACTTTTTGCATGTACACCGGAGCTCATGGCTCAAATCTGTAGGCTTCCTGACAAAAATGAATTTTCTCCTGTCCAAAAGGAAGTCCTGAGCCAGTTCAGTCAAGGAAATTAACAATAAATAGGACCTTTTCCTCTTCTCTCCTTAGTATCTGGCAATTATTTTTCTACACCAGCTTTGAATGGGGTAATTGTATCATACCAATGTTCTAGGACTCAATCAGAAGTGGTAAACTGTGGTTTAATGTCGCAGAAAAATAATAGCTCCAAGCTGAGTGTATTTTCCTGATTATTTATAATGGGCACAGTGAATTCTACTTGAGACAAATAGCTTACCATGGAGTGCAAGTTATGAAGGAACTCAGAATGCTTTTTCCAACCAAAAGTACTGACTCAACCTATTCCCTGAATATAGTGTTCCGCAAGGCCAGAGGAAGGGTGGGTGTCTTTCATTTTTATAATGACTTTGGAGTCACAGAAACTTGTATAGAAATCCCATTTCAATTATTTCTGATAAGATGTAGACATTAGGAACTTTAAAGTTTATTCTACTTTCCTATTGTGATAAATTATTAACTTTTCGTATTTTGTTGATTGAAAAGTTACAAATAAGAGCATGACTGTTGAAACAAATTTGGGCACTAAAATACACATAAAGAAAATATTGGATAGTTCCTGCAACAACCCTTCTTTTCTAAAGAGTATGTGGACATAGGACATATTATTTGGGAGCCTTTTTATCTATTTTTGTTCTTTGTGCTTCTAAATGTTTATAAACCTCTGTATAAATATACCATGTGTGTATGGTATACACATGTCAATTTTCTTTATTTTCTTCTGTTGACAAAGTTTCACACTATACGTTTATCATGTTCAAGAGGTACTATATGCATTCTTTACTTTTTTTCTAGTTAATCTGGTAAATTCTTCTAGCTCTCTTAGGAAACACTTTAATAGATTCAAAATATTGCTGAATATAGATGTCATTAATAGATTCATCCTATTTTAATATCATTCATTTGTGGAATATCTCAATTTCCCCTCTTTTACCTAAGAATTTCTAAATAAAACAGAAGGTATTTTTGTTTTGTTTTGTTTTGTTTGGAGACCACATCTGGCAGTGCTCAAGGATCACTCCTGGCTCTTAGGGATCACTCCTGGTGACCTTGAGGTACCATATGGGGTTCTGGAGATCGAACCTGGGTTGGCAGCATGCATAGCAAGTGCCTTAGCTGCTGTACTATCATTTTGATCACTAAAGTAAAAATTCTTATAATGATATTATTGGAGACTTTGTTGTTACTGTGTCTGGCATATCGAATACTCTCGGTAGCTTGCCGGGCTCTCCGAGAGGGGCGGAAGAATCGAACTCGGGTCGGCCATGTTGGCCGCTTGTAAGGCGAACGCCCTACCTGCTGTGCTATCAGTATTGTTTGACTTTTTTCTATGATAAATTTGGGACATGTCTTCCCAAGCAATATTGAGGGACTTTAAGGGCCCTATGACTAATGCTTAGCAAACCTGGCATAATAATTTAAAATGTCTTGGCCCAGTGGGATGGAGGCCACTGGGGCTACCATGGCGGTGATCTAGGGTGGCTAAGGACTCACCTGGTAGTGCTCAGAACAATAAATTTTTAAAAGTGTAAATGCGAGTACTAGAGTGAAATCTCAGTGGATCAGGGAAATGTTTGCATTCTAGGGACTTGAGATTAGTCTCTAGCATTCCATATGAATGCTGAGCACTGCCGAGAATAATCTCCAAACAACAAACAGCCTCTGAGCACCTCCATGTTTGGCTCACAGACATAAAAATTATAAATGTTGAATTCAAATACTGTGAATTCTTTAATACTTTTTCTTATTTCCAGATAAACTACCTAAATTTAATACATATTTATATTACCATGAAAGTCCATTTTCTTGTATGCTTGCTAACTCTTAAATCTTGGAAATTCTTGCCTATTTGACAGTTGAAAATGTTATCTTGTTTTAAATTATTATATAAAATCTCTTAGGTAACATTGTTTACAGTAGTATTAATGCTTATACTTTAGGTGTACAAGTTATTGCACTGTATTACCGTTTTTTGCCTCTTTCTCCCCTCTTCCCCCACCTCAGTGCCTGATTGGTTACCTCAGTTTTATTGTCAATTTTTTTTTGCTTATTTTCAGTGGGCATCTAATTCATCATTTTGTTTCTTTCTATACTACCTATGAATGAGATTACCCAGTAATTTTATTTATCCCTCTAACTTAGTTCACTTAATGTGACACACTCTAGCTCTGTCCGCATTGCAGCAAAATACAGGATTTATTTATTTTTCATATAGATAAACAGTATTTTGTTGTATTTTTATAGCCAATCTTTTCATCCACTCATATGTTATTTGGTATTTGGATGCTTTCCAGATCCTGGCTACTATAAATAGCACTACAATGAACATAGCTAAAGATTATTCTGAATTAATGTGTTTGTGTTCTTAGGATAACTACCAAGGGGTGAAATTTCTGGATCATATGGTAGTTCCTTTTTTCGTTCTATGAGAAGCCTCCAATACTTTTTTCCATAGGACTTCATAATCCTGCTAACCATAAAGGAGGATTCCTTTTTCACTATGTCCTGTTCAACAATGGTTGATTCTAGATTTTTTAATATAGGTCATTCTCACAAGTGTGAGGTGACATCTCACTGTTGTTTCACTGGTAATTAGTGATCAAAAAGTTGTTTTATATTCATATGCTCACGACCTATATGCATGCATAATTTTTTTTGAAAATGACTTATTAGCATTTCTCCCAGGATACTGGATGGGTTGCTTGAGGTTTTGCTCTTCTGTTTTTTGATATATTACATATTTTCTTTATATATGTAATGTCTTATGATATATTACATTATATGTCTTGTGCTAATATTACAAATATGTTCTATCTCTTTTTAGACAATTTACTTTTGCAGTGCAAAATCTTTTTCACTTTATGTAGTCCTATTGATTGATTTGTTTTTTGGTGAACCATTCAAGCAATGTTTTGGGGCCTGGGGACTGCTCCCAGTGATAACTTAACCAATGAAATGTTAAGGCTCAGTGATCAGAGTAAATAATGAGGTGTTGCTCAGAGTTCTGGGTCACTGGGGCCACAATCTCAGTATACTGGAGGTTGGAGAAGACATGTATGATGGGGACTTAATTCATGGATTCCTCCATGCAAGACAAATGACAGTCCTTTAAACTATATCTCAGACCCCATGTTGCTTATTTTTTCTTTCATTTTCTTTACCAATGGAGTCAAATCATCAAATGAAACATCATTAAAGTTAATACCATGCATAATTCTATATCTTCCTTGCTGTATTTTATGAATTTGAATCTAGGTCTTTAATTAATTTTGAGTTAACTTTTGTTCATGGTGTGAGATAATTGTCCGATATTCTTTTTAATGTGCCCAACTGATTCTCCCAACATACTTTTTTTGAAGGGGCTTTCTCTTTTCCATTTTATGCTCTTGTCTCCTTTGTTATAAACTGGTATCAATTTACCAGTTTTCTTTCAAGCTGTCACTGTCCTCCTGTTGCTCATCCATTTGCTAGAGCGAGTCCAGTAACGTCTCCATTTGGAGACTTGTTACTGTGTTTGGCATTATTGAATATGTCACAGGTAGCTTGCCAGGCTTTGTCATGCGGGGGAGATACTTTTGGTAGCTTGCCAGGGTCTCCGGAGGGGCAGAGGAATCAAACCCGACTTGGCCGGACTGACTGCGTGCAAGGCAAATGCCCTACCACTGTGCTATCGCTCCAGCCATCAATTCTATTTAATTGGTCCTAGAATTTGTTAAAAAATAGAGGTACCATGAATTTCCTGGAGAGGTCATATAGAGGTGCTCAAAAAATCAGACAGATCATTGAAAAATCATATATGTAATAGTATTTTTTTTCAGAGCAAAAGCTTATTTACTCAGCTGCTTTATTGAGATTTGGAAAAGTAAAAAATAGATAGGAGAAAGATAAATTACATAGAGGGGAGCCTATAGATGTCATTGGTGCAACACTGGAGAATATTTTTCTTGATAATAATCCAGAAAGGTAGACTAGCTTGTGATATTAAAAAAAAAATCAAACTCTGAACCATACGTTTCACCCTTTCCTCTGATCACATAAGATCAGTCTGTTCAAACTTAGTTTGCAAAAAATAATTTGGTGCCAATAGACTAGGGTCATGTTGTGAATTGTCTGTCACAAATGTGCTACTTAAAAGAAATTAAATTATATCACGTATTTTGTATGCTTTTCCTACTGACTTACTAATGCTTTATATGTGAAAGAAATCAAAGCAGTGAGTTCACATCCCCAGAATGAAAGTATTGCCTTTCTCACAGACTGCAGATGAACTGCTGATACTAATTAAGACTCACAGCTCACTTCTTCGAAGCACATATGGATTTGGTCCAATGAGAAAAGATGGTTTGCCAGATTGCAGTTCTGAGGTTAGATAAAACTCTCAAACTAATGAGAAAGGAACACATCCGTGCTTCATATATGCTAACAATAAAATACTGAATTCTGAGGTTTACATGGTAAATGATTAAAAGAACAAAAAAAATGTACTGATTACATTTATGGGTCTGGGCATTTAAAAAAATGACATCATTTAAACCTTATTAGAGATAGTCCTTACTTTCACTTTGTATGCAAGGCAAGGGAAGGTTAAATCACTTATCCAAGGTAATAGAATTGGTAAATAAAGAATATTTGATTTAAACCCAGAAATCTAGTTTGAGACCCACGCTCCTTTTACTGTTAACTGGTCCCAGCTAACCAAACCAATGAGTAGTGGAGACATAATCACCATTGTGAACTTCTTCTCCCCAAAAAACACATTAAGTGAATTGCTGAATAAAAAGAGCAGTAAAGCTGCTTAAAATGGTAATGTTCTGCCGTTATTTGGTTTCATTCACAAAATCCATGAATTAATTCTCTAGCACATTTTTAATGGACAGAAATAAAATTTCAAGTCACTTCTTGTGTCTAGTCCTCTTCACAATAACCTCACCATGTCAAATTAGAAAAAAAAATTGCATCAGTTCTTTAAGAAAAGACTTTACACTAGATTGTGTCATTAAAAATTGGAAATCAGGATACTGTAACCTCCATCATAGAGCTTACATTCTAGTGGAGAAAGAGACATATCAAATGCTCAAAATTATATTGCATTCAAAGAAAAGAAAAAAAAACAGAAAATGACAAAGTAGAAATGACATATATGTGAGAAATATCTTTCCATCTTCAGTTGAAAAATTGAAAATAAATAAATTCTTGCCTTGCAGATGGCCAGCCCTAGTTCTATCTTCTAGGACTACATATGTTCCTCTGAGCACCACCAGAGAGAACCCTGAACACAGTGCCAGGAATAAACCCTGCACACTCCAGGTGTACCAACCTCACTTCTGAAAAAAAAAATGAAGAGAAAGAAATTCATACAAATTTGTTAAAGGTTGTGCTGAAAAGCATGAACTCAGTAGGCAATGCTAATCTGGAATTTATTTCTGGATCTATTATACCATTTTAAGACGTTGAATAAAAATCCCTCTCTAAGTTTTAGTTTTCTTATCTATAAAACATAAATCACAAATCACAAATCATCCTGTTATTCGTCGATTGCCTCGAGCAGGCCCCAGTAACGTCTCCTTCATCCTAGCCCTGAGATTATATTTAAGGCTCTTTAGGAGAATGAGACCCATCATTGTTACTGGTATTTGGCATATTGGGTACGACACAGGGAGTTTGCCATACTCTGCCGTGTGGGCAGGCTACATTCGGTAGCCTGCCAGTTTGTCAAAGTAGGAATGAGATGTCATAATAAGATGTCGCGCGGCTGCATTTGCGGCCGCGCGGTTCCGGGAGCTGGTTTTTATAGTCTCAGAGTCTTGGCCGCTGATGGGATTACACGGCGCCAGGGGGCCAGGTGGTGTGTGTGACCCCCGCCTACTGGAATTTCGAGGATCTGGGTGGAGGATGCCCAGCCCCGATCCGAGTAGGCTTGGAGATCTCGGCCCCGGAACCCGCGTGGCTTTGTCCCTTTGCCAGTACCTTCTTGTGTGCGGAGAGTGGTCTCAGCATGGTGGTGGCTGGTCCTGGAGGTCTTTGACTGCTGGAGCCCTGGTCGGGGGTAAAAAATAAGGTTTACTTCAAGCAGCTTTGCAGAAATTGTCAGAAGTTTTACAATCCTTACCGGATGGAGGATATCACCTGTCAATGCAGGGCACGAATAAAACATAAATGATTTTTCAAAAAAATCACCTACTGTAGTAACCCATTAAATATCTTTAATAAAATTGCTTAAAAATTTTGTCCAAATGTCTGACCTATTAAAGGTAATCAATAGGTATTTTAAAAACAGTTGAAAATGATGGAGAATGGGCACTGGTGGAGGGATGGGTACTGGATCATTGTATAATTGAAACCCAAGCACAAAAATTTGTAAGTCTACAACTGTACCTCATGGTGTTTCACTAATAAAAATTTAAAAATAAATAAATAAACAACACTTGAAAGGTATCTTACCATACCTCATGGTAAACAAATACAGGAAGGAACTTTGGACTTTCGAGTCCTAGATAAGACCTCGAGGAGAGATTGCTAGTTAGCATGTACTCATGTGTTGAATTATTTTAAGGAATGAGGAAAGGGAGAGAGTAAATGGGTACAGGAATTATGATCCCAAGAAAAGTTGCAGAGACCAAGAGCTCTCAGCCATACTGGCCAACTGAGCTGGATGGTCCAGTAGTTGGGGTCGTTGGTGCTAGGAGTTAGGCACCAGAAGGGTCTCCTTTGATGGTGCTATGCTAACAGTTACTGAAGGACTATTCTAGATTCTGCTAGCTTGGAAGGGGGAGTGTGCCTGCCAGTCCTTTGAAAATTCTTCCTAGTCCATACTGAGGTTGTTTTGAGAGTATGAATTAAACTGCAATTAGGAGCAGATATCACACTATCCACTGCAAGGAGAAAGAATGATAGCTGAAGGGAGATTAACAGAAATAGTTGACAAATCAAATAAAATTTGTGGAACTTTAATTCCTCATTTTAAGCTGAGTTCCAAAGAAAAAAAATAAGTGCTTACAACTCCAGAGCACATTCTACCTTCTCAATACCTTGACCTTGTTTCAGATTATTCTACAGATATTTGAATTTAATAGAAAAGACAAAAACAGCTTTGTTTACACAGAAGAAAATGCAACTTATTTATTGCAAAGTTGGTCTAAACCTCTTAAGATGAGAATGAAAAAATCAGTCAGGAAAATAAATATACTCAAATACATGAAAAGTTATGTGTAATCCTCATTCTAATCCATTTATATTGCTATAACAAATTAATATATAAGGGTATCATAAAATTAAAATATTTATCATCAGTAGCTTGCCAGTCTCTGCCCCCGCGCAAGGGTGTTCCTTCCCGGAGTCCCTTGGAGGGGAGCGGGTTGAGCTTTCCTCCCCGCCCCGACCAGGGCTCCGGCAGCCGAAGACCTCCAGGACCAGCCACCACCATGCTGAGACCACTCTCCGCACACCTGAAGGTACTGGCAGAGGGACAAAGCCACGCGGGTTCCGGGGCCGAGACCTCCAAGCCTACTCGATTTGGAGTCGAGCATCTTCCACCCAGATCCTCCAAATTCCAGTAGGCGGGGGTCACACCCACCACCTGGCCCCCTGGCGCCGTGTAATCCCATCAGCGGCCAAGACTCAGAGACTATAAAATCCAGATCCTGGAACCGCGCGGCCGCATTCGCGGCCGCGCGACATCTTATTATCTTATTCCTACTTTGGACAAACTTGCAGGCTATCGAATGTAGCCTGCCCACAGGGCAGAGTCTGGCAAACTCCCCGTGGCCTACCAAATATGCCAAATACCAGTAACAATGATGGGTCTCATTCTCCTAAAGAGCCGTGAATATAATCTCAGGGCTAGGATGAAAGAGACGTTACTGGTGCCTGCTCGAGGTAATCGACGATTAACAGGATGATGAAATGAAATGAAAAAAAATCATCCTTTTGGAGACTAAGAATACAAAGATAAAATTGTTTGCAGACCTAGTGTCTTGTTAAGATTCATTTCTTGGTTTTCAGATGCCCATCTCCTCTTTGAAACTTAAAGTGGCAGAGAGTCTCAAAAGTAAGCAAATACGATAGCACAGCGGTAGGGCGTTTGCCTTGCACGCAGCCAACATGGCCGACCCGAGTTCGATTCCTCCGCCCCTCTCGGAGAGCCCGGCAAGCTACCGAGAGTATCTCGCCCGCACGGCAGAGCCTGGCAAGCTCCCCGTGACATATTCGATATGCCAGACACAGTAACAACAAAGTCTCCAATGGAGACGTTACTGGGCCCGCTCGAGCAAATCGATGATCAACGGGAGGGCCTTTACTTTTATGCTTCTTTTATAAAGACATAAATCAGTAATAGGTCCATTGTCATACTTGTTACTTTCCCTAAAGCCCACCCATTACTATTGTCACATTGGGTGTTAGGTTTTCAATTTGTAAATTTTGAGTGAGGGGCTGGGGTATATGTAGTGACATGACATCAAAGTAGAATTGGCTAGGCATGAATAATGACGTTGATCCAAGTCTGTTTGTTATTTTTAAAACAATTTGTATCGACCTACTTGGATTTTCAATAATATTCATTATATCCAGTATTTAAATATAGCACTGTAGCACTGTCCTCCTTTCTTCATTGATTTGCTTGAGCGGGCACCAAAAATGTCTCCATTGTGAGACTTGCTGTTACTGTTTTTAGCATATTGGATACACCATGGTATCAGTAGCTTGCCAGGCTCTGCCATGTGGGCGGGATACTCTCAGTAGCTTGCCATGCTTTCTGAGAGGGACGGAGTAATAGAACCAGGGTCAGCAACATGCAAGGCAAACGCCCTACATGCCGTGCTATTGCTTCAGCCCATTTAAATATAATATTATTGAATAGTATTTAGTATTTAAATGATTTTTATTCAACATAACTTCAACACCAGAGCTATAACCAGAGTGCTCATCTTCACCAGTGTCCCCAGGGCCACTCCTAGGCAACCGTCTACCATTAAGGTTCAGTTCTGATAGAGCAAATCTCCAGTTCTGATGACTTCTGACCTTTTTTTTATCTTGCCCCCTTACTATGTGTATATGTAGTCCACATATGAGAAATAATTTTCAGAAATAAATCTATTGTGGCAGTAGTAACACCCAACCAGTGTAGATGAATAAAGCTAAACTGAAATTCCAAATAAAATGTACATCAAATTAACAAATTAACATTAGTTAATAAGTGTTTCAAAAATGACATTTCTCTTTTTTACAGATATAAATTTTAAAATTAATAGCATGAATAATTCTATGCTAAAACAGTTAATGTATATAATTTAATAAGAATAAAAATATAATTAAAAAACTTAAAGGGACATTTGAATAGTCCTGTGTAAGTAAAAGCAGTGTGTTTAATTCTAGAAAGGCAATATAGACTTTATTTGAGAAAATTCTATAGCTAATTCTTGAGTATCTAAATTAATAAGTAAAAGGTTATAATAAAATTCTCAAACAAAGACAACACAATTCTATGTCAATTTACTTTGTGGTAGTGAATAGACATAGAATACTCAATATAAACAAGACAATTTATTATTGAAAAAGTATAAAAGCCTTAGACAACTATGAATAACAGACTTTCTTAATTTGGTAGAATGCAACCATAAGTAGCTTGAATGAAATGCTATACACAATGGCCAAATGTTGAGAAATTTGGCTTATCTTTTAAAGAAGCACCTCTATTGCTTCTTGCAAAACAATTTTCAAGGCTTTGAATTCCCTGAACCTTTGCCTGAATCTCTGAACTGTTCTTTCAGAAATAAATGATAATCTAACTGGATAGGAAATTCTTAGTAGTATGTTCACTTCTTTCAGGTTTCTTTTTCTGTATCACACCATTCTCTTCCAGCTTGTGCAGTCTTATTTGATAAATCTGCAGTAAGTCTGATGGGCTTTCTTTTGTACCTAAGTCCTTTTTGTAAACCTTGATGCTTTCAGTATTCTTTCCTTGGCTTTTTTCATTCTGGTTATAATGTGTCTTGCATTTCTTCTCTTTAAGTCTATTTTCACTGGGACCCTTCTTGCACTTGGATCTCAATGCATGCAATCCTCAACTCTGGGAAATTTTTATCTATGATATTTTGAAGTAGTGACTCTTCTCTACATTTGCTTCCTTTTTGCTCAAAGATGATTCTAATACTGTTTTTCTTGAACTCATACTATAGTACTCTGCTGTGCTATTTATTTCTTTGTAGATAGTTTTCCATCTTCTATTGTTTTATAGAGTTTTCCTGTATCTCATCTTGGAACTATCTTTTATTCAGCTGTTATTTCTCTATTGTTCAGTCTTTCCACTATGATTTGATATCACCTCCATTTTTTTTCACTTCTGATTATAGTTTTCTCATTTTCACTCTAATAACTTCTTTTGCCATCTTTTTTTTAAAGTTCATTAGACTTCCTCTAACATTATTCTTCGAGAAACCAGTTTACAGAGCAGGCTGGTACTGGTATTCTTATAACCTTCATGTTATTGTTTTCACTCATTTCATGTATCTTGTTTGGCTTCTTTTTGGACCTGTCTTCAAAATTGTTTTTACTATGCACCTATTGTACTGAGGATAAATCTGTGTAGCTAGTTCCTCTGTCAGTGTCTGAGGGATTATGGTGGGTGTTGCTCTTTTTTTTTTTTTTGGCTTTTAGGGTTATGCCCAGCGATGCTCAAGGGTTTACTTCTGGCTCTGGGCTCAGGAATTACTCCTGGCATTACTTGGGGGACCATGTAATAGATATGTCCAGGATAGAACCCAGGTCGGCTGCATGCAAGGCAAACTTCCTATCCCCTGTACTATGGCTCTGGCCCCAGTCTTTGCTTGCCCAACCTATCTCAACCCCGTGACAGGAAATGTGAGTACTGTGAGGTGTGATGAGTGGAGAAATTGCGGGGTTACAATAGAGTTCAGGAAATGTGGAGGTGAACCTATTAAGAGGGGGAGGACAGACAGACTGGGAGGTTACAGAGACCTATCCAGAAAAGGAATCTGTTTTCCAGTTTTAAAAAGACTCCAGGACAGCGTAACACAGAGGTTAATCTTACCTGGGAAAGAGGAGAAACAGGCAGAGAATCTGAGATTTGGGGTTAGCAGACCTGCTGAGGTGGCTACAGGTATTACTTTTTTTTTTATTAGTGAAACACCATGAGGTACAGTTGTAGATTTACAATTTTTTGTGCTTGGGTTTGATTATACAATGATCAGATACCCATTCCTCCACCAGTGCCCATAGGTATTACTTTTTTATGTATGTATGTTTGTTTTATTTTTTGGGGGGTGTATTTTTGGGATACTTTATGGCAGTATTTGGAAATATTACAGCATTGTCTTTAGTGTTTGCTCCTGGAGGTGCATAAGGAACCTTGTAATTTGAGGGAATGGACCAGGGCTTCCTGAACGCCAAACATATGCGTGTCCTTTTGAGTTACCTCTCCTGCCTGGCACTAGATATTCTTATACTTGTCTCAAAGTTTACATTGTTTTTTCCTGGCACAAATTGATATTCTGTACCTATAGTCTGAAATATCCATTCTATGTTTTGAAATACATGTATGCCAAAAAACCCTTTAAACATAATCCAGTTGTTCATCTAAAATATTGGAAAATCACTTAATTTTCAATAATAGAAATACAATTTAATGATGGCCTATTTATAGGTAATTATGTATTAAGATTAATTGCTATTCTAACAGTATATATCTATATCTTACTGACAAGAGAATAAAAATTATATATTTCTCTTAAAAATGTTAGGCAGGGCTGGAGCGATAAGGTGTTTGCCTTGTACGCAGCCGACCTGGGTTCGGTTCCTCCACCCCTCTCAGAGAGCCCAGCAAGCTACTGAGAGTATCTCGCCTGCACGGCAAAGCCTGGCAAGCTCCCTGTGATGTATTCGATATGCCAAAAGAGGAACAACACGTCTCACAGTTTGTTGTGAGACATTACTGGTGCCCACTCGAGCGAATGTTAGACAACAGATAAGAGAGAAAACCAAAAATACTCTGTCATTGTCTGAGAAAAAACAAGATGATAGAAGTCTTGCCTTTCCCAACATGTGGTTTCCTGGGTATTTCTAGACATTCATTTCAAATTGGCAGAAAATAAGATTGAAAATTTGTGGGGGAGATTTGTATATATCAAAATCAGACTGGCACATATCATTTACATATGCACAATGCCAGTTAAAATGCAATTCATGACATGATTGAGATGTGAGAAATTTGAGAATCTCTCTGCTTGAGATTCTTTTTAATATGAATGAAAACTGTGTCTCTTTTATAAAAAAAAGCTTCCTGTTCTGCTATAAATTTTAAATATAGTTATAAACTCATGACCCCAATAGTATTTAATGGAGTGTGAATAATTAACCTTATTCAAGTTTTCCAAAACAACCAGTAAATACCACTATCAAAATAATCAATTTTTCTAGAGTGGAGTAGCAGTAAGCACAGAAATTTAAGAAAATGAGCCAAAACGTCAATAGAGACTTTTTCTAGGCATCAGAAGTTATAGATAATTTAAATTTTTCTTATGTTTTGATGATTTTATTACATTCCATGTTCTGTCAAATATGATGTGGGAACGTCAAAAAATTAGATCATGTGTCCTGCTTTCCAAGAAATATATCTAATTAAATATAGACCTAATTCACAGTGGCATATAGTAGTAACATTATATGGTAAATCTTAATTATGTCCATTTATTTGATCAATATTTTCTAACCAGAATAGAAAATGGAATGCTTTCAAAATTATGCTAAGGCAAAAAAGTTGTGTATTACTTACTGGGCCCACTCGAGCAAATCGATGAACAACAGGAGGAAAGGACAGGACTTTGAAAGAATGTAAAAATGAGGGTGAGTGAAAATTTTATTGTTACTTTTGGTACAATTTGTGTAAAAATATCTTAAGCTTCTCTACCTACATAGATATAAAAGCTATGCATCAAGTTCTCAGTATATATGCAACGGCCATTTCTACTACAATATGACGCAATTTTCATAACTTAAAATTGAATCTCAAATTTTAAATCATGAAGGTGTAAGCTAGATTTTATTCCAAGGATCCTTTTCACATATCCTTTTGAAACATTGCAGCTCCTAAGTAATCTTTCATTTTGCAGCACATTGAGGAACACATCTGGGAAAATGACTGATGTTGGTATTACAGGATAACTGTGAGTTTTACTGTGTGTGGTTGTTGCATATTTGGGCAAATGATTTGATGTGCAGATCTTGAAAATCAAATTTTATATTGAGTCGTGTCTGTGAAGATTGTTCTGCTGCTGTGCTTTATTTCTGGGAGATGAGTTTAAATCCTTTCCCATTTTTCAAGTAACACATCATGATTTTCATCCTACATTTATGATAATATTGTTTTTGTTCTTGGAGAAATTAAGGGAAAATATATGTTCGAGATAAAGACTTAAAGATGTGAAATCTAATCACCATGAATGATTAACCAAATGTTTTTGCTATTAGTCCCTAGTCTCTAATTGAATTGTCTTAGTAATGATCAGTTTATGCAGCTTTAAAGATGCAAAGAAATGCAAACAATGTTGAAAAAACAAAAACAAAAACAGAAGATCCTTTATTCCATTAAACCAGTTTCCTTATTTTCTGGCATTTATTGTTACATAAAAAAGCCATTTAAAATATTAAAATATTTGCAAAGGGAAAAATGGAAATTGAACACCCAAGTTTTCATTAGTGCCCCTTTTCTTCTGATTAGCTAGGTAGTATTTAATCAACATAGTAATTACATTTCTAAATCCAATTAATTAGGAGAAGAGTGATATTTATAATTCTAATGGTGTCAGAATTTAAGATATTGTGATAAATGATAGAAATAAATCTGCTCACTTGGTTATACTTTATTTCATTAAAAATTATGTCTTAAATATGTCAGTTGTAATGCCAATTTGAAGGATTTTAAAATTTTATCATCTAAATATCTGAGGCATGTATGTAAAATCAGTGTGAATAATGTTCAAAGAAAATTCAACTTTTCTATCATTGACACACAAATAAATGCTGTAAGTTCTTAAAATAAAATGGAGAACGCATTAATTTTAATCTTTTCAAGATTCTTGATGCTTGTTTATGATTAATGCATACACAAATACAGCCTATTCACCATGTACACATACATGTAACTTGGGAAAGAATATAGTAGGTGTGTATATGCATATATATATTTCCATATGTACATATATAATATTCTATATTTTGTGTGTGTGCATATAAATTGTAAATTAGAATATAATGGAATATCATAAAATATATCACACATATAGCATCTTTTTATCTGTATGCATTGTAAAGAAACTTCATTTTATTTAAATTTACTTAGGGAGTCCTAAGATTTTTCTCAAGCATATTTCCTGTATATGCAGTGGTATAACTATTATTGTAATTATGTGCATGCATTATTTCTCCTACATTTGATCTAATTATGGTGATATCTACCATACCCACATCCCATACATAATTCAACAGTTATGGGGTTAATCCTACCAAAGATTCCAGAACTTCTATTGCCTTTCAAGAACAATAAAAGTTGTTATTTTTCACCTCTTTCTGATACAAAACTCAGCACCATCAATATTTAGTATGCATATGTGAGAAATGTATATTTCCTCCCAAGATTGTTGGTTTACTTAGTTATCCCTGCTAAGAATTTATTTATTATTGTGAAAAAAATGTGTTTATATTTTATTACTTTTCATTGAGAACCCTTGATTTCAAACATTTATCCTGGGGACAGCACTGGAAGATAACTGAAGTAGCAATAATGATATATATAAAGTAAAGTAAGGCCCTCCCGTTGTTCGTTGATTTGCTCGAGCGGGCCCAGTAATGTCTCCATTGGAGACTTTGTTGTTACTGGGTTTGGCATATCGAATACATCACGGGTAGCTTGCCAGGCTCTGCCGTGTGGGCGAGATACTCTCGGTAGCTTGCCGGGGTCTCCGAGAGGGGCGGAGGAATCGAACTCGGGTCGGCCATGTTGGCTGCGTGCAAGGCAAACGCCCTACCGCTGGGCTATCGCTCCAACCCAATGATATATATATATATGTATATATATACATATACAATTATTAATCTCATCTTATGTGGAATCTATTTTTTTAACCATACTCATAAACTTGAAAACTTGACGTCATCATCAGAGGGAACATTTTTTTCAGGAGTTTTGTATCATAAGACTTATGCCTTAAGGAACGTATCCTATGTGTCTCCCAGTCATACAGGAATATAGCTAAATCTGAAAATGAACAAAGCTTCATCCTTTGCTGAGATCTGCTACAAGTACAAATATTTACGACTCAATATGTGGAAAGAGAATTTTTAAACCAAAAAGTGAAAAAAATAAGAGAGATTTTATTCACTGTGGTCATAAGAAATGTTTAAACCTTTTAATGTTTAAATGTTTAAAGCCTTTTAACAGGCTACTTTAATATAAACTAAGTAGAGAATTTGATATGCATATTTCAAAAGAGGAGGGTGACTTTATGAAAATATGCAAATAATTTAACACAGAAACTCTTATTGAAACCTTATCTAATAATCCCAAACTCATTTCATCCTGGGTGCATGGTGTGGTTAGAAAGAATTAGTAAAATGGAAGTGGTGAGGTAACAGGTGTTGGAACATTGTATGACTGAAACGCCACCATGACCAGCTTTGTCTCTGTGTATCTCATGGTGATTCAATAAAGTAAAAGAAAAGAAAATGAAATAAATGAGGATTTAAAATGAAATAGCTACTACACATTCGATTTCATAGAGAAATTCTGTGTGAAATTAGAAGATAAATGATAACTAAAATATGAAGATTGCAGCAAGAAAAGGTGCAATAAGAAAAGATTCAAAATAGATTATTTATTTTTGCTCATCTCAACTGATCCTAGGGCTTTGTGCATGGAAGATTGTGTTCTTCGCTGCTGAACTAGAGTTTTGGTTCCTTAGTTTGGCTCTATTACGCACGGTCCTGATAAGCTTTTTAAATTGACAGCTCCCTCCATATAATCATGCAGCATAGTTGAAAAAAACTTTGGATGCATAAACTCAGGGCTTACCCCTGATGCCCTCAGGGATCACATCTCACAGTGCTCAGGAGACCATATGTGATTCCAGGGATGAAACTTGGGTCAACCCAGTGCAAGGCAAGAGCTTTAACCCCATAATTTCCCTGTAGTCCATTCATCTTTGTACATTTTTAATTGTATGACTCATGAAGAATTCACAAATCTCTCTGAGCCTCTATTTTTCTAATTTCAAATTAAAAATAACAGTGTAATTTATGAAAGGAATTGAGAGAATGCAAATCAACCTGTGAACGATGATTTGCATTTATTTTATCAGATACTAATTCCATCTCATTACAAATTATTTTTGTATCAAAGTGGTCAACAGAAAAGTATTCTTATTGTAATAGAATTCAAGATGTCTTTTTAAAATAAAAGATTATAGACTGTTTAGAGGACATTGCTATTTGTAGAATAAAACTGTAGAATAAATTAATCTCATTAATTTTTCATTATGCTCGAGAATTAGTTTTCATAATATCTTGCTTGTCAAATAATAAGGTTCATGTTAAAAGTCTCACTAGAAATTTCAATAGGAAAAAACTTGTTAAAAATCATTAGTTCTTTAACCTGATTCCAGTTTCAATATTTATGTAAGATTGTTTTTAAATGTGAGTGGAGTTATATTAAAAGCTAAATGTAGAAGAGATATGATTTATTAAACTTATCAGGTCTTTATCTCTTTCATAAGATACAGTATATATATTTTGTATATACATATATTACTTACAATTAATTTACTGTAGTATATACAGTACTTGTTAGATTTGGGATGAGAATATATTCAAAATGAGCCCCGCATGGAGAGAAAATAGTTGATGAAACTGAAAAACGACTGTGGCCTCAAAATATATTCATTTTCCAAAAGTTTTTTTCTTTTACTGTGAAAGATTTGTATGAGCAGTTTCTTTTACACATATTATGCTTTAATACAGAATTGGGGGAAAAATGACATTTATCTCCAGGTAGATCTTTTTTCTTTTTCTTCTAAGGACCAGAGTGGTGTGTACCTCCTGGCTGAAAGTAGTAGTTGGAAATATTATTCCTCATTTATAAGGAAAAATTTTGTTCTCTGTAATGAATCTGATAACAACGCAAACTCCCAGCATGTATTTCTTTTTTCATGATTCTTACAGGGCCTAGATGCTGTCTTGATTGGATCATGCACCTAGATATTCCTAGCCAGAAAACTAATGCTGGCATGAACAATTGTGAAACCTCACAAGGCTGAAACATTCTCATTTTCTCTGTTGGGGATGAACATTTTCAAATAAAGTAAAAAGCAACTATTCTGATTTTTAAAAAATACTTTTTTTCCCCAAATGGGAATCTAATTTTTGATTAATCTTTTTTTTTCTATGATAGACTCCTTCACCATCTAAAACATTTTTGTTGGTCTTGGGGGTAATCTAATTTTGAAAGACTTAATTCAAAGTTCTATATGCTTTGCTGAAAGTAGACTCTAGACCAAACATGGTTGCTACTCAATGACTCATTCGCAAACCACAACACCCAAAAGGAAAGAGAGAACAAAAGGGAATGCCCTGCCACAGAGGCTGGGTGGGATGGGGGGATGGGGGGTGGGAGAGATACTGGGACCCGTGCTGGTGGAAAATGGGCACTGGTGGAGGGATGGGTATTTGATCATTGTATAATTGCAACCCAAGCACAACATTTGTAAGTCTGCAACTGTACCTCACGGTGTCTCACTACTAAAAATAAAATTAAAAAAAAGTTCTATATGCTTAAAATTGCCTCAAATATCAGGCTATGTTTAAGTCTCACAGAAAAAAAGTTTAAAAATAAATCATTTTGACTTCTAAACTGTAGTGATTAATCAATCAAGGCTGCTTTTATACTTCATAAAAAATTCTTTCAATGGAATAAGAGATGTAGGGAAGACAAGATTTCAGAAGTGAAAGTGAAATTTTAGAATTTATCTAGTTGACTTCCAAAATACGTTTTTAAAATTTTCTATCGTGCTCTCAAGAAATAGTACAGCAGGTCGAGAAATAAAACAGCAGATAAGGGTGCTAGTCTTACACACAGCCAACCCTGGTTGGGTCCTGCATCTCGTATGATCCCGAGTGTTCTATGAGTGGTACATGAGTGCAGAGCTAGGATTTTCCCCTGAGAACTGCCAGATGTGGCCCTCAAACAAATAGACTTGATAACTTGATCAGTTGACATCACTTTACTTGTCGATTTGCTCGAGTGGGTGCCAGTAAGGTCTCCATTTGTCCCTGTTGCATGCTAGTGTAGCCAAATGGCATCTGCTCATTCTAGGAACACGAAGAGCCTCAAACTGATCATTCAGACTTCTTGATGAAGAAGTCTGACCATCTTGTAGGTATGCAGCCACGCGATCTTTTCACATCCCATGGAATTCAGTTGGTAATGGCTCTAGCCCAGCAGTCGTCTCTAAATCTCATTACTGTCCAGCCCATCTGATTTTCGACGCCTTGGCAAAGGAGACAGTGTCCCTGATTCTTGATCGTCAACAGAGGTCAGAACTCTGGATTCTTTCTCTCATTTGAGTGAAACGTGGTACTCCAAGCATAGCTCTTTCGATTTCTCTTTGGGAGACCCGAATAGCGTTCGCATCCTGTTTTCGAAGGGCCCAGGTCTCTGCAGAATATGTTAATGCAGGAAGAATAGTGAAATCAAAGAGATTTGCCCAGAGCCAGAGGTTCTTCGTTCTCTTAGCTATTTCTTCGACACTCTTGAAGGCATTCCAAGCTGCTCTCTTCCTCCCGCGCAGCTCAGGTGCCAGATCATTCATCATGTTGACTTCTCGACCTAGGTACACATTACTATTGCATTCAGAGATGTTCATTCCATTGAGAGTGAATGGGACATTAGGAAAGAGACCATTTCTCATAAACATTGTCTTCCTGAGATTCAGCTGGATTCCGACATTTCCACACTCACAGTCAAATTCAGCCAGCATTTGTGCCACTTGGCTAATGTTTGGTGTTATTAGAATGATGTCATCAGCAAAAGCGGAGGTGGTGTAGTTGACGACTGTCTATCTTCACTCCCATTACTTCCCATTCCAATTGTCACATGACATTCTCAAGGGTGACACTGAAGAATTTCGGTGAAATGGCATGACCCTACCAAACTCCTCTCTTGACATGAATGATCACTTCCTTGTAGAATTGTGAGATCCTGGTAGTGAATCCATAATACAGCTCACAGAGGATCCTGATGTATTGAGTTTGAATGCCCTGTTTGGCTAGGGCTTCGATGACCACTTCCGTCTCAACAGAATGAAAGGCCTTCTTTAAATCAATGAACGTTAGACAGATCAGCATCTTGAACTCCAGAGAAACCTTAATGAGCTTGGTTATCGTATAGGTGGATATGGTCGATCATGCTGAGTCTTTTTCGGAACCCAACTTGCTCCCATGGTTGTTCTTCATTTAGTGTTCTGCCAATCCTATTCAGGATGACACGAGTGAACAGTTTGTAGACGACAGACAACAGGATAATCAGGCTTTAGGTGCTAATGTCATGGATGCCTCCCATCTTGTACAATAGAACAGAACCTTGCATTCAGACAGGTAGCTTGTGAAGAGCTGAGCCACTGTATTCATGAGAAGTGACGGCAGGTTCTTCAGGTGTTTGGGTCTGACCTTGTCTGGGCGGGTGCTGTTTGCTTCCTTAATGACAAAACGGCGTGTTGGATTTCAAAAGGGAGGATGTTGGGAATGACATATATATCCTACAGAATATTGTTTCTGGGCAGGTGGACATGGCTATTGAAGAGATCCAAGTAGAAGTCATGGATAATCTTCTCCATTGCCCTTATGAAAGATATGATAGATCCATCAGGATGTTGGAGGGTAGTCATCTTGGTCTTGTAGTTGGTGAAGAACAGGAGGGCATTGCGAATGCTTTTCCCGGCTTCTGCCGCATCTGCCAGCGCTGCTGCTCTTCTCTCTTTGAGGTTTTCCTTTATTGTTTCTATGCACTGCTTTGCAATTTTTGATGTTCGCTTGAGGTTGCCTGAGGATTGCACCAAGCCATGTTGGCTAATGAGCTGAAGAGTTTTTGAAGACAGGCGTTTTTTTTTGTGGCTATCTCTCTCTCTTGGCATTCCTCGCACAATCATGGAGGTGCTGAACCAGTCGATTGTATTCCTTGTCAATGTTGTCAATGACGGCATCTTCCCATGTTGCAGCAATAGTGCCAAAGAGCTCCCAGTTGGTGGTTCTGAGAGTTCTCTTCTAAAATGTGCAGCCCTTTCTCCCCGCTCTGTGAAGTAAAATTTCGCATGAAGGAGACAGTTTTCTGATCCTGTTTGGAATTTTGGGACAACATCAACAGTGGTCAGGCAAAACCATCGAGTGAATATAATGTGGTCAATTTTGTTGTGGAACCGTCCAGCAGAAGACTCCCATGTCCAACGTTTAGATTCGGCCTTCTAGAACTGAGTTACTATGGATGGTCTTGGTCGACATGATGAACTCAGACATTCTCTCACTCTGTTTATTCCATTCTAGGCCATGGGTCCTGATATGGACTTCTTTGGCTGACCTCGGTCCTATCTTGGCATTAAAATCACTGACGATGATCTTGTAGGAGGTGTGGTCTTCTTTATAGAACTCCCCCAGCTCCATGTAGAACTTCTCAATTTCTCCATCATAATTGGATATTGGTGTGTAGGCAACAAAGATAGATACTGCCGGCAGTAATCCACATCTACTCAAGTGTAATCGTCCAATTCAGGTTGTAAGGCATTTGATTGAATCAATTCTTCTGACCAAGGTCATGTTGACAAGGACACCAACACCACCAACCCCTCTTTTGTCTCATGTTCTGAGGAACAGTTCTTCTTCGGTGTCAAAAACATCTTGATGTGACTGATGCCTTCTCGTCTCTGTCAGACCAATGATGTCATACTTGATGTTTCATGCTTGCAACATCAGGTCCTCGATAGATACATCCGATACCAGTGCATGTTCATTGAAAGTACAGTCATTTTTGTCCTTCTTGGTTTTGGCAGCCTAGTTTTGCCTTGTCATTTTATCAGCCTCTCCTTTCTCATCCTTCTTAATGCTGCCATATTGGTGGCTCTTTCATAGTCAGAGGGATGAGACCCATTGTATTTACTGGTTTTGGAATATTGGATATGCCATAAATAGGTTGCCAGACTCTGACGTGCAGGCAGGTTATTCTTGGTAGCTTGCCAAGCTCTCTGAGAGGGATAGAGGCTTTTAGGGCAGCCTCTAATTGCCCATGCAGGTGTTCAAACGATATTTCAACCCCATCAAATATGGTGTAGTAATCTAAGAAGATGGGTATTAAGTGTCTTATGATGTGTCTGGAAAGCAGCCTGAAGCATGGCGGCAGCTGGGTAGTGAAGGTAGTGGAGGTCTGCCAATGAGGTGTTTATCTGGTATCAGTAGAGTAGGGCTTCGGGGCTTTATCCCTGGGTCACAGGGATTGGTGGGAGCAGGCAGAGGATCTCTGTTTCCGGGGCCTGTTGAGCCTGGAGTCCAAGGTCGCAGAGTTCCGCTTACCTGGTTCTGTGGATCTTCACTAGTTCGTGATTCTCGACCCAAGAATCTGGAAAGTGGCCTGGAGTGTGGCAGCGGCTGGGTAATGGAGGTAGTAATACATGGAAATGCTCTCTTTATGTAAGTATTTCAGTCAATCTACGATTCAGGAACACTGAGTATCTACAAAACATCTAGTCCTCTAGATTTTTCCCAAGATTTGTGAAGCTTTGTTTTGTTAGATAGGTAACATAAGGTCCCTTGAACACCCAAGGAATGAAAGAACTTTGAGCACAGAGGGTGGAATAAACACTGAGCATCCCCTAGTGTGACCCCTACAAAAATTGTCACTTTATCTCACTAATAGTCATACTCTTTTTAATAATCTACTTGCTTGGCAATGCTATTTATTTTCTCATAGAAGTCTGATTTATATTTTATTTCATTTCTACCTTGTCCTTGGACCCTATTTAAATGCCATTGCCATATACAATTTTCTAAGAACTTTGAAATCTCTCCTTAGACAGTTACTCCTTTAATTAGACTGATGGAGTATGGAATAGTTTCTATGTATTTTCTTATAATATTAGCTGTCCTTAAATTTTATTCTGTCATAATTTATCATTATAGCTTGTCCAAATAAAAGATGGATGAACTTAGTATTGAGAGAACAAGGAAAAAAACTACAGTTTGAGATGTTGTCCAAGATACATTAATACGATTCCCAAGACATTAGGGAAGGGAATAAACTATGATTTCAAACACAGCAAATATTGGTAACTACATATATTTGTTATTTTAAAACTTATTTTCTTTGATAAATACAGTTAAGTAAAGAGAACTGGAAATTGGAGTCAGACAACCAAGCTTGAATTACACACTAAGTTTCATTTATTCATTTATCAAATATCTATTTGTACCCATCAGATACTTGAAATATTGCCAGAGATATATTAAGAACATTATTCTGAAGGATTGGACAGACAGTACAGTGGGCTTGCCTGGCACTGCTTGTCTGCTACACAGACTGCCAGAGTTTGAGCCATACAAGGGTTGATCCCATAGTACAGAGGAAAGTAAATCTTGTGCATCACTGGGTGTGTCCCCAAAACCAGACCCACTGCCAGTAGGAAGGAAGGAAGGAAGGAAGGTAGAAAAGGGGGGAGGGAGGGAAAGAGAGAGAAAGAAAGAGAAAGAAAGAAAGAAAAAAAAGAAAGGAAGGAAGGAAGGAAGGAAGGAAGAAAGAAAGCAAGAAAGAAAGCAAGAAAGAAAGAAAGAAAGAAAGAAAGAGCTGGAGCAATAGCACAGAGGGTAGGGCATTTGCCTTGCATGCAGCCGACCCAGGTTCGATTCCCAGCATCCCATATGATCCCCTGAGCACCACCAGGGGTAACTCCTGAGTGTAGAGCCAGGAGTAACACCTGTACATTGCCAGGTATGACTCAAAAAGCAAGCAAGCGAAAGAAAGAAAGAAAGAAAGAAAGAAAGAAAGAAAGAGAAAGAAGGAATGGAAGAAAGAAAGAGAAAGAAAGAATGGAAGAAAGAAAGAGAAAGAAAGAATGGAAGAAAGAAAGAAAGAAAGAAAGAGAGAGAGAGAGAGAAAGAAAGAAAGAAAGAAAGAAAGAAAGAAAGAAAGAAAGAAAGAAAGAGGAGGAAGAGAGGAAGGAAGGAAGGACGGAAGGAAGGAAGGAAGGAAGGAAGGAAGGAAGGAAGGAAGGAAGGAAGGAAGGGAGGGAGGATCAAAAGAAAGCAATGCTCTGGTGCCTAGTTGATAATGATGAATAATAGTTTATTAAGTTAAAATTGTGATGTGTGCTCTACAGAAGGAGAGTACATGTTAAAGGTGTAGCACTGTACTGTCTGTAGCACTGTCTTCCCATTGTTCATCAATTTGCTTGAGCAAGCACCAGTAACTACTCCATTGTGAGTCTTGTTCTTACTGTTTTTGGCATATCGAATACGCCATGGGGAGCTTGCCATGCTCTGCCGTGCAGGCGGGATATTCTCGGTAGGCTTGCCAGGCTTCTGAGAGGGATGGAGGAATCGGACCTGGGTCAGCTGCTTGCAAGGCAACTGTACGCCCTACCAACTGTACTATCGCTCCAGCCCATTAAAGGTCTATAGAGAGAAAACCAAACTAGGTTAGGAACAGGTTGTGTGAGGTTTAGGAAGACTTCTTGATTAGAGAAAATTTAAATAATATTGCAAGAATAAGAAACAAGTTCATTTGGTTCAGTTTCGATGGAAAAGACAAGGAAGTTACACACACACCACTCACACACACACACACACACACACACACACACACACACACACACACACAAATAAGAATAGAGCTCCCAGAACACCAGTGATTCCACTTGCACTTGTTGGCATCTACTGCAAAACATAGGCCAATGCTCCTGATGAACACAGATGCAAAGATCCTCCATAAAATATTAGCAAATCTATGTCTCATCAAAAGGATCATACGCCGTGACCAAGTGGGATTCATCCCCGGGATGTAAGAATGGTTTAACATTCGCAAGTCAGTCAACATAATTCATCATATGAATAAAAGAAAAGATACAGAACACATGATCAAGACTAAAACTACATGATCATATCACAGTTGTAGAGAAAGCATTTGAAAAAAATCCAGCACCTATTTGTGATGAAAACTCAACAAAATGGGAATCAAAGGAATTTTCCTCAATATAGTCTAAGCCATCTACAACAAGCCCATGGCAAGCATTATTTTCAATGGGGAAAAACCAAAAGCCTTCTCTCCTAAGATCAGGGACAAAATGAGGATGTCCACTCACATCACTTCTATTCAGTATATTACTGAAAATACTTGCCCTAGCAGTTAGAAAAGAGAAGGTCATTAAAGATATCCAGAAAGTAAAGGAGGAAGTCAAACTCTCACTGTTTGAAATGGAAAAGGTTATTCACCCAGCACCCTTCTGATAAGCAGCTAATATACAAGACATTGGTTGAACTTTACAAGAAATACACATTCGGCGAGAAGAAACGAACAGAAACTTTCTCAAAAAAGACATTTGTATGGCCAAAGGGCATATGAAAATTGTCCTTCATTACTGATCATCATGGAGATGCAAATCAAAATGACAAGATTATCATCTACACCACATAGAATAGCTCACATACAAAAGAATAAGAACAACCAGTGCTGGTGTGAATGTGGGGAGAAAGGGACTATCCTTCATCGTTGGTGGGGATTTTGTCTGGTCTAACCTTTTTTTGGAAAACAATATGGACATTCCTCAAAAATTTAAAAATTGAACTCCCATTTAACCCAGCAATACCACTTCTAGTAATATACCCTGGCTGCCCAAAAACAGAATAGAAACACCATCTACGCCACTATGTTCATTGCAGCACTATTCACAATAACCAGAATTAGAAAATAGCCTGAGTGTCCGAAAACAGATAAATGGATAAAGAAACTATGGCATATCTACACAGTGAAATACTACTCAGTTGTTAGGGGAAATGAAGTCATGAAATTTGTCTATAAGTGGATGGACATGGAGAGTATCATGCTAAGTGAAATGAGCCAGAAATAGATAAAGAATGACTGCATTCAAATCACAAATCATAAATCATCCTGTTATTCGTCGATTGCCTCAAGCAGGCCCCAGTAACGTCTCCTTCATCCTAGCCCTGAGATTATATTCAAGGCTCTTTAGGAGAATGAGACCCATCATTGTTACTGGTATTTGGCATATTGGGTACTCCACGGGGATTTTGCCAGACTCTGCCATGTGGGCAGGCTACATTCGGTAGCCTGCCAGTTTGTCCAAAGTAGGAATGAGATAATAAGATGTCATAATAAGATGTAGCGCGGCATTCATTTGTGGTATATAATATAAAAATATATACAGTAGGAGACATATCTCAGTCAGGGAGAACAAGGTCCAGGAGGACAGGTCACGGTCCTCCCGTCGTTCATCGATTTACTCAAGCGGGCCCAGTAACGTCTCCATCATGTGACTTGTTGTTACTGTGTTTGGCATATCGAATACGTCACGGGGAGCTTGCCAGGCTCTGCCGTGCGGGCGAGATACTCTCGGTAGCTTGCCGGGCTCTCCGAGAGGGGCGGAGGAATCGAACTCGGGTCGGCCATGTTGGCTATGTGCAAGGCAAACGCCCTACCACTGTGCTATCGCTCAATGGTTGGAATTAAACACAAGCATATGTGGTGCGAGGGTAGGTAAGATACAGAAGGGACCAGGATGAGAATAATGACTGGGAGATGATGATGCTAGACAAGTAACAAGTGAGGGTTAAAGGTAGGTAAACCGATATACCGGATAACCTTTTAGTATCTGTGCTGTAAATCAGAATACCCAAAAGGAGAGAGAGAGAGAGAGAGAGAGAGAGAGAGAGAGAGAGAGAGAGAGAGAGAAGAAAAATGCTGGTGGGGGTCAGGTGATGGGAGGGTGGGAGGGAATCTGGGGACACTAATGGGAAATGTATACAGGTGGAGCCATGGGTGTTGGAATACTGTATATCTGAAACCATATTATGAACAGCTTTATAAAGATCTATCTCACAGTGATTCAATAGTAAAATCTTAATAAAAGTAAAATAAAATAAAAATCTAGCATTGGTAGAAAATTTGGAAAATAAAGGATTCCAGAGTTTAAAGCAAAGGAACATTTGGAAAAGCCAACATGTTCCTGTTGTGTTCATTATAAGCTCTGTGGAGCCTTGAATTTCTCTCTAGTGCTTGCATTAGATTTTGGAACCTAAGTTGAAGGTTAGATTAAGAATGCAAGGGCCCAATTTTATCAGGGAGCCAGTACACAAAAGAACACATTTTATATTATGTGGCAGAAAGTAAGTGCTATGTCCTAATAATAGTATTAGCAAAGGAATGGGGTTAAATAAAACAGAAATGAAGTTAGAATATTTGACAACAAAATTATACATATATATGTATATATGTGCATATATATATGTAAAATTGCTGAAGAAAAGAACTGGGTCTTCTGTCTACTGTCTGAAATGTTTCTGTATTCCATATGTATTCATTGATAGCCAAGATTCTCCTAAATACCTAGTACTTCCATTCCAAGACTTCAATAAGCAAGTTAAAGAAAAGTAAACTCTTGATAGAAAGAAGTGTGACAGATAGTACACTGTGACATCTTAACATGGTACCAAGCAGGCACTTTCTATGGATTAAATTATTTAAATGTTTATAAAGTCGATAATTACCAAGGTTTCTGCAAAAATATAAGGCTCAAGATGGTTAAGTAATTTCTCAATATTACATAGCTTTTAGTAGTAGATTTAAAATAGGCTCTTCAAGGCTTAACTGTTCATCTTCTCAACTACTTCCCCTCAGGACTTTAAAAAAAGTGGTATTCTTTCTAGTTTTTCTTTAACAAGGGATAAAGTTGGGGAATAATCCTTTTTAGTGTGTAAACCTATGTTCAGCAATTGACATGTTCCTGTGACATTTACATGGGTTGTTTTCTCCATTCTATACAGAATTTGAATTTTTGAGAAGGAAGGAAAATTTTTCCTACCTCTCTGGATTGTTCTCAGGCTGGTCAAATCAAATCAACATCAGGCAGATGATTAAGATAGGGAATATAATGATATATACCTGGAGGATCTACATAGTTGCAGATTTCAAAGATGATGAAGCAACATGGCAAGTGTATATTCTGAGCTGAGACGTGAAATAGGGGACTGATACATAAATAAGAGATGAGAAGTTACACAGAAGGGTAGGACTCCACTGTTGAAGACCAAGATCTGTAATTTTGTGTTTTGATTTTGGGCCATTTCTTGCCAGTCCTCAGGGTTTACTACTGGCTCTGAGCCCAGGGCTCAGTACTGGTGGTATGGAGGGTGCCAGGGATTAAACCCAGATTGGCCATGTGCAAAGTAAATGCCCTATACACTGTACTATTACTCCAGCCCTCAGATTTGTTCTTAGAAGTCTGTCCTGATTTTTAAACAGATTTACTAACAGAAGGCAATTTTTTTAATTATAAGTGTGATTTAAAAATAAACATTGTGCCCCTTTGTGACTCTTCCATTTTTGTGAAAACTGAGATGAACTTTCTGGGATACAAAAAGCAAAATACATCAATTTGAGGCTTGAAGTAGCCACATCATTAGTTTTTGTACTTTGAATGGATCAAAACCTAACAAGAGCTGGAAAGATGATAGAATAGGAGTTAAAGCATGTTCCTTTCTGTGGCCCAACTTGATTTTATTCATCACGTGACATATGATCCACAGACTCTTCTTGGAGTGACCCCCTGAACACCGAGCCAGGAATAAGCCCTGATACCGCAGGTATAAACCTAAAACTAAAATTCCGACCAATAAACAAACAAATTGAAAAGAAAAGCAGTACCTAATAAGACCTTTGAACTGATGAACCCCAGTTTATCTCCTTTAACAAGGGGTAAAGTTGGGGAAAAATTCTTTTTAGTCTGAACAAAGAAAATTCTTTTCTGACTGGACAAAGTTTGTCAGTGAAGATGCTGCATTAGAATTTTTTTGACATATTTCCTCATTACCATTTAAAAACATGCTGCAATAATATTTTTCAACCATCTTCTGTTCCTGTGATACATGAATATGTATGTTTCTTGTACACTCATCAAATATGCATACCCACTGTCAAAACAAACACTGTCCTACCGTTGTTCATTGATTTGCTCGAGCAGGCCCAGTAACGTCTCCATTTTGAGACTTGTTACTGTGTTTGGCATATTGAATACATCACAGGTAGCTTGCCAGGCTTTGCCGTGTGGGCGAGATACTCTCAGGAGAGTCTCACTCATGAGTGATCTGCAGAAAACCCAGGTATGTGGGACTTGTGACTGAAAACTCCAGGCTCAACAGAACCAGGGGTAGGTGATCTCCTACCATCTCTCCCTTTTTTTCTAGTAGCTTGTCAGTCACAACCACAAGCCGCCACAAATGTCATATAATCTCATTAAGAGCCATGATCCAGAGACTCGACATAGATCTCTCAGAAAAGAACACAGAACAACTCACCATAGCCATGGCACCAGATGCAGAGCCAGGATGTTTTATTCGAGGCAACCTGGAGAGTCATGGGTGAAGTTCCCTCTCTGCTTCAATGCAGCCAGCCCCAGTAACCAAAAACCTCCAGAACTCAACCACCACTACACTCACAGTGCTCTCCTCATGCTCGGGCTAAGCCTCTTCTACAAGTGAATCTATTCCTAGACATTTCATGCTTTACACCACTGGTATACCAAGAGGAGTTCACCACATTTCATGGTGTTAAAAGTAGAAGGCAACCAATCTTAGGGGGAAATATCCCACGGTCACAGTCCTCCCGTTGTTCATCGATTTGCTCGCGCGGGCCCCGTAACGTCTCCATCATGAGACTTGTTGTTACTGTGTTTGGCATATCGAATATGTCACTGGTAGCTTGCCAGGCTCTGCCGTGGAGGCGAGATACTCTTGGTAGCTTGCCAGGATCTTCGAGAGGGGCAGAGGAATCGAACTCAGGTAGGCCATGTTGGCCGCTTGTAAGGCCAGAGCCCTACCGCTGTGCTATATATATATATATATATATATATATATATATATATATATATATATTCAACCTTTAACAACATGTTACTAATCTCTTATAGAGGGGCTTCATGGCTCCTGGGTGATATACAACAATCTTCTCATACTTTCCTATAAGAAAACTTTTTTTTATTATTTTTAGTGTATTTTTCATCATAAGAAATACAAAATAAATTATTTCAATTCTGTTTTGGGGGCAGGGTTTGGGTTTCAGGATGGAAACATCTGAAATGTGGTGTGGAAGGTGGAATAGTGGTGGGATTGGTGTTTGAATCTTAAATGTAACCAAATACTGTGAACAATTTTATAAAAATAAACCTAAAAAATGTTGTAGAAAGCTGAATCCCTTTTGACTGAGTTGAGCTATAGTTTCTCCTGCTCTCAGACACAAGTTCTCCTAACTTTGGGCATTCAGACTAAGATGTAAATTTACGCAATTTTCAGATGTTTGGATGTAGAATTATACTCTCTTCCCAGTTCTTATGCATTAAATTAAAGTTCCTTTTCTGATTTCCAGCTGTATCTGGAAGGTGGTGGGATTTGAGGATTTTTACTTTCAATGGAAGTTAGCAGTGTGAATCAATTACTATACTATATCTCCTTCTTTATTATCTATCTATTCAACTACACATCACTTATTGACTCTGTTTCCTGGAAATACCAATATATTCTGGACCAATAGGAGATTAGGCAGTAGTAACCGACTGCAGGGCCTGTTTCCAGTAGTTCTAACCTAAAAGGTATTCTCCAGCACTGAGAGCATAAGGTTTTTAATACAGTATTCTAAGAACGATTTTTGAACTTGTTAAATAACAAAAACCCAGCTGAGTTAAATTTAGAATTCTAATTGGCTTTATTAAATTATTCATGATTTGGGAAGCATCCTATCTAGCAAGTAGAAAGGCACTGAACAAAGTTAACAAAATTATAGTTTTTTAAGTCAGAAGAAGGGGGAGGAGGTCATTAACAAAAGGGAAAAATGGATAACTTCAGACAAAGACATCTTTCATTAGAGGAAGAAAACAGGATTTATCATCATGTAGATTACCTCACTAGTGATAACCAGGAAACCTCAGATTTATTTTGTAAAAAATTATACTTTTGGGAGAAGCTAAAAGTTTAATAAGCTTGGATATGAGGTCAGTAGGCCCAGTCAAAAAGACTTCTTTTGGGCTTATTTTCTTTTTAAGAAATTTATCAGACGTGTGGCATAGTACACATAGATCATATAAATATGTGATCCATTGAATGCAGAAACAAATCACCCAATCCCCCATTTCGATACTCCTCAACATAATTTTCTACCCTTTTAACTTTCAGGATTTGTTTTTCTCAAAGGTGGAAATGGAGAAGACATATGTGTATTTATTTAGAAGGGACTCGCAGAGGATACAGCTCAAAGGACTGAAGTACAAGTCTTACATATATGAGACTCTGGGTTAGATCACTGGCACCATGTGATGCTTCCATGAGCCTTCTGTGTCAAGCAGAATCATGTGATGTGTCCATGAGCACTTCTGGGTCAAGTAGCACCCAATTATTCCACCTTTGGGCCCATACCTCTGGACTATTATTACTCCTAACATCCCTAGAAAGCCATCTACAAAAACATGCATAAAAGAATAGCTAATACTAGAGAGAAAAGGGAGTCAGCACAAGAATTCTGAGGAAGTCTTGGAGGAAACAAATCTACAAAATAGTGAGCAAATCAGTACTATCAAGGAGCAGAAATTAAATATGTTCATTGTTCAAAGAAGTTTGCTTGAAATGATGATAAAATTCAAATTTCTTTAGCCTAATAATGGACTTCTGTATCAAATTTTACTAGTACATTTTCTAGGTTTTTATGAGTCTTATCGTGGTAATAAAATGCTGTTATTTTATGAGAAGATGCTGATGCCCTTTAACCCGGTTGAAACAATATTTTCTATGAAAATGTACAATAATGACTTTTTTTCTCAAACCTGCAAATGTACATTCCTAATTGCTAGATGATAGCATATAGCCAAAAAAAATGAAATAAAGTTGAACTGTTGGAAGTAGTACAAAACAAATGGAAATGAGAAAATTCTGCATGAATGTAATTTATTTTTCAGACTTCCTTATATGCTCCTTAGATATAATCAGTTCTTAACACAATTCTGAATGATGTCTTTTCTGCATATAAATTCCCTGTTAAACAGGGATGAGAGAAGCTAATAGTTTTCTTTATCAATGAAAAAATTGAATTATAATGCAAACAGAAGTCTAGGTGTATATATATATATGCAAAAATCTATATCATACAGAAGCAAGTGCTTGCTTATATATGGCAGCTATTATGATAGAATTTTCTTCTGAATCCAAGTTCACAGTCCACAAAACTTCTACGTAAGAAGGTTTAATGGTAATATTTCAGCTGTGGTTTCTTAAAAAATTTCAAGGTTATATTCTGTAAGCCAATGTGTAAATACATAAAGACAGATGAAGTAAGAATGAACTCATATGGAACCAAAGATATTGTCATAGGGATGATACCTTAGTGTCACCAGATCTAGATGAGTGAGAAGTCTTTGGTTTCTGTGTACAATCACACAAAGAACTGAAGGGAACACATTCATACAATTTTCTCATGGGGGAAAACAAACAAACAAACAAACAAACAAACAAGTATGTTTATGGAAGCACAGGAAAATCCAGAGAGGAGAGTGAGTCAACAATGCAAATCATAGCCAACCCTATTATGTTTCATCAGTTAATTTTTTTAATATCACAACTTCAGGGTGGATTTGGTGACCATGTCATATGAAATGGGATATAGATGGGACTTAGGTATGGGACATAGGTAAGGACTGGACTATATAATTCGATACTTTTAGACATGTGTCTACCAATAATGCATACAGAAAAATGAATAAGTGGCTCAAAAGTACTAATCATTATAAGGAATTCTTACTGAGGTGGGTGAAGAAGAATTGGGCCTGTCTGAAGTACTTTGGTCAGAAAAACCCTGTCTTTCAGCTATCAGGAGTTTCCTAGAGGCAACTCTGTTTCTGTCAGGCACTGAATGTATTCCATGATCCTTAAACTTGCCTTGCTTTCATGTTTCCATCTTACTACTTGCTTCTAAAATTAACCCCCACAGTACAATACCATATACAACAGTAGCATAGCACAAAGAGAACTGGGAAATTTATTCTAGACTTTGGAAGTTTTAATGGTAACAAGCCAATAAATAAAATAATGAATTGTTAAAACTGAACCAATATTCACTCTTAAGACTATGTTCACTGTCTTCTTAATTTCCAGTTCATCACTTTTCTATGAGATGACTAAAACTCCTCCATAAGAAAGTTAAATTGCTGGATTTTTCTCTAATGCTTATCAATATCATAACTGTAAATATTATTTATGATGAGTGTAAAAGTGATTCAAAGTTAAAATTGTTCAGAAATACTCATATATTTTCCACAGTGATAACAGCTGTGATCTGTTTGTCTTTCCAAATGATTGCTAAAGTACTAATTGTTAAAGTGCTAATATATCTGGATTTAAAATCTATGGCGCGAGAATTTCTTTAACCAGTCATCTGTTCTCGGTCACTTGGGTTTTTTCCACATTCTGGCTATTATAAATAGTGCTGCAATAAACATGCAAGTGCAGATATCATTTCTACTGTACTTTTTGCATCTCCAGGATATATTTCCAGAAGTGGTATTGCTGGTTCAAATGGTTGCTCAATTTGTAATTTTTTGAGAAATATTCATATTGTTTTCCAAAAGGACTGAACCAGTCAGCATTCCCACCAGCAGTGAAACAGTGTCCCCTTCAACCCACATCCACGCCAACACCAGTTGCTTTTGGAAGTGTGCCTGTCTCCGTGGTGTGAGATGATATCTCATTGTTGTTTTGATCTGCATATCCCTGATTATTCATGAAGAACATTTTTTCATATGCCTTTCGGCTGTGCAGATTTCTTCTTTGAGAAAGTTTCTGTTCATTTCATCGCCCCATTTTCTGATGGGATTGGATGTATGACTGAAACATAATCATGACATTGTATAAGTCTGTAATTGTATCTCACAGTGTTTCATTAAAAAATAAAATAAAAATAAATTAAAATCTATGGTGCAAGTGCCAAAATTATGTCAAATTTCTTCCTCTTTTATCTTATAAATGTTGTGAATCTATGCCTTCCTCTCATGATACTTTACATATATTACCTGTTATTCTATAGTTACAGTGTTTTAAGAAACAAATGCATTTCTTTAAGAGCACTGCAATTTTATTATGCTTTTTATGTTTTAATTAGATCTCCTGGGATAGATCTAGGCATATGAATTAAGAAGCAAAAATGTAGAGGCAGCAGGAACACTCATTATTTGATATCTTTATATTTCATTATGCTTTGGGGTTGAACATTTTACCATAGGCTTTCCAGATGGAGATTTTACTGGTAGCATTCATACATAAAATGCAAGCCCACAGGTGTAACTTACCTGGAGTCCTTTACTCTTTTCAAGTTTTATTAGGATTTTGGTGGCAAGGATTCTTAATATGGTAGTTATCAGTTGAAGTTTTAAAAAGTATTATCAGCTTTTAACCTGCCTTTAGTTCCATGTTAAGTCTTGTGTCTTAGCAATATTACTGAAGACAAAACAAGTTAATAGGATATTTTACATTAATATATCTTCTACAAAATTCCTCCATCTACTTTACATTTTAATAGCTCAATATCACCTTCAAATGCACATGATTTTTTTGAATTTTGCTCATTCAGTTTAGGTCAAAAGACGATTAAGAGCTTAGTTTTGAAATTTTTTGTCATGCACAAAAGTACTAAGTATTATCATTAAGGAGTCTAAGGTTAGCAAAACGAGATTAACATATAATTAATACTTCTTCTTAGTTTGGCAAAATTTAGAGTTATTCATCCAAAAATAGTCGAGATAAGTACCAGGAGGTTCACTCCATGGCTTGAAGGTCATCCACACATGCTAGGGGAAAAGGCAGCTCAGATAGAGAAGGGAACACCAAGTAAAGGGTGTTGGGAGAAACCTCCACGATGGGAAATGTATGATGAAAGTAGACTATAGACCGAACAGGATTGCCACCCAATGCCTCTTTTGCAAACCTCAGCACACAAAAGGAGAGAGAGAACAAAAGGGAATGTCCTGCCACAGAGGTGGAATGGGATGGGGAGATGGGAGGTGGGAAGGATACTGGGATCATTGGTGGGGGTGGAGAATGGGCACTGTGGAGGGGTGGGTACTCGATCATTGTATAACTGAAACCCAAGCACAAAAACTTGTAAGTCTACAACTGTACTTCATGGTGTTTCACTAATGAAAATTAAAATATATTTAGAGAGATTCTTTAAAAGATTATTTGGAACTATGATTCAGCACATTCCCCACATTTAAGTGGTCCTGTGTTTGATAACCACCACACAGGGTAAAAATGGGTTATAGAGAAGTAGAAAATTAAAATTTTGTTTGTCTTATTTTAAGTTATTCGTTTTATTCTGGCTCTGAGCTCAGAAATCACTCCTGGCAGTCTTGGTGGACCATGTAGAGTGCTAGAGATCAAACCTAGGTGGGGGGACTAAAGGCAAATGTTCTACCTGCCGAAATAGCTCTCTGACCAGTAATTAAATTTGAATTTTTTCGCCTTCAACATGTATTCTAAAATTTTTATAATAAATTGTTAGTTGATAGCCTTATTTTAAATACTTCTATGTTTTTCCAACAGTTTTGGTTTATTAACTGACTTTCCAAACATGAAGCAGTCTAATAGAAAGAGATTTCTGAATTATATAGTAGCCTGGCAAGCTACCCGTGACGTATTCAATATGCTAAACACAGTAACAAGAAGTCTCACGATGGAGACGTTACTGGGCCAGTTCAAGCAAATCGATGAACAACGGGAGGACCGTGATCGTGATAATAGCCTAACTAAGGCAATAAACTATTTTCTTGTTAGAGTTTTGCACTACATACTGATATTTCAGAAGTGAAAATTTCCTATCCAATATATAAAATCAATTCTTGCATAATTAAATTAAGGACAAAATGTTATTTTTTAGTTATGTTATATGCGAGCACTTCTACATTTTTTCTATGAGATAAAAATTTATAAAATGATACAGGGGCCAGAGAGATAAATATTGGTATTAAGATACTTGTCCCCCCCCAATTACCTCCAGATCCGTAGCATCTCATATGTTCCCTGAGCACAGTGCCAGGTGTAAGCTCTGAGAACCCCAGATATTACCCCACTCCCCTGCTCCCCACAAACCCCCAAATGAAAAAAATAGCATCATACATTGCATTTATTCATTGTAGCCTTAAGACTATTGCGTTTTCAGTACCAGGACTTAACTGTTCAAAAAGGAAATGATAATTTGTATTAATAATTTCACTGCCACTAATATATTTATATATTAGTCAGGTCAGGTCTTTTTATATAGAATTCTAACCCAATCATTTTTTCTATATGTACATAATTTATGCTTCTTTGTTTTCATCAAAACTAGAAAACAACAAAAAAGTAGACAATATCAAAGGAAAATTTCAAATGACCTTTCAAACAGGATATTCTCCACTGTCAGATCTGATGTTTGTAGTAGATATGAATTTTTAATATGTTGCTTTCTTTCTTTTTTGGGGGGTCTCTTTGAATTTTGTGTCACCCTCAGTGGTACTCAGGAGTTACTATTGGTTCTAAACTTAGAAATCATGCCTGGCTGTGTCCGGGGGACCATATTGGGTGCTGGGAATAGAACCTGGTTGGCCACATGTAAAGCAAGAAACTTAACTGCTTTTTTATCACTCCAACTGTCTCCTTTTCATTCTTATTCCTTAGTTTCTAAGTTTAAGGTTATCAGTTTTATACAACCACTCCTGTATTTTCTTCTTGTTTACTTTTAACTCCCAATGGAAGTCTCAGTTCATTCTTCTCTCTCTCTCTCTCTCTCTCTCTCTTTCTCTCTCTCTCTCTCCTTTATGATTAAGATTAATAAGTCATCTACACATTCAATAATTGATGAAAATTAAATTTTCAGACTGGAGAGACAGTACCAGGATTAAGGTATTTTCTTGCACATGACTGGCCCTGGTTTGATCTCCAGTACAGCAAATGGGCCTCTGAGCGTCTCTGGGAGTGATTCCTGAGTGCAGAACTAGGATTAAACACTGAACGCCCTTGGATGTAAACCCTACCCTGCACCCCAACGAAAGAACAACAACATCAACAAAAAAGAAAGAAAGAAAAGAAAACTGAACTTTTTCAGAATTAACCAAGATGTTATCACTAGTTATTTCAACAGAATGGGTAATGCTTCTAAAAATATATAATGACTGAAATACTCAAAAATTCTTTATTAAAAGATTTAAAAACACTAGCATAGGTATTAGAATACAAAAAGCATTATTCATCATTCCTATTCAAGACCATCAGGTGTTTAATTCCTTTTTTTCCCCAAGTCCCTCTGTATTCAAAGTCACCTCTTTCTTAACATTATATATTTCATCTATTTAAAATTTCATTTTTCGCCTTTATGAAATAATTTTCTTATACCTATAGTGAATGAAGTTACAATCAGGGAAACCCAAATACATGAATGGTGATTTACTGTATTATAAGTATCTTATTTGTGCTATTTGAGAATTTCCTAGAAACAAAGGCTACTCTTCAGAAAATATAGTGCATTCTTTCTTACTTCAGTCTCTTCTCTGGTATATTCAGCTCATTAAAGACAAACATCAAGTCTTTATCTTCATTTCTCTAGCCACTTTTTATATTTATAAAAAGATGCTTAATTAGTTCCTTAGTGATAAATCGAAAATGCATTTGAATATTTGGAAGGTAACCTAGAACACTTAACTCAATGAAAAGCAAAACTATTTTACACATCAAGATGTTGAAAACTTAGCTTGTCACATTGAGCTATAACATTTTGGTGAAGTCTGTGCTGTATATCACAATACTGCGTTAGAAAGCAGTCTCATGAAATTTGAAACAGGTCATTATATGTACCTGTAGATCAGTTATCTTTTGCTTTTGATTAAAATCACATATTTGAAAATTAATTTTTGTATCAGACTTTATAGTTCTGTCTTCCAACAAACAGGATGATAAAATAGGAAGCACACTGAGTGTATATGAGAGAAAACTGGTATAAAATAGAAAACTGGGAATAATGCAGGGGGTGGGGGGCGTGGTGGTAGTTCTCACCATTTAAGACTCAGCTACTTTGAGGCAGTTTGGCCGGAACTGCACACTCACTGCCAGACTTAGCCAAATTAAATGGTAATAGGGATAAATGTTTTGAACTACACTTTTCATTTTGAGATCACTTTAGACCAACATATAACTGTAAAATAATATACAGGCATCATATGTAAGGCTATTTCTCAGTGACACTATTTTACTGACCTAATACAATATCACAATCATGACACTGAATCAAAAAGTAGAACATTTTCATGACTGTTGACTTCAAAATGCCCTTTATAACTGAACCCTTTTATCCTATAAAAACTACTACTGTGGTCTTCATTGTAAAGTACACAATCATGTTGGTTGAAGATAAAGAAAATTTTTTCCCAAATTTTTAATGTTCTCAGCTAAATAAGTGTTTAAACAGTTAACCTTACATCCAATGAAATAACTATATAATTCTTAAAGAGCATTAATACAATTGGCAACTCTAACAAAGAAAAAGTGGGAGAAATAGATTATCAATATCTGGTTAAAAAAAAAAACAGGGGCTACTGGAGTTAGAGAGAGTAGAGGGGCATCCTGCTTGCCTTTTTCCATTCATCTGTTGTTAGGCATTTTGGTAGATTTCAGATGTTGTAAATAATGGTGCAATAAATATAAAAATAAATATAGGTAAATATAGGTGTGCATATGTCCTTTCATATGAATGTTTTGTGCTAAACTGTGTTTACTGCGAAATTAGAAATGACATAATACTCATAAATATACATAAGAATCACGGTCACGGTCACGGTCCTCCCGTTGTTCATTGATTTGCTCGAGCGGGCCCAGTAACGTCTCCATCATGAGACTTGTTGTTACTGTGTTTGGCATATCGAATACATCACGGGGAGCTTGCCAGGCTCTGCCGTGCAGGTGAGATACTCTCGGTAGCTTGCCGGGCTCTCCGAGAGGGCGGAGGAATCGAACTCACGTTGGCCATGTTGGCTGCGTGCAAGGCAAATGCCCTACCGCTGTGCTACACACATTATTTCTTATGACAGTATAGTAAACATTTTTTTTTTGGTATGGAAAAAGGAAGGTTAACACAGTTGCTATTGGTTTGAGAATTATACTATACTTGAGGAAAGTTCCTACAGTATTATGAAAGATAGACTTATAAAATTTAATCTTCTGTGTCCAGAGATTGTGCCCTATTATCATTTGTTTCTTTCTCTGATGCTGTCTTTAGTGATACTTCTATATAAGTCTTTTTTAAGATGCCATGCAATATTCTACTTCGATCTTAGAACAGAGCAAATAAATTAGGTAGAACTAAAGAAATATAAATAGGGGGGAAAAAAGCATGATTTAAGTTAATAAATTGTATTAATATCATCGTAGCACTGTAGTACTGTCCTTCTGTTGTTCATCGATTTTTGCTCAAGTAGTAACGTCTCCATTGTGAGAATTGTTGTTACTGTTTTTGGCATATCGAATAGAATACACCACGGGGAGCTTGCCAGGCTCTGCTGTTCAGGCGGGACACTCTCGGTAGCTTGCCGGGCTCTCCGAGAGGGATGGAAGAATGGAGCCAGGTTGGCCACATGCAAGGCGAACTCCCTACCCACTGTGCTATCCCTCCAGCCCATTAAAAACTGATTAATATCATTAATTTTGACAAACATACCAGATTAGCGTAAAACATTAATGACAGAAGTAACTGAGTGTGAGATAGAGGATAACTTAATGTTCTTTATAATATTTTTCTAAATCTAAAATTGTTTTTAATTTGGGAAAAGGTAAAGAAGTATGTTTTAGGTTGGAGTAGGAGTACAGTGGGTAGGGCACCTGCCTTGCATGCTGCAGAACCAGGTTAGATCCCCAAAATTCCACATGGTCCCCTTACCACTGCCAGGAGTAATTCCTGAGTGCAGAGTCAGGGTCAGGAGTAAAGCCTGAACATCGCTGGCTGCGACGTAAAAAGCCAAAAGAGAGAGCAAGAGTGAGTCAGAGAGACAGAGAGACAGGGAGACAGAGACAGAGTCAGAGAGAAAATGTAGATATTACAATCGATGGCACAGCGGTAGGGCGTTCGCCTTACAAGCGGCCAACATGGCCGACCCGAGTTCGATTCCTCCGCCCCTCTCGGAGAGCCCGGCAAGCTACCGAGAGTATTCGATATGCCAGACACAGTAACAACAAAGTCTCCAGTGGAGACGTTACTGGGCCCGCTCGAGCAAATCGACGATCAACGGGAGGGCCTTTACCTTACCTTTACCTTACAATGGCAAAAACTGTGATTTAATCCTACATAATTTTCGTCATTGACTTTTAAGTTAGAATAGAGTAGTGACATGAAATGACGATTCTCCATGAAATTGCTTATTCATCCCATCTCATGTATGTACTTTTTGTGTTGTATTTTGTGGGAGGCCACACTGGCAATGCTAGTGTGGCTATATTGGCACTCAGGCACCATAATCAGGCGGCTATGTGGTGTTTCGGTAATAAAGAGTGGGCTCTAAGCAAGGCAAACCTGCTTCCTGCTGTAGTAGCTCTCCATCCCCAGGTACCCTGTAATTAACACTGTAGTCATGTGAAGGTACATTGAGAGGCAACAGGTGAGGTATTTCTTTTTTTTTTTTTTTTGCATTTTTGGGATACACCCAGCGATGCACAGGGGTTACTCCTGGCTCTGCATTCAGTAGTCACTCCTGGTGGTGCTGGGGGGACCACATGGATGTTGGGATTGAACCCGGGTCGACTGCATGCAAGGCTAATGCCCTACCCGCTGTGCTATCACTCCAGCCCCAGGTGAGGTATTTCTAATAGTGAAATCAAGGAGCAGAATTTATCCAAGGACTGTCAACATGTTCTTAGGTATATTTTTATTAAATATCATTTGTAGTTATGATTTATTAAATATTTATAATATAATTCATAAATAGGACATGTTATCAATTCAAATCTTTTAATAGCTATAAAAATTCTTTCATAGTATTTAAATAAATAATCACCGTAGCGCTGTTATTAATAACTGCTGATTCAAAACCTATTTAGGTTATTGATTCCAAATATAAATCGCATGGTTAGTTCTCTATTTAGTTGGTTTGTTAATCAATAAAGTATAATTTCTCTCACTTCATCAGTGTTTATTTTCTTTCCATTATATTTTTGTACTTTATAAATTCAAACCTGACAAACGCTTTTTATTATCACCTATTTCTTGCGTTTGGAAAATAAGAAACTTGTATCTTGCTGTGTGGATTGATATTTAGATAAGGTAAAGGTAAAGGTAAATGCCCTCCCGTTGATCGTCGATTTGCTCGAGCGGGCCCAGTAACGTCTCCATTGGAGACTTTGTTGTTACTGTGTCTGGCATATCGAATACTCTCGGTAGCTTGCCGGGCTCTCCGAGAGGGGTGGAGGAATCGAACTCGGGTCGGCCATGTTGGCCGCTTGTAAGGCGAACACCCTACCGCTGTGCTATATTTTCAATAATATGTTGGGGATTTTTTGCACTTTACAATTTGTATTCTTAATCTTCAATTCACATATACCTATGTTGCATTATAAATTTGATGTAAATAGAATGCTTTCTTCTTTATCAGCTATATCTTTCTGGGGTTAGTAACAGCACTGTCAATGGTAGACACTGATAATAATAAAAATAAATAAAAGGCCCTCCCGTTGATCATCGATTTGCCCGAGCGGGCCCAGTAATGTCTCCATTGGAGACTTTGTTGTTACTGTGTTTGGCATATCGAATATGTCACGGGGAGCTTGCCAGGCTCTAAGTAATGTAATTATATTCAAATCATTATTACATTAAAATTTTACTGGGAAATTGATGCCAAATTATTAAAAGTTTTCAAATATTTGATGAGTCTATTCATATGCTGTGAAACCCAATAATATAAAACAGATCAAGCAGTTGTATATTCTTGCTGTAGCATTTGGAAATATACGTTTGCGTTTGTCTTCAGGTACAAATATTAGTCGTCAGTCTAAAACATGTCACTTGGTGATGATTTTTTATAAGTTTGGAAGTTCTGAATATTTAGGACTGCTAATATACTTTACGTGACACATTCTGAATTGAGAATGTGGAAACAAGTAAGTACAATTATTCTTTGGAATTAATAATATACTAACTTTGAGATATTAACACTCTTCTTATCCAAAATGGGATCTTTATTCAGAGCAGTGACCTTTAATTGTCATCTTTAGTATATCCCGCATGGCAGAGCCTGGCAAGCTACCCATGACATATTCGATATGCCAGACACAGTAACAACAAAGTCTCCAATGGAGACGTTACTGGGCCCGCTCGAGCAAATCGATGATCAATGGGAGGGCCTTTACTTTTTACTTTTTGAATAGATAATTAAATAGGGCCCTCCCATTGATCGTCGATTTGTTCAAGCAGGCCCAGTAACGTCTCCATTGGAGACTTTGTTGTTACTGTGTCTGGCTTATCGAATACTCTCGGTAGCTTGCCGGGCTCTCCAAGAGGGGCGGAGGAATCGAACTCGGGTCGGCCATGTTGGCCACTTGTAAGGCGAACGCCCTACCCGCTGTGCTATCGCTCCAGCCCCCGAACCTGGCTGTCCTCACCAGGGCCCATTGAAGGGGGGTGGGTTGAGTTTCCCTTTATGCCCTGAGCAGAGCCCCGGGAGCTGAGAACCTCCGGGACCCAACCACGACCACGCTAAGATCCCTCTCCCCATGCTCGGACGAGCCTCATGCACGAAGGAACTGGTAGAGGAACCCAGGTGTGCGGGACCTGGGGCTGAGACCTCCAAGCCTGCACCGTTTGGGATTGGGCCTCCTCCACCCAGATCCCCCATCTTCCAGTAGCTAGACAGTTACACCCACCAACTGCCTTGTAATCCCACCAACGTTCAAGATCCAGAGACTATAAAACCAAGCGACCTCTTATTGTCTAATTTTTGCTCTCAGAGAACCCAGCAGGCCATCAGGAGTATCCCGCCCACCCAGCAGAGCCTGGTAAGCTACCTGTGGCATACTCAATATGCCAAAAACAGTAACAATGATGGCCCTCATTCCCCTGACCCTGAGAGAGCCCCCAATATACCACCGGATTACACTAGCACATGACAGGGACGAATGGAGACGTTACTGGTGTCTGCTCCATCAAATTGATGAACAAAGGGATGATAGTGATAGTGATAGTGATTATATCTATAAATCCAAATTTATTTTATTCTCATCATCTGTCAGAAAAAAGGATAAGCTACAATAGCAAAGAAAGAAAAATCATTCTAAAGTTTCCTCTAAATTTTAAAATATTAGGTATCATGATATTTTAATATTTAAAAAGTATTTTGGGTACTATTATTATTATTTTAATCATGATGAAACTACATTTATAGATACTCCATGATTGGTATGAATTTAGTTAAGTTTTCATCCAAACCAAATAGAACAGTACAATTTATATTCTTCTCAGAAGTAGTCTAGGGGCCTATTGAATGATGCATTTATGCCTATCCTCATGGATTCTAGAATAGAATATTACCATAGAATGACTATCACCTCATTATAAACCTTAGTTAGCATCACCATCTGGAAATTATGTAAGATTATCATCAAGAGTCAAACACAATGTTCAGAAAAGTTAGAGCAATACTTACTGCAGAGAATTAGAATATATTGATGGGAGGGGCCATTGCACAAAAGCTCATCACTCTACCCTAATGAAGGAACATTAATGGGCCTGGTCACCCCCTGAGAACCAGGAGTTTAAAATTTATGTTAATGTTTCAATAAAGGAGCAAGAAGATTGTTGACTGTAGTTTAACTTGATAAATATGTTTTACTTATTTGGAAGTCCCTGGGAATCTTCAAATTTCAGTTAGAAATTTGTTCCTTAGTTTTTCAGATTATTGTCTCCACTCTACTTGGTATTCACTGATATTGTCTGAATATCAAAACGTTGGGTGTTGTATTTTATGGTTGTTAATGTGTCCAATGGAGACGTTACTGGACCCGCTCGAGCAAATTGATGAACAACGGGAGGACAGTGACAGTGACAATGTGTCATCTACCCCTGTGATGGTTGTGTTAGTAAACAAGAGCAAAACTGGAAAGATGTTCTTTGTGTGTGGAGATTTGGTGTTGTTGGTGGGGAGAGGGTACGTGGTTGGGAACTACCAGAGATCAAAGTGAGGACCTCATACAAGCAGTGTAAGTGCTTTGTCATTAACTTGCATGTCCAACTCTGAGAAAAGCTCTTTTTTTAACATAAATTTTCAGTGAAGTATTTATGTAGAATATACTGAAGTGTGAGTCCATTCTTCAATATCTATAATACCTTCCTATAAAGGGATATTTAGTTAAAAATCAAAGTTAAAAGAAAAACTTGAGGGGCTGGAGCAATAGCACAGCGGGTAAGGCGTCTGCCTTGCACGTGGCCGACCTGGGTTCAATTCCCAGCATGCCATATGGTCCCCTGTGCACCGCCAGGGGTAATTCCTGAGTGCAGAGCCAGGAGTAACACCTGAGCATCGCCGGGTGTGACCCAAAAAGCAAAATAAATAAATAAATAAAATTTTTTTTAAAAAAAGAAAAACTTGAACCAAATGTTAAAAATGTAAATTATGCAATTATATAGAGCATTTATACATTAATCTAATATGGCATAAATATTTTATGAGGAAGGGGGGCAAAAAGATAGTACTATGGGTAGGGCACTTGCCTTGCTTGTCTCCGACCTTGGTCTGGTACTTGGCATCCCATATGTTCCCCCGAGCTCACCAAAAATGAGCACAGCAGGTATGGCCCCCAAACAAAGAAACAAAAGATTTTATGGCAATTATCATCATCAATTTATGACTTTAATTAAATGGATTTAGGTAGTCAATATTTGATGGTTAAAAGACAAGGTACTTACATAGCAAACAAACAGGAAACAGAAATCAAACCCACTGTCACATCACATCCAGTTATTTATACAATTCTCTTAGAGTTGAGAGCATTCTAAATCAGTATTTTTAAATTTTTTTACATGTAGGGCTGGAGCGATAGCAGAGTGGATAGGGCATTTGCCTTGCACGCGGCTGACCTGGATCTGATTCCTCTATCCCTCTTGGACAGCCTGGCAAGCTATCGAGAGTATCCTGCCCACACAGCAGAGCCTGGCAAGCTCTGTTTGATATGCCAAACACAGTAACAACAAATCTCACAGTGGACATGTTACTGGTGTCCACTTGATCAAATCAATGAACAACTGGAGGTCAGGACTACAGTGCAGTGCTTCTATGTGTGGACTGGAAGTTGCCTTTAAATCACTGTTATGTTTTATTTGCTAACAAAGTTTACTCTAGTATTGAAGTGAGGATTTGTTCTCCTTAGTTTGGAGACAAGACTAAGAGGAAAGTCTAAGGATCCTAATATATTGTTCAGGAGATAAGACAAAAGTAAAATAAATGGATAAACAAAAGGCGTTAAATTGACTGGATTATATAATGCTTACTATTTCTCTGTTTCGTGAGATCTTTCCAAGCATTGCTCGAGGGTGCTGGGGCCAGTCCCAGCAATACTCAGCTAACAGAGTCAGAGAGTTCAATGCAATGCAATGCCACTCAAACGTCGTATCTCTGGAGGCCACATTCAGTAGTGTCAACGCAGAGAAATGAACTCAGGACCTTGCCTATGCAAGAAATTGTGCTCCGGTCCTTTGAGCTAATTCCTTGGCCTCATTATCACTCTTTATTAATCTATGATTCTTTTGCACCAATTCAACTTACTTGGTTTTAGAAAATCATGTTTTATGTTATTTGAAAAAAAGCTAAATTTTCAACCTTCTCTTATGTTAATTTTAAATGCCAGCAGAGAACCAACTGCTGTGAAAATTAATGAAATGAGCATAGGAGGGAAACAAAATAACTAAAATGGTACCAAAACAACATGGATCTAGTTGCTATTTGGTTAAGAAATCAGACTGACAATTCTATTTTACGTTTGTATAAAACTGTTATTAAATTAGTGAAATAAATGGCTCTTGTTAACCTGAGATATTAGTGCTTAAATGTGACTCAGTAAGATGCTTCTGCATTAAGGTAAAAATTACTCTTATAAAATTAATGACTTTATCGTTTCTATCCAGCATGTGATGCATTGTGAAAATGATATGTGGGTACCAATAATGGGCCATCAAAATATTCAAAGCAATCTCTAATAGAGTCTCCTGCCCCTGCGTCTGACTGTCCTCGCCGGGGCCCCTTGGAGGGGAGTGGGTTGAGTTTCCCTCCCCGCCCCCACCAGGGCTCCGGCAGCCGAAGACCTCCAGAACCAGCCACCACCATGCTGAGACCTCTCTCCGCACACATGAAAGTACCAGTAGAGGAACAAAGGCATGCGGGCCCCAGGGCTGAGATCTCCAAGCCTGTTCGGATGGGACTGAGCATCCTCCACCCAGATCCTCCAAATTCCAGTAGGCGGGGGTCACACCCACCAACTGGCCCCCTGGCGCTGTGTAATCCCATCAACAGCCAAGACTCAGAGACTATAAAAGTCAGCTCCTGGAACCGCGCAGCCGTGAATGCGGCCGCGCGACATCTTAGTATCTCATTCCTACTTTGGACAAATTGGCAGACTACCAAATGTAACCTGCCCACAGGGCAGAGTCTGGCAAACTCCCCGTGGCATACCCAAAATGCCAAATACCAGTAACAATGATGGGTCTCATTCTCCTAACACTGAAAGAGCTTTGAATATGGCACTTTTTAAAAAATCTCAACGAACAACAGGATGGTCGTGATCGTGATCTCTATTAGAAATGTGTTAAAAGCAATATAGGAAAACCATAATGCTCTTCTGTCATTGCTGGATACATAAACTAGGAAAAAAATTCATCAAGGAAACATTTCCTTAAAAGAAGACATGGTAGGTATATTTTCTAGCAGACATATATCACGTTACTGTCATTGTCCGCCCATTGCTCATCAATTTGCTCAAGCGGGCTCAGTAACATTGTGAGACTTGTTACTGTGTTTGGCGTATTGAATACACCATGGGTAGCTTGCCAGGCTTTGCCGTGCAGGTGAGATACTGTTGATAGCTTCCTGGGCTCTCCGAGAGGGGCGGAGGAATCGAACTCAGGTCAGCCATGTCTGCTGCATGCAAGGCAAATGCCCTACCAACTGTGCTATCGTTCCAGTCCAGATGTAGTGTTCTTTATCACCAAATACTTGAGCACACAGATTTCTCTAATGCCATGGAATATTCTCTAAGACAGACTGCATGCTGGGTCACGAAGCATATTTTTTATAAATTTAAGGAGAGATAAATCATACCACCTATTCTCCCAGACAATAATGCAAAGGAATAAAAAATGGAAATTTATCACAAGCGAAAATAAGGGGGGCGGGACATACAACATTTGTTAATTAGATTAAAAATTATTTAAAATATCTGAAACATTTAAAAGTCCATTAAAACACATAAAATAAAATGTGCAAAGTAAATAACCAATGGTCAAAACCAAGAGATCTAGAGTCTGTCTATAGAACTGAGCAACTTGGCTTGGGGGGTAGGGTGGTGTGGAGAGTTTTTGGGAGACTGGTAGAGAGAATTGGGCATTCTGGGGGTTGGTTATGGTGTTCAAACAATATATGTACAAAGCTGTCATTAACAGTATTACAATCATGTCTCTCAATAAAAATTAGAAAAATAAAAATAATCTGAAATAAAATGATATGTGAAATCCTAAATTATGAAATCTTACAGTCACTCTGTCTATATGAAACTGCATAGACCTGTGGAGTTGTTTTTACTTTCAACTTTCTTAACTTTTCATCAAATGATAGTTTTGAAGGATATAGTACTTGTGGATAGCAGCTTTTAATTTGCAGTCATCTGAGTATATCATTCTACTCTTGTTTCTCCCAAGAAGTCTGATGAAAGTATTTTTCCAAGAAAACATCGCTTCTCTTTTATTGTTAACATTTGATAATTTAACAATAATGTGTACTGGCATAAGTTGTTTGAATTTTTTAAAAATTGGGTATCTTAGTTTATAGAGCATTTATATTTATATTTATTTTTATTTTTATTGGATGACCGTGAGATAAAGTTACAAAGCTTTCATGTTTGAGTTTCAGTTGTACAATGATAGAGCACCCATCCCTCTACCAGTGCTCATTCTCCACAGTCATTGTCCTAGGTATTACCCGTCCCTCACTTCCAACCCTCTCCCTGCCTCTCTGGTAGACAATTTCCCCATATTCTCTACTTTTGGGCTTTGTGGTTTGCAATATAGATACTGAGAGGCTATCACGTCTGGCCCTTTTCAGCACACTGCTCCCATCCTGAATGATTCCTCCAACCATCATAGAATTAGTGATCCCCTCTCTATCCCAGCTGCCTTCCCCCAGCTCATGCGACAGGCTTCCAACTGTGGAGCAATATTCCTGGCCCTTGTGTCTACTGTTATTGGGTATATTTAATTGTTTATTTCTGTTTGGGAAGTTCTCATCCATTATTTATCTGAATATAGCTTGTGTTCCTTTTCTTGACACTCTGGAATTTCCATTTTTATGATATTTACTCATAAATGGGCTGGAGCGATAGCACAGCGGTAGGGCATTTGCCTTGCACACAGCCAACATGACCAACCCGAGTTCGATTCCTCCACCCCTCTTGGAGAACCTGACAAGCTACCGAGAGTATCTCGCCGCACGGCAGAGCCTGGCAAGCTACCCGTGATGTATTCGATAAGCCAAACACAGTAACAACAAAGTCGCCAATGGAGATGTTACTGGGACCGCTCGAGCAAATCGATGAGCAACGGGAGGACAGTGACAGTGACAGTGATTCATAAATATTTGTTTGGCATTTCCTACGGATTTTTCCTAAATCTTGTTCTTCTCTACTATTCAATTCATAATTTCTGTGATTTAAAAAAATTTTCTTTTCCACGTACCCTTATGTAAGGTTAAATTTACTACTTATGCTTTCCATATTAGATTGAATTTCATTCACAATACTTCTCATTCACAGAATCTTTGGTCAAAGATTTTTTAAAATTGTTAATATTTTTAGTGAAGAGCTCCTTATATTCATATCTTTCTGAGTGGTGTGCTCCCAAGAAGTGCTCAGAGAAGCCTGCAGACCATTTCCACGATACTTGGACAACCTGGTTCATTGCAGGGAATTGAGGATTCAAATTCCTCAGTATATGCTGTGACAGCCCTGTGGTTCCAGGAACCTCTGAGATATGCTTGAAGTTCACTAAGGCCATTCACAGTAAACTCAGATATTCCAGGGTTACATCCAAAGGTGTTCAGAGTTTGAAGGATGATGCAGCACTGGGAGGCATGTGCAATCTCCATGACTTGCTTCTCTTTAGATATCCTATACTTGCTTTTCTTTGTTTGCTTGAAATTGTCAATTTAGTTAATATTGCAATGGCAAGTCTTCCCAGTTCTTGCTCTGACAAGTCTCCCCAGTTTCTTCCATTCTTAATCTTTAACTTTCGACCAGGATAATTTTTTTCTTTAATTTATGTCATTTGAAATTTTGCAATAGCTGCCTAAATAATTTTTCAGTTTATTCATTTGGATATGCTTCTTTTCTCCTCCCTGCAGGTGGTGCTATGGCTTCAGTGTTAGAACTTTTCTTTGCATCTGTGACCATGATGGAGAAGGAGACAGTGATGGTGATGATAAAATGAAAAACTGATTGATGAGTGTTTTTAGTTAAGGCATGAGTGGAAACTGTCCAAGAGGAAGCTGGCCATCTTTGTCTCCTGAACACTCCTGGCCCTATTCCTGCCAAATAAATGTTTAATGTTTGTTTATTTGTTTGTTTGTTTGTTTAGACCTAGGCCTAATTTACACACTTTTCTGAAGGAGGGGCCTAACTTAGTCACTAGCCTAAAACACTGGGACTCAGCTTTGTGTTATGTTTTGTTTTGGGTTTTATTTTGTGACCAGACTTATTTAATACCTGCTGCATAGTTTCTCATCCTTGTCTGGAAAGTAACTGACATTTCTGAGTATTATTTTGACACTCTCAGTCCTCCTCCAACAGGGACCACTCTGCCAATAGTCATGGCAGGGTGCCCACCATGCTACACCATGGGTATCTCCAGCAGTTGGCTGTAACTTGTTTACCCACTTCTATATTTAAGAGATACAGGTAAACTTACTTTTATCGGATGTAATTGTTTCTGAATTTTTTTCAGTTGTGCTTTGGTTGTACATTAGTGGGGAATTTTCTTTGCCAGCATCTGTTTTGTCACTTTCTTGAAGTCCTTCCTGAATCACAATTTTCCCAAGACTAAATAGATACGTTTCTTTTCTATTCTGAAAAGACATCTGTGCTAGTCTTGGCATCTATGATATGCTTTAATAGTACAATTAGTTACAAATTGATTAAAGAGCATTATTTCACAAACTGTAACTGGAATTTTATGTGGGCGTGTGTGTGTGTGTGTGTGTGTGCGTGTGTAGAATTTAAGCAGTTGTATTTACAATACCCAGCGGCCATGTAATAGAAACCTGGCATTCAGTGAAACAAATCTGTGTGCCTAATGAAAATACTGGTTTATCTGCAGTTAAGGAGAATAATGACAGGTTAATAATGAGCTTTAGGAAAAATACGTAGATTCCAGTTCTTAAGTCTGTGAAATCTCTGTCTCTATTAATTAACTGGTCTGGGCAACTAAAATTCCCACGATATAGAAGCCACATGTGTATGCTTTACAGATTTATCAATCAGGTCTTATCTGTCTTTACTTCTTGACAATTTGTGACCACAAGTAATGCTGATGCCATTTATTTCATTTAACTTTCTCTTTTCAGCCTAACTTCCTATGCCAGGAGACTTTAACAGACATGAACATCTAAAGTTTTAGACTTTAATTGTTTTACTTTGGGTATTTATATCATCTGCTTTCTATTCTTTTATTATTTCTATGGATAAAAAATATAAAGTTATAGTGATTTCTGGTACATCTTCTCATTCTTCCATATTTAATTCTGGTAGTCACCTCATTATCCAGTAAAATTTATTTTCATATTTCTATTTATATATTTATTTTTCATGTTGCTCTCCTGTCAAATCTTGGATTTTTTTTGCATTTTTACTATATATAAATTTACTATTCTATTATATTTGTGTTTGAATCATGAAATAATTTATTATAATAGTGTGAAATATTATTTATTTATTTTCAAAATATAATGGGAAAATTTGCTTTCTGTTTAAGATTGTGATTATTTAGAAATATAATTTTAAGTAATGAATACAGAGATAATATATTTGGTTCACAAAATTACAACAAATTAGATAATATTCTATACCTGATTTTTAGTATTATCTGACCTTAGATAAATTTTTAGGTCTGAGAAAAATATTCTTATGTGTAAGGTGGGGTAATAGTAATATTTACCTCACCAACATGGTATCAAGAGTAGAAGAGATTTCAGCATATGAAAGTTTCTATTTTTTAATCACTAAAATCTCAATAACTACTAGCTATTATTGTGTTTCTATGATCATTTAAAGGCTATGTTGTTGGGTTTTTGTTTTGTTTTGATTTGATTGATTTTGAGTGCTTCAGGGAATTTATCATCAGATTAATTAGGTATAAATTTTAGCCTTAAGCAACTATCCTGATCCTAATTAAATGATTAGCCTCAATTCACTAATTCGATGTGTATAGTCAATTGTTTAAAATAAAGAAATTTTAGAATCTGCGACTGTTTTTTCCTAACCCATGTAAATGAGACTCACCCATTAAAGAAGTATTCAGTAAAACTGCTTTACTATCATGTGTTAATTTCAAAAGATCTTTGTATATTTTGTTCAGAGTTTATTCCAGGTTCTTTTTCCCCTGTATTTTCATCCTTAGCTAAATAAGTTGATTAATGTCCACAGTCTCACCCAAAATATTCTGTATCCAAGGGCCTTGGTTCTTTGCACCTGCCTAGCAGCATGGTTCTAGTCATTATCTTTGCAGGTGTAAAGAACTGTAAATTTTTGTCAATAAGTGTCTGCCAGGAACAGTGTAAAATTAAATAAGGAGGAACTTATGAAGAATAAGAGATACCATGGTTAGAGAACAAGGAATACCCTTTCTTGCTTGAACATATTTGTATGATAGGAATAAAGTGCAAAGTGAGTTTATTTAGGCTATAGAAAATTCCAGTGACCAATTAGAGTAAGAAGGGCAGGGAAAATTCTCTGGGGCAGGGAAACCAAAGCTCAAGAAAGAAAATGGACTTGTTCCGAAACAGAGTAAGCTTTGTAACAGTCTGGAGACCAGTACTTTTATGACATAATATGAGGCTGTGTTCTGCTAACCTCATATGTGTATTCTCATGATGAACATTCAATTGATCATGGAATTTGTTTTTCATCAATTATTTTTAAAATTCATTCAATTTTTGTAATTATTATTACAAAAGCTAAATGTTAACAATAGTGTTATTGCCTATGGATTTTATGCACACAGTCCCAACCACCAAAGTACCCAGGACCTTACAGAGAAATCCTGATGTTATTTCTAGTATATATCAACATTCCTCCCTCATCCAACCCCCTCCTTACTTGGCAATTGCAATTTGATACTGTCTGTTGACTTTTGTTTCTCTGTGCACCAGTTTTGCAATAATTTTATTGCATTCGTGTCTTGTATATCTGTGCAAGGATTTTTCTCCATATATAAGAAAATGGACTTAATTGTACTGTGCATTGCTCTTCATAACCTAGGATGTGCAAACTTTAATTATTTTAATTGAAAATTAAAATATTATCAAGACAATCTGTGTAAACTAGCAATGCTTCTGAACATAGTAGAATATAAAACTTATAAAACTGAAACCTATGATATAGAAAATAGTATATTAAACTATAAATACATGTAAATCAGTTTTTCTGTTGTAGTATTATGATCTTTAAATATATATATATATATTACATAGGCCTAATACCCCAAACTTTGGAATTTTTTAGCCTTTGGGAGTCTTAAACATATACCTTTATATGAATTAGATCACGATCACGATCATCCTGTTGTTCTGTTGTTCATCAATTTCCTCGAGCAGGCACCAGTAACGTCTCCTTCTTCCTAGTCCTGAGATTTTGAAAGAGCCGTTTCAATGCGCTTTCAGGATTAGGAGAATGAGACCCATCATTGTTACTGGTATTTGGCATATTGAGTATGACACTGGAAGTTTGCCAGACTCTGCCGTGCGGGCAGGATACTTTTGGTAGCCTGCCAGGTTCTCCAAAGGAAAAATAAGATAATAAGATGTCTGCTTTTGGGAGCTGGGTTTTATAGTCTCCGCGTCTTGGCTGTTGATGGGACCAACCTGACGCTGATGGCAGCTGGTGGGTGTGACGCTTACCTACTGGAAGATGGGGGTTCTGGGTGGAGAAGGCCCAGTCCCAATCCGAGTAGGCTTGGAGACCTCAGCCCCAGGACCCTCATGCCTGGGTTCCTCTGCCAGTTCTTTCATGCATGAGGCCCATCCGGACGTGTGGAGAGTGGTCCCAGCATGGCCGTGGCTGGCTCCTGAGGTTCTCAGCTGCTGGGGCTCTGCTAGGGGCAAGGGGGATGGTAAAACTCAACCCTTCCCCCTCCAAGGGAAAGAAACTATTTCTCAAATATATATATATATATATATATATATATATATATATATATTCTGTCAAATAGGACATTTTAGTTGAAAGCTAATGATTTCTTGAATAGCCTCAATTTAAAAAGATTCCCCCTCCAAGGCGCCCCAGTGAGGACAGCCAGGCGCGGGGGCAGGAGACTCTGCACTGTTCTCCTCCCGGAGCTGGGTTTTATAGTCTCTGCATCTCGGCCGTTGATATGCATTAGATAAATGTTAAAAATTGCCAAAGGATGGGGTTGAGTTGACAGTAAAATGCACCATGTGATTTGAGGATTGAGACTCCTAATTTCACTTCCTGAGTTCTGGTAAGGGTTTAGGAACTAAAGATTGAATTAGTCACCAGTTATGTATGATTTTATGAATGATATGTGATGGCGTAAAGCCTACATTAAAAGAACAACAAAAGGGATTCTGAGAACTTCTAAGATAGGAAATGTCAATTGAGAACTTATGAGAATGGCACTGCCTTGGGATGCTATTGAAGATGTGTGACCTTCCCACATATCTTTCCTTGAACATTATTTCCAACTGATACTTCTTAAATTATACATTTTTAGAGTTAACCAATGACCTGTGGGAAAAAAAATGTTTCTGAATAATGTGATCTGTTTTACCCAATTAATAAATTCAAGGAAGAAGGAGTCATAGGTACATCTGACTTATAGAAAATTCATCAAAAGTTCAAGTAATTACCTAATACGCAATTGCAATATGAACTGAGTTGCCTATGAGGAACATTGAAAACTTCAATCTGAAATCAGTCTTGACATCTTAATTGGGAGAACTAGTATTGTAGATTGATACTTTAATATGTGACATCTGATACCATCTCTGGACAATGGCAGACTTGAGTTTAACATACACTTTAAATATATTTTAAATCTACACAATTACATCAGATATAGTCTTAAAGCCAACAACACTTCACTGAAAGGTAATTACAGATCACAGCACTGATATATCAAGAAGTGTTTGTTGATATGGAGAGCACACACTCCTCCACCACTGCCACAGTTAAAATTTGGGCTCAGGAAATAGTGGCAACCTTATTTGGGTTTAGCTTAAACTATTTCTCAAATATATAAATATATATTCTGTCCAATAAGACATTTTAGTTGAAAGCTAATGATTTCTTGAATAGCCTCAATTTAAAAAGATTGTACCATTAGGTTGTACTCTTTATAGTAAATGAAAAGCTATTAAGAAAGAATTGTTCTCCATACTCTGTCAAGACTCAAATGGGAGATGAAAAAATAATGCAATGCTTTAAATGGCATTATAGCTTTACTGTAGTTTGGGAACAATCTATCGTTTATGAACCTCTTTAACATGACTGCACAAAGTCCAATTCTAAATATTTGATAAGTTCTAACAATATGCTATACATTTTTACTTTTGAAATTGAAGTAGCATTAGTTCATAAAATTACTTGCTTCAGAAGTACAGCTTACGTCAACAAACATGTATAACATACCACAAAACATCACCGTAGTCTACTTTCTTCTACCACATTTAATCGCTTTATCTGATTTTTTTCCAAACTTCCCCTCTAGTAATCATCATTTCATTGTTATATCTAAGTATTGTTTTTGTCTCCTTGTTTATTGGCTTCATTTCTTTATATATTCTACTATTAAGTAAAACCATGGTGATTTTCTCTCTGATTTGCTTGAGGTAGTATAATCACCTGTAGGATCTTCACTATATTTTTCCCGAACTCACAAACCTGAAAAGTTTATGTATCCAATGATGATCTATAAACTAAATATATACTTTAAAAATATGGTAACACATTTTTTGCAAAGGCTTTTTATTTGTGATAAATATTTAACTTTTATTATTGATGTAAGTAGGTAGAAAAAATAATAGTACTTTCATGTTATAGAGAAAAAAAATCTTATAAAAATTTATACTGTAAGATGACTGTAATAGAAGAATTTAGATTCTTACCTCTTGTGTTTGGGTTATTTTTATTTTGACATGTTTATTTTGCTTTGGTTTATTTTTCCATTATTATGAAAAAAGATTGTGTATCTTTCATGAGAAAACTCAGTTATGTCATTCCAAGATCTTTTTCCATGTTTCCCAATGAGTTAAACTAATGGTCTACCAATTTTGAAGAAAATATGTTATCAAAGTGAAAAGAACTGAATTTATTTATTTTCATTTCATGAGTTCTTATTGAACTGTGTTCCTCCAGTGTTTTGGAAAAATGCTGTTTCTGTATAAGCAGGTATAAACACCAGAAAGTACAATTATATTTACTTTTCTGCCATGAGTTTTACAAATCCATATCTGTGCATATAATATTTGACTCAAAGTTAGAGAATTTTCAAAATGACTATCATTTTGAGTTAATAGAAATTCATTTCTATCGAACTCAATATTACATCAAAAATAAATTCTGAAGACTTATACTTTTAACAATGGCAGAGTAAATTTCTCCATCTTTTTCTATATTGTCTAAAATAAATAATGAAGCACATATGCTGCCCGAGCCCATGTACTGCTTGCGCCCACGTGACTGAGCACATTTGGTGCCTGAGCACATGTGTCACCTGCATCTCCCCTCTTGAGATGTGTACTTTTCATGCTTTTGTGTCTAATGCTAGGATGTGTGTAGGGGCTCTTTCCTCTCTTGAAGAAGCCCGTGTTCTCTCTTGAGTACATGACTCTCTCTCATTCTCTCCCTCTCCACACCTTAAAAATACTCCAAATAAAATCTATTTATTTGAAAAAATAATGAATGAAACATAAAATAAAACGTTTTGTTAAAGAATATGGTCTTTACCCTAATCTCAGATATATAGTTCATTTGAAAATATGCAAAATATAAATTGTATCATAAATCTGTGTAAAATTGGAATGAAACATGACTAATAGAGTTAATACACCTGAGTCAAAATCCTTGTTTCATTACTTAATAGATCTGTGACTTTGGGAAAGTCACATAGATACTGTAGTGACTTAAATGCCTTAATTTACTCACATGTAAACTGAGTATAATCACTGGAATCTTGTGCAGGTAATGAAGAATAATTGAATTATCACATGCTGAGTGTTTTGAACAGTATCATATAGTACCGTGCTCAAAAAGTAATGACATTTATTCTTCTCTCTTGTAAAGTAAATCAACCAGGGGACGTCTCAGGAAATCATAATTTGAGGGACAATGCCAATGACTAATTTAGAATAGAAAGCTTGGCAAAAAGAAAAAAGGATATAGAGAAGTGGAACACTGAACACTGTTAAGTGTCTTAGTGGACATCAGGCACAGCTTGGCAACTGCTTTGTGGGACTGGTGTGATGCTAGTTTTGGGACAGTGTTGATGCTCATAACTGATTTTACCTGTCCTAGCCCACATCAGGCATTGGACAACTGGTCAAAGAGGGTGGGCAGGGAGATGGAAGTGCTGTTTCCTTCAGGTTGCTTCTCTCACTATGTACCTCATCCAGGGCACTTAAAACCATTTTTAGTGAGGGAGCCTGAGAGATGACATTTTACTTTCCACATAGATAAATCTTATGACTTTTCATTCTATCTGGTCTTTGTTCTATCTGTTTCTTAATACAAGTGAAGTGTTTTTATACATCGTGTGTTTAATGTGTTTAATGTTAACTCCTAATTCCAGTGTTGGAGAACAGTAAGTCTGGACTCTTCTCAGGTTGCTAATGCCTCAATCAATGTCTCTCTCTCTCTTACACACACACACTCACACACGCACACATCACGCCCCATGAATATCACGGAAGCAAGAGCATGAGACACACTGCAGGCTCATCATCTTTATGAGAAGAAAGTTATCGGTCTACCACAATAATAAAGAAAACATTTTACAAAGTATATGTCTTGCATTTTTTGACTAGCAGAAAAATGAAGACTGAAGAATCATATTATATAGTTGGTCAAGAGGAAGGATGTGAGAAATGTTTTCCTTTTGAACACTGGAGATTTCCTGCTAGCTCAGAGTAGAATAAAGGATTCTAGGCTGGTTAAAAACAAAAGTTCGGAAATCAAAAATTAAGTTTCTGTGCCGCTCTGTCTAACGTTCATTCGTTTAAAGAAGGCCTTTGATTCTGTTGAGACGGAAGTGGTCATTGAAGCCCTAGCCAATCAGGGCATTCAAACCCAATACATCAGGATCCTCCGTGAGCTGTATTGTGGATTCACTACCAGTATCTCACCATTCTATAAAGAAGTGATCGTTGATGTCAAGAGAGGGGTGCGGCAGGGTGATACCATTTCACCAAAACTCTTCAGTGCCACCCTCGAGAACATCATGCGACGACTGGAATGGGAAGGAATGGGAGTGAAGATAGATGGTCGACAACTACACAACTTCCGATTTGCTGATGACATTGTTTTAATAACACCAAACATCAGCCAAGCGGCACAAATGCTGGCCGACTTTGACCATGAGTGTGGAAAGGTAGGACTACAGCTGAATCTTACGAAGACAATGTTTATGAGAAACAGCCTCGTTCCTGACGCCCCATTCGCTCTCAACGGAACGACCATCTCGGAATGCAACAACTATGTGTACCTAGGTCGAGAGGTCAACATGACAAATGACCTGGCACCTGAGCACAGGAGGAAGAGAGTGGCTTGGAACGCCTTCAAGAACGTCGAAGAAATAGCTAAGAGGACGAAGAACCTCCGGCTCCAGGCACACCTCTTTGATTCCACTGTTCTTCCTGCATTAACATATGCCTCAGAGACCTGGGCCCTACGAAAACAGGATGAGAACGCTATTCGGGTCTCCCAAAGAGGAATTGAAAGAGCTATGCTTAGAATATCACGTTTCACTTAAATGAGAGAAAGAATCCGGAGTTCCAACCTCTGTCGACGATCAAGAATCAGGGATGCTGTCTCATTTGCCAGGGTGTCAAAAATCAGATGGGCTGGTCATGTAATGAGATTTAAAGATGACCGCTGGACTAGAGCTGTTACCAAATAGATTCCACGGGATGTCAAAAGACCACGTGGCCGCCCACCTACCAGATGGTCAGACTTCTTCATCAAGATCATGAACGATTGGTTTGAGGCTCTTCGTGTTCCTAGAGCGAACAGACGCCATTGGGCTACACTAGCAAGTGACAGGGACAAATGGAGGCATTACTGGCGCCTGCTCGAGCAAATCGATGATTGACGGGAAGTCAAGTGATCAAGTGATCAAGTTCCTGTGATTAATAATTTGATAGATTATTTTAACTCTCAGTTCATGTAAAATTGTTCCATTAATATGCATTAGTTTAAAATAACAAAGACATGGGAATTTAATTTAGTTTTGTTTTTTAATATTATACAACTATAAACCAGATGCCATTCAACAGTAATGCTTGTGTTATCATTTGGTTGAAGAAAATTAGATTTTCATACATCAGGAAAAATACAGGATAAAGAAAGGGAAAGGAACTAGAGTTTGGTAAATGCACATAGAACAACCCTTCTCTTTCAGGTAATAAATTTCCAGTGAAGTAAAACTTCTGAATATTTCCAAAATTCACACTGTAAAACTGTCCTCCTGTTCGTTGTTCATCAATTTGCTCGAGCAGGCCCAGATTGTTTCCATTGTGAGACTTATTGTTACTGTGGAGGTCTGCCTGGCTGCTGGGAGCAGGCAGAGAATCTCTGTTCTCGGGTCTGTTGAGCCTGGAGTCCAAGTTCACAGAGTTCTGCTTCCCTGGTTCTGTGGGACTTCACTCATGCGTGAGTCTCAGGCTGAGTGTCTGGAAAGCGTCTGGAGTGTGGTGGCAGCTACTTCCACTACCTCCACTACCCAGCCACTGCCACACTTCAGGATGCTTTCCAGATGCTCGAGCCAAGACTCACGCATGAGTGAGGCCCCACAGAACCAGGGAAGTGGAACTCTTTGACTTTGGATTCCAGGCTCAATGGACCTGGGAACAGAGATCCTCTGCCTGCTCCCAGCAGACCGGCAGACCTCTACTACCTCCACTGCATCCACTAGCTAGCTGGACGCTTTCCAGAGACTCAGGCTGAGACTCACGTATGAGTAAAACCCCACAGAACCAGGGAAGGAGAACTCTGTGACCTTGGACTCCAAGCTCAATGGACCCAGAGCAGAGATTCTCTGCCTGCTCCCAGAAGCTTGGCAGACCTCACTACCTCCACTACCTCCACTACCCAGCCGCTGCCACGATCCAGGATGCTTTTCAGACAGTGCGACCACAAAGCAGCTGCACAACACATCATAAAACACTTAGTACAAGATACCACACCATATTTGATGGAGTTCAAATATTGTTTGAACCATGGGAACACCTGCAAGAAAAATTAGAGGCTGCCCTAAAAGGCTCTATCCCTCTTGGAGAGCCTGGCAAGCTACCGAGAGTATCCTGCCTGCACGGGAGAGCCTGGCAAGCTATCTGTGGTGTATTCGATACGCCAAAACCAGTAGATACAATGGGTCTCATTCCCCTGACCCTAAAAGAGTCACCAATACGACAGGGTTAAGAAGGATGAGGAAGGAGAGGCTGATAAAATCTCAAGACCAAACTAGGCTGCCCAAACGAAGAAGGAAAAAATGACTGTCTGTATTTTCAAGGCACGTATGCTGGCATTGGATGCATCCATCGAGGACGTGATGGTGCAAGCATAAAAGATCAAGTACAACATTATGGTCTGACGGAGACGAGAAGACATCAATCATGTCATGCCATTTTTGACACTGGAGAAGAAGTGTTCATTGGAACATGCAAAAAAAGAGGTGTCGGTGGTGTTGGTGTCCTTGTCAAAACGAACTTGGCCATAAACGTTGATTCATTCGAATACCTAACCACCCTAATTGGATGATTACACTTGAATAGACGTGGCTCACTGCCGGCAGTTTCTATCTTCGTTGTCTACTCACTTAATCACTTAATCACTTAATTTCTCGTTAGTCATGGATTTGCGAGCGGGTGCCAGTAAAGTCTCCATTTGTCCCTGTCGCGTGCTAGTGTAGCCCAATGGCATCTGTTCACTCCGGGAACATGAAGGGCCTCAAACCAATCGTTCATGATCTTGACTAAGAAGTCTGACCATCTGGTAGGTGGGCGGCCACGCGGTCTTTTGACATCCCGTGGAATCCAGTCGGTAACAGCTCTAGTCCAGCGGTCGTCTTTAAATCTCATTACGTGACCAGCCCATCTGATTTTCGACACCTTGGCAAATGAGACAGCGTCCCTGATTCTTGATCGTCGATGGATGTCAGAACTCCGGATTCTTTCTCTCATTTGAGTGAAACGTGACATTCCAAGCATAGCTCTTTCTATTCTTCTTTGGGAGACCTGAATAGCGTTCTCATCTTGTTTGCGTAGGGTCCAGGTCTCTGAGGCATATGTTAATGCAGGAAGAACAGTGGAATCAAAGAGATGTGCCCGGAGCCAGAGGTTTTTCGTCCTCTTAGCTATTTCTTCGATGTTCTTGAAGGCATTCCAAGTTTCACTCACTACCTGTCTGAATGCAAGTTTCCGTCCCAATGGAAAACCAGCAGGACCATTGATGTTGTCTACTCACCAACATCCAATTATGATGAAGGAGAAATTGAGAAGTTCTACATGGATCTGGAAAGTTTTATAAAGAAAACACAGCTTCTACAAGATCATTGTTGGTGATTTTAATGCCAAGATAGGACCGAGAAGATCAGCCAAAGAACTTCACATCAGGTCCCAGGCCTAGGATGGAATGAACAGTGTGAGAGACTATCCGAGTTCATCATGTGGACCAAGACCATCCACGGTAACTCACAATTCCAGAAGGCTGAATCTAAACGTTGGACATGGGATGCTCCCGGTAATTGGATCCACAATGAAATTGACCACATCATATTCAATCAACAGACTTGCCTGACCAATGTTGATATTGTCCCAAAATTCCAAATGGGATGAGACCACCATCTTCTTCATGCAAAATTCTACATCACAGAGTGAGGAGAAAGGGCTGAAAAGTTTAAGGAGAGAACTCCCAGAATAACCAACAACTGGGAGCTCTTTGGCACTATTGAGGTAACATGCAAAGATACTGTCATTGACAACATTGACGAGGAATACAATTGACTGGTTCAGCACCTCCATGATGGTGCGAAGAATGACAAGAGAGAGATAGCCACAAAAAGATGCCTGTCTTTGAAAACTCTCAGGCTAATTTGACAACGTGGCTTGGAGCAAGCCTTAGGCAAATGCACGCGAACATCCGAGCTCGCAAGGCAGTGCAGAGATGCAATAAAGGGAGACCTCAAAGAGAGAAGAGCAGCAGTGCTGGCAGATGTGGCCAAAGCTGGGAAAAGCATCTGCAATGCCTGCCAGTCCTTCGCCAACTACAAGACCAAAATGACTGACCTCCAACATCCTGATGGATCTATCACATCTTCCTAAAGGGCAATGGAGAAGATTATCCATGATTTCTACTCAGATCTCTTCAATAGTCATGTCCACTTGCCCACATACCAAATTCCACAGGATGGTTATGTCGTTCCCAATGTTCTTCCTTCCAAAATCCAGCACGCCATTTCATGGGTAAATAAGCGAAGAGACCCGGCCCAGGTAAGATCAGATCCGAACACCTGAAGAACATGCAGTCAGTACTAATCCATACACTGGCTTGGCTCTTTACAAGCTACCTGTCTGAATGCAAGTTTCTATCCTAATGGAAAACCAGCAGGACTGTACTACTGTACAAGAAGGGAGACATCCAGGACATTGGCAACTATCACCTGTACTGCCTGTTGTCTTTCATCTACAAGCTGTTCACTCGAGTCATCCTGAATAGGATTGGCAGAACACTAGATGAAAGACAACCATGTAAGCAAGCCGGTTTCTGAAAAAGATTCATCACAATTGACCATATCCACATGATAACCAAGCACATTCAGGTTACTTGGGAGTTCAAGATGCCTCTCTGTATAAAGTTCATTGATTTAAAGAAGGCCTTTGATTCTGTTGAGATGGAAGTGGTCCTCAAAGCCCTAGACAAACAGGGCATTCAAACTCAATTTGTCAGGATCCTCTGTGAGCTGTATTGCGGATTCACTACCAGGATCTCGCCATTCTATAGGGAGGTGATCATTGACGTCAAGAGAGGGGTTTGGCAGGGTGATACCATTTCACTGAAACTCTTCAGTGCCACCCTTGAGAACATCATGCGACGACTAGAATGGAAAGGAATGGGAGTGAAGATATATGGTCGGCAACTACACCACCTCTGCTTTGCTGATGACATTATTCTAATAACACCAAATATCAGCTGGCCGACTTCAACCTTGAGTGTGGAAAGGTCGGACTATGGCTAAATCTCACGGAGACAATGTTTATGAGAAATGTTCTCATTCCTGATGTTCCATTCACTCTCAATGAGAGGAACATCTCCGAATGCAACAGTGGTGTATACTGAGGTCGAGAAGTCAACATGACAAATGACCTGATCCCTGAGTTGGGCAGAAGGAAGAGAGCAGCTTGGAATACCTTCAAGAGCATTGAAGAAATAGTTAAGAGGATAACAAATCTCTGGCCCCAGCACATCTCTTCGATTCTACTGTTCTTCCTGCAGTAACATATGCCTCAAGGATGTGGGCCCTATGAAAACAGGATGATAATGCTATTCAGGTCTCCCAAAGAGGAATTGAAAGAGCTATGCTTGGAGTATCACGCTTCATTCAAATGAGAGAAAAAATCTGGAGTTCCAACCTCCATCTCTGATCAAGAATCAGGGACGCTGTCTCATTTGCCATGACGTTGAAAATCAAATGGACTAGATATGTAATGAGATTTGGAGATGGCAGCTGGACTAGAGCCTTTACTGACTGAATTCCACGGGAGGTCAAAAGATCACGTGGCCACCCACCTATGAGTTCGTCAGACTTCTTTGTTGAGACTCTGAGTGATCGGTTTGAGGCCTTCGTGTTCCTAGAAAGAGCAGATGCCATTGGGCTACAGTAGCATGCGACAGGGACAAATGGACACGTTCCTGGCGCCCACTCGAGCAAATCAATAAGTAGCAGGATGTCAAGTGATCAAGTGATCAAGTGATTGTTACTGTTTTGGCATATAGAATATGTAGCTTGCCAGGCTTTGCCATGTGGGCAAGATACTTTCGGTAGCTTGCTGGGCTCTCTGAGAGGAGTGGAGGAATCGAACAAATAATGAATAAACAAATACGTGTACTTTAATCATAAATATAACTCCTTAAAAATAAACAAATGAATTACTACTGCATGCAACAAAGATGAAATTTAGTACGTACACTTTAAATAATATGCTAGGTGGTAAAAAGTAGACTCACAAAGTAATATGTTTTTATTTTATGAAGTTCAAAAACATAATAAAATCATTCATTGATAGCTAATTCAAAGAAAATTTAACTTTAGGAAAAGTTGAGGAAGACTGAGAATATGACCAGGAACTTTCTGTACTGATAAAAACATATTATCTCTTGAAACAGACACAATTTAAAATGGGATTTTTTTGAATTTGACAAAATAAACAACTTTTTAAAATAACTCATAAACATTCTAAGTTTTATACAATATGTTGTGTTATATTAAAATAATAAAAATGCTTTTCAGCAATATTAAAAGAGAAAAACAAGTTTAATAATATTTTGTGCCCCAGTCTTATTTTGCCAATAAGTAAGATTTTAACACTTTCACAAAACAAAAAGGCAGAGAAACTAGATAGAGTCCCTTAGCAAAAATAATAAAAAATAGGAATCTCTTTCAAAAGACAAATGATACTCTGATAAAAAAAAAAACAGTGAAATGAGTGAATTTAAGAAAAAAATACAGTAGCGGGCTGGAAAGATAGTAAAAAGGGCTGGACGCTATTCCCTGCAGCTGACACAAGTTTCGTTCTGGCACCCCATATGGTCATAAGAGCACAGTCAGGAGTGATCCTTGAGTGCAGAGTAGGAGTAAGCCCTGAACATCAATGTCTGTGCTCCCCAAACAAAGAAACTAAAGAGTAGAACTACAATACAATTCCAGAAATATATCAGAAACACAGAAAATCGATGAACAATGGGAGAACAGTGTTTGTTTGTCAGAAACACAATGAGGGAATAATGAAAACTCAACAAAATTAAAGGAACAAAGATTATAGAAAATAGACAAAGATAGTAGAAGTGAAAGGCAGAGAAACTAGTTAAAATATAAATAGTGCCCGTACAGAATAGAACAACGTAATAGGATAAGTGGTCAAAAAAGTTTAAATGTTGAATTTGTATTTATGGTTTAGAAAATTATGTTAGGAAATTGTATTTATGTTAGGAAAAATTTTAAGGATGAAACACCAAAACACACCAATATTTCATGAATTAATTAATTTTCATAAGCATGAAAATAAAATTCTGTGCACTTTAAGTCAAGTGCCATGAGAAAGGATATGAAAGCCTCAGATTTTTTTAAAAACAGTAAAAACTTCATATAGTTTTTGCAAATAGTGGTAAAATCATCAGCAAAGGATACAATTTTCAAGAAATTTGAAAAATAGTTCTAAATAGTTCAAAATAGAACTATTTTTCAAATGCGCATGGTAGAAGAGGATTTCCCAAAGGTTTTAACATGAACCAGAATATAAGATTATGTTCAGGGTTCAATTTACCTATAGCTACTAGCCTCTTATAATACCTCACTTAATCTTGCTAAATTCTGACATTTCATGAACAGAATGTAATCTATTTTATTAAGTTTTTTTAATCAACCATCCAGATACATATATTTTCTACACAAGTCACACACCTTAATTGCAATGAATAAAATAAGTCTACTGATAACAAAATATAATAAAACCAGGCTTTTAAAGAAATATATATTTAGATATACACACACATACATAACCCACAATAGCCAGTTTATGGAAACAACGTCTGTGGCCTTGATCATCTATGGATAAAAATAATATACATTTATAAACTACATATATATAAGTACATATAATACTATTCAGCACCTGGATGAAGTAAATTCTGCCATTGTAACAACACAAATGACACTAAATCTTATTATATTAAAATGAAAAACCATTTTAAAAAAGATACTACAACTACTAGTCTTACTAATATACATTATGATATCTTTTACATGTAGGGTCTAAAAAATATAGAATCTGTATTCATAAACAAATAAAATGTATATCCTTGGGAATTGGAGGAGAGTGGGTTGGAAAATGTGGAAATTCTAGTCAAAAGAAATAGTCTTCCAGTTAAAAGATTAATACGTTATGGGAATCTAACAGCACAGGGGCTGGAGCGATAGCACATTTGCCTTGCATGCAGCCGGCATGGCTGTCCCAGGTTCAATCACTCTGCCCCTCTCGGAGAGCCTGGCAAGCTACCGAGATTATCCTACCTGCACGGCAAAGCCTGGCAAGCTACCCATGACATATTCGCTATGCCAAATACAGTAACAAGTCTCACGATGGAGATGTTACTGGGCCCGCTCAAGTAAATCGATGAGCAATGGGAGGACAGTGCTACAATGCTAATGTAAAAATAGTGACTACAGTGAACACTATATTGTGTACCTGAAATTTGCTAAAGGAATAAATCTTTTTATTTATTTATTTATTTATTTATTGAATCACCGTGGGAAAGGTTACAAAGCTTTCAGGTTTAGGTCTCAGTCATGAAAATATCAAACACATTTCCCTTTACCAATACTTTTTTTTTTACCATGAAGAACCCCAATAAAACCCCATCCCCCACCCCTCCCAGTCCCTGTGGGGCAGATGAATTCTAGTTAACACTCTATCTGCTTTGATTAGATTCATTGTTTCAATAAAAGATTCACCACTATTGTTTAGAGTTTACCTCCCCCCCCCCCAAATCAGAAATCCTGAAAAAGCATTGTGAAGTGATTTGCTTTCTACAGCTGGGTTCAAGAATTAAATGTTGGTTTTGGATTTCTGCTATTTTACTTATTGACCCTGGAAGTATTTATACTGAAAGTCAGATAGTTAAGAAATTGGTTTCTGTGTTCTGGAGTCGTGGCCGTGCTGGAGAGCTGCTAGTGGGGGGCAACTGGTGGCCTCGGTAGGGCGTGAAGGGCGGACCGAAACGCCCCCCTTCCCATGAGGTTTTAGTCGCCCCCACTCCCCCGGCTCATACCTGCTGTCCACAAGGCTCCCATGCGGCCGCCATCTTTCTTTCCAGAGAGGAGAAGGCGACTGGGGCAACACCCTTTCCCCTCTGGACAAACATGATGGCCTGGATTAACGCATAGTCCTTTCACTTTTCTGCTCCAAGCTGCCGGGTTCTGCATTAAGTCCCTGTGCTTCTGGGGCTGTGGCCATGCTGGAGAGCTGCTCGCGGGGGGCAACTGGTGACCTCGGTAGGGCGTGAAGGACGGACCGGAACGCCCCCCTTCCCATGAGGTTTTAGTTGCCCCCACACCCCCGGCTCATACCTGCTGTCCACAAGGCTCCCATGCGGCCGCCATCTTTCTTTCCAGAGAGGAGAAGGCGACTGGGGCAACACCCTTTCCCCTCTGGACAAACATGATGGCCTGGATCAACGCATAGTCCTTTCACTTTTCTGCTCCAAGCTGCTGGGTTCTGCATTAAGTCCTTGTGCTTCTGGGGCTGTGGCCGTGCTGGAGAGCCGCTCGCGGGGGGCAACTGGTGACCTCGGTAGGGCGTGAAGGATGGACCGGAACGCCCCACTTCCCATGAGGTTTTAGTCGCCCCCACACCCCCGGCTCATACCTGCTGTCCACAAGGCTCCCATGTGACTGCCACCTTTCTTTCCAGAGGGAGGAGGGCGGAAGGGACCAACACCCTTTCCCCTCTGGCAGACTTGATGGCCTGGGTTAACACATAGCCCGTTCACTTTTCTGCTCCAAGCTGCTGGGTTATGCATTAAGTCCTTGTGTTTCTGGGGCTGTGGCCGTGCTCCAAGCTTAACTATGATTTTCAGAGAGAAATGTTAGGTGGTTTACTTCCCATGGATCACTTTGTATATAGAGAGATGTCGCGCGGCCACTTACGGTTTTGAGGAAAAGTCCTAGTTCCCGCATACTTAGCTGTGCTTGTAGAGGTTTCTGGTCACTGGGGTTCCATCTGGGGGAGGCGGGATGCGGTACCTACCCCATCTCGGACTTCCCGATGATCTCGGCTCTTTTTGGAAACTTTATTTTTTTTTTCCTTCGGGATCTGTGGATCCCGCCATCCATGTAGTCCTTCTCTTCGGCTGAATGCTGTCAAGATCAGGAATAAATCTTAAGTGTTCTCAACACACCTATATTCATAAACAAAGAGCAAATATGTAAGGCAATAAATTAACTAGATTATGGTATTTCACAAATTGTACACCAAATTATTACGATATAAATAGCAGAGCAGCAGGGTGTTTGCCTGGCACAAAGCCAGCCTGGCCGACCCAGGTTCGATTCCTCGAACAAGCAAACACCATTGGGCTACACTAGCACATGACAGGGACAAATGGAGATGTTAGTGGTGCCTGCTTGAGCAAATTGATGAGTAACTGGATGCCAAGTGATCAAGTGATAAGAATGAATAATTGTTTATTAATACATTATATCTAGAATTTTCAGGTCTGTCTTTATTTTGTAGTGTCATCCCGTTGATGGTTGAATTACTCGAGCTGGTGCCAGTAACGTCTCTATTCTTCTCAGTCCTGAGATTTTAGCAGCTTTTTCTTACTCGTTTTTTCCCAAAATTTGGAGGCTTTTTCAGGGTCAGGGGGATGAGATCTATTGTCATTACTGTATTTGACATATAGAATATACCATGGGGAGCTTGCCAGACTCTGCCTATGAGGGCAGTATACTCTCAGTGCCTTTCTGGGCTCTCTGAGAGGTATATATTTATATATATATTTTCCTCTATAATTTGTTGTCTACTATCTGAACCCAATCAGATATGGTGTAGTAATTGTGAAAAATGGGTAGGGAGTATCTTACAATGTGTCACACAGCTGCAAAGTGGCTGTGCAGTCCAGAAAGCAGCCTGGAGCATGGCGGTGGTTAGGTAGTGAGGTTGGCTGCAAGGGCTGGGTCCCTTTGGGTGGGGAGAGCACTCACTCACCCACAGCCTGGCACGTGAGTCCAGTAACATGGTTTTGGGAGCCTCATTTTATACTCCCATCTGGGAGGAGCATCCTGAGTTCTGGAGGGTGGCCGATGAGGAGATTATCGGGTGCCAGCAGCATGTGGTTTATGGGTGTAATCCCTGAGTCACTTGGGGGAAGCAGGCAGAGGATCTCTGTTCTGGGTTCCCGTTGTATTCTGTAGAGTATTCTCAGTAATAAATAAAGGTAAAGGTAAAGGCCCTCCCGTTGATCATCGATTTGCTCGAGCGGCCCAGTAACGTCTCCATTGGAGACTTTGTTGTTACTGTGTCTGGCATATCGAACACTCTCGGTAGCTTGCTGGGCTCTCCGAGAGGGGCGGAGGAATCGAACTCGGGTCGGCCATGTTGGCCACGTGTAAGGCGAACGCCCTACCGCTGTGCTATAGCTCCAGCAGTAATAAATAAAGCAAATAAATGTTAGAATGTGATAAAAATTGAACAATGAGATTTCTGCACATTATCTTAGTCAAAATGCCGAGAAGCAATGAACAATGAGATTTCTAAAATGAAAGAAAATTATTAGTGGAATACCAGAGAAGTAGTTCAGCACCCAGAGCATTTTCTTTCCATGTGACCGGCCTAGTTTTGATCCCCAGGCTCCATATGATGCCCAGAGCTCTGCCAGGAGTGATCCTGAGCACAGAGCCCTGAGCCTGAGCACCATTAGGCATGCTCCTACCATCTTCCATAAAATACAACAGGAAATAAAAATTGTCAATGAAAAATATTCTTTTAAAGGAAAGATCAATTGCATCGAGATAATTTTAATACTCTGTGTATTTTATTAAAAACAAAATTATCATAGTACTATGTGCAAAATATGAACTTTGTGTGTGTGTTTATGTGTGTGTATTTAAACATAATATAGACTCAGAAAAAGAGCTTAACATCAATGTTGCCTTGTGTAGTTCACTGGAGTTAAGTCTTTGCCTTTGAATTAATTTTACTATTTGTGGAGCCTCGTAAGCAGTTACTGGGGGCCCTCCTGGGGATTTTTGGCCAATCCAGCCAATGATTCAGTGCAAGGGACCAGGGATTCAATACTGCTCAGGCTTCATGGTTTTGATGATTACCTCGACTACTCTTGTGGTGTTCAGGGGTTTCCAGGACTACATCCAGTGATGCTTTGTTGTATTGTCAGAAACCAAATGGGGATTGGACACATGCAAGATATGAGATTTAACCCCTGTACTGCCTCTCTAACCCCTTTGTCCTTGGATTTAATTATCTGCAATTCAAATAATTCATGCAGAGTCATTAATCAGTGCAAGAGAAGTGAAATCATGATATGTTGCATTATCAGCTACTGATGCTCCCAAAGATGGCTGTGTTCTACCTGTAGCGTCATCTTTCTTACATGACCTCATTTCAGCAGCAACAGACTTGAAAAATCTCTTTACATGACTGTTTCTCTCAAAATAAGGGAGGCCTATCAGCTTAAGTGCAAATATAGACTAAACGTGTAGAAATAGGGTTTTGCACAGCGGGGAGCACTGCTCCATAATAATTTCTCAAGCTCTCGTCATTTATTGGTAAACATCTAACATTCTCTATGGGCTTGAGTTCCAATTGCCCACGGAGAAAGCCAATTCAAAAATTAGCTTTTATTGACAGTTCTCTCTTCCATTTTGAACTCAACATAGTTTCTCTTTCTGTTTTTTAAATCACCTATAAAGAAAGATACCAACAGACTAATAAAAACCTTAGAGGAAATAACTGTAAGTAATAATTCTTAGAATCTGTTTCATAGGTCAATGTGGCATCAGTGAGTCAATCCCAAGGATATAAAACTAGGTCTTAAATTTTTGCTTACCTTTGGGTTACAGGTGACATGAATACCATAAGAAAGAATCAAATCACTGGAAAGACCCAAGTGAGGCAATAATTCATCTGTATATATAGCAGGCAAATTTCTTGCTAGAGTATGAATGATACTCTAGTCTATTGGCAAATGTAACGAAATTAATGCTTCCTGGCCTGGACAACAGTACAGCAGGTAGGTACATTTGCCTTGCATGTGGCCAACCCATTTTCCATCCCTGGCATCCCATATGATCCCCCAAGAACTCACAGGAGTCATTCCTTAATGCAGAGAAAGGAGTAACCCCTGAGCATAGCTGGGTGTGACCCAAAGAGCCTAAAAATAATAATGTTTTTTTCCCAGAAAATATGAAAAGGAAGTTTTTATAGTAATCTCCTAAAAGTAAGGAAATTCAGAGATGAGGACGGAGAGGTTTGACCTCTGAACGCTGTGTACAGTGGAACCCCCACCCCACCAAAAAAGAGAAGAAAGAAATACTATATTGTATTGCATAAACTTTCTCTTATGCTTGAGGCAGTAGAAAGATTGCTGATATTACTGTTTCCATTAAAAATCAAATTAATATGATTCCCATTAAAATACTCCTCCAAATATCTTCAGTTTATTTTCTCATTAAACAGAGGTCTCAGCGTGGCAGCAGTAACTTTGTTGTGGTAATGACAGATGGACATGAAAAAATTATCTGGATTTCGAAAGGATAAAAGGATGGGAGTCTGGGAAATAAAATTGTCGAAGAACAATCGTTTCTAATGATCTGTCCACTGGAAAAGTTCAAAAATGTCTTATTTCTGGAAAAATGGCTTTTAAACCTTTGCTTTATTTTTACTAGCATTATTTCCCTCCTGAACTGTGCAGAGCTCACTCCCCAAGGGAAAGCTTAATTCCACTTTCATATCCCAATCTTTAATAGAGGAAGTATAAGGAGTTTTGATTATTTTTCAGGGCAGCCAAGTTCCCTTATTATCATGCTAGTAGGTCTCCAGAGATGGTGGGCCACGAAGTGTCCTGACTTAAGGGTCTTTTCACATAAACTCTTTTGAAAGGCATCAGTGGCCTCACTGTGAGTTTTCTGACTTCTATCATCCTCTATATCGGAGTAATTGAGGGATCACAAAAGCAAGCCAGAAGTAAGTGGAATAGTTATGGGTAATTATAATTTTCATAAACTTATACACTTCCGTGTTCATAATACCAAAATCAACTGTATTATCTCACAGTTTGCAAAATGTTTTTATAGAAATAAATTTTCTTTCTGGGAAAAAATAGATACTTCAAAAGAGTTCATTGTTACTCAGTAAATGCTGTTTGCCTATCACCAATCCCTTCCTAACTTGTAATTCTTTTCTGAGATTTATGAAATAAAATAGGCATTTGTAGCAGAAATGGGGTGATAAAAGTGACTTCCTCTTATTTTCTAAACTTCAAATGTGCCTCTTGCACAGACTAAGCAGTATCACAGAGGACAAAGTCCAAGTTACAGACCATGCAAGATGCAAAACAGGATGAAGAAAAAAAACAAAGAGTAATTCTGAAGGAGAGAAAAATTAAATCCTGAAGTAGGTTTAATTTGAGAATTAAAAAATCCATATATATGCATATGTGTATGAGTATATCTGTGTATTTATTTTGGGGGCCACCCCTTGCATTGTTCAGGGCATCCTCCTGGCTCTGTGCTCAGAGGTTACTTCTGATGAGATTCCAGAGGTCATATGCAAAGCACGGTCTTACTGCTCTACTGTCTTTCTGGCCTCCAAAGAAACTTTGAAACTTTAATTAAGATACAGTTAAAAGTTATACAATTTTCTTAATATGCTGGAAGTATATTTTGCTTTAGATTGCAGATTAAAAAAAGGTCCTATAAATGATTTTATTAGCCAGCAAAGTTTAGTAAAAATTAACCGTTAGTATACATATCTGTTCCTCTGACAATATATTTTGTTCAGGATTTAATTTTTCTCTCCTTCAGAATTATTCTTTGTTTTTTTTCTTCATCCTGTTTTGTATCTTGCATGGTCTGTAACTTGGATTTTGTCCTCTGCGATACCTGCTTAGTCTGTGCAAGAGGCACATTTGAAGGTTAAAAATAAGAGGAAGTCACTTTTATCACCCCATTTCTCCCTGAGTCAGATTGTTTCTTGGCTCTCATGAAAGACTTAACTCCTAGTTTCCTCTCCAAGTTCCTTCTCATTTTCCTCTGTGATTGTTAGTGTCCCACCATTGCTGGGGGGGGAAATGGTATTAAACATGTTCTTCTCATCTATTTCCCTTAAATGAATGAAGGAATGTTCTTAAAGAATTATGAAGACATGGTACTTGGTTATTTATCAGTGACAGCAAAAAAAAAATCACAACTGATTTTTAGTCAGTGACTTTATTGTTGTTGATTGGATTTTTTTTCTTTCTTTGCTTGATATGATACAATACAGCAGGGAAAGAGCTAACTTGTCCTACTCATAAATGAGCCAATAAACATAATTCTTCAATGTTTAGTATTCCTTGCTAAATTATTTGGTACTTATTAAAAGAGACATTGCATCATTTCTGTCCTATTCAGGAAATCATGACAGACAAAATTATAGAAAAGATAAATGACAATGCGGAATGAAACTCTGCAGTATAGGAAATCATGGGCTTTGGAATCATATATCTGTGTGAGCAAATCCATGTAATGTAGTCAGATTATATGCCTAGGACAAGCTCCTTATTTGTCTATTCTGTCACTGAGAGTAATAATAATGCTTCAAATAATCATAGTGGAACTAAATTTTGTAATGCTTATGTTGCTTCGTGCATGAGGCTCGTCCGAGCGTGTAGAGAGTGGTCTTAAGCATGGCTGTGGCTGGTTCCGGAGGTCTTCAGCTCACGTGCTCTGCTCAGGGAAGGGAGAGAAAGTCCACCAGGCCCCGGGGGCCTGGTGAAGACAGCCAGACATGGGAACAGAAGATTCTGCATTGCTGTCTTCCGAGAGCCTGGTTTTATAGTCTCTGGATCTTGGGCAGTTGGTGGGTGTAACTGTCTAGCTACTGGAAGATGGGGGATCTGGGTGGTAGAGGCCCAGATACAGTTCTTATTGTCTAGTTCTCACTCTCAGAGAACCCAACAGGCTACTAAGAGTATCCTGCCCACACGGCAGAGTGTGGCAAGCTCCCCATGGCATATTCCATATGCCAAAACCCAGTAACAATGATGGGTCTCATTCTCCTGACCCTGAAAGAGCCTCCAATGTGGCACTTGCTGAAATCTCAGGGTTAGGACGAATGAAGACATTACTGGTGCCTGTTCGAGGAAATCTATGAACAATGAGATGAACAGTGACAGTAACAGGAAATGTTTATGTAAGTTTACAGAAATTTTTTTTTTAATTTATTTATTGAATCACTGTGGGAAAGGTTACAAAGCTTTCAGGTTTATGTCTCAGTCATGCAAATATCAAACACATTTCCCTTTACCAATACTTATTTTTTACCATGAAGAACCCCAATAAAACCCCACCCCCCACCCCTCCCCGTCCCTGTGAGGCAGATGAATTCTAGTTAACACTCTATCTGCTTTGATTAGATTCATTGTTTCAATAAAAGATTCACCACTATTATTTAGAGTTTAACCCCCCCCCCCCAAATCAGACATGCTGAAAAAGCATTGTGAAGTGATTTGCTTTCTACAGCTGGGTTCAAGAATTAAATGTTGGTTTTGGATTTCTGCTATTTTACCTATTGACCCTGGAAGTATTTCTACTAAAAGTCAGATAGTTAAGAAATTGGTTTCTGTGTTCTGGAGTCGTGGCCGTGCTGGAGAGCCGCTCGCGGGGGGCAACCGGTGGCCTCGGTAGGGCGTGAAGGGCGGAGCGAAACGCCCCCCTTCCCATGAAGTTTTAGTCGCCCCCACACTCCCGGCTCATACCTGCTGTCCACAAGGCTCCCATGTGGCCGCCATCTTTCTTTCCAGAGAGGAGAGGGCGAATGGGGCAACACCCTTTCCCCTCTGGGCAGAGATGATGGCCTGGGTTAACTCATCGTCCGTTCACTTTTCTGCTCTAAGCTGCTGGGTTCTGCATTAAGTCCTTGTGTTTCTGGGGCTGTGGCCGTGCTCCAAACTTAACTCTGACTTTCAGGGAGAAAGATTGGGTGGTTTACTTCTCATTGATCACTTTGTATACAGAGAGATGTCGCGCGGCCACGTAAGCGGCCGCGCGGTTTTGAGAAAAAGTCCTCGTTCCCGCATACTCGAGCTGTGTTTGTAGAGGCTTCTGGTCACCGGGGTTCCATCTGGGGGAGGCGGGATGCGGCACCTACTCCATCTGGAACTTGCGGGTGATCTCGGCTCTTTTTGGAACCTGTTTTTTTCTTTTTTTTTTTCCTCCGGGATCCCGCACCCTCCATGTGTTCCTTCTCTTATGCTGAACGCTTCAAAGATCTACAGAAAATTTTTATACACATTAATGACTAGGCACATTTTGTCTACTCTTCTTTTCTTTTTTTAAGTATTCTTGCAATTTGAGGAAACAGATAAAAGCAATATTTCTTCTTGTAAAATTCTAGAAGTTCCTTATATATCTTTGATATTAACCCCTTATAAGATGGGTATTGGGTAAAGAATTTTTCCCATTTCATGGACTGTCTCTGTTTCTAGGTCACCATTCCTTTTGAGGTGCAGACGTTTTTTAGTTTAGTATAGTCCTGTTTATCTTTGCTTCCATTTGCTTGGTCAGTGTTCTTTGAAGATGCGTTTAGCTTCAATGTCATGGAGGGTTTCGCCTATGTTTTCCTCTATGTACCTTACGAATTTAGGTCTGAAATTGAGGACTTCAATCCATTTTAATCTGACTATTGTGAATATTCTTTGAAAGAGATCTGAATTCACATTTTTACACGTAAATGTCCACTTTTCCAGACACCACTTGTTGAAGAGGCTTTCCTTGCTCTACTTAATATTTCTTACACCTTTATCAAAGATTAAGTGACAATACATTTGAGGGTCAGACTCAAGATATTCAACTTTATTCCCAATGTTTGCTTTAGCAATTCATGTGGGTTTATTGTTCCATATGAATTTCAGAAATGCTTGATCTATTTCTTTGAAAAATATAATGGGTATCCTTTTAAGGGAGTGCATTGAATCTGTACAATGCTTTGGGGAGTGTAGTCATTTTGACAGTGTTAATCCTTCTGATCCATGAGCACAGGATGTGTCTCCATTTCCTCATGTCCTCTCTTATTTCTTCAAGTAGTGTTTTGTAAATTTCTCTGTATAGGTCGTTCATCTGTTTTATTAAGCTGATTCAGAGGTACTTGATTTCTGTTACAATTGTGAATAGGATCCAAGCCTGTCAAAAAATGGGGAGAAGAATTGAACAGAAATTTCCTCAAAGAGGAAATACAAAAGGCAAAAGGCACATAAAAAAAAACGCTCTACATCACTAGTTATCAGGGAGATGCAAATCAAAAAAACAATGAGATATCATCTCACACCACAGAGATTGCACACATCAAAAAAATAAGAACAACCAGTACTGGCATGGATGTGGGGAGAAAGGGACTCTCCTTCATTGTTGGTAGGAATGATAACTGGACAAGCCTTTTTGAAAAATAATGTGGGAATTCTTTTTTTAATGTAGGACTAATGATATTTATTCAGCCATTGATTAAGTTGATTGAATCCGGCATGAGCTCCACATTACTATTTTTTTTAATTGATTCACCATGAGATACAGTTATAAAGCTTTCATGTTCGAGATTTAGCCATACAATGATTAAACACCCATCCCTCCACCAGTGCACACTTTCCACCCCTAGTGTCCCCAGTATACCCCCCCCACCATCCTAGTACTCACCCTTTCTCCATGGCAGGCAATTTCCCCAATACTCTGTCTTTATTTTGGGGCATTATGTTTTTCTGGAATTTTCCCAACACCATTCAAGCCTGCCTGCCAAGACAGTTGCTAGATCATTTATTGTCCATTGCTCATTTTGACTATCTTGGGTGCTGCAGACACATTCTTCTAGAATCCTAGGTTGTAAATGTTTGGGTTCCGGGGACATTTCTGTAGGGCAATAATCCATTTTGTGATTCAGTTGGGCATCTCTGGAGCAGGGCTGTTAGTGTGCTAGGGTGGTGTCCAGAGGCACATTGTGGCGGTGACGCTAGGCCGATGAGAAGTTGGGGAGCTGGTGAGGGACAGCCAGTGCCTCTGCTGACATGAGCATGGAGATTTAATCCTGGAAACCACATACCTGGGCCTTGCTTATGGAAGCTTTTGATCACTGGAATTCCATCTGAAGTAGTTGGGGAGAGTGTACATTCTTCATCTGAGGTGCCTTGGTGAAATTGGCTTGGTATGGGGCCCAGAGAGGTATCTGGTTCTGTGGTGTGTTCCAGGACTCACTGCTGTGTCTCTGGCTTTTGATCTCTTTCGAGATTTATTTATGGATCTCTGAAGCGAGGCCAGTAATAGAGTTTACAAGGTGGCACTGGAGTTGTTTCGTGAGGGTGACTGCCAGTGCTTCTATATATATATATATTGGGAAGTGGGAAAACATAGCCCACCACAACTTCATAAAAACCTGGAGATTTCAGTCCCAAAATCCGAATACCCAAATTTTCAGCAGATTATATCTTGATGAGGTCGGTCCTGAGACAGTGGAGTCAGACGAGAGTATGGCAGTGATGGCAGTGATTTTGAATGTGGAAACAAGTGACTGCTGGAGACTCTGCTTGGGCAGGCCACCAGGCCAACATGCCCCCTCCTATTTAGCCCAGTCTTTTCAGCCATGTGCGAGTCTGAGATTAACTGTGGTTGTTGGTCTCTTTCGAGAGTCATCTGTGGGTCTCTGAGATAAGGTCAATAAATGAGCTTGTATAGCTGAGCCAGAGGTGGTTCGTGGGTGTGACTCCCACATACCTAACTTTTGGCCATTTAATTTCTTGGTAAAATTGATCCCAAGTTGTTGAGGTCTGGCCAAAGGCATAGAGGAAATTTTGGTGTGTCAGAAAGCCCAAAGACACCATCAGGCTGCTGATGCACTTGTCCCTCAAGTGCAGATTGACCTGTTGGTGGCATTATATCCCCATAATGGGAATTCTTAAAAAATACTAGCAATTGAGTTTTCATATGACCCAGCAATACCACATCTGGGAATATATCCCGAGTGTTCCAAAACAGAAAAGCCATTTGTGCTTCTGTGTTGATTGTAGCACTGTTCACAATACCGAGAATCTGGAAACAACCAATGTGCCAAAGAACAGAAAGCCGTAGTACATGTATAGCACTGTAACACTATCCTTCTGTTGTTCATCAATTTGCTCGAGCGGGTCCAGTAATGTCTCCATTGTGAGACTTGTTGTTACTGTGTTTGGCATATCGATATTGAAAGCTTACTACAAGTGGAGGAGTGGAGAGGGCAGTTAGGACACAGAAATCCGCTATGACTATGATAGCTAGAAATAACAAGAACTGAGTGCTGAAAGGAGGTAAAGGGATAAACATGATAACCTTTCAGTATATCTGTGTTGCTAATCATAATGCCAGAGGAAAGAGAGAGCAAGAGAGAGAGAGAGAATGAGAGAGAGAGAGAGAGAGAGAGAGAGAGAGAAAGAAAAAATAAAAATTTTCAGCTAGACTCGGGAATATTGAGCTGTGGCTGAAAGTTGGGAAAATAGATTGAAGAAGCAGTATAAAAATATATAAAAAGCAAGATACCAACACAAGGGAAAGAATCACAGGGTTTATTTAAGTTCTATGTTGAAATAGAAAAAAAAAGTAACAAAAATGTTAAAATTATGGGATTTTATAAAGTGGGGCAACAGACTCAACTTGCCAGGAATTGGGGTAAACTTCCCAGAGACAATTTTGAGGGATACTCATTTGTGCATTATTTAATAACCAAACCCAAAGTTGTAGGAATTTCTGTGTGACTCTTTAGATAGTAGGGATATTATATTAATTTCGGCAAGTCTACCAAGAGAAAAATTACCAGCATAGCATAATGCATCTTCTTAGTGATTTCAGTGAATGCATCATTAAATGGTATGCAGAGTTGAAAGGATCAGAGTATATAAGTTATTTTAATTAACCAAAAAGAAATTGAGATAAGCTGAGAACGAAAGTAAAGTTGATGTTCAGAAGAGAGCAATAGTGCCTTGATTGCATGCAAGGCTAGCACCTTTAGTTCTCTCTCTATGTCTCTCTCTCTGACCCTCTATTCTTATGAAAATGATCTCATTGCACTCCCCAAAGCATTACACAAATTCAATCCTATCCCTATAACCATACTGATGACATTCTTCAAAGAAATGGAGCAAACACTTCTGAAATTCATACGGAACAACAAGCACACACGAATAGCTAAAACAATTCGTGGAAGAAGAAAATGGGAGGAATCAACCTCCCTAACTTCAAACTCTACTACAAAGCAGTGATAATTAAAACAGCATGGTACTGAAAAATGCAGAGCCGCACATCAATGGAACAGGGTTGAATATACTGACATCTCCCCCCAAACATATTATCATGTAATATTTGATAAGGGAGCAAGAAATGTGAAGTGAAACAAAAAAAGCCTCTTTAACAAATTGTGCTGGAAAAACTGGATGACTACATGCAAAAAAAATGGGCTCAGATCTCTACCTAACACCATGTATAAAAGTAAGATCAAAATGGATTAAAAACATCAACATCAGACCGGAATCCATAAGGTACATTGAAGACAAGGTTGGCAAAACTCTTCACAACATTGAAGTTAATGGTATCTTCAAAGATGTCATGCCACTGGCCAAGCAAGTGAACACAGAGATAGACAAATGGGACTATCTTAAACTAAGAAGCTTCTGAACGTCAAAAGAAACAGTGACCAAAATACAAAGACAGTCTACAGAATGGGAAAGGAGATTCACCCAATACCCATCTGATAAGGGGATGATATCAAGGATATACAAAGCACAGGATGAACTCCACAAGAAGAAAATGTCCAACCCCATTAAAAAATGGGGTGACGTAATGAACGAAAACTTTCTCAAAGAAGAAATCCAAATGGCTAAAAGGCACATGAGAAAATGCTCTACATCACTAATCATCAGGGAGATTCAGATAAAAACAACAATGAGATACCATTTCACACCACAGAGACTGGCCCACATCCAAAGGAACAAAAGCAACTGGTGTTAGCGCAGATGTGGAGAGAAAGGAACCCTCCTTCAATGCTGGTGCGAATGCCGACTGGTTAAGCCCTTTTGGAAAACAATGTGGACGATTCTCAAAAAATTACAAATTGAGCTCTCATTTGATCCAGCAATACCACTCCTGGAAATATATCCTGGGGATGCAAAAAAAGTACAGTCAAATTGATATCTGCACTTCTATGTTCATTATTGCACTGTGGTTCAATGTAGTACTGTAGCACTGTCCTCCCATTGTTCATCAATTTGCTCGAGCAGGCCCAGTAACGTCTCCATTTTGAGATTTGTTGTTACTGTGTTTGGCATATTTGAATACATCACTGGGAGCTTGCCAGGCTCTGCCCGGCAGGCAAGATACTCTCGGTAGCTTGCCGGGCTCTCTGAGAGGGGGAGAGGAATCGAACCCGCCTCAGTTGGACTGCTGCACGCAAGGCAAATGCCCTACAACTGTGCTGTCACTCCAGCCCACTGTGGTTCACAATAGCAAAATTTTGGAAAAATCCCAAGTGCTCAAGAACAGTTGACTGGTTAAAGAAACTTTGGTACATCTACACAATGGAATACTATGCAGCTGTTAGAAAAGATGAAGCCATGAAATTTACATACAGGTGGTTCTACATGGAAAGTATCAAGATAAGTGAAATGAGCCAGAAAGAGAGGGACAGATATAGAAAGACTGCAATATGGGGAATATAAAGTAACAGAATGTGAGTCGAAAATCCAAGAATAGTTGAGGTAAGTACCAGGAGGTCTACTCCATTGCTTGGAAGCCAGCATCACATGCTGTGGGAAAAGACAGCTCAGACAAAGTAGGGAACACCAAGTAAAGGATGTTTGGAGGACTCGCTCGGGATTGGAGATGCATGCTGAAAGTAGACTGTAGACCGAACATGATAGCCACTCAATACCTCTATTGAAAACTACAGCACCCTAAAAGAAAGAGTGAGGAAAAGAGAATACCTTGCCACATAGGTGGGTGGGTTAGGGTGGGGGGGATGGGGGATGGGGTTGGGAGGGCTACTAGGATCATTGGTGGTGGAGAGTGGGCACTGGTGGAGGGATAGGTGCTTGATCTCTGTATAACTGAATCCCAAGCACGGAAGTTTGTAAGTCTACAATTATACCTCATGGTGTTTTGCTAATAAAAAAATTAAAAATACCTATAATAAAAAAGAAAGAAAATGATCTCATTGTTTAGGATTTCAACAGAATAATTTGCAGTTGACTAGGTTAGGTCTAACCATCTACCACTGTCAGTTTTTTTTTTAAGGCTTACTAGTTGTGTAGCTTTTACAGAAAGAGTCTTAGGTAAACTCACAATAGCATTTAAATTTAACAAGTAGTCAAGAAATGCACTCCAGGTGTGAAGAACGAAGACTTGACTGGACTTGCCAAAAGTGAATGGTGTGTGATGTCTGTAGAGAGGTTTTATCTGTTTCAATGGCATGAATGCATGCCAACTGGGAAGCAAACAACCTCCCTGGGCCCAGAACACAGGGAGCTATGAAACATTTGAGCTGGCAACGTCTATCCATTGAATGTGCTAGTGTGGCAGAGGGTTGGGATGTAACACTTTGAAAGACATTTCCAAGAAGACAACAAAGAATGTGATTTTAGATTGAAGATGTACCTGAAACAGCAGCATCTGTAGCTGACGGGAACAATGCATAGAGGAAGGGAAATTTGGCACAGGGATGGGGAGAGGAGACAGTATCTTTTGCTGAAGAAGGAGACAGCCAGGTTTAAGTGAAATAGTCTATTTTTTTCACCCACGCCTTCGTGAAATAGTGTTGTGAGACTCACCAGAGAGAGAAATGAAGAGAAAGAATGCATAGGAGAGATAAGGACTATGGGGGGCTACTACCTTCCACACCCCCAGAACAGTGGATGCCCAAGGACAGCTGCAATGAGGAGAGCCCGGAAAGGAGAAAGAAGATCTTAGAGGAAACAGAAGAAGAAGAAATAAAAGGGGGACTTCAGGAGAGTGTCCAAAGTGTATTTGAATTGACAGGAAAATGTAGCAGAGGATCACTGAAAGTAGGACTCTACTGCTGCTGACACAGGAATGCAAAATTGTGAGGGAAAAAGGAAAGGATGAGGAGATAGGGAGGGAGTGTTTGTTTTATTGGGTTTGTGAAGAACCAGAATGCAATTTAGGCTTTGAAAGATTTGAGGGAAATTTGTTTGCTCTGCCAGGGAGAAATTATAAATAGCTCATCATTTAGTTCAACTCCAGCAGCCACTTTCAGAAATACTCTGCAAATGTAAGCTATTGCTATATATTTGAATTCATATCCTAAAGCACATGCTTGATTCCGAATACCAGATTAGTCAATGATATAAAAAAGGGTAAGATACATTTATATATATGTAACTTATCCATCTATATGTATGTACATAGAGGCATATACATCTTCAATAGTCAACAGCAATCATAAGTTCTTATTAGACACTCAGTTCATTTATTAAAAGATATTATTAAAATATATTTATTAAAATATATTAAAATGAATAATGTAGATATGCCTGAATTATTATTCACATAGCTTGAGTAACTGTTATTGACATGTAGCAGTATATAGAAAAATCAAAAAAATTATGATGATGTTTTCTTACTGTTGAGAATAAGAAATTTGGAGTATGCTGTATGGCTATACTGCTGTTTCTGAGGACAAGGAAGTGTCTTTCTCTTTTGTAAAGCAAAGCTTCAAAAAAGTCTCTTTGGGACCTATTTCTGCTTCTTTCTTCTTCCATTGGCTATTTGTAGTCATCATGGTCAGATCTGAGCTTACCTTACTATCTTTAGTACCATTATTTTATTTTATTTTAAAAAAAAGAAACAGGAGGAGGTGGCGTGTTGGACTACACATGGTGGTGCACAGGACGCATTGCTGCTTCTGTGCTCAGGAATCACTCTCAGTGACGCGCAGAGGACCACTTTGGGCCTAGGGATTGAACCTGGGTCAGCTCTATGCAAGGCAAGTGTCTTACCCATTATGTTATCACTTGGGCCCTGTTATTTTGCTTTTATCGATCTTAACTCCAACCACATCGCAGTGAATAAACCTTGAGCCAATCCTGGGAATGGATATCATGGAGCAGGATGGAGGTAAAAACTGCTTCTTGATATTTCTTGATAACGTAGTCTTTGCTTCTCTCTTTCTTATCAAAGCAACCTTGCTGAGACACGTACTTCTTTTTGTTATTGTATTTTTGCTTTTGCTATTAAAATTGCTGGACATTGTCATTTAATATAATAAGTTCATGAATCACAGAGAAGTTTTTTTATAATTTAAATGTTGGATAGTCAAAATTTCAATCTCTTTTTAATGAATAAAGTAATTGAGGGTTTTATGTTTTTTCAAAAGGATCTTCAGGCCACTTGCATTTACGTTTTTATTTCCTGTGCTTGATGCACACAGGCCCCTAATGTGGAGCAGGATCATTTCTCTCTTAAAGTTTTATCATCTGAGACTGACTGAATTCAGAACTCACTCATTCACTAATGAGAGAGTAAACAGATATGATGGAAGATGGATATCATTGCTTCAGAAATAAGATTGGAGAAATCTTATTAGGAATTTCTAATGTATAGCAGATATATGACATAATGTGAGAATGATGAACATTACCTAATTTTCAGTCACCTGAGATTTATAGACATAAATCTGAAGAAAATTCTGAGGTACTTAAACAGATGGCTTCTGCATAAATAGAAAAGAGTCATTCATTTGTTTGTTGAGTAGGTTTTTATTGAATATGTCTTTTGTTCAAAGTGCATTGGATTAAATAGAATTTATGAGGCAGTGTTGGAAGTTTCTAACTTCTAAAAATTCCAAAGGTTTTATTGAGGAGTTGAGAGGTGATTAATAATTGCAATATAATTATATACTTTTTTAGAAGCACAGCTTATTAGTACATGAACATGTAGAAAAACAGCAAAAGAAATGAAAAATCTCTCAGTATTAACTTTATATTAAAATATGTAAATTATAACATTGAATATAAGCTTTATATAAAATAGGGTTACTCTTAGCTCCTTAGATTACTTATCTGATACCTTTAAAATGTCTGTGTAATTGAGAACATCCTCTAGAAACTTTAAAATTGTCTCTTTTGAAAATTTTATATAAATTTTAAATCCCTAAGAGAGAAACATTTTCATAATGTAATTTCCTAAGACTTTCCTCAGAGTTTAAACTGCTCCAATTCCAAGACAATTTTCTCCCTGATCATATAAATATTTTATCTAAGTAGAATATTCTATTGTATTAAGATAAATCAAGCTTGCCTCAAAAATTTAACTTTGGGCTGATTTTTCTTTGGACATTTTTTCTGATACATTTTTCTAATTCTGTGGGAATATGCTCTTCTTAGAGATCTGAATTTCATTGAATTTTTCAGAATAAAAATGCAAACAACTCATTATTCTTGCCTATGGGAAAAGAGCAAGTGCAGATAAAGAAAGTCCAAAAGTAATCCTTAAATTTCATTTTAATGATTGCTTTCAACTCCTTTCTTTAACGAAGCTTCTGTCTGAGGCCTGTGATTCACAACAGGAAGGAGATTTGGCCTTGTTTTACTCTGTTTTTCTGCTTCTTCTTCACTGAACTGAAGTGGATACTTGGTGAAATATATAGAGATAGCATCAGAAAGAAAACATAAAAACCTAAATCACCTCTTTTCTTCACCTTCTCATTCGATAGTTACAAAAAGGTAATTGTCTGACTCAATGTACAACCATTGGTTCATTTTTAAAATCAGAGTTTTTCCTGCATGCAAGGGTTTTATCCATGGGTTTAAGATAAACTTGCCAGCTAGGCCTTCAAGAAGTATAGTGCTTTGAAGCAGGAGAGATTGTACAGTGGGTAGGGAGACTTCCTTGTATATAGTCAGCCCAGATTTAATTCCCAGAATCCCATATGGTCCCCTGAGCAAAATATCCAGTAGTGACTCCTGAGTGCAGAGGCAGGAGTAAGCCCTGAGCTTTTCCAGGTTTGGCCCCAAGACAACAAGAACACACACACACAGACACACACACACAAGCACACACATAGAGGATATAAGATAGCACTCTATCTTTCTAAATCTCAAGTCTATACTTATTTCTATTTTATTGTGTTCAGTGTCAGATATTTCTATGTGGAGGTTCACTTTATGTTTTAAAAAGTTTGTATTTTATTTTGTATTTTATAAAATATATACTTATATTTTATAATATAAATTTATATGTTAAAAAGTTATTCTTTTCTTAGATAAGTTAATTTTTATCATGATATTAACTGATGTTATAGGAGAGAAATTTAGCTTACTTTAAATTTACTTGATGAGAGTTGTCCTGCTGATCAATAATGCTAAAGCCTGTAGGTAATGAAATGCCTCTTTTAAATTCATTGGCATTTTTATTTTATTTTATTTTTTAATTTTTATTAGTGAAACACCATGAGGTACAGTTGTAGACTTGCAAATTTTTGTGCTTGGGTTTCAGTTGTACAATGATCCAGTACCCATCCCTCCACCAGAGCCCATTCTCCATCATTTACTTTTTTTTTAAATTTTTGTTAGTGAGACACCATGAGGTACAGTTGTAGATTTACAATTTTTTGTGCTTGGCTTTCAATTGTACAATGATCAAACATCCATACCTCCACCAGTGCCCATCTTCCACCACCACGGGTCCCAGTAACCCTCCCAACCTCCATCCCCACATCCCACCCTGCCTCTGTGGCAGGGCATTCCCTTTTGTTCTCTCTCTCCTTTTGGGTGTTATGGTTTGCAAAAGAGGTATTGAGTGGCTATCATGTTTGGTCTATAGTCTACTTTCAGCATGCTTCTCCCATACTGGGAGGATCTTCCCAACACCCTTTATTTGGTGCTCCCTTCTCTATCTGAGCTCCCTTTCCCCCTACAATGTTTGGCTGGCCTCTAAACCATGAAGTAAACCTCCTGGTACTTATCTCAGATCTTCTTTGGTGTTACTCTCCTGTTTTGTTACTTTATGTTCCCCAGATGAATGCAATCTTTCTATGTCTATCCCTCTCTTTCTGAGTCTTTCGCTTAACATGATACTTTCCATGTAGTACCACTTGTATGTAAATTTCATGACATTGTCTTTTCTAACAGTTGCATAGTACTCCATTGTGTAGATGTACCAAAGTTTCTTTAACTTTTGTTCATTTGTTCTCAGGCACTCCGGTTTTTTCCAGATTCTGGCTATTGAGAAGAGTGCTGCAATGAACAAACAAGTGCATATGTCATTTCAACTATACTTTTTTTGCCTCTCTGGGATATATTCCCAGGAGTGGTATTGATGGGTCAAATGGGAGCTCAATTTCTAATTTTTTGAGGAACGTCCATACTGTTTTCCAAAAGGGCTGAATCAGTCGGCATTCCCACCACCAGTGAAGGAGGGTCCCTTTCTCGCCACATCCATGCTAACACCAGTTGCTTTTGTTTTTTGGATGTGGGCCAGTCTCGATGATGTGAAATGATATCTGGTTGTTTTTTTGATCTGCATCTCCCTGATGATTAATGATGTAGAGCATTTTCTCATGTGCCTTTTAGTCATTCGGATTTCTTCTTTGAGAAAGTTTCTGTTCATTTCATTGTCCCATTTTTTGATGGCATTGGATGTTTTCTTCTTGTGGACTTCACTCAGTACTTTATATATCCTTGATATCAACCCCTTGTCAGATGTGTATTCGGCGAATATCTTTTCCCATTCTGTAGACTGTCTTTGTATTTTGGTCACTGTTTCTTTTGAGGTGCAGAAGCTTCTTAGTTTAAGATAGTCCCATTTATCTATCTCTGTTTTCACTTGCTTGGCCAGTGTAAATGCCTCTTTTTGACTTTTTTTCATTTCTGCCTCTTCTTGTCCCTCTTTTTTTCTACCCTTCTTTGTTTTCCTCCTTTCCCCTTTCTCTTCTCCTCTCTCCTTTGCTCAACTCAGCCAATTCCCTTGCCAGTAATGTAGTATATCCTGATTTGGATAGAAGCCTCTCTGTCAGTGAAGTTTCCCTAAAGTTATCAAACGTAATTCCAGTTTTGGGATTATCTATCCAAAGGGAAGATTTTGACAATTACTGGATGGTTTGCTTTTCTGTTCATTGTTTTGGACCAGAACATCAGTGCACAGGACTTGCTCCTGAATCTGTGCTTAGGGATCTCTACTGGAAGTGCTGAGGGGTGGAGTGGAGACAATAAGGAATGCCAGAAATCAGACTAACGGGGATTGGCCGCATACGAGGCGCGTACGTTCCCTGCTGTACTATCTATCTGATCTTGTGGGCTGCCTGTACTTGTTCCCCATTTTTCTTATTTTCCAGTCAACCTGAGCTCACAGAGAAGAGTTTTTCACTGTTATTTCCTCTCTAAGTGTTCTCTTGGAAATTCCAGACTAGAAAGAGTTGGTTCCACTTTCTGTTACTGTAATTTTCCTCGTGGTCACGTTTTAGAGGGCACTGGGAATATAAAAGTGAGAGAGGTCAGAAAATGCATTTCTCATCATCAGTACTTTTGACATTTCAGATTCAATATTCTTGCGGGTCCTTCCTAAAGCATGTATGGCTTCTACTTAATGAATACCAGTAGCATATATACAGTATGATATCTTCAATTTTTTTTTGGCTTTTTAGGGATCAAATCCATGGTGCCCAAGGTTTACTCCTGATTCTGGCTAAAGAATCTCTCCTGGCGGGGTCGGAGATCTTATAGAGTATCTGGCATAGATCCCAGGTAGGTTGTGTGCAAGGTACGTATGCTTTCTGCTGTACTATCACTCTGGCTTTCATCTTCAAATTTTTAAAAATTATATGCCAAAGGTCAAATGGGTTATCACAGCAAAACCAAATCTGACTTTCAGTAACATCTCCACAGTCAATGGAAAGACATGCAATTTGTTCATTGTCTCATCCACCCAAGAATATAACATTAGCATCATCACAACCCAGGGAAGGAGATGCTGGGGAATAGAGCAAAAAGGATAAAACCACCAAAATGACTGCCTTTTCAAACACTTATCCCTTCCTATGAAAACCAGTAAGACATCTTAGATGGAAATTTTCCCTGGAAAAAAAGGAGGGAAGGAAGTACATAAGATTCTCTAGAATTTTAACATTCATGTCTAAACGAGACTTTAAAATGGCTGGTAAATCAAAAGATACTTTATTTTTTAAACATATGATAGAAAATCTGCACGCCTATGATTAAAATACATAATGTCAAAACATCTCAGACATACCACTAGCATATGTCTAGAGCAGCAATAAAAATGTTGTTTTAAAATAATATGAGACTGATAGACACAAGGGCCAGGAATGTTGCTCTCTAGTTAGTTTGCCTCATGATCTGGGGAAGAAGGCAGCTGGGATAGAAAAGAGATTATTAAGTCAATGATGGGAGATATGTCCTGTCCTGAAAGACCAAACGCGATAGACTCTCAGTATATGTACTACAAACTATAATGCCCAAAAGTAGAGATAAAGTATGGGGGAAATTGTCTGCCATAGAGGTAGGGGAGGATTGGGTTGGGGGGATATTCTGGGGACATTGGTAGTAGATGTGCACTGGTGGAGGGATGGGTGTTCGATCATTGTATTACAGAAACTCAAACATGAAAGCTTTGTAACTGTGTCTCATGGTGATTCAATTAAAAAAAAGTTGTTTGAAAAAATGTTCTCAGTTTTTATAGGAGCATTTTCTGAATTTATTTGCCTGACAGAAATCTGAAATGTAGTCTGATATCAGGGATATAATGTTATCTCTGTCATCCCAAAGCCCAACACAGGACCTGGCTGTGAGTAAATGCTTTGACAAACTTTGATTGAATAGACTCATGCTGGCCTTATGCCACTGTCTTTTGACATTGTCAGTAGCTACATAAGATAGTCTGCAATTAAGTATTCCCCTCAATTTTTCCAGTTTGTCCTTTTTTAAAATGAAAGAGCTCAGCTTATATCATTATTGACCCATAGATGGGGAAGTTTCCTACTTGGCCAAATGAAATCATTCTCACAGCCTGAGGAAGCTGTTTGGAGAGAAAATGCTTGGAAAAGACCGAATCTTAATTATCAAGTTGGTTCTACAGAGGAGCACCTCTAAATAGTGAAACCTTGAAACCCTGAAATTTCACAGACTTTGGTTCAAGTGACAGCTTCACGTTTCACTGGGCAAGTCACTTAACCTCTATGCGATTAGTTTCTTTTCTTTCTTTCCTTTTCTTTTTTAATTGAAAAATGAATGCCCTGCCACAGAGGCAGGGTGGGATGGAGGGGATGGGGGGTGGGAGGGATACTGGGACCCATGGTGGTGGGAAATGGGCACTGGTGGAGGGATGGGTACTTGATCATTGTATAATTGAAACCCAAGCACAAAAATTTGTAAGTCTACAACTGTACCTCATGATGTTTCACTAATAAAAAATTAAATAAATAAATAAATCACACAAAATCCTTTGGAAAAAATTTTAAAATAAAAAATTTTTAAAAAATAAACAAACTCTCACTGCTTACACTGTACTGGCAGTAAAAAAAAAAGAAAAATGACTAGAGTAATCTTTAAGCAACATTGCAAAGGTTATTTGAATTAGTTAAAGCAGTTAGCATGTTCTTACGGTCTTTAAACTCCTTTTGGTAGTTGACTTTTTTTCAAAGCTCCCTTCTCCCATCTCCATAAATAAAGCATTTAGACCACCCAATTAAAGGTTTTGCTCGTGTTATAATGAAATAAAACATTTAAATCTACTTTAAAATATTTTTTAATATTTTATCTTCCTTGGCATGTCTCGTTGGCTAATTGCTTTCTTACACTGGTGTTATTGAAAGCTGAGTCAAAATTATGCCTCTGCAAAATCCAGTGATTTCATGGACTTTGGGGTGGCTCAAGACTAGCTCAAATTGCCAGCAGTACATCCGAAGGTCCTAAAAAAAGTGTACTGCTGTATAGGTACACTTTGGAGACTATGGCTTTGATTCATTTCAGCTCTCCTACTAGTTATGAGTAAGTCCTGAGCAAGTTGTTCAGATGTTCTATGCTCTGGGTCTCATTGTGAAATTGTAGTAGTAGTAGTAGTAGTAGTAGTAGTAGTAGTGATAGCACATAGATATATTTGAATTATAAAAGTGCAAAGATGATACATATGAAGGTCTTTAAGAGTGATTAAATTATAATGGCAATTGATACATTATCATTCTTATAATTTGTCAATAACTAGAAAACACTTCATGCTTTGATAGGAGTGAAAACTTTCTTAGTCTTTTTCTTGCACCTGTACATGTGCATGACACTCTTCACACACAGTAACCTGAGAAACTACTGATCACAAGCCCTGATTCATAGATTCTTGTCATAGTTCCTCATAAATATCAGCTTAGAGTTGTAAGTCAGAAATGCAAGCGTTTTCAACACTCATAGTAATGCTAAACAATCACCAAGATTATAAAGGTAAAGGTAAAGGCCCTCCCGTTGATCGTCGATTTGCTTGAGCGGGCCCAGTAACGTCTCCATTGGAGACTTTGTTGTTACTGTGTCTGGCATATCGAATACTCTCGGTAGCTTGCCGGGCTCTCCGAGAGGGGCGGAGGAATCGAACTCGGGTCGGCCGTGTTGGCCGCTTGTAAGGCGAATGCCCTACCCGCTGTGCTATTGCTCCAGACCAAGATTATAGTTTTCTTAGAATCCCCAAAATATGGTACATTGGGAAAAGTTCTGTGATAATTGTCTATTTATCTGAAGGGGAAGTAGCACTGTAGCATTGTCCTCACGTTGTTCCTTGATTTGCTCGAGCGGGCACCAGTAACGTCTCATAACAAATTGTGAGACTTGGTACTGTTTGGGGAATATTGAATTCGTCACGGGTTTTGCCAGGCTTTTCCGTGCAGGAGAGATACTCTTGGTAGTTTGCTGGGCTCTCTGAGAGGGGAGGAGGAATCCAACTTGGGCCGGCCACGTGCAAGGCACTAAGGAATGGCAATTCTCCGTCTGTAAAGTTGTCCATGCATAGGGGATGAGACATGATTTTTTTCCTAAAAATGCAACTTTGCAAAATATGAAAACTAGATCTTCTAATAGCTGTATTTGCTATACTATGGAACTTTGCACAAAGCTCCAAATACAGAGGTAGGGAATGAGAAGTTAGTCTGCCCAGATATTGGTTATTAAAGGGTGTGTTACCTGATAAATAATAAAATAATAAAAGGTAGTTAATTTTAATTTTTACCATGATCTGTAAATTTTCAGCAATATCCATGTAGAAAATCCTCTTGAGAACATATTCCATTGATGGAAGGTTAACCAATTAAAATGCTTACTGTAAACTTATTAGTAATACAAATTAAATCCCCTAGATTGCTGTATTTTTAACACATAAATTTTATTAAATATTGTCCTGTACTAGAAAATCATGAAAAACCATACACCTTATAAAACTGGCTTCTGACATCCATGAACTAAGCTACACACATTCAAATTCACAATAAGAATAACAATGTATTAAGCAAACTCATTCAGCTTGTCTCAGGGGCCACCCTTGTTTTGCAGACTCATACTATGCATTTATGTATTTAGAGAGAAAATTTTAAAATAATCTTACTGAAAAAAAAACACAAGAAGTAATAGAACTTAGAACTTGAGTTACATTACTTTTGTGTATGTACATGAAAATAATTCTGTGATCTTGAATGAATCACAATTTGGAAGCATTTTTCACAAACTCTTTTCTGCTTCTATTAAAAAATTTAATTAAAATGACTAATGTCATTAGAATTAGTCTACTCGGATCAGGACTGAGCATCCTCCACCCAGATCCTCCAAATTCCAGTAGATGGGGGTCGCACCCATCAGCTGGTCCCCTGGCGCCACATAATCCCATCAACGGCCAAGACTCAGAGACTATAAAATCCAGCTCCTGGAAGAAAACAGCGCAGAGTCTACTGCCCCTGCACCTGGCTATCCTCGCCGGGGCCCCTTGGAGGGGAGTGGGTTTAGTTTCCCTCCCTGCCCCGACCAGGGCTCCAGCAGCTGAAGACCTCCAGAACTAGCCACCACCATGCTGAGACCACGCTCCGCACACATGAAGGTACCAGCAGAGGAACAAAGTCATGCGGGTCCTGGGGCTGAGATCTCCAAGCCTACTTGGATCGGGGCTGAGCATCCTCTACCCAGATCCTCCAAATTCCAGTAGGCGGGGGTCACACCCACAAACTGGCACCCTGGTGTTATGTAATCCCATCAACGGCCAAAACTCAGAGACTATTAAACCCAGCTCCTGGAAGCGACATCTTATTATCTCATTCCTACTTTGGACAAACTGGCAGGCTACTAAATGTAACCTGCCCACACGGCAGAGTCTGGCAAACTTCCCGTGTCTTACCCAATATGCCAAATGCCAGTAACAATGATGGGTCTCATTCTCCTAACTCTGAAAGAGCCCTGAATGTATCACTTTTTAAAAAAATCTCAGGGCTAGGACAAAGGAGACGTTACTGGGGCCTGCTCGAGGCAATCGATGAAGAATAGGATGGTCGTGATTGTGATCGTGAATGTCATTAGAATAATAGGAATTATTATTTACTGCCTTTATTTACTATATTACTTTATTATTCGTTGTATTTTTCGTTGCGACTGTTTCTGTTTGTGACTTTATAAGCAATATTCGGAAAAAGAATTTTTTTCTGAAGTAATTATTTCTATGATGAATGCTAGAAATATCTTTGCCATATGAGGAAAATGTTGAAAACGTATCTACTTTGAATGTCAAATACAAGTAGTATGCTACTACTTCCGAGTATCCTCTGCCCTCACTAGTGCCCTAGAGTGCCATGTTATAGGGGAAAGATTATTTGGTAACTGCTGACTGTAACATTTTCCCTGTCTGTGTTATTATGCCTTTAAGGGAGCCACTTTCCAGTTGTAAAAATTACCCTGGATTTCATAGAAATGAGCTCCATTTTCTTTTGACAGTCTTACTATAACTCTTTCATATTAACCTGTTAAAGGAAATTTCATGTTAATTTTCAAAGCAGAGTGGATATAATTTTTTACTAATACATATTTTTTATTATTACCCATAGTATTCAGCCATCAAAGACAACAACGTACTAAAAGTTGGTAGGATATATTGTTTCTTATATTAAGGCGTTCACATTTAAAATAGATATAAGGCAAAAAAGGTAAGGTAAGGTAAAGGCCCTCCCGTTGATCATCGATTTGCTTGAGCGGGCCCAGTAACGTCTCCATTGGAGACTTTGTTGTTACTGTGTCTGGCATATCGAATACGTCATGGGGAGCTTGCCAGGCTCTGCCGTGCGGGCGAGATACTTAAATAAAATAGATATAAGGCTGGAAAAATAGTAGAGGAGTAAGACGGTTTTCTTGCCAGGAGTGATCTATGAGCTAAGAATCAGGGATATTCCCTGAGCACTGCTGGGTATGGCACTAAGTACAAAATAATTATAAATAAAACACTGTAGCACTGTCCTCCCGTTGTTCGATTTGCTCGAGTGGGCCCAGTAAGGTCTCCATTGTGAGACTTGTTGTTACTGTGTTTGGAATATCAAATACATCACGGGTAGCTTGCAATAGCACAGCGGGTAGGGTGTTTGTCTTGCACGTGATAGACACTAAAAAAAAAATTATTAACAATTGCTGAAATGACCAATTCAAAGTGATCATTTCACCACAAACTCTAAAGTTGGAAAACTCTTAATCAAATCCCATTTTTTTTCCTAATACAGTCATAATAGCTTTCTCCATTGACTGATTTTAAAAAACTGGGCCCGCTTGATGAACAACAGGAGGACAATTTTTTCTTTCTCGATTCCTCCATCCCTCTCAGAGAGCCTGGCAAGCTACCGGGAGTATCCTGCCTGCACGGCAAAGCCTGGCAAACTCCCCGTGGCGTATTCAATATGCCAGAAACAATTACAGCAAGTCTCACAATGGAGACGTTCCTGGTGCCCATTTGAGCAAATAAAATACATGCAGTAAAAATAATGAGAATAGTTTCAAATGTTGCTCTCAAAAAGAAAACGTTTGCACCCCGGCAGACACATGTATAATTGAACTATGAATTCATGTCACTGATTTTTATATATCATAGAACTTAACAACTACATTGTTGATTCACTCTTCAAAAGTTCATTGGGAAACCGTAGCATCATTTAAATGCTCATGTTATTTTTGTTACTCTTCTTCAGAATTAAAGCTTTTTTGTTGTTAATTTTTTCATACAAATATGTCTTTGTAATTTATAATCACATAGTTCTACTCAAATAGTTTTCATCTTTCAAACAAAATGTAAGTTTTTAAAACTTTTTTGATAAATCAATCACAATTTTTTAAAATCAGTTAGTGGAGAAAACTATTATGACTGAATTAGGAAAAAGATGGGACTTGACTAAGAGTTTGCCAACTTTAGAGTTTGTGGTGAAATGACCGCTTTGAATTGGTCATTTCAGCAATTGTTAATGAAATTTTTTTTTTTAGTTGTCTGATACCTTTTGGCTGATTATAGGCTCCTACATTCTTCTGGATTCAACTATTATAAAAACAGAATACTCTGAATACCAGCACAGAGGTAACCCCTGTGCAAATGATCCAATGAGAGTAGTTTTTATTTTTTAATGAAAAAAGAGTTTTAAAGGGTCAGAATTATAGTCAGCTGGGTAGGAAGTTTGCCTTGCACGTGGCCCACCTGTGTTCAACCTGAAGCACTGCATATGTACCAGGAGTGATCCCTGTATTCGGATTCACGAGTAAGCCCTGGGCATTTGCAGGTGTGGAACCCCTCCCCCCCCCAAAAATTATAAAAACACATGATAATAATATTTTAAAAGTTTATTTCCTTTAAATATTCTAAATTTTTGTTTATTTTTAAATTTTAAGTTATTGATATTTACAAAGTTATTTAGTTAATTTTCACGTATGAAATGTTCCAACACCAATTCCACCCCTCCACCAGTTTCCCGAATTTCCCTCCTACATCACATCCTGCACTTGATCTTAGCCAAAAGGCCGAGAAGCAGTCTCCTGCCCCCACACCTGGCTGTCCTCGCCGGGGCCCCTTGGAGGGGAGCGGGTTGAGCTTTCCTCCCCGCCCCGACCAGGGCTCCGGCAGCCGAAGACCTCCAGAGCCAGCCACCGGCAGAGGAAGAAAGGCAAGCGGGTCCCAAGGCTGAGATCTCCAAGCCTACCCGGATTTGGGCCGAGCATCCTTCACCCAGATCCTCCAAATTCCAGTAGGCGGGGGTCACACCTGCCAACTGGCCCCCTGGCGCCATGTAATCCCATCAACGGCCAAGACTCAGAGACTATAAAAACCAGCTCCCGGAACCGACATCTTATTATGACATCTTATGATCTCATTCCTACTTTGACAAACTGGCAGGCTACCGAATGTAGCCTGCCCACACGGCAGAGTCTGGCAAACTCCCCGTGGCGTACCCAATATGCCAAATACCAGTAACAATGATGGGTCTCATTCTCCTAAAGAGCCTTGAATATAACCTCAGGGCCAGGATGAAGGAGACGTTACTGGGGCCTGCTTGAGGCAATCGACGAATAACCACAGCCTGCCTTTTGACAGGGACATTTTTATGTTTAGCTCCTGTAGTTTGGATCTCATGATTTCGGCTTTTTTGTGTTCTGTAGTTCATATATATATATATATATATATATATATATATATATATATATACATTCACACGAGCATATATGTAGTATATGTGCATGTATGTGTGGAATACATATGAATATATATGTGGTATATTTGTGTGTGTATACGACTCCACAGTGCTAATGTGTCCAAAGTCCCTGCCTGACTGCTGCCCCTATTACTTCTCTTTACTCCTTTCCCTAGCTTTCTTTCTTTCCATATCCTTCTTGGTTCTATAATATGGGGATGATATAGGAACTGGTATAATCTAAGCATCTCCCCTTTGATATATTGCAACCCCTTATCATATTATTTTCTATATTACAAGTAAGAGAGATCATCCCAAATTAGTCCTTTTTTTAGTCCAAAAAAAGGACTAAAAAGTGCTGGAGTGACAGCACAGCAGGTAGGGGATTTGCCTTGTATGCAGTCAACATAGTCCATCCAAGTTCGATTCCTCCTCTCCTCTTGAAGAGCCCAGCAAGCTACCGAGAGTATCTCACCTGAACGGCAAAGCCTGGCAAGCTACCCATGACATATTTGATATGCCAAACACAGTAACAAGTGTCACAATGGAGACGTTACTGGGCCTGCTCGAGCAAATTGATGAACAACGGGAGGACAGTGACAGTGACATATATATATATATATAATATATATATATATATATATATATATATATATATGCCACAACTTCATTATCCACTCACCTGTCAGGCACATAAGCTGATTCCTTATTGTGTAATTATTGTACTAAGTGTTGCATTGAATAATGGTGTGCGTACATCTTTTTTGAATGAATGGTTTCATGCCTTGGGCTTAGATATAAAACAGTAGAATTGCTAGGTCATCTGGCAGCTCTATTTTTATTTTTCTTAGAAAAGTCTCTTTTGTTTTCCATATGGTTAAAACAGAAAATACTTCCACCAGCAGCAGATGAGAATTGCTTTTCACTACATCCCTACCAATACTGATTTTTTTTCATTTTTAATGTGACTTGGTTATTCAGAGTATTTTATGATTCCATACACTCTTTATTATTGAACATTCTAATTCCTTGAAGAAAGTCATGTGGATTTGTATGAGAGTTGGATTCAAACTATATAATACTTAGGTAGAGTTACTTTTTCTAATGTATCGAGTATTGAACCTGGGAGTGTAAAGACGCAGGAGCAGCATTGGTGATTACCTGTATCTTTTCAGTTTAGCAAAAATTTTATTTTATTTTTTTTTAGAGAGAAAATAGCATGATTTTATCTTTAGTTTATAGAAGAAAGCCAATCTAACAACACTTCATTATAAGTGGTAAGTACAATGTCCTTTCAGTTTTTTTTATCATTTTTTTATTAGTGAAACACCATGAAGTACATTTATAGACTTATAAATTTTTGTGCTTGGGTTTCAGTTATACAATGATCAAGTACCCATCCCTCCACCAGTGCCCATCCTCCCCCACCACGGGTCCTAGCATCCCTCCCACCCCCCATCCCCCCCCCCCTGCCCGTCCCACCCTGCCGCTGTGGCAGGGCATTCCCCCTTGTTCTCTCTCTCTTCTTTTGGGTACTGTGTTTTGCCTGAAGGCCAGCCACATGTGCTAGGTGAGAAGGAAGCTCAGATAGAGAAGAGAGCACCAAATAAAGGGTGTTGTGAAGACCCTCCCAGGGTGGGAGAGACATGCTAAAAGTGGTCTATAGACCAAACATGATTGCCATGCAAAAATTTTATTTTAAAGTTTCAGATGTATTGGTCATATAATCCAGGTGTTACGTGAAAGTGGGATGCTATAGACTTCCCTACATGAGCTTATTTGACCGGCAATGATAACTCTTGTTGTTCATAAGATCCTAGTACACGATAAAGTATACTTCTATTTGATAATTAAAAAATAAATTAATGCTACCATTTGCGTGATGTAGAAGGCAGAGTGGAAAAATAAGAACCTGGAGAGATAGAACATCCACACTGAGAAGTCTGGGATGTATCATCACAGTTCTGCAGAAGAGTCTGAGTAGGTGCTTCCCAGAGCATGGTAAAAAGACTTGCAAGAGACTCTCAGAAAATGTCAGGGTTTGAAGAGGGGCAGTCATTTCTTTATGACTGATACAATGAAGATTAAAATTGTAGATTTTGTGATATAGATTCTTAATGGACTATTACTCAATTATTGGAAGAGATGAACTATTGCCTACTTGACAACCTGACTGATCTAGCAGTGATCATAAATAAACACGATAAGATGAACAAATGTCTTCATCATACATGGAATTGTGAATAATCAAAAACAAACGACAAAATCACAAGTAAAATAATTCTCAAACTAAATAAAAACATCTTTTATAGGAACACAAACAGATTTTAAATAAATGTTAATTTCATCTCTAATGCATGCTGACTCTTTGGTATATACTTGCAAACTTTTTTCAGGTAACTTCCTATTGCACCCCTTTTTATATATTCTATTACTACCTTAATTTTATATTTTCTATAGATTATCTTAAGATTTTTATAGACACACACACATACACATAATACTGGTTTTACTATCCTGTTATTACAAACACAATGGTAAACTAAAAAAACTATGTTTTTATATACAGTTTTCGGTAATTTTCTTTCTCTCAACAACAAAAATTCAATGAAATATCAGTAAACTTAAACTTATATACTTTAATATACTTTATAATTCTTAGAAAATATTCCATCATATGGATGAACAACAATTCACTTAATTATTTCTTTAATATAGGCATTTTACTTCTTGGGCTGCTTTATAGAACATTAAAAATTTTAATATTCTGCATATAATTGCTATTGATTCTATGTGATAAATTTCTCAAAGCAAAGAGTTATGTCTAAAAATATATTCATTTTTAGTGCTTATGGATCAGATTTAGCTTCTAAATATGCCTGGCATTTATGCTCAATCAGAAATGTTTAAATCCTGTATGTTACATTTCTCTAATAGCAATAAATTCAACTATCTATTAAACATTTGAAATTCTGACACCATGAGAAAATTAATTATATTACTAATGAGAAATATTAATTTTCAGAGAGATGACAATGACTCAAATTAAAATATGTCTCTATGTGTCTGGTGGCCTTTTGGATTTACTCTTCAGGGAATTATTGGATATATATAATTACCCTGGTTCAGCATTTTAAATGCTTTATAATTAATGGCCATTAATGTAAATTTTGTTCTAGACAGTTGGTGGTGTTGGTCAGGGTGTTACTTGTAGCAGTGCTGGCAAGAGCAGCATGAGTGCATATTAAAACATTAGTACAGATGTTTAGAATCATAATCAATTGGTGAATGTACACGTATTTTTTGGATGTGCACAATTTTCACGCCACATTATAATTTCACACACGTTTGCTGTTCACAGGAAGACCCATTCAATGATACTGTGTATGATCTCAGCTTAAAAGACTATAAAAGACATGGGATCAGGTCTTAGAGATCCTGCCTTTTAAAGGTGTGGTCACAGGTTCTAATCCCAGAACCCCTACTGATATGGACAGCAACTTTAAAGCTGGCATTACGCTGTTTGCAGTCTTCATAACTACAAATGATTTCTTGCTGCTGAACAGCCATACGTGTGCGAGCACAATTAAAAGAGAAGCAATCTTAGTGAGCCTTGCAACTAAAAAGATGTCTGAGTACCATGATTAAGAAGTCTAACCTGTAGGGAGCATGTGTGTGACCCCTGGCAAGCCCTAGCACCATCCCTTGTGGGCTTCAACCAAGAGGGCTTGTCACAGGCCAGAGAGGTAGTTCAGGGTGCTAGATGTTTGGCTTGCACCCACCTGACCCTGAATATGGTTTCCTAATCACCACCAAAAATCTGTCTCTGAGCACAGAGACAACATTAAGCCCAGTTGAATATGGCTGCCGTCCAACAGCAAAAATAATAAAAACCACAAAACAAGTGCTTGCCTCAATGTGCACATACACAGATAGGGTTACCAAATAAGTGCAAATCTGTGAGCACCACAACTGATACTTGAGCTTCCCACAAACAGCATTTCACTATGAAAAATGTGGGAGCACCACAGCCCAGCAAGTGTGCCACTGCCCGTCACAATTTCTGCTCGCAGCAGCAGCATGAAGGACAGCAGCCACAAATGGGAGGGAAAGAGGAAATCATAAACACTATAAAGATGGGATCAGATTTGTCTAATTTGCATTTCCTTTAGCACTTCTTGTTATACCGATTAATTATTGGTAGTCTATGCCTTGCTCTATACTTTATAAACTCTAACCAGTCTTCACATCAAAACTATATTGACATCCTTCTTAGACAGGTGCAGTAAACTATGACTTCGAAACATGATTGCTAAGTGTAGTTATTTAATTTAATTTTTGCAGTGTGAGTAGTAGTGAGTTATCATATTTACTTTTTCAAATACAAGCAAGTTTAGTAGAGACCCAAAGTTCCAAGCCAGTATATATTTCAGAGTATTATGTGGCTCTTTAGATGAGTGGATTTTAACTTTTTATAACAGCAGTGGTTAACAAACTGGCAGCTAAAAATTTCTGCTTCAGATTATTTATGCTCTTTGGTCTTTCAACTATTCAATTTTTCTGAAAATGTTTTATATTTGGACCGGCATGTGATTGCTTTAAAAATTCTGAGTATCTGTATCTATCTTTCTAGTTATGTTTCATATACACAGATAAATTCATATCAGATATTCACAAAGAAATTGAGAGAGAGAGGGAGAAAGAGAGAGAGAGAGATGGAGAGAAGGAAGAAGATAGAATATTGAAATCACTTCCCTCTGGAAAAAAGTTTAAATATTCAAAAAGTAACTTTTTTGGAGGAATGTTTTCAAGCTGTCAGAACTCAAAAGAAGGCTGAAACTCTGCATTAGTTTTAGACTAAGTCCTGTTTACTTATTTATCATCATCTTCAATTTGGAATACACAGAAGCAGTTGCCTCAGAACCTTGATTGGAGAAGCCTTACAAAATATGCTAATACTACCAGGACCTAAGGCAGAGATTAGCATTGGTGATCAGGTCCTGCTTTTGCTCTGAGTACTTGGAGGCTCTTGTTCCACTCAACTATAGTGACCTGGCTGCAGAGATTTCTAACTTGCCTTTTGATTAGGAGAGGATGAAATAATTCCTCCGCAAAGTACAGGAAAGGGTTGTTGATTCTACTCTTGGATTGCTGTAATTTAAGTCCAGGAAAAATAAGAAAAATGAGACTCAAGGTGAGACACAGATGGACAGCCTAAGGAGATGGGCAGAATTTTCAGAGAAGATTGGTGCAGAAACCCCATGCATATGTGAGCGTCAGTTCAGTTTGCGTGCCAGCTGGCTGGGCCTGGCCTTCTTCCTTGCATATTACCTCCCTCAGCATGTGTCCAGAGAGAAGAGCATATGGCTTTCACTCCTACTGCTATGGTTTCCAGAGACATCTTTGACACTCTCCCTGATATTCATGTGAAAGTGGATAGCCCTTATCAGCGTTCCCATAGTGACCAGGGCCTGACTGCATCATAGCAGTTAGTACACTATGCAGTTATTATTTGTTTCTCTGTAGTCTTAACTTGGTGGCCCACTATTTCAGTGCAGAACTTTCATCTTATCTCTGTGCCTCTGTTGCATAGCAGAGTGCTTACTGTGCAATGAGTTCTGTAATAAGATGTATTTAAATAAATAAATAATGAGTGCAGACAAGAGCAAATGAATGCACTTTTTCATTTGACGGACCTTCTATTAGGCTCTGGGTGCTGACCCAGGACAATGAAGCTTGTATAAATTCTATGCTCCATTTAGAAGTTTGGTCTCCCTGGGAAGCCACTTCTGTGGTGGTGATTAACATGAAAAAAAAATTATAAGAGGATATGTTCCCCATCAATACTGGGCAGAAAAGAAGAAGGAAGAAACAAAGGGAGAAGTTGGTGTTTGACAGCTCTCTCAGGGAATTCTGTCTCATGGGCCTGAGCAGCTGTCCCTGATTGGGCTGTATATATAGGTCACTATGCATCTGCATAGATGAATCATTGGAGGGCTAATGCATATAATGTACTACCAATAATATCTGCAATGGAATATATTCTAATACACTTTTTGAACCACAAAATCCAAAAGAAAAATAGAGTGAATTTCTCACTGATTTGGGAAGTCCTTTTATACAAGGGCTACTGTAAGCATTGTTGAGCATGTTGAGATGATTACCTGATCTCAACTTCCTTAACAAAAAGGCAGTTCTATTCTATTGTACCCACACTAATCTAGAATAACAGGTTTTAGCATAGCCTTTGTATCTGTGTCTCACCTGAGGCTAGTATCACAATGACCTAGCAGCTGACATGCCTGGATATTTCTCCTGGCACACTCTCACCACTTCAGACCCCATTCTCACTTTTCAAAGGGAATGGATGCTTTGTCAAACATCTGGCTTTTCCTACATGCCTTTTGTCATCCTGTCTCTAGGCCCTGATCCAGAGAAGAGCCACTCAGCAGGAAAATTCACTGCATCATAAATTCATAATCCATTTTTCTCCATATGCTCTGACCAACTTATGATGTTCATAATTAAAACTTTATGCAGACTTACGGCTACCAAGACAGGTTGATTCAGTGCTGGTTGTAGAGCGCCATAAATCACTGCAGCTTATTGTGTAATTGGACCCTAATAATTATTCCATCAACGTTAAGCAGGGCTGGCAGTGGGCAAAAATATGAAGCAGGCACATTCTTCGCCCCCACCCCCTAGGGCCTCTGCCTTGGTATGTGATACCATTTTAGTAATAGAGCATATCTCACTGCCATTGCCCGCTGAGTTTTTCCTCCTGATTCCCTACTCTTCCTTGGTTTGACTGTGCTTCCGGAAACTCAACTTTGTTGCTGTCAGTTAACCATTTCAGCAGCTTTCATCTCCTAATAATCAGAGTTCCGTTGTTGGTGGTAGTGATGTTGGTGGACCCCACAGGTGACTTTATGTGAAGTGAGGAGGAGAAAGACGGTCACTTTCTCCCCAAGCGCCTCTGCCACCCGGGACCCAGAGTTTCTGGGTTCTTGTCTCACCTTGCCGAAAGGAATTTCAGGAGTAAACAAGCAGTGAAAGAAATAGATTTTATTTGGAGGATTTTTTTAGGTGTAGAGGGGGAGAGAGTCACAGTAACGTACTCAAGAGAGAACACGAGCTTCTCCAAGGCCGGAGAGAGCCCCTACACACATTCTAGTATTAGACAGAAAAGCATGAAAGTACACATCTCAAGAGGAAAGATGTGGGCGACACATGTGCTCAGCCCAGATGTGCTCGGCCACGTGGGCGCAAGCAGCACATGTGCTCAGGCAGCATATGCATGCTTTGTTCAAGGTGGTCTTTATAGGATTTCTCCAACCTTCCCCCACTTGGGGCTTCTCCCTAGGTAAAAGTCCCATTGCTAAGGAGGTTACCAGAGACGTTGGGAGTGATGATGGTCTTCTTTGGGCTAAATCATATTTTTATCAGATTAAGGGAGAAGTCTGAGGGTTTGAGGAGCTTCATGGGGGGGGCGGGGCCATATCCTCAGGGTCAGCTGATGGTCTTATCAAATCTTTGTTTTCTGTATCCACAAGGTGAATCCGTCTTAGAATTCTTCTTCCATGAAACTTTGCTAATCCAAGTTTCATTGCCAAGGGCCTTTCCCTATCCACTGACATTTATGAGAGATGCTTCCTATTACCTGTGCTGAATTGTGCTCTACAGATGGACTCTGAGACAAGCCCATCCAAAAGAGTATCTACACCATACGTCTCGAATCATTGCTCTTCTTTTTTTATTATTTTATTTAGGCCACACCTAGCAGTGCTCTGGGCTTACTACTGGCTCCGTGCTTAGGGATTACACCTGGAGAGGCTCAGGGACCATACAGGATATCAAGGATCAAAGCTAGGTCAGCCACATGCAAGGCAAATTCCATACCTGCTAGGTGTCTCTCTGGCCTCTGCTTTTCTTGAATCACCTTTGAGCTGATCTTGCCTATATCTGTTAAAGTAGGAAGGGTGATACCTTGGTAAATTCACATGGACTGGAGTTTGATACTTTCTCGCTCTGTCACTTATTCATGGTGCAACTCTAGACATTATTCAAAATCCTAATTACAGCATTTCACAATTGACATTATGCAAATATGATATTGACTTGACTTTTAATTCTGTGAATTTGTACAAGTTATTTAAATTAGTTGACTCTCATTGTTTAAGCTATAAAATGGAGAAAAGAACATATAACTCATTTTGTCTTCCTAGTAGAAATTGGAAGGAAATAACACATGTAAAGCTCTTCTGTCAAATATTGAATCAATAAGTATTGCATTTCCTTTTCCTTCTAATTGCTAAAATTTTAGTTACTGAAAATGGATTACCAACAGAAGAGTGATTGATATTACAGATTTTTATGGCCATGAAAAGGCTAAGAAGTGGAATACATGTTAATATTTCAAGACCTTTAGCAATTGTCTTTATTCAATTAAATATATCAGTATACTCAAACACTAAAGAAAAATGCTTTTAAAATAGTTTTAAAAATAACCAAAACATTGGACTTGTTAAAAAGAGAATATGCATGTTCTTTTGGTTTGTTTTGAGTAAATGCAGATATGCCCACATGGCACAATAACATGGGGATAATCTCTGCTCAGTGGTGATGCTCTTAACATTCAAATCCGTGCTCCATCAGTTGTGCAGACTCATTGACTTGTTAGAAATCAGAAAGCAAACTGTGTATGGTTCAAGTCATTAAGGGTTTGGTTTAGATTATAATAGTTTTCTCTAACAGGTCCCATAAAGAAACGTATTTAAAATAGAAAACTGACATTTTATGTATTTATTCTTCATTTGGTTTTAATATATTCTTCTTATCACATCTGAGAAATTTATTCACTCTGTGTTCTATTTATTTGTTTATTTATTTATGGCTTCTTTCAACTGGATAGAATGCAAATTATTATTACAGGCATTTTTCTCTGCCTTCTTAATAATATTTCAATGTATAGAATATTACTAAGTAGAGAGTAGGTGATCAATAAATAATTGAATAATTTAATACTTTCATCATTGACTTAGAGCTAAAGACATTTCCCTGAAACAGATCACAGATCACGGATCACGGATCTCCCGTTGTTCATCGATTTGCTCCAGCGGGGCCGTTAACATCTCCATCGTGAGACTTATTGCTACTATGTTTGGCATATTGAATACTTCATGGGTAGCTTGCCAGGCTCTGCCGTGCGGGTGAGATACTCTCGGTAGCTTGCCGGGCTCTCTGAGAGGGGCGAAGGAATCGAACTTGGGTCGGCCATGTTGGCTGTGTGCAAGGCAAACGCCTTACCCGCTGTGCTATCGCTCCAGCCCTGAAATAGATATTATTATATAATATCTATTATATAAATAAATATTATTATATAATATAATATATCTATAATATTTATAATATTTATCTATTTATATAATAGATAAATAGATAATAGATAGACCAAATAAGATATTTCAGGTTATTAATAAAATGCTGTTATTTTACATTAAGCATTACTAACTCATTAAAAGTTTTTATTGTAAAATACTTTTGTCTAAAAACCATGATAACTTGTATCTCATTCTCTTTCTGCGAAAAGGTGCTAACTTTTTTCAAGGATGGGGAAAGAGTATAAACAAACAAAGATCCAAGTGAAGAACTTTAAAAAATGCTTGGATTGCATCTTTTCAGCGTTGTTATTTAGCTTGACAGATGTATCTGAACTCTACTGAATATTAGAGGAATTTAAAGACTTAGAGACAACTCCTCCCCCATGACAGGGAAAAGAAGGAAATAAATTTTCAGGAAAACAATCATGACCTTGTTCTTACAAGTTAAAAATCTTCCATAGTATAAGCAAAGTATAAGTCTATATCTTGTATGTAGATATTTATGTGTGTTTTAATTTTATTTTATATTTGCATAATTTGATAGCCTTTCCTTTCTCTTCCCTCTTAGTATAAGACTTAGATACATGGCACACTGCCCTACATTGTCTTAGAAGAGGACAAACAGGTTGAAAAGCAACATGAGAAACATAATGGAGCATCTAAGGCATATTCCTTCCTTTCTTCCTCCCTTCTTCCCTCTTTCCCTCTCTTCTTCCCTCCCTCCCTCTCTTCCTTCCTTCTTTCCTCCATACCTAGATGTCTACAGGGATCACTTCTGGCAGGGAAGTCTCTAGGAAACTTGTGAGCTGCCAGGCATTGGACTCTAGGCTAGCTGCATGAAAGGCAAGCGCTCTACTAATTGTAATATCTCTTAGACCCCTAGGATATCTTTATTTCAATCATCAGAAATAAAACTGTGCATGAATCTAGAATTTTTTTGTTTATTTGTTTTGAGGACCACAACTGGCAGTATTCAGGGATTCCTCCTTCCTGGCTCTGCACTCAGGGCTCAATCCTTTACCTACCGTATTATTGCTCCACCTGAATTTAGGAATTTTATGAATGTGAACATTCATGGTTGTTGATGACAATGCATGTCGCCATTTGAGTGCGAATGTTCTGCTTGGGTAGATTCTAATTGTCTTTCTTGAGCTTTTTCTTTAAGTGTTTTATGTTGACTGTGCAAAACATAATAAAACTTAGCTAGAATTAATATATTATGCTTCAAGAATTTCAATGTGTCAACTTTATCTAATAACACAGAAAACTCTTTCCTTAGGGAAATCATGGAGGCCCAAAGATGCATCCAAATACTTCAGTTTTAAGATGAAATAATCAAATTAGTCATTAAAGGTAAGACCACAAATACCCCAAACCAATTTTTCAGAATTGAAAACCACAAAGGGTTTGGAGGTCACAGCCTGGCTAGAAATTTGTTTTTTTGCTGATGAACATGGAAAATTCCTTGATATGCTGAAGTGCACTGGCTGTTCAAGGATTAGGGAATTTTCAGTGCTAACACCTTTTCCAATACCAAGTTCCAAACCAAATCAAATTAAAGCCTTTTAATTATCTTCTATTTTTATTTATCTAGTTCTCATAGCTCTATTACTGTAGATCTTTTATCTATATGTGATTCAGTCACCTACTTTTTTTTCTTATATATGTCTTTTCTTTTAAGTTTTATTAGTGAAACACCATGAGGTACAGTTGTAGACTTACAAATTTTTGTGGTTGGGTTTCAGTTATACAGTGATCGAGTACCCGTCCCTCCAGCAGTGTCTATTCTCCACCACCACTAATCCCAGTATCTCTCACACCCCCCAATCTCCCCATCCCACCCTGCCTCTGTGGCCAGGCACTCCCTTTTGTTCTCTCTCTCCTTTTGGGCGCTGTGGTTTGCAAAAGAGGAATTGAGTGGCAATCATGTTCAGTCTATAGACTGCTTTCAGCATGCATCTCCCATCCTGGGCGGATCTTCCCAACACCCTTTATTTGGTGCTCCCTTCTCTATCTGAGCTGCCTTTCCCCCTAGCATGTACTGCTGGCCTCCAAGCCATGGAGTAAACCTCCTGGTATTTATCTTGGCTCTTCTTGGGTGTTAGTCTCCTATTTTGATACTTTATATTCCCTAGATGATTACAATATTTCTATGTCTGTCCCTCTCTTTCTGACTCATTTTGCATAACATGATACATTCTATGCAGTACCACTTGTATGTAAATTTCATGACTTCATCCTTTCTAACAGCTACATAGTACTCCATTGTGTAGCTGTACCAAAGTTTCTTTAACCACTCAGGCACTTAGGTTCATTTCATCGCCCCATTTTATGATGGGGTTGGATGTTTTCTTCTTGTGGACTTCAACCAGTAATTTGTATATATCAAGTATATATATATATATATATATATATACTTTGTATATATCAACCCCTTGTTGGATGTGTATTGGGCGAATATCCTTTCCCATTCTGTAGACTCTCTTTGGTCACAATTCGGGAACAGATGGCAAGAGAAGATTGTGATGAAGCCAAGAGGGGTAACATAAGAATTATTGGAGTCCCAGAGGTACAGGAAGAAAACCTTGATGAAGAAGAAACTGTCAAAGACATCATTGCTACAACGTTTCCAGAGCTGAAGAAAACTTGTGACCATATTCAGGAGGCCCGAAGGGTACCAGCTAGAAGAAATCCGAATAAAAACACCCCAAGACACATTCTGATCAAAATGACCAAAACCTTAGACAGAGACAAAATTCTGAAAGCAGCAAGATCGAAGAAAGAAATCTCTTACAAAGGAGTATCCTTAAAATTCACAGCTGATTTTTCTGATGAAACCCTCATGGCCCGAAAACAGTGGTGGGACATAGTGAAAAAACTCAATGAAATAAATGCTTCTCCAAAAATACTTTACCCAGCGAGACTCTCATTTATAATAGAAGGAACAACACACAGTTTCACAGACAAACAACAGCTCAGGAACTTCATAGACTCAAAACCTTGGTTACAAGAACAACTAAATGGGCTACTTTAAGGCAAGAAAGGCCCCTCAAATACACCAAATTTCAACAGAACAATGGGACAAAATCCCATAACAATAATCTCTCTCAATGTCAACGGGCTAAACGCACCAATTAAAAGACATAGAGTGCCAGGATGGATTAGAAAATTGAACCCAACATTCTGCTGCCTGCAAGAAACACATCTCAATAGTCAAAGCAAACACAGACTCAGAGTCAAAGGCTGGAAAACAATCCTACAGGCAAACAGCTCCCATAAAAAAGCTGGGGTAGCCATCCTAATATCAGATCACATCGATTTCAGAGTGAGGAAGGTCATAAGAGACAGTGAAGGCCATTTCTTATTTATCAAATGATCTGTACAAAAGGAAGAACTTACAATAATAAATGTATATGCACCTAATGAGAGACCAGCAAAATACTTAAAACAACTACTCATAGATTTGGAAAAAGACATCAATAGCAACACAATACTAGTGGGAGACTTCAACACTGCTTTGTCACCCCTTGATAGATCAACCAGACTCAAGCTTAGCAAGGACATACTTCATCTGAGGGAAACAATGGAAGAAAGGGACTTAGTAGATATATACAGGACACTTCATCCACAAAAAGCTGAATACACATTCTTCTCAAGCGTGCATGGAACATTCTCCAAGATAGACCACATGCTGAGCCACAAAACATGCCTTCAAAAAATTAAGAAGATAGAGATTGTATCAACAATCTTCTCAGACCATAATGCGCTGAAATTAGAAGTAAATCACACACAAAAACAGAAAACTAAATCAAACACCTGGAAATTAAACAGTGCTCTATTGAACAACGAGTGGCTTAGACAGGAAATCAAAGAGGAAATTAAAAGATTCCTAGAAACGAATGAAAATGAGAACACGAGTTACCAAAACTTATGGGACACAGCAAAAGCTGTGTTAAGAGGAAAGTTTATAGCTCTACAAGCATTCCTCAGGAAGGAGCGAGCACTCATAAGTAACCTAACCTCACAGCTTAAGAGCTTGGAGAAGGATCAAAAAAAGGAGCACAACCCAAACAGGAGAAAGGAAATAATAAAGCTCAGAGCAGAGATTAACGAGATGGAAACCCAAAAAACAATCCGAAAGATCAATGAAACCAAGAGCTGGTTCTTCGAGAAAATTAACAAGATTGATAAGCCTCTAGCAAAACTCACAAAGAAAGGGAGAGAGAAAACCCTAATAAACCGAATCAGAAATGAAAAGGGGGTCATTACAACAGAAACTACAGAAATTCAAAGGATCCTCAGGGAGTACTTTGAGAAACTGTATGCCACGGAACATCAAAACCTCGAGGAAATGGATAAATTCCTAGACTCCTACAGATTCCCAAGGCTGAACCAAGAAGACCTGGAATACCTGAACAGACCTATCACCATCAAGGAAATTGAAATGGTAATAAAAAGTCTCCCCAAGCACAAAAGCCCTGGCCCGGATGGATTCACTCGTGAATTCTTCCAAATCTTTAAAGAGGACTTACTCCCAATCCTCTTTAAGCTTTTCCACGAAATCGAAATATCAAAAACACTTCCAAACAGTTTCTAGGAAGAAAATATCACACTAATACCAAAAGCAGACAGAGATACCACAAAGAAAGAGAATTACAGACCGATATCCCTGATGAACACAGATGCAAAGATCCTCAACAAACTACTAGCAAATAGAATCCAGCTACTCATCAAAAAGATCATACACCATGACCAAGTAGGATACATCCCAGGGATGCAAGGATGGTTCAACATTCGGAAATCAATCAACATAATCCATAATATCAACAAAAGAAAAGATAAAAAGCATATGATTATATCAATAGATGCAGAGAAAGCATTTGACAAGATCCAGCACCCTTTTATGATGAAAACCATAGCCAAAATGGGTATAGAGGGGACCTTCCTCAACATAATTAAAGCCACCTACCACAAGCCTACAGCAAGCATCATCCTCAATGGGGAAAAACTGAGAGCCTTCCCTCTAAGATCAGGGACGAGACAAGGATGCCCACTATCTCCACTGCTGTTCAATATAGTACTGGAAGTACTTGCAATAGCGATTAGGCAAGAAAAAGATATTAAGGGCATTCAGGTAGGAAAGGAAGAAATCAAGCTCTCACTATTCGCAGATGATATGATACTCTACTTAGAGAACCCAATAACCTCCACCAAAAAACTCCTAGAAACAATAGACTCGTATAGTAAAGTTGCAGGCTATAAAATCAATACCCAAAAGTCCATGGCTTTCCTATATGCAAACAGTGAGAGAGAAGAAAGCAACATGAAAAAAACAATCCCGTTCACAATTGTGCCCCAGAAAATCAAGTACTTAGGAATCAGCTTAACTAAGGAAGTAAAGGACCTGTACAAAGAAAACTACAAAACGCTACTTCAGGAAATAAAAGAGGACATGAGGAAATGGAAAGATATCCCCTGCTCATGGGTCGGGAGACTTAACATTGTCAAAATGGCAATACTACCAAAAGCATTGTATAAATTCAATGCAATCTCCATAAGGATACCCATGAAATTCTTTGAAGAAATGGAGCAAACACTCCTGAAATTTATATGGAACAATAAGCCCCCACGAGTAGCTAAAGCAATTCTTGGGAAAAAGAAAATGGGAGGAATCAACCTCCCGAACTTCAAACTGTACTACAAAGCAGTAATAATTAAAACAGCATGGTACTGGAACAAAGTCAGAACTGCAGACCAATGGAACAGGGTTGAATACACTGACATCTCCCCTCAATCATATGACCATCTAATCTTTGATAAAGGTGCAAGTAATGTGAAGTGGAGTAAGGAAAGCCTCTTTAACAAATTGTGCTGGCATCACTGGATGGCTACATGCAAAAAAATGGGCTCAGAACTCTGCCTAACACCATGTACAAAAGTAAGATCAAAATGGATTAAAGACCTCAACATCAGACCAGAAACCATAAGGAACATTGAAGATAAAGTTGGCAAAACCCTCCATGACATTGAAGCTAATGGTATCTTCAAAGATGCCACGCCACTGGCCGAGCAAGTGAAAACAGAGATAGATAAATGGGACTATCTTAAACTAAGAAGCTTCTGCACCTCCAAAGAAACAGTGACCAAAATACAAAGACAGTCTACAGAATGGGAAAGGATATTCACCGAATACACATCTGACAAGGGGTTGATATCCAGGATATACAAAATACTGGTTAAACTCCACAAGAAGAAAACATCCAACCCCACTCAAAAACGGGGCAATGAAATGAACAGAAACTTTCTCAAAGGAGAAATCCGAATGGCAAAAAAGCACATGAGAAAATGCTCTACATCATTAATCATCAGGGAGATGCAGATCAAAACCACAATGAGATACCATCTCACACCTCAGAGACTGGCCCACATTCAAAAGAACAAAAGCAACCGATGCTGGCGTGGATGTGGCGAGAAAGGGACACTCCTTCACTGTTGGGGGGAATGTCCACTGGTTCAGCCCTTCTGGAAAACAGTATGGACGATTCTCAAAAAATTAGAAATTGAGCTCCCATTTGACCCAGCAATACCACTCCTGGGAATATATCCCAGAGAAGCAAAAATGTATAGTCGAAGTGACATCTGCACTTGTTTGTTCATTGCAGAACTCTTTACAATAGCCAGAAACTGGAAGAAACCTGAATGCCCAAGAACAGATGACTGGTTAAAGAAACTTTGGTACATCTACACAATGGAGTACTATGTAGCTGTTAGAAAAGATTAAGTCATGAAATTTACATACAAGTGGTACAATATGGAAAGTATCATGCTAAGCGAAATGAGTCAGAAAGAGAGGGATAGACATAGAAAGATTGCATTCATCTGGGGGATATAAAGTAACAAAGTATGAGATTAATACCCAAGAATAGCTGAGATCAGCACCAGGAGGATTACTCCATAACTTAGAGGCCAGCCGGGTATCCTAGAGGAAAGGGCAATTCAGATAGAGAAGGGAGCACCAAATAAAGGGTGTTTGGAGGATCCTCCCAGGAGGGGAGATGCATGTCGAAAGTAGACTATGGACTGAACATGTTTGCCACTCAAAGCCTCTTTTGCAGACCACAACACCCAAAAGGAGAGAGAGAACACAGGGGATTGCCCTGCCACAGAGACAGGGGGGTATGGGGGGATGGGGGTGGGAGGGATATTATCCATGGTGGTGAAAAACGGGCACTGGTGGAGGGATGGGTATCTGATCATTGTATAATTGAAACCCAAGCACAAAAAATTGTAAATCTACAACTGTAAAAAAAAAAAAATTTTAAGAAGAGGGATTAGGGGTTCAACGACTAGTGGCAGCCTTACCTCATTGCAGTACACAGTTAGTCAATCTAACATACAGAACTGAAGCTTTCAAAGGTGGCTTTGTTTGCTTGTTTGGGGGCTATACCCGGTGGTGCTCAGAGATTACTCCTGGTTTTGTGCTCAGGGATCACTCCTGGCAGTGCTTGGGGGACCATTTGGGCTGCCGGGGATTAGATCCTGAGCAGCTGTGTGCCCTACCCATGATACCATCTCACCGGCCCCATAAAGGTTGCTGTTTTGTTTCAGTTATTTTGGGGATGGATGTTTTGTAAAATATATAGACATCAAAATTTATTAAGTTCCTTGAACGTCAAACTTTTGTGTAGATTGGAAGTTGATATTTCTCATACTTTTTTTTTTTTGATTCGTCTGTTAACTTGTCCGCACAGCCGCCCTCCGATGAACTCTCCTCCCTGTCCCTGCCATTGTCAGCTGGCCTGCAGCACCCAATGCTGCGAGGTTCGCCAGCCAAGAGTGAGGTGCTCAGGGGTCTGAGGGAGCACCTCAGGGGCTGGCACTCCTGGGGCAATTGTTTGGTTCCTTTTATAGAGTCTAACTGAAACCATAATGAGGGGAGACTGTATAGAAATCATTTTCATTGCTGCTAGGCCATGTGGAGAGTTTTAAATAGAAAAAATGAAATAGTCACCAGAATTCAGTTTGACTGATGTAGGTTTTTGTACTTAAATCTTTCAGCTTCTTTGATATAAAAATGTTGTTTTTAAGATGTTTTTAACATGCATGCATGCTCCCTTCATTTTTATTACCGCTACCTCAGTTCAGGTTCTCATTATCTATATTAGTCAAAATTTTATTTTGATGATAAATTCTCGGCCCTCTTTATTCTTTGACAAAATTAAAAACAAAAAGGAACCAATGCTGGCGCGGATGTGGCGAGAAAGGGACACTCCTTCACTGTTGGTAGGAATGTCCACTGGTTCAGCCCTTCTGGAAAACAGTATGGACGATTCTCAAAAAATTAGAAATTGAGCTCCCATTTGACCCAGCAATACCACTCCTGGGAATATATCTCAGAGAGGCAAAAATGTGTAGTCGAAGTGACATCTGCACTTGTTTGTTCATTGCAGCACTCTTTACAATAGCCAGAAACTGGAAGAAACCTGAATGCCCAAGAACAGATGACTGGTTAAAGAAACTTTGGTACATTTACACAATTGAGTACTATGTAGCTGTTAGAAAAGATGAAGTCATGAACTTTACATACAAGTGGTACAACATGGAACGTATCATGTTAAGCGAAATGAGTCAGAAAGAGAGGAATAGACATAGAAAGATTGCATTCATCTGGGGGATATAAAGCAACAAAATATGAGATTAATACCCAAGAATAGGTGAGATCAGCACCAGGAGGATTACTCCGATGCTTAGTGGCCAGTCGGGCATTCTAGAGAAAAGGGCAGCTCAGATAGAGAAGGGAACACCAAATAAAGGGCGTTTGGAGGATCCTCCCAGGAGGGGAGATGCATGTAGACTATGGAGTGAACATGTTTGCCACTCACAGCCTCTTTTTCAGACCACAACACCCAAAAGGAGAGAGAGAACACAGGGGATTGCCCTGCCACAGAGGCAGGGGGGATGGGGGGATGGGGGTGGGGGGATATTATCCATGGTGGTGGAAAATGGGCACTGGTGGAGGGATGGGTATCTGATCATTGTATAATCAAACCCAAGCACAAAAAATTATAAATCTACAACTGTACCTCATGGTGTTTCACTAATTAAAAAAAAGAAAAAAAAATGTAAGGTTAGGAATGCAGCTCTGCCAACACTTGGGATTTATATCACTGAGACCAGTTCCTGACCTCTGACCTCCAGAACTATAAAATGTAAAATTTATGCTATTCTAATCCATTACAGTTATGACAATTTGTTACAGTAGCCACAGAAATAAATACAGTCACTTTGCACCTCCAGAGCTGCAAGAGATGTTTATTGTCACTAATAACGCCAGCCAATGCATAGAACTGCAAGAGAAGGAAAGCAGAATTCAGTTGAAAGGATGACAAAACTATTGAAAGAGAAGAGTCAACAGAAAATCTCAAGGTCAGTTATAATTTGAAAGCAATTAACCTCAGTTTTATTAAGTGTCCACAAATATTTTCTTAATAGATGAATAAATGCAAGTCCAGCAGACAGATCAGGTCTGTATTTTATTAACATTAATAAATATAATTGTTAATTTTAAATATAAATATAATGTCTCATTTATTAAATTTGGGCTGGAGCAATAGCACAGCAGGTAGGGCGTTTCCCTTGCAAGCATCCAACATGGCCGACCCAAGTTTGATTCCTCCGCTCCTCTTGGAGAGCCCAGCAAGCTAGGGAGAGTATCTCGCCCACACGGCCAAGCCTGGCAAGCTCCCCGTGATGTATTCAATATGCCAAACACAGTAACAAGTCTCACAATGTTACTGGGCCCACTCGAGCAAATCAATGAACAACGGAAGGACAGTGATAGTGACAGTGATTTGTTAAATTTAAATTTCTTTGATTATAAAGCTGAAAGTCTTTTATCTCATTATTACCTATCTGCATATTCTTTTTTGTGATCTTGACTACTGGGAAATTAAATTATTTAATTTCAATTTAATAAACTCTAGAAGTTTAGCTATTAACCTTGTATTTGTTATATAATTTTTTGCTAATATAATTTTATGGTTTGTTGATTCCCTTTTAAATATGTTTATAATACCTTTGAAGCATATAATTATTAAATATTTTAATCAAATATGTCAAATTTCACCTTGGGAATCTCATCCATTATTTTAAAGCTGCTATCAGTTAATTATGAATAGTATATGAAGATAACTTATTTTGTTTTTTGAATAATAGGATTAATATTAAAATACCATTTGTTAAACAATATTTTAATAGTTTATTATAATAATATAGTTTATTATATTTGATATATTGAATTTTTAAAAGCTATATACTTTAGTTTCTAATTCTGCTTCTTTATTCTTTGTTATAATTTTATAATATAATTATAAGATTATATCATTGTATAACATCATTTATAGCTTTTGGTGAATCTTCAAGCTTTTTAATACTGAAGAACAACAGATATTACACATACTTACTTGACATATTATTTTGCTGCTCAGCTGTTCTAAAGTCTTACATTTATAAAATAATTTTTGAAATTTTTGTAATATTTTGAGATTGGTTTTAAAGTATAGTGAAGTTTTAAGTTTTTGCAATTATTACAGCATTTTTCTCATGCTCAAGTTTCAATAAACTTCTGTATTCTCAAATTTACTTTTCTGGTTCTGAATATTAATTATACATAGGTATAATTAACAATTACCTTGCTAAAAAGTTTGAATATTCTAGTTTGAAAATTTTATTTTGTAACTGTTCATTTCAGATTAAAATTAGTTATTCCTAATAGAAGCATTAGAAATTTTTATATGTCTATCTTATAGTTGTTTTCTCTGAATAGATCTTTAGTAGCAATCATCTTGATGAATTTTTTATTGGTATATCTGTTAAAAGCTATTCTCAATTCCTTGGTCAAGTTTCATTATTAGAATATTATCAATCCATCTCATTGCATTTCTTAGAGATTCGGGATTTTCATTAGAGAACTATTTAGGTGTGGATAGCTGACTGGTACATCTAAATTAGCCCCAGTTTCTTTTGATTTTGCAATAATGTTATATGCCAAATGCTACTTGATTTGACAACTGTTTCTGAATCCTACAAAAACATTTTTCTGATATAGAACTCAACATATTCTGTTTCATTTTATAACCAAAAGTGCAAGGGTTCTGTGATAATTGCACTACTAACTTGAAAGCAATGGGGAAAAGAATTAAAGAAAAAAAAACAGGAAAATCAGAAAAACAGAAAAAAAAAGACAACACCCAGAGATGCATACAACTATATTAATGGTATAACAAAGTGCTTAGGTGAAGGAATAAACAAAACAAAATCCAGCTCTTTGAGTCTGACAAGAGAACAGTGGTTATCAGAAGAGAAGTTTGGGTATAGGTGGTGGTGGTGATTGTGGAGTGTGTGAAACAGGCAGGGGGGTCTTTGACAGAGCATGAAAAGTAGACTTTTGGAGCTGATCATAAAGTAGTATAATATTACACAGATGTCAAACAATAAAGCTGTACATCTGAATCATATATATATATATATTTTTTCTATTAAAATTAGCACTGTACTGTAGCACTGCCCATCGATTTGCTCCAGTGCACCCAGTAACGTCTCCATTGTGAGATTTGTTGTTACTGTGTTTGGCATATCACATATGCCACAGGTAGCCTGCCAGGCTTTGCCGTGCAGGAGAGATACTCTCGGTAGCTTGCAGAGCTCTCCGAGAGGGGTGAAGGAATTGTACCCGGCTCGGCCTGGCCTGACACACCCAAGGCAAATGCCCTACCGCTGTGCTATTGTTCCAGCCCCAAAAAGAAAGATATTAAGAACGATTCTCAAAATTGTATAATTTTAACCATTTTTATTGCAGTACTGGGGTTTACAATATTTTTATTTATACTTTTAAAGAATGCCTCTTCCATCAACACTAATGACCAGTGAGCCCATTTTCATCCACCAGTACCCTAGGCCCTATCTCATGTAAGCACACGTCTCTAGACAAATTATCCCCTTTCTATGTCTTTGACAATTTGTATCCCCTTACTACTTATATTCCCGTAAAAGAGATTACTTTTGTCTTTAGGTTTTGTCTTTAACAGGCTCAAGTGTGATTCAATAACTTCCCTAAAATCGGCCACATAGCTTTGACCTCAAACGAGTTTCACCAGGGGGATCGGATGCAAATAGAAAATAAAAAATAATGTTTTGACACTCTCTTTTTTTCTCTATAATTTTTATCTTTTAACTGCGGAGTCACAATCATCAGTGCTCAATGCTACAGAGATCGTAGGGAGCACTTCTGTTGCTAGGAAACAAACCTGTGTGCAACGCACACATCCCAGTTCCCCATGATCTACTTTCTGGATCAACTCTCTCACATTTTTTTTTTTTGCCATTTGAGTCAGACCCAGCGATGCTCAGGGCTTCCTCCTGGCTCTGCACTCAGGAATTACTCCTGGCAGTGCTTGGGGGACCATATGGGATGCTGGGAATCAAACCTGTGTCGCGCATGCAAAGCAAACACTGGACTCTCGCTCCAGCCCCAACTCTCTCACTTTTAACTAGTGCATTGACACTATTGTTTTTTCCTGCACTAGATATATGCTCAGGCATCCCATGACTATTTCAGTTACTTTCAGCTACTAAAAGTCCTAGAGTCACTTGAAATAAAACACAATCACAACCTGAAATGTGAATTCAAATAACCTCTACCCCATAAATGTACCAATGATCCCCATCCTCAGTCTCCTTTAGGTAGATGAGAATAAACGCTCCAGGGAAGAGAGCCACCTTGTCTGATTCATAGTTCTGGTTCTCCGCTCCCCATTACTATCGTGCTTACACTTTTGTGCATGAATGTTTGGTTTGGTTTGGGCCCACGCCAGGGATGATCAACTCTTATTACTGACTCTGCACTTTAAATTTTTATTTGAGATGGGCAGGGCCTGAGTGGAGCAGTTTTCAACAATCAGTAGGGCTCAGGGTTCACTCCTGCCCCTGTCCCAGGGTATCTTTGTGGTGTATTGGTGCAGGGGAGGCAGGGCAGAGAAGGGTGCTTGGTTGCTGAGCAGGACAGCGAGTGGGAACCGCAGGGTCCTTGAAATGGAGTGTGGGAAATGCCTTCCACAGAACACGCAACTTGCTCACTCATCCTTTTGAGCTCTCTCTTCAGACCCTGTCAGATTTTTATTTTCTTCTATAAATATAATAGAATTGAATCATGTCTTTATTCTAAGTTTCATAAGAAAATGAATAAAATTTTGTGACAGATTGCTAAGAGAATTTAAAGTTGATGAAAAGGCTCTTGTGTGGCTATTCCTTGGGGGACCATTAATTATCTTTCGTGCCAAGTGGGAAAATAAAACCTTATTTGGAGTTAGTAAAATCGATATGTGTGGAAGTAGGCCACACTCTGGAGAATAAAACTGTTATTTCACACAAGTTAAAAAGATGTTATTTTATTTATTTAAAGAAGGGGTCTTTTTTTTTAAGTCTTAGAATATTTTTCTTCTTAAGGATTGGAATTAAAATTATAGTATTATTTCCCCTTAAGACATGCTTCTTGGAAATTGGACTCCATGAACAAAGTGATTTCATTTTCTCATTATATTTGTATTTCACTGAAATTGGATTGTTATTTCTCTCTCCCTTTTTGTGGAATATCTGCCACTTTTTTTTTCTCTCAGCTGCATTGATTTTCACACTTGAGCCATATTTTTCTTTTTAAATAAATTCCACTCCCTGCATGCACAGATAAATCAATGGCTTCTTCCTTTAGAAACCAATGGTACAGATGGTTGAAAATTAACTATTTTTTCATGACAGGTTTTCTGACTTGAAGGTGAATCTACTTTTGATGAAAATACCCTATGCTTTTTTTTTATTTTTTGGGCCTACATCTTGTGGTGCTCAAGGTTTAGTCCTGACTCTGTGCTCTGGAATCACTCCTGGTGATGCTCACCAGATCATCTGGGGTTCCTGGTCAGGTGCATGTAATCGAATACCTTGTCCATTGTACTATCTCTCTGGCCCTAAAAATACCTTTTAGGAGCTCGGACAGTAAAAGTAAGGTCGAGGTAAAATAGTGCCCAGAACCTTAAAGTTCCTGTAACCTTATGTAAACTAGGGAGCACTGTTGAGGAAACATGGCAGAGCTATGTCTGAAGGTCAAGCCACAAATCCTTTTCTTAAGGGTTCCTGCTAAGGTAGTTTCTGAACATCATAAACATACAAAAAGTTTATTTGGATTTGGAATCTTGGCCAAATTGTGGTAAAATGGGTAAAATTCCAGTAGTTTTGAATCAAAGAGCAAACACTTTAGCTTTGCATTTAAAGCCTGGATTCAGATCGTTTGATTTACATTCTTCGTCACTTGTCTCTTATTAGAGAGTACAATATATACAGTACACAAATATTCATATGTTTATGAAGTAAATATAATTGTTTAGCTTTTTCCTACTACTTCTTGGTAACATTGATTTTTCCTTTGTGAAAAAGAAAAGTCAGATTCACAAAATATAGGGAAGAAGGGAATTATCAGGGATCTCAGACTTTATATGAATATCATTATTTTACATATGGAGAACATTAATATCCTGAACTGTCTGCACATATTTAAACTGAATAATATTAAAATTAAATAACTTATATAGAATAATATACATAATATTAAATTGTAACTTAATAAACATTGGTACATATTTTCACTCATGAAACTATCATCATAGAAAATTACAAGTATTTCCTCACCTTCAAAAGTTTATCTCACACATCTCCCTTCTCAACGTTCCTCCCCACTTCCAATATCACTCAGCACTATTGACAGATGCTTAAGCAATATAGATTGTTTTTGGTACAGTCTGAGTTTTCTAGAGTTTTATATAAATGTAAGGAAGGAACTTAGTCTTATACTAAGTTTCTCTCCACTTTTCCCTTCTCTTCTACTTTCCAATAGACTTTTCTGCTTTCTAGAAATATACAAACAGATAAAATAAATGTAAAGGAAGTAGTCTATGTTGTTGAGTGATTTTTTAAAAAATTCTTTATGTGAAGCACCAGACATGGTTTATAATACTGCTAAAGATGGAGTTTTTGTATACAACATTCCAACAATACATGCTCCTCTAGAACGCCTGGTTCCTCCATCCATGGCTCAGGGTCAACTCCCATCCATGCCCCACCCTATATTCCTCCTCTACCTTCCTTGAGCTTGATTCTACAAATAATTCTCGATCTCTTCTACTTTTGACCATTTATTATTTTCTCAAAAGTTTTCATTATGTCCAACACATGAGAGAGATTATTCTGTATTCATCCTCATTCCAACTGGCATCACTCAGTCTAGTACCCTCTAGTCCATCTACATAGCAGCAAATTGCATGATTTTATTTTTTAAAAAAATATTCAATTAGTATTCTTGTATATAATGCCAGTTTCTTTATCCAATCATCTGTTCTTGGCAACTTGGGTTGTTCCAATTTAGGCTTTTTTTTTTGGTGAAAAGTGAGGCAATAAAAATATTGGCAATACATGTCCTTTAGTGAATAGTGTTTTTGGAACTTTAGGCTTTTTTGTAAAAAGTGATGCAATAAACATAAAGGTGCAAATGTCTTTTTGGAATAGTGTTTTTGGAATTTCAGGGAAGATGTGTAGAGTGAAATTCCTGGGTAATGTGCAAGTTCAATTGTATTTTTTATTGAAAATTGCATTGTTTGCAAACATTCAATAAGTTCACAATTCACAAGCAATGGTTGAGGGTTCCTTGTTCCCCACAAGCATGTCAGCACTATTTGTTTTTGTTCTTGTTTGTTTAAAGTGTGACAATCTCACTAGTGTGAATGATACCTTATCTTTGATTTGACGCTAATTTCTTAATTGTCAGTTATGGAAAGCATTTGTTCTTATAACATTGATCATCTATAAGTCTTCTTTATGGAAATATCTATTAATATGGAGCAATTCTGATGGAATTATTTGATTTTTATATTATGATTTATAGTTGCTTTAAATATATTGGATTTTAACTCTTTTCAGATGAATGGTGGAAGAATGTTTTCTCCCAGTTTGTGGTACATTTTTTTATTCTAATCACCATATATTTTTCAATGCAAAAACTTCCTAATTTGATGTGGTCTCACTTGTTTATTTTTGCTTTTGTTTTGGTGGCCAATGATATTGAATCATTGAAGATCCCTCTGATTGTGTCATTAAATATAATTCTTATATTTTTCTCAATAGAATTTATGGATAAAGATCTGTAATTTGTATAAGATAGGAGTTTCAGATCATTTTATTCGTCTAACTGAACAGTTTCCCCAACATATTTTCTTGAGGAGGCTTTCCTCACTCCACGCCACTGCTCATATTCATAGTTCCATTGTCAAGCATTTGCTTCCATTAATCATATTAGCGGGTAAGGCGTTCGCCTTACACGCGGCCAACATGGCCGACCCGAGTTCGATTCCTCCGCCCCTCTCGGAGAGCCCGGCAAGCTACCGAGAGTATTCGATATGCCAGACACAGTAACAACAAAGTCTCCAATGGAGACGTTACTGGGCCCGCTCGAGCAAAATCATATTATTGCTAGTGATATTTCATTTAATGAATATGTCAGTCTAACTACTTAGGCCTTTACCTAATAATAGACATTTTACTTTTTTTTGAGTTTAAGATTATGACAAACAAAGCTTACATTTCTTCTTCTAAAGATTACTATGTGAAAATTAGTTTCATTTACTTTGTCAATTTTTTGTTCTTATACTGGAATTTGGTGGTGAAAAGTAAACTTGGTCAGAAGTAAAATTACAGTATAAATTTAAAGTTTTACCAGCAAAATTTTTATTGTGCAGTAAGTATTATCCAGAAATTTTTATTATTAAAATTTAGGGATCATATGTAATAAAGTCTTCAATGTTCACTCACTAATGTGCACAGAGTAACTAAGTCGTAAGTATCTGTAGATGATATTACATATATATGGATAACATTTTCATTAACTTTTTTTATTCTTGTGTGGTCTGATTTTTTTGAGAAACAGAAGATTAAAAAGATATTACAAACAGCAGTTTGTACAATTTTGTGAACATGTCATAGAAACAGAAACTTATTTATAAAGAATTACAATGAAAAATAATTCATGTTAGGTCCATTTATGAAATTATAAATAAGTTTTATGTGTATACTGATTTGATAAAAATTATTCTGATTGCAAAGAAGAAAAATCCTTGTAGTCAAATATTGGGTCTAATTTGGAAGCAAGAAAATCATGGAAACAAAATTGCAAATATAGGCATGGGCATGTTTGTATGAGTGGGGAAATGCTAAAGTCATAAAAAAAAATTCAAGGTTCAATTTTACATGATTTAGTAGCATTTTGGAATGTGCTGATATATATATATATATGTTTATATATAAAGCCTGAATTAAAGGGTGGAGCTAGTCTATAGATGTAGGCTAAAATAAATACTTAACTATGTAGGTACAAAATATTAGAGGAGATTTAGGCTAAAATTAATACTTAAATATGTAGGTACAAAATACTAGAGGAGGTTTGTGAGAAGAAACCAGTGGACTGCAGTTTAGTTTATCTTCTATACTCCTATTAAAATAACAATTTTAGTTAGATTGAATTAGACAAGATAAAAAAAGGAGTTATGCTACATTAAATAGTTGAGATGTGATGTATGTAGTGGAAATGGTAGGATATATTTCAGAGATAACTTAGAGGTTGATGCAAATGGAGATGCTAGTTTTTTACACATAAATAGCATAAATAGCAAGTGATACCAAAATTTAGCCTGAAAGCTTTGAAAAAACCCAACAAAATAAAGCAAATTTTGTGTAAAGAAGGAATGTGTTACAGAAGGAAAATGATAATATTAATTTAGAAAATAGTTTGTGCTTTTTGTGGGGACAGCATATGGTCATTTGAGAATATTGGTCAACAGGTGAAAAAAACAAAAGATGAGGTATACTGACATCAGTTTGAGAAATTTTACATGAGCTGTTGAAATGTGTGGGTCATAAAAAAACTAACTCAAGGATAGAGTTCATAGCACTAGTAGTAAGGAAAAAGTTGGTGAAATCCAGAAAAGGAGGCACTGTCAGAGAAATATGTAAAATAACTAACGAATAGTAATAAGTAAAATTCAAGTTTGCTGTTGTCTTGTTTTTTGTTTTATGATTTTGCTTTTTGGGTCACACCCAGTGATGCACTGGGGTTACTTCTGCTTGTGGGACCATATGGGATCCCAGGGAACTAACCAGGGTCGGTTGCATGCAAGGCAAATACCCTACCTGTTGTACTATCATTCCAGCCTCTGAAATTCCAGGTTTTTTTTTAAAAAGAACACTTAAAAAATTAACACTTTAAGAAATTCCAAAAGGGAAACTATCAGAAAAATTCCAAAACTTTAGTACAGTATTTTACTGAAACTGGAAAACAAAATTATGAGCGAGAAGAAAACTTGGTATCGATCATACCCAAGAATCAGAATTTTTTATTACTTAGAAAGTCTTCATGGCATTGATCTTAAAAGACAAAATGTATGGAGAGGTGTTTTTAGACTTATGGCATATTCGATAGAAATATTAGTGAGTCTGTGTGTATAAAATCATGTAGAGAAAGTTTAAGTAGGAGAGAAAATTGGGAAAAGAAAAGAAAGTATGTGATAAAGAAAGAAAACGTACCTTAAAATTTAGGCAATGAACATACTCCTGGATTTTGAAGTCTATCAACACAAAATTTCTACACTGGCTTCCACAGTCTATGGGACTGTTCTTACCTACTATTTCTCTCCTCGTGCTGCCCTCCTTTTACAGAATACTTTCAACTCTATCTGTTGATTCACTTTAACATTGTCATTATTATTCCTGTAAGTCTTCCATAAGTGCTTTTCTTCTTAAATCAAAAGTAGACAAGTTAAATTTTATAAGTCTTACAAGAAGTACACAGAAAGGGGAACAGTAAACAGAATTAAAAAGGTACCTATGTAGTTGTAGATAATATAAGCAAATAATACAGTGAGTAAAAGATTAATATCAAACATATTATAAGGAATACAAACTACTCAACAGCAAAAATTGAATAAACTTTTATTTAGAAATATTTTGAAGTCATTCCTTTTGGAAAGTTCAAAAATATGTGAATGGGTGTTTATAATATAGATTAACGGACTATTATTAGGGACAACTTTTCAACTTCGCAAGGCATTTTTTTTCACCAAGGATACTTTCTTCTTACTATTCCCCATTAGGTAAGTACTGCATTACTTAAACTCTAGCATTATATTCAATGTTATTATATACTATTCATAAAGAGAATCCTAGGGAGTAAAAATTGTAATTCAGTACTAAAGAAAACAATAGAAGCACTTCTTGGAGAATAAAAAGGAAGAGTAAAATGGAATCTACACTATGTACTATGGGACTGCAATTAATCAGTGTATAGTATTCTAATAACTTTTTAATTAGTAAAAAATTCATTATGTACAGACAAAAAAAGACAGTGTGCTAATTGGGAGCATTCAAACTAAAACATAAAATAATTTTCAAAGATGTACTTTTTTTAAAGTGAAGCAATGTTTTACATGTTTTTCGTATTAGAATATCCTGTTCTTTAAAAACATATTTTACTATATAAGAGTAATATTTTACTAAATTTTAGTGAGGTCACTTAATCTTTTCTTAAGGTAATAAGTGCACGTTTTAAGGATAACATATAGTTTTAACGAGATTTAAATCTTTGATATTTCAAAGTTAGTTTAGCAAGAAACTCACTTGATACCTGATAATCCTCAGTATCTGATTTCTCACTTCCCACTTCAACTAATTACTCACTTCTAACCTTTGGTAATTGATCACCCTGACCTGTCTTCAGAAGAAATTCTTCCCAATTAGTTCAGTCAGATTCCTATGAATGTAATGTCTCTTTGTATTTTTTTTTTAATCTCTGACCCTTGAATAAAAATTTCTACTATATACCTGCTATATTTGACAAGGTCCATTTCATACAGGGTCACTTTCACCTTAATTTAATAACCCTATGCAAGTGTATTACCACTTTAATGTCTTCCCACAGTGGCGTTCTCAGACATCGCTCATAGTTCATATCTGGAATACACGAAAAGAAAACGCCCAAGCTTTCTAGATTGAGCAAAAGAAGTAATGGAGTATAACCATGTTGTGAAAAGCAGAAGTTTTAGGGAGAAAAGATATATTTGTGATGGCAAAAGCATATAACTATGTTGGTTGATTCTATCCTTTTCTCATCCTTTTACTTCTCTTGTTGTTACCCAGCATGCTGCTCCAAATGTCACTCCAACTGTCACTGTCACTGTTATCATGTGTCCAAACAAAGTGTGTTTTTGGATTTGAGACTGTTTATATACATCTGGAAGAGATATAATCAGTCCACTGGGATTATAAAGTAAAAAGGTAAAGGCCCTCCCGTTGATCGTCAATTTGCTCGAGCGGGCCCAGTAATGTCTCCATTGGAGACTTTGTTGTTAATTAAGAGTTATATTTTGATATATTTTAAACTCAAATATATCTCAAATGCCCATCAACATTAACAGTATATAAAAATAGTTATAAAATTATGATCGATGAATTATTACTGCTAATAGGTAACACACCATAATATATGCTATGAAAAATGTCAGCAACAACATATAATTACCAATTTTCTCAGTATGAACAAGTAGGGACTCTGTGGGGGAGCATAATTGCTTTTTATCTGACAGTGATTTTAGGATTACATTAAAAATAATAATAAACAGAAATAAACCTTAAAAAGTCTATAGTTTACTGTAAATCATTTCCCAAAAACAATTCTAGGTTTTCTAATATTCATTTCTTTTACTACTTAGCCCGGCAAGCTACCAAGAGTATCTCGCCCACACGGCAGAGCCTGGCAAGCTACCCGTGATGTATTTGATATGCCAAACACAGTAACAACGAAGTCTCCAATGGAGACGTTACTGGGCCCGCTCGAGCAAATCGATGATTAATGGGAGGACAGTGACAGTGACAGTGACTTACTGCCAATTTTGAAATGCTCCAAATAAGAGGTAAATTAATTACCTGCCTCCAGAATCTAATATATAGTAGGAATGATAATCAGAAAATCCACCTGATTTTTTAAATAAGTTTCTAAAAGTTGAAATATCAATAATCACTGAAATAAAATATGATACAGTTAGGATGGGTGCATTTTAAATTTTTTGCTTATAGATTAGGAATAGTACAGTGAAGACATGAGACGACAATAACCATCAAAGTAACCTGAAGGGCTGGAGTTGTAGCACAGGTGGTAGAGTGTTCATCTTGCATGCTACTAATTAGATTTCTGTTCCCAGGACCCTAAATCTATCCGAAGTAATCACTGTGTGCAGAACTAGGAGTAAACTCTGAGCACTGCCAGGTATGCCTCCCTGAAAAAAAAAAGTAATATTAGTTGTTAGAATTTTGCTTGCCATGATTAAAAAAATATGGATAAGGTATGAAAACAAAGCAAAAACCTCAAGAATCATATGATTCTTATGATTTTGTTTATATTATTTTAATTTTATTATATTATTTGTATATTATTTATATTATAATATAATAAACATATTTTATTTAGTGTTATTTATATCATATATATTATTTTATTATATAAATAAATATATTATTTTATTCTATTTATATTCATACCCTTTTATTTGTAGTTTAGGAAACTAAGATCTTGAGAATGGTATTCACATATTAGGGTGATGGTCAAGGTCATGTGATGCAAACTTCTAACTGTGATAGCCATGTGGCAATAAGGACTAAATAAATACCTAGGAGAAAAGTGAGACAGAAGATTACAAAGAGTCATTTTGCATAGAACTTTCTCTGTGGGTTATAACGTTAGGCACTGGACCATAAATACATGAAAGAGCACATACAGAGAGCATTCTATGGGTTTTAAGGATTATAACTTAGGAAGAAATGAAGGTGATCAAACTAAATATTCTTACAAATATGCTAATGTCAGATGCTCTGGCAAAGAAAGGATATTTCTAATGGGTGAGTCCTTTCATTGGTCCTCTATTATGAAAATTCTGGTTACCTGGGATTGCTCACAACAATCATGTTCAGAGTCTATGGATAATGACCCAAAAGCTACCATCTGAGCACAAAATGAGCATTTGTCATGGTCAAAATGAATGTTCATGAAAGAAATAAGATATTAGAATATGCACATGTTAACCTATGTTTGCTGTATTTTATTGCATCGAGAAAGAATCAGGGTGTTACTGACACACTTAGACTTCTCTCTGTTGTCTCTTATCAAGATTATTGGTATGATTGAAATGTTTACTGAAGTTTGGTAGGTCAGTTGTCTAAGCTATGGGAGCATGACTTGATCATCAATCTTTTGTGCTGTTTCAGAGCTTTGTGGAATTTCGTTAACAATAAAAATATTTACATACTTACCAAAAAAACATAAAAAATTAAGAAAACAAAATAAGAAATCGAAACAAAACTATAAATCTTCAAAATGATTTTTAAGTGAAATGGTTTTAAAGATTAAGAGAATCAATTCAAAACCTTGATTTTAAATATCACAATATTTATGTTCATAAATGTTTAATAAAATGTATGCAATTTTTATAACCAAAATTGAATATATTTTTCTTAAAATAACATAAAACACAACATGATTACAATTTTTTTATAATTGTGCCTTATACTCAAAGGGTTATGGGACCTCATAGGATAGTTGCTAGATTTTATTTTCCCATGCATTTCATTTTTACTTTAATTATAATATTTCACTTGAGTTACCATACTGAACATTTTTGTTAACTGAACATTTTCTTAACTAGCTTTAAGGTTATGGAATCTGACCAACTTCTGTTCTCATCTATTAACTTATAAAGACTTTTGTTTTGATTCTAAGACACATAATTCCTTTTCTAGTTGAATTTGATTTGATAAATTATAATTACTTTGTAATTAAAATTTCCATCTTGGATAACTGCCTATTTAAATAGAGCTGGGGAAAAAAACTCAAAGAAATGTTATGCTCAATGTAAGTATTTCTTTCAGGATAATGTCTTTACAAACTGTATTACAATATTACAATAAGGATTATGTCTTGCATTGTTATTTTATAACAATTTCACTTCCTGCCTGTCAGAACCCTCTCTTAAGTTTAAGCAAACACCAATCTATTTTTATTGCTATAATTTTATCATTTCATATAGCTTACCAAAATGGTATTATGTCATATGATATTTTGAGATTGACTTTCTTAACTCATAATAATGGATTTGAGATTAATCAAAACATTAAGTATACAAAAACATCCCTTTAAGAATTTATCTTGGCCATATTTACAGCATTCAGCCAAAGAGAAGGACAACATGGAGGGCGGGATCCGCAGATCCCGAAGGAAAAAAAAAAAACAGGTTCCAAAAAGAGCCGAGATCATCGGGAAGCCCCAGATGGGGTAGGTTTCGCATCCCGCCTCCCCCAGATGGAACCCCGGTGACCAGAAGCCTCTACAACCACAGCTCGAGTATGCAGGAACTAGGACTTTTCCTCAAATCTCCCGGGACTACACCTCCCAGGTAACCTCTGATTCCAGAAGTCACACCCACAGCCCGCCCCCCAGCGCCGTATTTACAGCATTCAGCCAAAGAGAAGGACAACATGGAGGGCGGGACCCGCAGATCCCGAAGGAAAAAAAAAAAAAAGGTTCCAAAAAGAGCCGAGATCATCGGGAAGCCCCAGATGGGGTAGGTTTCGCATCCCGCCTCCCCCAGATGGAACCCCGGTGACCAGAAGCCTCTACAACCACAGCTCGAGTATGCAGGAACTAGGACTTTTCCTCAAAACCGCGCGGCCACGCAAGCGGCCGCGCGACATCTCTCTACATACAAAGTGATCCATATATACAAAGTAAACCACCCAACGTTTCTCTCTGAAAATCATAGTTAAGTTTGGAGCACGGCCACAGTCCCAGAAACACAAGGACTTAATGCATAACCCAGCAGCTTGGAGCAGAAAACTGAATGGGCTATGCGTTAATCCAGGCTATCATGACTGTCCAGAGGGGAAAGGGTGTTGCCCCATTCGCCCTCTCCTCTCTGGAGAGAAAGATGGCGGCCACATGGGACCCTTGTGGACAGCAGGCATGAGCCGGGGGAGTGGGGGCGACTAGAACCTCGTGGGAGGGGGGGCGTTCCGGTCCGTCCTTCACACCCTACCGAGGTCACCAGTTGCCCCCCACGAGCGGCTCTCCAGCACGGCCACAGCCTCAGAAGCGCAAGGACTTGATGCAGAGCCCGGCAGCTTGGAGCAGAAAAGTGAAAGGACTATGCGTTAATCCAGGCCATCAAGTCTGCCAGAGGGGAAGGGGGGTTGCCCCATTCGCCCTCTCTTCTCTGGAAGGAGGGATGGCGGCCGCATGGGAGCCTTGTGGACAGCAGGTATGGGCCAGGGGTGTGGGGGCGACTGGAACCTCGTGGGAGGGGGGGCGTTCCGGTCCGTCCTTCGCGCCCTGCCGAGGTCACCAGTTGCCCCCCGCGAGCGGTTCTCCAGCACGGCCACGGCCCCAGAAGCACAAGGACTTAATGCAGAACCCAGCAGCTTGGAGCAGAAAAGTGAATGGACTATGCGTTAATCCAGGCCATCATGGCTGCCCGGAGGGGAAATGGTGTTGGTCCCTTCCACCCTCCTCCCTCTGGAAAGAAAGATGGCAGCCACATGGGAGCCTTGTGGACAGCAGGTATGAGCCGGGGATGTGGGGGCGACTAAAACCTCATGGGAAGGGGGGCGTTCCGGTCCGTCCTTCACGCCCTACCGAGGTCACCAGTTGCCCCCCGCGAGCGGCTCTCCAGCACGGCCACGGCCCCAGAAGCACAAGGACTTAATGCAGAACCTGGCAGCTTGGAGCAGAAAAGTGAATGGACTATGCGTTAATCCAGGCCATCAGGTCTGTCCAGAGGGGAAAGGTTGTTGCCCCAGTCGCCTTCTCCTCTCTGGAAAGAAAGATGGCGGCCGCATGGGAGCCTTGTGGACAGCAGGTATGAGCCGGGGTAGTGGGGGCAACTAAAACCTCAATTTCTTAACTATCTGACTTTCAGTAGAAATACTTCCAGGTTCAATAAGTAAAATAGCAGAAATCCAAAACCAACATTTAATTCTTCACAATGCTTTTTCAGCATGTCTGATTTGGGGGGGGGGGTAAACTCTAAATAATAGTGGTGAATCTTTTATTGAAACAATGAATCTAATCAAAGCAGATAGAGTGTTAACTAGAATTCATCTGCCCCACAGGGACTGGGAGGGGTGGGGGGTGGGGTTTTATTGGGGTTCTTCATGGTAGAAAATGGGTTTTGGTAGGGGGAGGGGTGTTTGATGTTTGCATGACTGAGACCTAAACCTGAAAGCTTTGTAACCTTTCCCACGGTGATTCAATAAAGAAATAAAAAAAAAATTAAAAAAAAAAAGAATTTATCTTAGGGAGTGTCAAGCTTCAGATACTAGTGGTTCGTGGCAGCAGACACCAGACCTCATGGATCAGGTGAGGAGTGGGCCCTTCTCCTTCCCCCCTCCCTGATGGGACTCAGAGATGATGCCACATCCAGCCACCATCTACGTAAGCTCCCACATGATCATGATCCAGAGACACACAAATGAATGTTGGTCTGAGCAACTTGCTGCAGTGATCTTTTCAGATCGTAATTTTTAAAGTTTTAGAATTCCTATAGCGGGTGGCCACTCTCATGGCTGCACGACATATATTGTATCCATAACAAGCAATACAAAATATATTGCCTAGCATTGCCTTTTTGGCAGGTATGAGAGATGGTGGGACTGGTCTCGAAATATCAAAGGTAACTACAGTAGAGAAAAAGAGTGTTGTGCAAAGTGTCTGCCACACAGGCAGCGGGAGGTGCGGAATGGGTGGGATGGGGGATACTGGGGATTTTGGTGGTGGAAAACGTGCACTGGTGAAGGGATGGGTATTTGATGACTGTATGATTGAAGCTCAAACATGAAAACTTTGTTTTTGAACCTCATGATGAATTAATAAAAAAAATAAAAATTTAAAAATTCTTTTAAAAAGAATTTATCTTATAGATTTATGAGTTTGTTTAGCCCTTAACATGTTAAAAGAATTTATCTGACCTGGCTCTGTTACTTTATCGCAATGACCATAAATAGATGACTAATATAATCATTTTCTGTCTTTTCTTAAACATTGTTTAATATTTTCTAGTATAAATGCTCTAGTGCACTTGTCAATTATAGGTAAAAAGCATATGAAACATCTGCTTTTTCAAAGGACCTCCACTTGGTCATATTAGCATTGGCAATGTATGAGTTTTTTGAAACTTCACCATATTTTGTCTTATCCTTTTGAAAAAAAATTTTAAATCTGGCATGTGGTGTGTAATATCATATGTGATATCTGATTGTCCTTTTAAATATCTATTGTTATTAAGGGCGTTCCCAAGCAGTTCTTAAAAGGTCTATGAGCGCACAGGTAATTGACAACCAACAGGACCAGAACTTCAGTACAACCATCAAGCCCAAGGATTCTATGCTTTACATTTTCTCCAAAAGTAAATATGTCTCAGATTTTTATTTCTATTTTGTTGAATCTATATATCTATTAGAGAAAAACAACATCTTAATTTTTTAAACCATCTGTGTGACATTTTAGAACATATGTCACTTGTCTTATTCCTTGAATACTTCTGTAGCTTTCATCACACTGAACATTTGTAGCAGACTGGCATATAAGCATTTCCATTTTTAAGTGAATGTTAATGTAGTATACTTTTAATACACGGTAAATCACTGTATCACTATCATCACTGACATCCCACTGTTCATCGATTTGCTTGAGCAGGCGACAGTAATGTCTCCATTTGTCCTAGCCCTGAGATTTTTGCAGCCTCTCCTTACTTGTCCTTCCCATAGTGCCATATTGGAGGCTCTTTTAGGGTTAGGGGAAAGGGACCCATCATTGTTACTGTTTTGGGCATATGAAATACACCATGGAGAGCTTGCCAGGCTATGCCATGTGGGCAGGATATTCTCAGTAGCTTACAGGGTTCTCGAAAAAGAGAACTAGACTATCAGAGGTACGGGAGCTTTGTTTTATAGTCTTTGGATCTTGGCAGTTTATGGGATTACATGGTGTCTGGGGAAGTTTGGTCAATAGCTGATAAAAATTTGATCACCTGATCACTCGATATCCCGTTACTCATTGATTTGCTCGAGTGGGCGCCAGTAACGTCTCCATTCATCCCTGTCGCATGCTAGTGTAGCCCAATGGTGTCTGCTAGTTCTAGGAACACAAAGAGACTCAAACCTATTCTTCAGGGTCTTGACGAAGAAGTTTGACTATCTCAGAGGTGGGCGACCATGCGATCTTTTGACTTCCGTGAAATCCATTTGGTAATGGCTCTAATCCACTGGTTGTCTCCAAATCTCACTACGGTTTCAGCCCATCTGATTTTTGACGCTTGGCAAATGAGACAGCCCTGATTCTTGATTGTCAACGGAGGTCTGAACTCCAGTTTCTTTCTCTCATTTGAGTGAAATGTGATACTCCAAGCATAGCTCTTTCGATTCCTCTTTGGGAGACCTGAAAAGTGTTCTTATTCTGTTTTCATAGGGCCAGATCTCTGAGGCGTATGTTAATGCAGGAAGAACAGTGGAATCGAAGAGATGTGCCCAGAGCTAGAGATTCTTCGTGCTCTTGGCTATTTCTTCGACGCTCTTGAAGGTGGTCCTAGTTGCTCTCTTCCTCCTGTGCAACTCAGGTGCCAGGTCATTGTTATGTTGACTTCTCAACCTAGGTACACATAGCTGTTGCAGTCAGAGATGGCCATTCCGTTGAAAGTGAATGGAACATCAGGAATGAGACCATTTCTCATAAATATTGTCTTCATGAAATTCAGCTGTTGTCTGACCTTTTTAGATTTATACATGAAGTCGGCCAGCATTTGTGCCGCTTGGCTAATGTTTGGTGTTATTAGAACTAGGTCATCAGCAAAGCAGAGGTGGGGTACTTGCCGACCATCTATCTTCACTTCAATTCATTCCCATTCCAGTCATCGCATGACGTTCTCGAGGGTGGCACTAAAGTGTTTGGTATCACCCTGCCAAACCCCTATCTTGACTTGGATGATCACTTCCTTGTAGAATGTTGAGATGCTGGTAGTGAATCCTTAGTACAGCTCACAGAGGATCCTGATGTATTGAGTTTGAACACCCTGTTTGGCTAGGACTTTGATGAGTGCTTCCATCTCAACAGAATCAAAGGCCTTATTTAAATCAATGAATCTTAATGTTAGACAGAGCGGCATCTTGAACTCCCTAGTAACATCAGTGAGCTTGGTTATAGAATGGATATGGTTGATCGTGCTGAACCCTTTTCGGAACCTGGCGTGCTTGCATGGTTGTCCTTCATGTAGTGTTCTGCCAATCCTATTCAGGATGACTCAAGTGAACAGCTTGTAGACGACAGACAAAAGGCAGAGAGGGCAATAGTTTTCATTGTCGCAGATGTCTTTCTTCTTGTACAGTAGTACCGTCTTTCTGGTTTTCCATTGGGATGTAACCTTGCATTCAGACAGGTAGTGTGTGAATAGCAGAGCCTGTGTATTGATGAGTACTGATGGCAGGCTCTTCAGGTGTTCGGGTCTGACCTTGTCTGGACCAGGTGCTGTTCGTTTCTTTACTGACAAAGTGGCATGTTGGATTTCGGAAGGCAGAACCTGGGGAACAACATATCCATCCTCTGGAATTTGGTATGTGGGCAGGTAGACATGACCGTTGAAGAGATCCAAGTAGAAGTCATGGATAATCTTCTCCATTGCCCTTCTAGAAGATATGATAGATCCATCAGGATGTCAGAGAGCAGTCATCTTGGTCTTGTAGTTGGCGAAGGACAGGCAGGTGTTGTGAATGCTTTTCCCGGCTTCTGCCATATCTGCTAGCACTGCTGCTCTTCTCTCTTTGAGGTCTTCCTTCATCGCTTATCTGCACTGCTTTGCTGTTTACTACTTTCGGACCCGGAGACAGAGATCCTCTGCCTGCTCCCACCAATCTCCAGCAACCCAGGGATTACACACAGAAGACCCACCCTACTGGTACCAGATACCTGCACTACCCAGCTGCTGCCACACTGCTGGATGCTTTCCTAATACCCATCCTCCAAGATTAATGCACCATATTTGATAGGGTTCAAATATGGTTTGAACCATAAAAACACCTTCAAGGGTAATTAGAAGATTCCCTAAAAGCCTCTATGCCTCTCAGAAAGCCTGGCAAACTACCAAGAATATCCAGTCCGCACGCAGAGCCTGGCAAGCTATCCATGGCGTATTTGATATGATAAAACCAGTAAATACAATGGGTCCCATTCCCCTGACCTTGAAAGAGCCACCAATATGGCAATGTTAAGGATGAGGAAGGAGAGCCTGATAAAATCTCAAGGCCAAACTAGGCTGCCAAAACGAAGGACAAAAATGACTGTTTGTACTTCAATGCATGTATGCTGGCATCAGATGCATCCATCGAGGAACTGATGGTACAAGTGCGAAAGATCAGTTATGACATCATTGGTTTGATTGAGACGAGAAGGTATCAATCACATCACTCTATTTTCGACACTGGAGAAGAACTCTTCCTCGGAATATGCGACAAAAAAGGCGTCGGTGCTGTTGGTGTCCTTTTTTACACGAACTTGGCCATAAGCATTGATTCATTTGAGTGGATGATTAAAACCCAAATCGGATGATTACACTTGAATAGATGTAGCTCACTGCTGGCAGTTTCTATCTTCGTTGTCTATTCACCAACACCCAATTATGATGAAGGAGAAATTGAGAAGTTCTACATGGAGCTCGAGAAGTTCTATAAAGAAGACCACACCTTCTACAAGATCATTATGGGTGATTTTAATGCCAAGATAGGACCAAGAAGATCAGCCAAAGAACTCCACATCAGGACCCATGGCCTAGAATTGAATGAACAGGGTGAGAGACTGTCTGAGTTCATCATGTGGACCAAGACCATGCATGATATCTCACAATTCCAGAAGACCGAATCTAAACGTTGGACATGGGAGTCTTCTAGTGGACAGTTCCACCACGAAATTGACCACATCTTATTCAATCCACAGTTGTGCCTGACCAATGTCACTGTTGTCCCAAAATTCCAAACTGGATCAGACCACCGCTACCTTCGTGCAAAATTCTACTTCACGGAGGGGGAGAAAGGGCTGCAAAGTTTAAGAAGAGAACTCCCAGAATGCTGACCAACTGGGAGCTCTTTGGCACTATTGCTGCAATATGGGAAGATGCCATCTTTGACAACATTGACAAGGAATATGATTGACTGGTTCAGTACCTCCATGATTGTGCGAGGAATGCTGAGAGAGAGATGTTCACAAATAGATGCCTGTTTTTGAAAACTCTCAAGCTCATTCACCAACATGGCTTGGCACAAGCCTCAGGCAACCACAAGGGAATGTCCAAGCTTTCAAAGCAGTGCAGGTAAAAAATTTATTTTTATAAAAAGATTTGGATGTAGATTTTATAAAATATACATAATTTATTTTTACTATTTGTCATATATAACTTTAACTTGTTCACCTCACCTATCAGAGTGTATGTGTAAACTCCTTGATATTTTTGAAGTAAGAATAGTTTTGTTTGTTTTTGTAAGCATATCACCTTTGTATTAGAGAAAGTCTCATACATCATCAAGAGTGTAGAAACAATGAACCTATAAGATATAATGTGAAATTTAAAAAGCCATCTTGCAAAGAATTGTTTTCATTTCTATCTGCAAATAATGAAAAGAAATAAAACAAAAGATTCAGTTTATAGTTGCATTAAAGGAATTAAGTAATAGTAAGTATAACAATGGAGTTTTTTTGTTTTCGTTTTTTCTAACTCAAGATCTACAGGGGCCGGAATGATAGTACAGCAGGTAGGGCATTTGCCTTGCATGTAGCTGACCTGGGTTCGATCCCCGGCATCCTATATGGTCCCCTGAGCACTGCCAGTAGTAATTCCTGAGTTCAGAGTTATGAGTAACTGCTCATTGCTGGGTGTGACACAAAAAGGAAAAAGAAAAAAAGGATCTACAGAAACTGGCTAACACTTCCAAATCACCGTGGATAATACTAATATAAGAAAACATACTTCCCTCATTTCTATTTTTCCTCATTTTGGGGTCTCACATAGCAGTGTTCAAGGTTTACTTTTGACTTTGTACTCAAGAATTACTCCTGGATGTGCTCAGAAGACCTACAGTAATGAAAAGATGTTTGCAAATGATTTGAAAGAATTAACATTGCTAAGATTGACATCTTTCTCAAAACAATTGCAGATTGAGTATAATCCTTCTCAATTCCAATTGAATTTCAAAGAAAATATGTCAACATTACTGAGATGTGTATAGAATCACAAAAGAACACATAAGCTTGAGCATTTTCTGGGACCCAAAAAAAAAACAAAGAAATTAAACAAATAACAACAAGAAAAAAATAAAGACCTTGCAGTCTCTAATTTCAAAAATTACAAAGCCTTAATAATTAAGACAGTGTGGTGTTGCAATGAAAAATAGACACAACAATAGTGGGAATTGAAAACACAGAAATAAATTCATACATATAGAGAGAGTTAGCTTATGGCAAAGGAAGGAAATTCATAAAACGGGTGAAAGGGGTCTCTCATCAAAAATGGTGTTTAGCAAAGGAGAGATAGAACAAGGATTAAGGTGTTTAAATCTGCATATCCCAATTTAGTTTTGATACATGGCACGACATATAGTGTCCTGAGTACTGCCAGGAACAATTTTTGAGCACAAAGCCAGGAGTAAATCTTAAGGATTCCTGTATCCCTTCAAAAAACACACAGACACACACAGACACACACACATACACACACACGCACACACCAAAAAATTATATTTAGGAAAATAGATAACCACATACAAGAAAATGAAATTATAGCAGTTATCTCATACCATGCACATATGATAATTAAACATGGAATAATTTTGGATGCCTGACCTAAAATTACAAAATACAATGAATCCAAACTGAATCAAAACTCTCCAAATTGTTAACTTCACTGGGCTGGAGTGATAGCACAGCGAGTAGGGCTTTTGCCTTGCGCATAGCTGACTGGGCTGACCTGAATTCAATTCCTTCGGCCCTCTCGGGGAGCCTGGCAAGCTACCGAGAGTATCTTGCCCCCAGGCCAAACCCTGACAAGCTACCCGTGATCTATTCGATATGCCAAACACAGTAGCAACAAGTCTCACAATGTTACTGGGCCTGCTAGAGCAAATTGATGAACAACAGGACAGTGACAGTGACAGTTAACTTCATTCTTTGACACTTTAATTTGCAGACAAGCAAAACTAAAATAAAACCAAGAATTAATCATTAAAAAAAGTCTTCTGCATAGTAAAGGGATAATTATTAAATTAAAAATACATGGTAATAAATGGGAGAAAATATTTGCTCAGACAAGTGACAAAATTTTATTAGTTTATATGTAAATAACCACAACATTCAACATCAAAATAAATATCTCCATCAAAAATAGACAAAGTATGGGGGAATGGTGTCACCATCAGGTCAGTCTGTACCTGTGAGGCAAGTGCATCAGCAGCCTGATGGCGCCTTCAGACTTCCAGATACCCCAAAATTGCTGCTGTGCCTTTGGCCAGACTCCAAAAACTTGGGGCAAAGTTTACCAAGAAAGTAAACGGCCAAAAGTTAGGTATGTGGGAAACACACCCACAAACCACCTCCGACTCAGCTATATAATTGGAGGCATGGCCTCTCTGGTTCCTGATTGAACTGCTTAATGGCCATGAAACTTGTTGGGCTTCATGGATGAGGTGGAGCCAGGCCTGTCCTCCCCACCTCAACAAGACCACAAGTCATTGCCCACAAACGGCCTCTCTGGCTCCTGATCAAGCAGCTCAACAGCCATGATCCCAGAGACTCAGGAGCAAATCTCGAAACCCAGTGACTTTTGGCAGAAATCCCTCCAGATTTAAGTGTTGAAATTTCGGAATTTCAAAATCACATGGCCCTACTGCAGCCACGCGACATCATATGTTATTCATAACCAGCAATAGAACAAAAATTGTCTACTGTTGCCTTTACAGTAATCTGAGTGTTGGGGTAAAATCTCAAATAATAATGGTGGGTCTGGTGTCGAAATATAGAATGTGATCAAAGTAGAGAGAGAGTAATGTGGAAATCATCTGCCCCACAGGCAGGGGGAGGGTGTGGGATAGGGGTATACTGGGATTTTTGGTGGTGGAGAATGGGCACTGGTGAAGGTACGGGTGTTTCATTGTATGACCAAGACTTAGACCCAAAAGCATTTTAACTGCTCTCACGGTGATTCAATAAATAAAATGATAACAATGAAAAAATAAATTAAAAAAATAAATCAATGTTAACCTTTCTTAGAAAATAAAAGTTTGTACTTTATAGGTCTATTCATATTTTTTTCTTAAAATTTTCCTAATTCTCTTCACTCCGAACTAAATTTAGAATAAAACATTTGCTTATTTCATGGAAAAAAAATAGACAAAGTAACAACAACCATTCTTGATAATTTTGTTATCTCTGCAGAGTCTTTGAAGTCTATACATTTTCTTAAGCTGTTGTTTGGTTTGTGGCTGTTTTTTTAAATTGCTGCTTTTGTGAGAAAGCATGAAAAAGATCCCCTAATATTCTGTGTTGCTATCATCACACTGACACAATTTTTAGTGTGAAGGATGGAACTTTACATGATTTTATTGTAAGGAAGGAATAAAAAGGACCAATAATGTTAGATTCTACCTAAAGAATTCTGAAAAGAGAAAATTAAACCCACATTAGGCAAAAGGAAGATAATTATAAAGACAGGAACTACAATCAATGGAATAGCAATGAACAAAATGAGAAAACTACAAAATCCAAAGTTGACCTTTTGGGGAAAATCAACAAAAGATCATATTTAGCTATTCACATTCACAAAAATAATTAAATACCCAAATAATATATACTAAGAATAAAAAGAATGGTATCACATTAAATCCTATGGACATTTAAATAATTCAAATTCATAAATGTGCCATTTAGGTAATGAAAGATTTCTAAAAATAAAGGAAGCCTACTGAAATTTATTTATGAAGAATTAGATAACACTTAGCTATATGATATTAAGAAAGTTCAAATATATTTTTAAAACATTTTATAAAGAAAAATATATGCCTAACAAATAACTTTGCCTAGCAAATTGTGCCAAATACTTTGAGAAAAACATATAGTTTATAAAGACTCTTTTTGAAAATTTAAGGCCTTAAGGGACATATTCGTAATGCAGCAGATCCAAATTTACTTTAAAAACAAAGTCATAAAATGGCTTTGGGAGAGAAAAAAACTAAATGCCAGTATCACTTAATCACTTAATCACTTAACTTCCCGTTAGTCGTCGATTTGCTCGAGCGGGCGCCAGTAACGTCTCCATTTGTCCCTGTCGCGTGCTAGTGTAGCCCAATGGCATCTCTTCGCTCCGGGAACATGGAGGGCCTCAAACCGATCGTTCATGACCTTGACAAAGAAGTCTGACCATCTGGTAGGTGGGCGGCCACGCGGTCTCTTGACATCCCGTGGAATCCAATCAGTAACAGCTCTAGTCCAACGGTCGTCTTTAAATCTCATTACGTGACCAGCCCATCTGATTTTCGACACCTTGGCAAATGAGACAGCGTCCCTGATCCTTGATCGTCGACGGATGTCAGAACTCCGGATTCGTTCTCTCATTTGAGTGAAACGTGATATTCCAAGCATAGCTCTTTCTATTCTTCTTTGGGAGACCTGAATGGCGTTCTCATCTTGTTTGCGTAGGGCCCAGGTCTCTGAGGCATATGTTAATGCAGGAAGAACAGTGGAATCAAAGAGATGTGCCCGGAGCCGGAGGTTCTTCGTCCTCTTAGCTATTTCTTCGACGTTCTTGAAGGCGTTCCAAGCCGCTCTCTTCCTCCTGCGCAGCTCGGGTGCCAGGTCATTTGTCATGTTGACCTCTCGACCTAGGTACACATAGCTGTTACATTCGGAGATGGTCGTTCCATTGAGAGCGAATGGGGCGTCAGGAACAAGGCTATTTCTCATAAACATTGTCTTCGTAAGATTCAGCTGTAGTCCTACCTTTCCACACTCACGGTCAAAGTCGGCCAGCATTTGTGCCGCTTGGCTGATGTTTGGTGTTATTAAAACAATGTCATCAGCAAAGCGGAGGTGGTGTAGTTGCCGACCATCTATCTTCACTCCCGTTCCTTCCCATTCCAGTCGTCGCATGATGTTCTCGAGGGTGGCACTGAAGAGTTTTGGTGAAATGGTATCACCCTGCCGCACCCCTCTCTTGACATCAACGATCACTTCTTTGTAGAATGGTGAGATCCTGGTAGTGAATCCGCAATACAGCTCACGGAGGATCCTGACGTATTGGGCTTGTATGCCCTGATTGGCTAGGGCTTCAATGACCGCTTCCGTCTCAACAGAATCAAAGGCCTTCTTAAAATCAATGAACGTTAAGCAGAGCGGCATCTTGAACTCCCGAGAAACCTCAATGAGTTTGGTTATCGTGTGGATATGGTCGATGGTGCTGAATCCTTTGCGGAACCCTGCTTGCTCACATGGTTGTCCTTCATCTAGTGTTCTGCCAATCCTATTCAGGATGACTCGAGTGAACAACTTGTAGATGACAGACAATAGGCAGATCGGGCGAGAGTTGCCAATGTCATGGATGTCTCCCTTCTTGAACAGTAGTACGGTCCTGCTGGTTTTCCATTGAGATGGAACCTTGCATTCAGACAGGTAGCGAGTGAAGAGCCGAGCCAGTGTATTGATGAGTACTGACGGCAGGTTCTTCAGGTGTTCAGGTCTGACCTTGTCTGGGCCGGGTGCTGTTTGCTTCTTTACTGACGAAATGGCGTGTCGGATTTCGGAAGGGAGAACGTTGGGAACGACATACCCATCCTGTGGAATTTGGTATGTCGGCAAGTGGACATGGCTATCGAAGAGATTTGAGTAGAAGTCATGGATAATCTTCTCCATTGCCGTTCTGGAGGATGTGATGGATCCATCAGGACGTCGGAGGGCAGTCATCTTGGTCTTATAGTTGGCGAAGGACAGGCGGGCGTTACGAATACTTTTCCCGGCTTCTGCCACATCTACCAGTACTTCTGCTCTTCTCTCTTTGAGGTCTTCCTTGATCGCATCTCTGCACTGCTTTGCAAGCTCGGACGTTAGCTTGCGGTTGCCTGAGGCATGCGCCAAACCACGCTGGCGAATTAGCTCAAGAGTTTTCGAAGATAGGCGACTTTTTGTGGCTATCTCTCTCTTGGCGTTCCTCGCACATTCATGGAGGTGCTGAACCAGTCGATCGTATTCCTCGTCAATGTTGTCAACAATGGCATCTTCCCATGTTGCCGCAATAGTACCAACGAGTTCCCAGTTGGTGGTCGTTCTGGGAGTTCTCTTTTTGAACTTTGCAGCCCTTTCTCCCCGCTCTGTGAAGTAGAATTTTGCACGAAGGAGACGGTGGTCCGATCCCGTTCGAAATTTTGGGACAACAGCGACATCAGTCAGGCAAAACCGTCGATTGAATATGATGTGGTCTATTTCGTTGTGGAATCGTCCACCGGGAGACTCCCATGTCCATCGTTTAGATTCTGCCTTCTGGAACTGTGAGTTACCATGAATGGTCTTGGTCGACATGATGAACTCAGACAGTCTCTCACCCTGTTCGTTCCATTCTAGGCCATGGGTTCCGATGTGAAGTTCTTCAGCTGATCTTCTCGGTCCTATCTTGGCATTAAAATCACCCACAATGATCTTGTAGAAGGTGTGGTCTTCTTTATAGAATTTCTCTAGCTCCATGTAGAACTTCTCGATTTCTCTTTCATCATAATGAGATGTTGGTACGTAGACAACGAAGATAGAAACTGCAGGCAGTGAGCCACATCTATTCAAATGTAAACGTCCGATTCGGGTTGTTAGGCATTCGAATGAATCAATGCTCTTGGCCAAGTTTGTGTTGATAAGGACACCGACGCCTCCAACACCTCTTTTATCGCATGTTCCGAGGAACAATTCTTCTCCAGTGTCGAAAACGGCATGGTGAGTTTCGTGTCTTCTTGTCTCGGTCAGACCAATGATGTCGTACTTGATCATTCGCGCTTGTACCATCAGGTCCTCGATGGATGCATCTGATGCTAGCGTACGTGCATTGAAAGTACAGACGATCATTTTTGTCTTCCTTCGTTGTGGCAGCCTAGGTCGGCCTTGAGATTTTGTCGGCCTCTCCTTTCTCATCCTTCTCAGTGCTGCCATGTCGGTGAAGCCTTCAGGGTCAGGTGAATGAGACCAGTTGTAGTTACTGGTTTTGGCATATCGAATACACAGCGGATAGCTTGCCAGGCTCTTCCGTGCGGGCGGAATACTCTCAGTAGCTTGCCAGTCTTTCCGAGAGGTATAGAGGCTTTTGGGGTGACCTCTAAACACCCTTGTAGGTGTTACCATATTTGAACCCTATCAAATATGGTACGACAATTCCAGAAGACGGGTATTTAGTGTCTTATGATGTGTTCCGGAAAGCGTCCTGGAGTGTGGCGACGGCTGGGTAGTGGAAGTAGTGTCGAGAGTGGAAGTCTGCCAGTGGGGTATTTATCTGGGTAGGGTGGGTCTCCTGTGCACAATTCGATCCCTGGGTGGTTGATGGAAGCAGACAGGGCAGGGCAGGGTGGGGCTCCTGATTAGAATCCCTTTGTCACCTGTGGTGGTGGGAGCAAGCAGAGCTTCTCTGCTTGCTCCCAAATGCCAGTATAGTTAATGAAAAATTATAATTATTTTTAAAATTAATGAATGGAAACCACAATCTACAACAATCCTGTACTAATATCACACGTAATGGTAAAAAAAAGTGTTATTTTTCCCTAAGATCAAAACCATGGAAGCAAAAGCTTTTAAGAAATCATTTCAATCTTTTCTTTTACTTATGTCACTGGTCATAAGTAAAAGAAAAAATATTAGCAACTAATAATGAGACATTTAAATTTTAATGGGAAACAATATAAGTTAATATTTCACTCTAGAAAACTGAACTTCCATATGACCCATCAATATCACTCCTGGGAATATATCTCAGAGATTCAAAAAAACACAGAAGAAATGACATCTGCACTTGTATGTTTAATGTAGCACCATTCACAATAACGAGAATATGGAAAAAAACCAATATATGATCACTTGATCTTTGGTAAACAAGCAAGAAATGTGAAGCAGAACAAGGAATGCCTCTTCAACAAGTGGTGCTGGGAAAACCAGCAAAGAAAAATGAACCCTGACCTCTGTCTAACACCAGGCACAATAGTCAGATCAAAGTAGATTAAAGACCTCAATATCAGATCTGATCATAAGGTACATGGAGGAAACTGTAGGCAGAACCCTCCATGACATTGAAGCTTAAAGTACTTTAAGGATGAAACATCACTGACCAAGCAAGAGGAAACAAACATAAACAAATAAAGCTACATTAAACTAAGAAACTTCTACACCTCAAACGAAACAGTGACCAAAATACAGAGTGCCCAAGAAATAGAAAAGAACATTTACCCAATACCCATGGAATAAGGGATTAATATTCAGGATTTATAAGACACTAGTAGAATTGTACAAGGAAAAACCTCCTACCACACCAAAAATGGAGAGAAGAAATGAACAGAGGCTTCCTCAAAAAGAACTACAAATGGCCAAAAGGCACATGGAAAAAATGCTCTACATTGCTAATCAACAGGGAGATCCAAATCAAAACAACAAAGAGATATCAACTCACACCACAGAGACTGACACACATTCAAAAGGACAAAAGCAACCAGTGTTGGTGTGGATGTGAGGAGAAAGGGATACTCCTCCACTGTTGGTGGAAACGCTGACAGGTCCAGCCTTTTTGGAAAACAATATGGAATTTCCTTCAAAAACTAGAACTTGAGCTTCTATTATGACCTCACAATACCACTTATGAGAATATATACCGATGGTGCAAAAAAGCACAGTAGAAATGACACCCACACCTGTATGTTTACTGCAACACTGTTCACAATAGCCAGAATCTGGAAACAACCTAAGTGACCTAGAACAGATGACTGATTAAAGAAACTTTGATACATCTAGACAATGGAATACTATGCAGTTGTTAGGAAAGAGGAATTCATGAAATTTGCTTGTAAGTGGATGGTCATGGAGAGTATCATGCTAAGTGAAATGAATCAGAAAGAGAGGGATGGACACAGAATGACTGCACTCATTTATGGAATATAAAATAATGTAATACGAGACTGACAGGCAAGGATGTAGACATAAGGGCCAGGAATATTGCTCCATAGTTGGAAGCCTGCCTCATGAGCTAGGGAAGAAGGCAGCTGGAATAGAGAAGGGATCACTAAGTCAATAATGGTTGGAGGAATCATTCTGGATGGGAGATGTGTGCTGAAAGTAGATAAAGGACCAAACGTGATAGCCTCTCAGTATCTATATTACAAACCATAATGCCCAAAAGTAGAGAGAGAGTATGGGGGAAATTGTCTGCCATAGAGGCAGAGAAAGGGTTGGGAAAGAGGGGAGGGTTACTGGGAACATTGGTGGTGGAAAATGTGCACTGGTGGAGGAATAGGTGTTGAATCATTGTATGGTTGAAACTGAAACATGAAAGCTTTTTAACTGTATCTCACAGAGATTCAATAAAACAAAAAGTTGCTTAACATAAGAGCATCATTTTTGGAATCCCAGCCCTTACCTCAAGCTATATAACAATATTAAGTCAAAACACAAAATGTATAATATTTTATTTAAAGAAGGCAAAAAATTACAAACTCTTGAACAGGAGAAAATATTTACAACCTTTGGGCTAACACAAATTTTATTATTTTCAAAACATTGCCAAGGAAATGTAAAAGCAAGACACAATGTAGAAGGCATTCATGAGACACACATTTAAGGTGAGGCCTTAGATCAAAACATAAGGTATGATTGATAGATACATACATAGAGTGCACAACTTTGTCATATATAAACTATGGTCTCCAAAACTAGCGAAAACACTTGAACATTTCACTTAGAAGATATGAAAATAAGCTCTAACTACATGAGAGTAGACTCAATATCTTTGTTCTAGAACATAGCATTGAACTATGATGAGTTAGCATTGTGCCTCTAACAGAAAGTTTGCAATAAAACATACTTAACATTTAAAGTATAGAATTGGCACAATTCTTAGCATTCACTACTATCAAAAATATTAATGTATAATCTGTTTTAAAAAATTGGTGAATATGCACATATCAAATGATTCCTAAAATTCATTTTATCTATATACCCATTTAAATTTAATATTAAATGTTATAATGTCCATTGTAAAAATGTTTACTTTAAATTCATTTATATTAGTCAAGACTTGTAAATAAATATATAGTGTGTTTTATACACAGTTGAGGCCCTCCCGTTGATCGTCGATTTGCTCGAGCGGGCCCAGTAACGTCTCCTTTGGAGACTTTGTTGTTACTGTGTCTGGCATATCGAATACATCACGGGGAGCTTGCCAGGCCCTGCCGTGCAGGCGAGATACTCTCGGTAGCTTGCCAGGCTCTCCGAGAGGGGCGGAGGAATCGAACTTGGGTCAGCCATGTTGGCTGCATGCAGGGCAGACGCCCTACCCGCTGTGCTAACCAACCAAATCATCATTGTGTTAATATAAATCATAGCATAAGGAATTTTAGAATATCAAAATATTACAAAACAAGAATTATAAACAAGCTACCACTACATGCATAAGCAGAGGCAGACATTAAGAAAAATACTCACAATATATAAAGTCATGGAAAAATAACATATCCCATCAAAATTTACCCAAAAGGGAATAACACTCATCATATAAGACATCCAAACATGAAAAACAAAACCATTACCACTGATGCTGGAAAAAATTATATACTTAGTAGCACATGAAGCATTCCTGTTAGTCATTTTAGAATTATATATATTATTATTATTATAAAATGACCTGTATGATATCTTATATATTAAGTAAAGGCCCTATCGTTGATCTTCAATTTGCTCGAGCGGGCCCAGTAACGTCTCCATTGGAGACTTTGTTGTTACTGTGTCTGGCATATCGAATACTCTCAGTAGCTTGCCGGGCTCTCTGAGAGGGGCGGAGGAATCGAACTTGGGTCGGCCATGTTGGCTGCGTGCAAGGCAAACACCCTACGGCTATAAAATTATATTATAACATGAATATGTGAACTTCCAATGGAATCCAAGATATTCTTCTGAATATCTAAATATTATGTAAGGCACAATTTCTTTCCATAAAGAGCTCACTATTTAACCGAACAGTTAGATATACTCACAAGTAATTTCATGGCAGAAATCCTAAAAGCAGGATAATTAAAAGGGGAAAATATTATTTCAGGATTAAAGATTTCACAATCTAAATTAATATAACAGAAAAATTTCAGTGTACTGATTTTTTTTATGTATATAGCCCAACACTCATGAATATCTTTATGATGGTGCTCTTCCCTAATTAATTTTGGTGTAGCTTAGACATGCTTGGAATTTATCTTCCTCATTTGTTCCTTCTTTGACTAACCTTTTCTTATGCTTTGAAACATGGGTCGCATAAAAAAATAGCTAGTCATTCAGTAACTGATCAGTGCAGAAATACTTGTCAAATATTTATTTTGAATTATGTAGGATAAGGCAATATTCCTCTTTGCTGTATGAATTCAATCAAGATTCTGTTTGTAATGCTATGTACACATAGTTCTCTGGTGTCATTCTTTATTAAATTCTGTTAGAAAATAGATTTTGTCATGGTCCACAGGTTGTCATGGCTGATTACAGAATTCAAGACAAAACTGTTTATCAAGTAGTAATTTATTTTTTGTTTTGGTTCTTTAAGACACTTTGAATTAAGTTGAGCAATGCTGGAATATTGTTTTTGAAAACTTAAAAGTAAAAATTTTCTTTTGTAAACACAAGACTGGTAAGCACTTTTGGAAAAAAAAACTACAATTTTCTGGAAATGCTATTTTTAGAAAGCTCAGCAGATTCTACCCCAGGTTTAAGTTGATCAAGTTGACATATAAGATTTCATTGGAGAGAAAAGAGGGTAGTAAGTTGCTTGAAAAGTAACTTATTTCTCTTATTTGAGTCTCAATTAAGATTTTTTCCCATCAATGAATTGCTTCTATAAACATTTGCATGTTTTCTATAATAGATTCACTAGAAAGATATTCTCTCTGACATCTATTAAGAATATATTCTAAGAATTTTGTAAAGAATTATTTAATATTGATATGTAGATTTCATTAATGTAGAGAATATTATATTTATCACATTTAATGTGTATTAAGATAAACACATTTTAACAGTTTGACAACAGAGTTCATCATAGAACAGACAAATGTTAACTTTAGATATTTTCTTCTTAGTAGTACATAAAATAACCATTATCCTTAAAGCTGTCTTAGATTAAGGGAAATAATGTGATGATTAAATATCAAATATCATTTAGATTAAGGAAAATAATATAGTGATTAAACATAAAATATTAATCATATTTATGAGATATTGTTACCTGTTTTATTACCTCTTCCCTTTTCAAAAAATTTGCAGGAAATAAAATTATGTAAAGCTAAAGAATATATCATAGGTATATAAAGACTATAATGTAAAACTGAAATACAAGCCACATGAATTAGGTGAATATAAGAAAACTCAAATTCCCTTAGTGCAAGTTAGGAAGGATAATATTGAATAATTTAGATAAAAGTTTTATAAAATCATTAAACTAAAATCATTAAACTATTCTTAGAAGGGCTGGAGTGATAGCACAGCGGGCAGGGCATCTGCCTTGCACGCAGCCAACATGGCCGACCCGAGTTCGATTCCTCCGCCCCTCTCGGAGAGCCCGGCAAGCTACCGAGAGTATCTCGCCCACACGGCAGAGCCTGGCAAGCTCCCCGTGACGCATTCGATATGCCAGACACAGTAACAACAAAGTCTCCAATGGAGACGTTACTGGGCCTGCTCGAGGGGTGGGGGGGCTTATTCTTAGAAACTTCAGTATTAAATAAGTTCTATTGATGGGTCTATCTAGGAATTTTGGGTATACAAATGAGGAATAAAGAAAGCATTCATAAATGACAGAAATCACTGGAAAGCTCTAAGAAAAGATTTTATTTTGTTGTGAGAAGTCAGAAAAATATAGCACAATTATAGGTGTAGCAAAAATCCCCCAATATGCAAGCTATTCCTTCTTCTGAGTCAACACTCTATATTCACTCAGATTGTTGAATTCTGACTGGAGCAATAGCACAGCGGTAGGGCGTTTGCCTCCTGCGCAGCCAGCCTGGCTGACCCGGGTTCAATTCCTCCGCCCCCCTTGAAGAGGCTGGCAAGCTACCGAGAGTATTCAATATGACAAACACAGTAACAAGAAGTCTCACAATGGAGATGTTACTGGGCCCGCTCGAGCGAATTGATGAGCAACAGGAGGACAGTGTTTGTTTTGTTGAGTTCTGAGTCCATACTTTATATTCTCTTATAGAATATAGAAACAAAGAAATTGATATCTTTAAATAAATATACGTTATTATAGATATTTTAAACCAACTATTTAATATGTCAGAATAGAGATGACATTGATCTGCTATTCAAATAACTCATTATTATACATTTTAATTGTATGTCCTTCTTTATGTCACTTGTTATTTTCATATTTTCAAAATATCAATAGATATAATAGCAAATAAAACTCTTGCATTAAAAATAATTAAAAATAATTAAAAATAATTCTTATAATGTTGTTGGAATTGCTAAAGTTTCATTTTAATACTTTCTTATGTGGCTTTTAAAAAAGAAACCTAACTTTTTAATTTATTAAATATTTTGCAAAAAAACACAGGATTTCATGAAATGTTACAATGTGTATATGAAACCATTTTTAAAAGATATTTCACTAAAGAGAAAGTTAATGGAATTCAGTTAAAGGCCAATAAACATTAAAGTTCATTGAAATAAGCAGAAAATAAATAAATTTAAAACCCACAAATCCCAGTAAACCCAATGTGTCTTAAAAGGCCTAGGAACTTCAAGTTTTTTTATGCCTACTAAAAGCACCTATATGACACATGAAAATTGTGATATCATGAATATAATTGCCATTTCTATAGGATTTTGCATATTTTAAACAGAATTTATTTTTATCTAATCTTTTAATGACTTTGAATGCTCCCAACTGGAGTCTGAAAACTCACTAGTCATTTGACAAAGAAAGTAAAATATGTATCTGGATAAAGAACAATTATGAAAATGAAATTAATTCAAATCATTTAATATTTAACATTCTAGTAAAAAGAAACTTTGAACTGGATCACGGATTCTGCTATACCAATTCTTAAAATATAAATTAGAGACCTCTCTACAATAAAGTAAATGAATTTCCCAGAACTTCACTGGCAGACTATGAGAAGAAACAGAAGTATTTTATAAAATCATTAAATGTATAAGACTGGAAACCTCCCCAAATGACTATATTTCCTAGAAGTTTCAAGGAGTATTCCCTTCATTTAAATAATAAGAAATGTATTAAGAAGAGCAGAGAGGCATCACAGATAATTTCAGTACTGTGATGGTATTTTATTTGTCAACTTGGCTAGTGTTTTGGGATGGGATTAATATTTAAATCAGCTATCTTACATTAAGGGAATTGTCCTTCATAATATAGATGTGTCTCATTCAATCAGTTGAAGTTCTAAGTAGAATAAAAAGACCAGTCTCCATAACAGAAGGCAATCCTCCTTTCTGCTTAAACTATCTATACGATCCATTGTACTGCATGATGATATTGAAGGCCAATTGCAGATTTTATTCTTTCTTTAATAATATATAGTTAAAATTTTTAGCACCATAATTTACAATACAGTTAATGATAGGGTTTCATGCATGCAATATTCTAAGACGACACCCTTCACCTGAGTATCACTTCCTGATCAGTGTTCCCTTATGGTAGATTTTGGATTGAACAAACTTCATGTTTTTATAAGCTAATTCTTTAAAATAAATTATTTCTAAATATATGAACATCCTGTTTATTCTGTTTGCCTCAAGATTCCCAATTAAAATAGAGTCGTAATTAATAAAATTATTACCTTTAAAGGAAAATCTCAAAATAGAGAAAGAGTTAGGACTACAGTTAAAGGACATCATACAGTTAAATATCATCTAATATGAAGATGATATTCTTATTTGCAGTCCAACCCAGAGTCATCTATTGGGTACCCCAGGTGTTAAACTTTCTGGGTGAATGAGAATATAAAATCTCTCCTACTAAGTTACATATTGCCAGGCAAAAAAGTTAAATAGTATATGTATTTACTCTTGTTCAAAGGCCTATGAATGAAATTAATACATGAAATTAAATGGGGTCCAGATGCTTACTCGTGAGACAACTGTCCAAAGGTTTAAAAAGTTATTCTCAAACTCAGGGCACCAAAAACAAGAAAGCAATTGGAAGCCTTTTGGGAGATGATAGGTAGGATTCTATAGACTTTAAATGCCCCAGCCAAAATTCAGTTGGGTCTTAATTAAAAATCTGGAAATGTGGATCCTCTTCCAATCAACTGCTCCCTAAATGGAAGGGACCTTTTCCAGTTAATTTGTCTTTCTGATCAACAACTTTGAAACCCAATAAATTTTTGCCTGGAGCCCATTTAATACTAAATTAGCATGAGATTGCATTTCCTTACTTGTCAGGGTCTGTGCTCATTTTTCCACATGAAGAAGTTACAGAAGATAGACCTTTGCTCATGAACACCTTAAAGATTTAAAGGGTGAAATCTCTAGATAGGGAAGTGCTACAGCCAAATAGATAACGGTGCCCCAGTAATGAGGTTTTGAGAAATAATAACATTTAAGAAAAACTGGCTTAGCCTGAAGTACCCCAAAGGCATGAAGATCACATCTCTTTGATACAAAACCTAAACTCTCTGGATATGTAGAAATAGACAACACTAGATACAGAAATCTAAGATCTTACCCAGAGAAAGGTGAACCCCTCAGAAAAGAGGAAGCTACAGAAGATACTAAAGGTCATGGTAGATTATGAGAAGATCAGTTATGTATGGTTTTTCCACTGCAAAAACAACTGATTGACTTGTGTTGTTAGAAATCCAGGTGTGTGGAGAAATCCAGGCCAGAACCATTTGGGGAAATTGGACATAACCTTTCCCAAACCGTTGTAGCTTGCTCTTTGAAGCTTGTGCTTTCTTTTTTTCTTTTGAATTTCTCTCTCTGTCTCTCTCTCTCTCTCTCTCTCTCTCTCTTCCACTCTGGAGAATGGAGAATCTCAAAGTCTTCTTGAACACATCTTCTTCTCTTTTTCATCCTCACAACTTTCCACATCTAACAAATTCCTTGAAAAACAAATACAGCCCTCCCTTTCCGTCGCCCAAGCTGAGCTGGTCTCTTCTCCCCACCCAGGTCAGTTTTTCTGCCACTTCTCGAACCCGGGACTTGGATTTCATCCTGCAAGCCCCTAGGCATCCCCCGGGTGCCAGGGGACAAAGCAGATCTGAGCCTCTCTGCCTCTCCCTTTCCATCGTTCAAGCTGAGCTGGTCTCTTCTCCCCAGCCAGTCTTTACTCCCCTACACACACCAGTTACCCGGGGGGGGGGGGGGGGGGGGGGGGGCACTTTAGAAGTGGGCGTAGCTTTTAGAAGTGGGCGTGGCCTAAGTTTGGGGGGGCCAACGCTCACGCACCCGCAAGTAGTTTACTCATACTAAGAAATCTAAGCCCTACTCCTACACACCAACATGAAGAAACAATGCAAATCCTCGCCACAGGGAGAGGATGAGGAAACAAGTCCAGAAGCCTCAGTAGGTGCTAGCCACCTAAAAGGGACCTCTCTGATAAAGAATTCAGATATGAAGTCATAAAGATGTTCAATCAACTCAATGAGACAGTCAGACAGATATCCAGTAAATTGAAAGAGGACATGAAAGAAACAATCGATCACACAATTGACAAAATACAGGAAGAAATGAGAGTAGAAATTGGAAAGCTTCGCACAGAAATGGCACAGATCAAAGATTCCATAGATGAAATCAAAAACTTAGTCTGTGCCCTCAAAAATAGAATCACCACAGCTGAGGAAAGAATCAGTGAGCTGGAAGATCAGTTGCACCAAGCCAACAGGCAGCAACAAACAGTGGCAAAGGACCTCAAAATAGCTCTACAGGGAATCAGAGTCCTAGGAGACGATTTCAAAAGAAAGAACATTAGAATCATTGGACTACCAGAAGCTCAGGGAAAAATCCCAATTAAAAAGCCATGGTTAAACAAATCGTCGCCGAAAAATTCCCAGAGCTCCACAATGCAGCAAGCCATTCAGATTCAAGAAGCCTGAAGGGTGCCAGATAAAAGGGACCTAAAAAAAAAACACTCCAAGACTTATCATAGTTAGAATGATCTATGCTGCCGACAGAGACACAATACTGCAAGCAGCAAGGGCAAACAAGGAAATCACATACAAAGGAGCACCCCTTAGATTCACAGCAGACCTATCAGAGGAAACCCTCCAAGTCTGAAGGCAGTGGCGAGATATAGTAAAAAAACTCACTGAAATGAATGCTTCATCAAGAATACTCTATACGGCTAAACTCACTCAAAATCGAAGGAATGGTACACTATTATCTAGCAAACAGCAGCTCAGGAACTTCATATACTCTAAAACCAAACCTAAAACAGGGGCTAAAGGGGCTACTATAAGACAAGACAAACCCAACAACCACAAGACACACTTACAGAAAGATGACAAAAAAACCTATAACAATAATCTCTCTCAATGTCAACGGTCTAAATTCACCATTTAAGAGACACAGAGAGGCAAAATGGATACAAGAGACAGAATCCAACATTTTTCTGCCTACAAGAAACTCATCTCAAAAGTCAGAGCAAACGCAGACTCAAAGTCAAAGGATGGAAAACAATCCTGCAAACAAACAGATCCTTCAAAAAAACTGGGGTGGCCATACTAGTATCCAACAACATTAATTTCACCTTGAAAAAGATTATAAGGGACAGTGAAGGCTATTTTCTCTTCATCAAGGGATACGTCCAACAGGAAGAAATCATACTCTCAAAAAAATTATACGCATCTAATGAGGGAACAGCTAAATATTTAAAACCACTGCTAACAGAGTTTAAGGAGGACATTGCTAGCAACACAAGAGTACTTGGAGACTTCAACATCTCCTTATCACCTCTGGATAGATCAAGAAGAACAAAACCCAGCAATGAATCATTGGCTTTGAAAGAAGAAATAGAAGAGAAAGGGCTTATAGGCCTATACAGGGATTTACAACCCCAAAAGAAAGAATACACATTCTTCTCCAGTGCACGCAGAACATTTTCCAAAATAGACCATGTGCTAGGACTCAAAACATACCACAATAGAATCAGGTAGATAGAAATAGTATCAGGCATATTTTCAGACCATGATGCACTGAGGAAAGAAGTGAATCACACACAAACACTGAGAACCAAATCAAACACCTGGAAATTAAACAACTCAATTCTGAACAACGAGTGGGTCAAGGACAAAATCAAAAGATACCTGGAAGCAAATGAGAATGAAGACACGAGCTACCAGAACCTATGGGATGCAGCGAAAGCCATATTAAGGGGAAAATTTATAACTCTGCAAGCATATCTTAGGTCTGTAGAAAGAATGCATATAAACAACTTGACCTCACAGCTCAAGACCTTAGAAAGGATCAACAGAAAGAGCCTAAATCAGGCAAAAGGAAAGAGATCATAAAACTTAGAGTAGAAATCAATGACATGGAAACCAAAGAAACAATCTGAAAGATCAATGAAACCAAGAGCTGGTTCTTCGAGAAAATAAACAAGATAGATAAACCACTAGCAACACTCACAAAGAAACAGAGAGAGAGAACTCTAATAAACAGAATCAGAAATGAGAAGGTGGATATCACAACAGAAACCAAAGAAATCCAAAAGATCAATGGAGACTACTTAGAAAGCCTGTATACCACGAAACAAGAGAACCTAGAAGAAATGGATAAATTCCTGGACTCCTATAATCTGCCAAAGCTGAGTTAAGAAGATCTAGAGTATCTGAATAGACCTATTAACATCAAGGAAATCGAAACTGTAATCAAAATTCTTCCCAAAAACAAAAGCCCAGATCCAGATGGATTCACTAGCAAATTTTTCCAAACATTTAAAGAGGACATACTGCCAGTCCTTCTCAAGCTTTTCCAGGATATTGAAAAAACAGAAACTCTCTCAAACAATTTGTATGAAGCCCATATCTCTCGAATACCAAAAGAAAACAAAGACACCACGAGAAAAGAAAACTACAGGCCAATATCCCTGATGAACACGGATGGAAAGAATTTCAACAAAATACTAGCAAAGAGAATTCAACTACTCATCAAAAAGATCATACACCATGACCAAGTAGGATTCATCTGGGGATGCAAGGCTGGTTTAACACTCGGAAATCAATCAACATAATCCACCATATCAACAAAAGAAAAGATAAAAATCATATGATCATATCAATAGATGCAGAGAAAGCATTTGACAAGATCCAGCACCCATTTATGATGAAAACCCTAGCCAAAATGGGGATAGAGGGGACTTTCCTCAACATAGTTAAAGCTATGTACCACAAGCCTACAGCAAGCATCATCCTCAATGGGAAAAAACTTAGAGACTTCCCTCTAAGATCAGGGACGAGACAAGGCGGCAAGAAAAGTGGAGTAGAGCAGGGAAAGCCTCTTTAACAAATTGTGCCGGCAAAACTGGACGCCTACATGCAAAAACGTGGGCTCAGATCTCTGCCTAACTCCATGTACAAAAGTAAGATCAAAGTGGATTAAAGACTTCAACATCAGACCGGAATCTATAAGCTACATTGAGGAAAAAGTTGGCAAAATCCTCCATGACATAGAAACTAATGGTGTCTTCAAAGATGTCACACCGCTGGCCAAGCAAGTGAAAACAGAGATAGACAAATGGGACTATCTTAAACTAAGAAGCTTCTGCAACAGTGAAGAAACAGTGACCAAAATATAAAGACAGTCTACAGAATGGGAAAGGATATTCGCCAAATACACATCCAATAAGGGGTTGATAACAAGGATATACAAAGTGCTGAACTCCATACGATGAAAACATCCAACCTCATCAAAAAATGGGGAGATGAAATGAATAGAAACTTTCACAAAGAAGAAATCTGAATGGCTAAAAGGCACATGAGAAAATGCTCCACATCATTAATAATCAGGGAGATGCAGATCAAAACCACAATGAGATATCATTTCACACCACAGAGACTGGCCCATATTCACAAGAACAAAAGCAACCGGTGCAGGCGCGGATGTGGCGAGAAAGGGACACTCCTTCACTGGTGATGGGAATGCCAACTGGTTCAGCCCTTTTGGAAAACAGTATGGACGATTCTCAAAAAATTAGAAATTGAGCTCCCATTTGACCCAGCAATACCACTCCTGGGATATATCCCAGAGAGGCAAAAATGTGTAGTCGAAGTGACATATGTACTTGTTTGTTCTTTGCAGCACTCTTTTCAATAGCCAGAATCTGGAAAAAACCTGAGTGCCCGAGAACAGATGACTGGTTAAAGAAACTTTGGTACATTTACACAATGGAGTACTATGTAGCTGTTAGAAAAGACGAAGTCATGAAATTTACATGCAAGTGGTAGTACATGGAAATATCATGTTAAGCAAAATGACTTAGAAAGAAAGGGGTAGACATAGGAAGATTGCATTCATCTGGGGAACATAAAGTAACAAAATAGGAGACTAACACCCAAGAATATCCGAGATTAGTACCAGGAGGTCTACTCCATGGCTTGGAGGCCAACCACACATGCTAGGGGAAAAGGGAGCTCAGATAGAGAAGGGAACACTAAATAAAGGTGTTGGGAGGATCCTCCCAGGATGGGAGATGCATGCTGAAAGTAGACTATAGACCAAACATGATTGTCACCCATTGCCTCTTTTGCAAACCACAACACCCAATAAGAGGGAGAGAACAAAAGGTTATGCCCTGTCACAGAGGCAGGGTGGGATGGGGGGTTGGGGGGTGGGAGGGTTACTGGGATTTGTGATGGTGGGAAATGGGCACTGGTGGAGGGATGGGTATTTGATCATTGTATAATTGAAACCCAAGCACAAAAACGTGTAAGTCTGCAACTGTACCTCATGATGGCTCACTATTAAAATTTAAGAAAATTGAATTAACTGAAAAAAACAACAAAAAATTAAAAAATAACAAATACAAACAAAAAACAAAACAAAACTATCCTGTTACTGATTTTAGTTTACTTCTCTAGGCATTTGCAAGTTAATTTCTTAATTACAGATCTAATCATTCTGACTTAATAACCAATATGTCTGTGGAAACAAGAATCTTTTCTCCATGACTTGTAGACAGAATACATTAGAATACATTTCATCTCTTTTCCGTACTGTTCTGCCTTTCTACTCTTCCCCTCACTGCCTTCTTTCTAGAATTCCTTCCTCTGCCTGGACACTGAAGAAAGCTGCATTCTATAGGCCACCTTTTTTGATGTTCTGACTGAAAAGTGTTAAGAATATCTCAAAGGTTCATGGTTCATATAGTTTCTAAAGCCATTGCTCACAGATTCACTAAAATTCTGTCTGCTGCCCAAGAGGAGAATGATAAGCAGCCCTTTCTTCCCTATGACCTCAGTGAGAACAGTCAGTGTCTCAACCTCTTTTATGACCAAGCAACCAATACATCCTAGTCACAGCTACCGGAAAGGTCTTGTTGTACTCTGTGATTGATGTTCGTTAATATCACTAGGAAATGGTTTTCCAGACAACTCAGAGATATAAATATGGACTGGAGGCTTATGTGTGAATGTCAATGCTCACATTTCAGGGTGCTTTCCTGCTTAAATGAAATTGGAAGTGAAACAGAAGGCTCTTTTCTAGCTATATTCATACTCTTTGTCCTGTTAAATAAACCAGAGGTTTCGGTCTCGTAGAAACAGCTAGTGCAGGGGAGATTAAATTAGGAGGGTTCATTGCAGTATTTAGTAAACTTGCTTGACATATTTGGGACAGTTATGCTCTCATATCCCTGAGAATATTTAAGTTTGCTGTGATGGTTTAAAAGCAACAGGGTTTTAAAATTTTAGATTTAAAAAATAAATATAAGAAAGCATGAATAGCTTCATGTATAGAATCACGTGTTGATTACCACTGCAAGGTCTATTTTCAAATGTACTTAATATATAATTAATGCCAATTAGACTCCTGCCCCTGCGTCAGGCTATCTTCACTGAGCCCCCTCAGATGGGGGCAGGTTGAGTTTCCCTCCCTGCCCCAAGCAGAACCCCGGCAGCCGAAAACCTCCAGAACCCAGCAACAGTCATGCTCAAGGTCACTCTCCACACACTCGGATGAGCCTCACGCATGAAGGACCTGGCAGAGAAACCCAGGTATGCAGGACCCGGGGTCGAGATCTCCAAGCCTGCTAGGATCCGGACTGGACCTCTTCCACCCAGCTTGGCAGTCACACCAGTCACACCCACAGACTGCCCCCAGTACCATGTAATCCCATCAATGGCCAACAGTCAGGGACTATAAAACAAAGCTCCCAGAAGTCTAGCCCACTGATGTACCTAAAGCAGCACACATGTGTCTGGTTTTAACATACTCACTTGTATTCTCTTATATACATTCTCCATCCCTCTTGGAGAGCCTGGCAAGCTACCGAGATTATGCAACCAGCACGGCAGAGCCTGGCAAGCTCCCCGTGGCGTATTCAATATGCCAAAAACAGTAACAATAACGGGTCTCATTTCCCTGACCCTGAAAAAGCCTCCAATATGGCAACATTGGGAAAGACGATTAAGGAGAGGTTGCTAAAATCTCAGTGCTGGGAGACGTTACTGGGACCCACTTGAGCAAATCAATGAACAACAGGTTGACGGTGATACAGTAATATAGTGATAGTTAAAAGCTGAGCAAAGAACATCACAAAGAACTAAAAACTTGCTGGAAAAATCACAGCTTTTAGATGACAATTGACAAATTTACAGATAATGTAATAGCTACAAAGTGAAAAGTCAAGGGAAAGTCAAGGTATTGTTATATGACACTGAGTTGTACATCAAAGAAAAAATTTTAAAATGGTGCTGTGTATATTAGAGCAATATATATGTTGATAATAAATATTTATTGTATTCAAATGGCATCGTGAAAATAGTAAAAGTGTATTAATACCAAATTTTTAAGAATTTGTAGTTTTTAACATTTCGAATTATTTCCACTTGTATATGTTCAAAAATATGAAACTTGTAGCGTAGTTTTGGGAAAAATGTAAGTAGAAAGTAGAAGTCAGTGATTTTATTCTTAAAAACATACCTATTTATTACCTCAATATGAGAAGCACTGACCAAAATCACAAACTTTTTCTTTTTCACTTCTTTGATAATGTTAGTGACAATGTATTACTTAATACTGATAGATAAATTTTTCTCATTATTCCTTTCTTAATGTTCTTTAATTTTTGCACTCCAATTTCTTAAAGACTATTACTACTTGAGATATTAAGCATCTTCCAATTCACAAGATTTTTGGTGTTGAAATCTTTTGGAACTCTGAATGAGACAATAAGATGATAGAAAGGGATGATCATAATGGCGGCCAATACAAACATTGCTGAGACAGTCTAAAACTGACCAGAGAAGTCCCATTTTTGTGAGCATCAGTTTATTGAGTATGAGATGGTTCCAGCAGAATTTACCACATTCGTTTTTATGCATTATAACACTTTATATACGTGATGGGACAGACTCATAGAGGATAATTAACAAATAATCCTTGATTGTTTTTCTTCCTAATGTATATAGGCAGTTATGATCGACATCTGAAAATTAGCACTATTACATTACACTACTCCATTCTATTTAAACGAATTGCCATTATCCTTTTTGTGAGGACTCTAGGTTTAATAATTTGCCTTCAAATATTGGCTATAAGAATGCCATTGCAAATATAAAAGGGTAAAAATTGTCCATCTCCATGAAATCCTAACCAATCCCAAAGTCTCATATTTGGAAGGAAAGAACGAGTGAAGGAAGTATTGTTGACATTTTGCTAAGAATAAAAGAGCAAACCTATGAGAGACTCAAGTACACATCCCGCAAGTTCAGATGATTTTTGAACTCATGTTATTATGTGCTAAGTGCTTTTTAATAACTGGAGATGGAGAACAGAACAAAATAGCTGGAAAGTTTTCACAGAGATTAAAACCACATGGAAGAAGAGTGAGGTTGAAGACAGTGAACAGTAAACAAGCAAGCATGTCTGTCACTAAAACTTTTGTTAGAAAATAAGTATTGAGGAGAAAAAGTCCGCTAAAGGGAACGTATACTTGTTAGGTAGGGATTGGAATTGAAATTTAAATAAATTCCTCATCTAACAGATTTTGAATTAGGTCATGGTAAGACATAATTTATTAATATCAATATATCAAAAATAAAACAATACAGAGCTCCTACAACATACTTGACACTGTTCTAGATATTGAATAGGGTATAGTTATCTATGTAATTTATGTTCCATAAATAAATGTAGTTAACAACAAAGTATTAAACAAATAACGTAATGAGTTATACATTGGTAAATCTAATAAAGCAATACAATCAAAGAAGTTAGTGTGCCTAACTAACATGACCATTAATTTTATATTGATCAAATTAAACATTTTTGCGAAGCTAGCATTTGTATAAATACTTTAGAAAGATAATACGATTCATATAATTGGGTGATCCAGGTGGAAATTGTAGTCAGGACAAAAATTATGCAAGGGGAGTATGTTCAGTAAGTTTATTTAATAATATACTGAGTGGAAGGAGTACACTGGGTAGAGTGCTTGCCTTGAATATGCATGAAGGGTTTAGGGCTCAATCCCCAGGACCCAATATGGTCCCCTGAATGCTGCCATTCTCTGAGTGAAGAGCCAGGGAAGTCTTGAACATAGCCAAGTGTGGTACCAGAGCAATAACTAACTAAATAAATAAATACAAACAAAAGAAGAGGAGAATTGCGACTGAAGGAAATTGAGAGAAGTAAAGACTCTTCAGACATAATACTGGAGAGATACAATTTGATTGACTAACTGGAAAAAGAGAGAAAACACCCATAAAAAGAAAACACCCATAAAGTAATCTTACTCATTCTAAAAATATATATGTAATAAAATTGTATTCTTTGAAAAATTATTGGAGAAAACATCACATAAATTTTGGTGTATATCATTATAACATTTTAGAAAAAATTTGACTTCCAAGGGCTAGAGAGAATCTCACCTCAATTTCTTAGTATATGAGGAATATAGAACTCTTCAATTTCTTATCATATAAGGAATATAGAACTTATTTCCCAAAAAGTATGCTCAAGACTCCCTTTAGGTTTTGGCCTGTGATCATAAGGACAAGTGAAGGGCAAATGATCCATGGTTAATAGCAGCAAACAGTGAGACATCGCAATGAAACCTAAGAAGTATAGAGAAAAGCCACAAGGTGACAGACTTTAAATAAGTACTTGAATGGTATAACTTTTTAAGAGGTCACTGGTATTTTGATCAATAAAATGCTTGGCATTTGGAAAAGGATTGTCAAACTTTTCCAGGACTATGAAACAAACAAGAAAATATTTATGTCAGGAGTCAATATTTTTTTCCTATAGGGTAAGTATTTTAAATGTTTGGAACTGCATTATCTATTAATATTTAACTCTGCCATTGTGGCTTAACATAGCCACAGGCATTGTGAAAACAAGTGAGTGCTACTAAGTTCTAATAAAATGTTTCTTATAAAAAGCAGGTGATGGGCTGAAACTGGTCTGCAGGTTATCGGTTGAACTCTCCTCATTTATTTTAAAGAACTAAAAAAGTGATGACAGTGTTTATGTAAAAGATGAAACTATTCCAGAAATCTTCCTTGATTGATATTTTTAATTTATACTAAGTTAACTTTGAACCCTATATTGGGAGCATTTGATTTTTGTTAAAAAATAGAAAATTAATAATAGAAATAATTATTATAAGTCACAGTAAATTGTTTTGACTGACAATAAGAAGATCCCTGGGTCTCATGCACAACCTTATGGAAACCATCTACAAGTTTTTACGTACTTATTCCTTCAATATAAAGGATTCCAGAAGTTACTGGAAGATGTAATTTTATTTCCATTAAATTGTACAGGAGTTGATAATGTCTAGACAAGGATAGTAACAGCAAGTCTTCCAAATATATGTTTAAACGTGAGTCAGTATTTTTTGCTTTTGGATTGCTGAACATGAAAGAGGTAAAAAGTCAAAGAGGACTCCAAAAGACGGAGTAATTAGAGCACATTATTAGAGACATACAGTGTTGCTGAATTTCATTACTGGTCTACTCTGGCTGCTACGTAGAAAAGGGATAGTAGGGAAAATAATGGAGGCAGAAAGACCAGGAAGACCTGGAATAATCCAAGTGTTATAGAATATATTCTTTTTTCTCCAAATATATAGCTGTTATGACCACCAGCATCCCTACATGCAACTTTATTGGAGCATCAGTAACTGCTTTCCATGGATGCTCTAATGACTTGCTCTTGTTTGTTAGAAAATTGAGTGGATAAGTAGTATATGAGGTTTTGTAAGCACCATGCAGTTTTATGTCAATGGTATGGAAATATAAACTCCATTTTTGGATTGAAAAAAGTCAAGTTGTAGTTCTTCACTTAGTCCTCTTCAAACATCAAAATAACAATATACCATAGGAATTATCCATTAGGAGGTCCTCTAGGTCGATTGGGCTAGCTAATATTTGTTTATGATAGGCTTGGATAGAATTACCCAAAATAGGCTTCACAGAGCTGACATATTTACCATAAAATTGCAACTTTGAAACTCTAGAGGATAACACATGATACATAATAACAAATGGCTTATTCAATTCAAGATACATTAAATAAGTGAGGCCAGAGCAATAGGATAGCCAATAGGATATCCCAAGGCAACCTAAGTTTGATTTCCACAACACATGTGTCTTTTCAAGCACATTGAGGTCAGTCCCTGAGCATAGAGCAAAGTGTGATTTCAAATCACTTAATCACTTAACTTCCCGTTAGTCGTCGATTTGCTCGAGCGGGCCCCAGTAACGTCTCCATTTGTCCCTGTCGCGTGCTAGTGTAGCCCAATGGCATCTCTTCGCTCTGGGAACATGGAGGGCCTCAAACCGATCGTTCATGATCTTGACGAAGAAGTCTGACCATCTGGTAGGTGGGCGGCCACGCGGTCTTTTGACATCCCGTGGAATCCAATCAGTAACAGCTCTAGTCCAGCGGTCGTCTTTAAATCTCATTACGTGACCAGCCCATCTGATTTTCGACACCTTGGCAAATGAGACAGCGTCCCTGATCCTTGATCGTCGACGGATGTCAGAACTCCGGATTCTTTCTCTCATTTGAGTGAAACGTGACATTCCAAGCATAGCTCTTTCTATTCTTCTTTGGGAGACCTGAATGGCGTTCTCATCTTGTTTGTGTAGGGCCCAGGTCTCTGAGGCATATGTTAATGCAGGAAGAACAGTGGAATCAAAGAGATGTGCCCGGAGCCGGAGGTTCTTCGTCCTCTTAGCTATTTCTTCGATGTTCTTGAAGGCGTTCCAAGCCGCTCTCTTCCTCCTGCGCAGCTCGGGTGCCAGGTCATTTGTCATGTTGACCTCTCGACCTAGGTACACATAGCTGTTGCATTCGGAGATGGTCGTTCCATTGAGAGCGAATGGGGCGTCAGGAACAAGGCTGTTTCTCATAAACATTGTCTTCGTAAGATTCAGCTGTAGTCCTACCTTTCCACACTCACGGTCAAAGTCGGCCAGCATTTGTGCCGCTTGGCTGATGTTTGGTGTTATTAAAACAATGTCATCAGCAAAGCGGAGGTGGTGTAGTTGCCGACCATCTATCTTCACTCCCATTCCTTCCCATTCCAGTCGTCGCATGATGTTCTCGAGGGTGGCACTGAAGAGTTTCAGTGAAACGGTATCACCCTGCCGCACCCCTCTCTTGACATCAACGATCACTTCTTTGTAGAATGGTGAGATCCTGGTAGTGAATCCGCAATACAGCTCACGGAGGATCCTGATGTATTGGGCTTGAATGCCCTGATTGGCTAGGGCTTCAATGACCGCTTCCGTCTCAACAGAATCAAAGGCCTTCTTTAAATCAATGAACGTTAAACAGAGCGGCATCTTGAACTCCCAAGAAACCTCAATGAGCTTGGTTATTGTGGATATGGTCGATGGTGCTGAATCATTTGCGGAACCCGGCTTGCTCGCATGGTTGTCCTTCACCTAGTGTTCTGCCAATCCTATTTAGGATGACTCGAGTGAACAACTTGTAGATGACAGACAATAGGCAGATCGGGCGATAGTTGCCAATGTCATGGATGTCTCCCTTCTTGAACAGTAGTACGGTCCTGCTGGTTTTCCACTGGGACGGAACCTTGCATTCAGACAGGTAGCGAGTGAAGAGCCGAGCCAGTGTATTGATGAGTACTGACGGCAGGTTCTTCAGGTGTTCAGGTCTGACCTTGTCTGGGCCGGGTGCTGTTTGCTTCTTTACCGATGAAATGGCGTGTCGGATTTCGGAAGGGAGAACGTTGGGAACGACCTACCCATCCTGTGGAATTTGGTATGTCGGCAAATAAATAAATATATATTTAATATATATTATACACACATACACACATATACACCTATCTAAGCATGATCAAAAAACAACTTCAATAACCTTCCACCTTATATTAGGATAGCACAGTATTTCTAGTGCACTAAAACTGCTAATATCAGGAATAGAGGATGAGGAAATTATATTAAATATGAAAGTCTTTAAAATATGGAAGGCTTTAAACACGATATAATGATTTGGGATATATTTGAAAGGCTATGCTATGCTATGTCAGTGTCATGTAATACATGCACCCACACCTGTGTTCAATTTCCCTGTCCCCTCAAATATTTTTTTAGAGTTTTAGGTTGAAGGGATACAGAAATGGAATCTCAGAAATGTAATTGGACCTGAAATGATCTAAGATAGAGAGTGTGGATTTGATAGTGGCATAATGATCAGAAAACCAATATATACTGAAATCCTTACTCATAGTTAAGAATGAAGCACTTATAGATGAGTTACAAATTCTTTGAGTTTGAAGATGACAATGGGCATGTTAACTTATAAGCATTGTACAGCTAATACATTTGTAAATTTCTGTAAACCCCTCAAATATTAGCATCTGAAAGTAATAAACATAAGCATACAAACATTGTTCTAAATTAGGATGTATTCATTTCAATCTTCATAGCTCCACTGTAAAGCAAGTTTTTAAATTATTTTCACTTTAAAGTTGAACAATTTGTGTACTAGAGTACTTCAGTCACTTACCTAACCTACAAAGTAGAAGAACCATGATTCTCTTCCAGCTGTCACTGTATCCATAAACCACATTTTGAACCTCTGGACTGTAGAGATTTTGAGAGTTAAAAAGTACCCAATGGAGCCTGAATATAGAGATTTGTACTCCCAGCCACCACTGAATCCCACCCCCCTCCTCCAAAGAAGTTGCCAAATCATCTCCAGCAGATGGTTTAGCAGATGTTCATCTGTTGTTCTAGTTTTTCTTCTGTGCTTTCTCCTCTGTCTCCTGCATAGTATAAGAAAGAGAGTTCCCAGAGGAGTTTTCTATGCTCCTTAGTCTCTCAAATTATGCCATCATCCAGATCATTATGCAAAATATCAATTCCAACCTCTGTGCCTTAGACCATTACAATACATTTCTGAGATTCCATTTCTGTATTCCTTTAACCTAAAATTCTAAAATATCATACTTGAGGGGGCCAGGAAAATTGCACACAGGTTATAGGTGCAGGTATTGTGTGACACTGGCTCAACTCCTGAAATAGCATAGCCAACAAGCAATACTGATGTGGCCTCTTCTTGTGCCTTGTGCCTGGCATCATAAGGCCTGGACATCACCTCAGTCTCCTGTTGAGCATTGCTTGGGATATCGCCTAAATACACATGCATGCAGACATACACACACACACACACACACACACACACACACATACACACATATATATGCACATGTAAATATATAAATATATTTGGTAAGCTATAAATCACTTACCATGGTTCATTCAATCTTCACGATAAACTTACTCATTTCTTTTTGTAGAGAATGAAAATAAAATGGACAAGTAACATTCCTTTATTAAATAAAGAACTAAGTGGTAGGGCTGGAGAGATAGCACAGCAGGTAGGGCGTTTGCCTTGCACGCGGCCGACCCGGGTTCAATTCCCAGCATCCCATATGGTCCTCTGAGCACCGCCAGGAGTAACTCCTGAGTGCAGAGCCAGGAGTAACCCCTTGCAATGCCAGGTGTGACACCCCCCCCCCCCAAAAAAAGAACTAAGTGGTAAAAATGGGCATGCAGGGGAGAGTTTGTTTCCAAACTAGTGCCAAATCCATTGCACTAAAATGCCTCCTTATTGAAGTCCAGTTATTGATAAGTTGAAATACATATATATATATATATATATATATATATATAAAGAGGGCGGGGGTTGGTGGAGAGAGAGAGAGAGCACTGTCCTCCCGTTGTTCATTGATTTGTTCGAGCGGGCACCAGTAATGTCTCCATTGTGAGACTTGTTACTGTTTTTGGCATATTGAATACCACGGATAGCATGCCAGGCTCTGCTGTGCAGGTGGAATACTCTCAATAGCTTGACGGGCTCTCCAAGTGGAACGGATGAATCAAACCCGGGTTGGCCTTGTGCAAGGCAAACGTCCTACATGCTGTGCTCTTGCTTCATTTGACTAAATAAATATCACAGCTGGTATGGCCTTTGCCTTGCACGCAGCCAAACCGAGTTGATTCCCAGTATCCCATATAGTCCCCCAAATGAAAAATAGTAGGAAACAAAAACTTGAGAAGAGGTGACAAGGCACCAAAAAGGAGATGAAAGTTAAATAGGGCCACCTTGTGCCGGTCTGTTAATTGAGGAGAGAGAAATTGGAAAGATTAGAGAGAGAACAAAAGCAGCATTCAATATGGATACATCTTTGAAATTCACAGGACAAATTGCTATGTAAAAACAAGAACACACATGGAGGCCATGGCCATGTGATGGCACACATGTCACACAAGTGTATCTAAGTCAGGCGCGTGGAAGATTCAGGCCTTCTGAGCAAGGCCCTTTGACATGAGTCTCGGAAGTGAAAAAGCTCTATTTTAATGTCCTGTAGAATCATAGAGTCCATAAAGCCAAAACGATAATAAATAAATAAGGTTTTAAGAAAACCCTTAAAGTGTAGCAAGGGACTCATCAAGACTGTCAAAGAAATGTGTAACAATCGACTTAACCGCCGGGGTTTCTGTTACCATTCACCAACAAGATGTGACCATTGTGAATGCTCCCTGGCTAGAAAAGGTAAAGGTAAAGGTAAAGGCCCTCCCGTTGATCGTCGATTTGCTCGAGCGGGCCCAGTAACGTCTCCATTGGAGACTTTGTTGTTACTGTGTCTGGCATATCGAATACTCTCGGCAGCTTGCCCGGCTCTCCAAGAGGGGCGGAGGAATCGAACTCGGGTCGGCCATGTTGGCTGCGTGCAAGGCGAACGCCCTACTGCTGTGCTATCGCCCCAGCCCCTGGCTAGAAAAGAACGCAGATAACTACAAGGCTTCTTGGCTTGTGCCCTCTGAATATTAAAAGAGCCAGAATTCAACAGCAGCCAGACAGTGGTGAAGGTACATAAAGTTAATTTTTTCCTTTTTTTGTTTTGTGGGACATATCCAGCAGTGCTCAGGGTTTACTCCTTGCTCTGTGCTCAGGGATCACTCCTGGCGATGCTCAGGGGACTCTATGGGGTGTTGGGGATCAATTGTGGGTCAGCCATGTGCAAGGTCAATGTCCTACCTGCTATACTATTGTTCTTGACCTTGCACATAAAATTTGTTTTGGGGGGGAACCTGCAGAGGAGGTTCAAGAGACCCCAAACCACTCTCTCTCCCTCTCTCTCTCTCTATATATATATATTATACATATGTACATATATACATGTGTATATATATATACATATATATGTATACACATACACTGTACACAATGTAGCACTGTTCTGCCATTGTTCATTGATTCGCTCAAGCAGGCACCAGTACCTTCTCCATTGTGAGACTTGTTATTACTGTTTTTGGCATATCAAATATGTCATGGTAGCTTGCCAGGCTTTGCCGTGCAGTTGGGATACTCTCCGTAGCTTGCCAGCTTCTCTGAGCGGAACGGAAGAGTCGAACCCGGGTCAGCCGCATACAAGGCAAATGCCCTACATGCTGTGCTATGGCTCCAGGTCATATATATCACAAGTTCACATTCCACTATTTAGTCATGACTTTCCAAACTCCTTTGCCTTACCATCTCCCTTACAGAAAGAAACTTTCTCAGCACCCTGTCCCCTTTACCGGGAATTTATCATTTTTCAGCAAACAGAAAGCAATCCCAAACTTCATCCAAAGCTACCACTCCCTTCCCTGGGATACTTTGTTCTAGGAGGTATCATTCACTTCTAGAAATAGTGATTTAAGCTGTCGACTCCCTACAAACTAAGGTCACTGTCACTGTCCTCCCATTGTTCATCGATTTGCTGGAGCAGGCCCAGTAACGTCTCCATTGTGACAATTGTTACTGTGTTTGGCATATCGAATAATTCACGGGGAGCTTGCCAGGCTTTGCAGTGCAGGTGAGATACTGTCGGTAGCTTGCCGGGCTCTCTCAGAGGGGCAGAGAAGTCGAACTTGGGTTGGCCATATTGGCTGCGTGCAAGACAAACGCCCTACCCGCTGTGCTATCACTCCAGCTCACAAACTAAGGTAGTAACCTGAAATTTCATAAGGTCAATATCTGCAATCTCTCCTTTCTCTTCCAAATCTATCTACACCTGAGGTCTAGACAGATATAGAAAACAAACCTCCCTTGGGCCATCTTTAGTCCATAGACATATTGATGTAACTCACACATAATCATGTGTAATAATCTCAGAGGTGAGACGAGCTCAGGCTTGAGAGAGAGAGAAGCAGAAGAGGAGTGAAGATTGGAATAAACTACAGTTGATATCAACAGTGCAGTCAGTCTCCTGCCCCTGCGCCTGGCTGTTCCTCGCCGGGGTCCCTTGGAGGGGAGCGGGTTGAGCTTTCCTCCCCACCCCGACCAGGGCTCCGGCAGCCGAAGACCTCCAGGACCAGCCACCACCATGCTGAGACCACTCTCCGCACACATGAAGGTACTGGCAGAGGGACAAAGCCACGCGGGTTCCAGGGCCGAGATCTCCAAGCCTACTCGAATTGGAGTCGAGCATCCTCCACCCAGATCCTCCAAATTCCAGTAGGCGGGGGTCACACCCACCATCTGGCCCCCTGGCACCGTGTAATCCCATCAACGGCCAAGACTCAGAGACTACATAATCATTTAAATGTGGAAAATTGATGATCACCATACCAACAACTACCTAGAACTATATAAGAACTTTTTCTCAAACCAGAATCTGAGGTTTCCAGTTTTTCATGGTCTTCCACAGTTCTGCTGTCCTATACCCAGTATGATTTAAACCTGCATTGTACTTATTACATACACAAACATGTGAGTCTCTGAATGTTGTCATGCATGGTCTGTATCTAACAACATATGTATGTAAAGAACACCTACATTATAACTTGAAAGTTGACTTTTTGTTGTTGTTAAAATATATTTTAAATTTCTGGAAATTCTTCTTCAAAGTGTAGTTTCTAGGGGGTCAAGAGATACTACAGGGGCTGGAGAGATAGCACAGTGGGTAGGGCATTTGCCTTGCATGTGGCCGACCTGGGTTCAATTTCTCCACTCCTCTCAGAGAGCAGGTCAAGCTACCGAGAGTATCCTGCCTGCATGGCAAAGCCTGGCAAGCTACCCGTGACATATTCGTTATGCCCAAATCAATAACAGCTCTGACAATGGAGACGTTACTGGGCCCACTCAAGCAAATCAGTGAACATCAGGAGGACAGTGCTACTATAGGGGTTAAGGTACTTGTCTTGCACATGGAGGACCCCAGCTAATACACCGACACTCCACTCCACTGGCACCTGAGCACTGACACATGTGATCCTTGAGCACATACCCAAGAATAAACCCCGAGCACTGCCAGGTGTGACCTCAAAACCTCCCAAATAAAAAAATGAAGTGTTGTTTCTAGGTTTAACCAAGACTTGGCGTGTGGAATATATTATTTGGTCTATTAAGAGATAATCTCTCTCTATTCTCTTAGATTACAAAAATAAATAATAATGCAAACTTTTTAAAACAAAATTTAAAGACTTTATATATATATTACTTTTTCCTTTCTAGCTCTTTATAAATTGAACTGCAAATAATATGACATAGTTTTATTGATATATTCCCCGTGTGATAATTTATAGTTCTATGTGTATAAATAAAAAATGGCCAAAAAGTGCCTTGACCCACAAAGGCAGGTTAATACATGTTTTCTGGTATCTCTCTTCCCTGTTTAATAAATATTTATTTGATATAATGAGAGAACACTACATATTACATAAAATTAACATCTATGCAGAAGTTTTGCATTTTTTATTTAATAATTGATTTATTTACTATTTTATTTAAAGATGTATTATCAAATTCCTGTTACTTACTATGTTCCAGTAATTTCACAGATCACAGATCATCCTGTTATTCGTCGATTGCCTCGAGCAGGCCCCAGTAACGTCTCCTTCATCCTAGCCCTGAGATCATATTCAAGGCTCTTTAGGAGAATGAGACCCATCATTGTTACTGGTATTTGGCATATTGGGTACGCCACGGGGAGTTTGCCAGACTCTGCTGTGTGGGCAGGCTACATTCGGTAGCCTGCCAGTTTGTCAAAGTAGCAATGAGATAATAAGATGACATAATAAGATGTTGCATGGCCGCAAATGCGGCCGCGCGGTTCCGGGAGCTGGTTTTTATAGTCACTGAGTCTTGGCTGTTGATGGGATTACACAGCGCCAGGGGGCCAGTTGGTGGGTGTGACCCCCGCCTACTGGAATTTGGAGGATCTGGGTGGAGGATGCTCGACTCCAATCCGAGTAGGCTTGGAGATCTCGGCCCCGGAACCCACATGGCTTTGTCCCTCTGCCGGTACCTTCAGGTGTGCGGAGAGTGGTCTCGGCATGGTGGTGGCTGGTCCTGGAGGTCTTCGGCTGCCGGGCCCCCCTGGCGCTGTGTAATCCCATCAGTGGCCAAGACTCTGAGACTATAAAAACCAGCTCCCGGAGGAGAAGAGCGCAGTCTCCTGCCCCCGTGCCTGGCTATTCCTCGCCGGGGCCCTTGGAGGGGAGCGGGTTGAGCTTTCCTCCCCGCCCTGGCCAGGGCCCCGGCAGCCGAAGACCTCCAGTAATTTAGATGTTTATAAAATAAAAGCATTACACAGAAGAATCCTAAACATCTGAAATACTTCCTGTATTCATAAAACTCCTCATTTTTTTCCTTACCAAACCTTGTCTTTTGCTTTCATATTTTTTCATTTTTTCCTTCTCTGCTTCCCTCCCTTCTTTCCTCCCTCCCTCCCTCCCTCCCTCTCTCCCTCCCTCCCTCATTTCCTCTTCTTCCTTCCTTCCTTCCTTCCTTCCTTCCTTCCTTCCTTCCTTCCTACCTTCCTTCTTTTCTTTTATGCACACCCAGCTGTTTATTCTTGACTTCTCAGGGATCACTTCTGATAATTCTCAGTGGACCACATACAATGGTGGGGATTGAATCAGGGATGGCTGCATGCAAGGTAATCACTTTAACATTTTTATCTCTCTAGTCCCTGTGTATTTATTTTTTTTTGCTCAGAACACTCACTTCCACTAAATTATAAATTCCCCTAAGTTAAGGTCTTTACTTCATTCACAATGCCCTATATAATAACAGCAATTAACATTGTTCAATAAATATTTTTATTTGGTTTGGTATGAACACTCAACTAAATGGACAAAAATGACATAGAGAGTAAAGGGAAACAAATTAAAAACACTTTTCTAAATTTTTCTTTAGAATAAATTCCTTTTCTAACCTTTTTTAAAATCCAAAGTCCTTATTAACATTTACAAAAGAATGTATTGCTTTTAAAACCTTACTATTCCATTATTGATTCACTTTGTAGAACTTGGTCAGATTTTACACTTGCCTTCCAACTTTTCTGGTGTTGATATTCCGTGGTGGTGAGAAATGGGCATTGGTGGAGGGATGGGCATTTGATCATTGTATAATTGAAACCCAAACACAAAAATTTGTAAGTCTACAACTGTACCTCATGATGTCTCACTAATAAAAAATAAAATAAAATAAAATAAAAAATTAAAAATAAAATAAGTGTTAAAACTAAAAAAAAGATTATACTTAATTTTTTGTTTTGGCAAGTTGCTTGCTTTCATTTCTTAAATAGTATCTATAAACTTTTTAATAATAAGACATCATTACTCACAGTTTAAAAGAATTGAAAACTTAAAATCATCCATTGGAAATGCTTCTTTTACCTTGGATCTTAACTTTTCCTCCACAGAGAAACTAGCAACTTGCTCCTAATATGCACAAGTAGGCATGTTTCTTGCAGAAATATGATTTCAAGGTTACTTAAAATATGTTATGCATCAGTGAAGATTAAAGCATTGAAGTAGGGGTTTGCTCTCAAATTCCTAGAGTCTTTGAAATTGGGTAGAGTTTCAGTGTGTGTACACATATACCCACACGTGCAGACAGATAAGGACCCCCAATGTGGAACAATCTGAAGTTTTTGATAACAAATGAGGGTTATAGTTTTCAACTAACTCACTTCAATGTTACCATAAAATGTTTTCAGCTAAAAGTCATTCTACTAAATTTCATTTCAGAAAAATTTTCTGTTCTCATTGACATGAGAATTAAAGACCTCATTTGTTATCAGTTAAGAACGTTTGTCCTCCTTTTGAGGAAGACACACCCTGAATGCTTGTCACATAGGCTACTGCTAATTTGGTGCTCACAGGATGCACCTGGAAGAACTTGGAGTGCAGGGACAGGAAACGAACCTAGAATTCCCACCTACAAAACTTGTGCTCCACCTTTGATTCATCTTCCTAGCCCCTGAAAATCTTCTGATCTATAAGAACAACCATGCCTCAGAGGTGAAAGATCTCAACCTCCTGTGAGAACACCAGATTTGTGAAGATCTAACTCTACAAAACTGAATTTGCCTAATAAGATAAAAGCAAGGCTTGACATTGCTAGACAGCTTTGTAGGAATTCAGGCTTAACACACAGCTGGCTTATAGGAAAAAAATGCACTTAATAATGCTTTACAATAGAAAGGATACTTCTTTCATTTTTTCTTAAAGAAAAATAGCCTCATTCCTCAGACCATCATTATTACCCACCACAAATGACACAGCCGTAATTTAAAGAGCCTCAGGGTTCTTTGTTACTCTTATAAATTAAAGAGTTACTTTCCCCTCCTTTTTCTTTTTTTCTCCATCTGAAAAGGAAAAGATCTAATCCCTTTCTTGGACATCCTGATCTTCTTCAATATATCATCACAGCATTTCATCTGGATGATATATTAGCCTCACCCATCAAAAGCACCCAGTCCCTTTGTGATATATTACTCACTGACAAATGCCAGCTGGCAAGAATTGCTTTTGTGATTCTCACCAAGAGTTACCTCATTATTTAAAACGATGAATTGTTTTTGAAATAACTACTAGTTGAAAACATTGAGTGGCATATTATTACCTAAGCTAGGTAGGGCAGTTTGGCCAAAGCTATTAGAATTCAATCTTTTAATGAATAGACATGATGCAATCATTTCATTTTTTTTTTGAAGGAAACAAGTCTATATTGCTCAGATAGAACAAATGCACAGAAGAAAGTCACTGCAACAATGTTAGTTCGCTTCCCTTGCCAGCCCAGATTGATATTTATGGTTTACAGCTTCTGAAGCAAGGGGGCGGAGGGTTAGACATATACATTAGCTTGAAAGGAAGCTGAATATTTACTAATAAAATTGTTTTAGTTTCAATATTTCCTCATTCATTTTTTGTTTATAATTTAAAAATTGATTAAGGAATGCACTGTTTTGACTATGAATTAGCTTTAAAAATGACCTGAAATAAATTTGTAGTGTGATTTTTAAATGCTTTGACAGAATAAGGCATGTATATATGCAGAAACACATATATATGCATATGCACATATATGTATGCAGAAACACATATATATATGCATATGCAAATATATATATGTATTAAAGAAAGGAATGATTTGGGATATTGATAACAGGACAAAAACTTAAATAAATAAGGGTAATAAAGATTCAGCCTGAAAGAAGCTATAGAATAAGAGAAAGAAAACAAGATGTCAAGGAATAAATGTAAAGGTAAAGTGAATTATAAAAATTTACTGCTTAACCATGTCATAATATCCAACACAGTTCCAGTTTCATGGAATGTAGACACACAAAATCTACAGTTCTCTAGTGAAAGTAAGAACCAAATTAAGATATATATTAGATGCATGAAAATAAAATTCAAAAAAAGAATAAATAAAAAGTTTTTATATATGCTCTTTTAATATAAGAAAGTAATATAAACCTATACAATAACACGTTTTTTGGTCTTGACTATTACTCCCTTGCTAACACAAAAGTGGATTTATTTCTGAGCTGGTGGATTCGTGGGAATTGTATGAAAACTCTGCATACAAACTCAGAGGCTTACACAGTTAAAGTTTATCTTACAGCTCAAGAAGTTGGGTCTGGACCCCTCTCCAATATCCAGGCTTCTCCTTGTACCCATGAAGAACACCCTTTGTCCTGTGTCTTGATACCTGGTCCAGTGTAACCTGTCCTGTCACTTGCTGTCTGCTTGCCTCTAGTGATGATGGCCTGAACTTGTCCTTGTGTCTTTTCCCAATGTGCACAATCCTACTCTGGAATTTTCAGCTGGAACCCCTGCCATCTCTGTACCCCCGCTGCGCTTACTGCTTTACAACCTCTCTAGAACTGTATGTCAGTGACCCCCTTTTCCCTGTTTTACATAGACTGGTCAAAATCATATGGCCATGGATGAGATTCTTGCTGTCTTATTTCTGGGTAAAGGTGAGGGGTTAAAGAATTCTCTTGCTATCTGACTAGGAACCTTCTTTCATCTTCTGCTGTCTCCCCCCCCTCCAATCCCATTTACTTTTATTTAATTTCTTTTAAGTGTGCAAGATTTAAAATTACTAATTAGATTAATTAGTTCTGCTTGGGCTCCTTCTTTCCACTCCCAAATTCTATCAGGGCTAAAGGCATAGCAGACAACAAGAAGTAATACTTAATAATAAATGTATTTCTGATATTGTTATCTTTGTCTACAAATAAGGTAAAATTGATTTGATATTTATAGTTTTCATCATACTCTGCTCATAAGGAAACTGAAATATTTAAGTGATTACTTAAAAGTAACTCAGTGACATATATGCCTAAATATCTGTCCCTAAATCCATATCTATCTATTCATCACTATAAATGTGACCTTTATAGTTCTGATATAGGCAGGAAGTTTAGGGAAGGGCTCCCCACATCATGACAATGAAATTTCTGGAAGTAATAAAGCCACCTCTGGGTCCTATGACCCGCCTTGTGATATAGAAAGCAAGACCTGATAAGATCTCCAGCAGCAGACCTGGAGGAAACTGGATCCCTCCCTGTTGAAAGGATCTGAACTTGAGAACCCTCCATTTCTTCCTTTAATCTGATTAACCCTCAGCTAACCTAGACCAGAGAAGGCTGGACCCACCCTCTAAGAGAAGATCCAGCAGGAATGAAAGCCAAGAAAAGGAGTTTCAAAGATCACTAACAACTCTACCCCACTGGAAACAAACCTAGCAACAAACTCTTACCTAAGCAGAAAGCCCCACATGGGAGCAGATTGGAGAAACCCAATAAAAGCACCAGAACAGAGGAAGGGCATGCATATGCAGTCTGTGCCCATCTGCCGATTGTGCCCACCTGGCCCAACACATGTGGAGTCTGAGCATGTGTGGTTCCTATATCTCACCTCTTGAGATGTGGACTTTGATGTTTGATATTTAGTGCTGGAATGTGTGTAGAGGTTCTCTCCACTTTTGGAGAAGCCCACGCTTCTCTCTTGAGCACGTTACTCTACTCTCTCACTTTCCCTCCCTTTCCTAAAACCCTACAATTATAATCTGTTTTATTTTACTGCTTCTCTACTCCTCAAATTCTTTTCTGTGAGGCAAGACAAGAACCTGATAACTCTTAGTAAGGCCTAGGACTGACTTCGCTTTCTTGTAAAGAACAATTCTTTTTCTTAATTCTGAGTCTGTGGCCCCATGAGAAATCCCATGGCAGGGATCAACTCCCATTCCAAGAAGACTAAGCCAAGGTCAGATGTGGCCTGAGAACCACCTCCTGAGGCTGCTGGGGTTCTAGATCATGCCATGGAGAAGCTCATCATAAACTTTGTCAGTACTGGTCTTCCAAGATGGTCTCAGGGTGGCAGAAGCAGATTCGGAGAAAGTCAGCATCACTCCTCTCTCTGCCTCACATTAGCTACCCACAGGGACTACCTGTATCAACTCTATACAACTTACATATAACTTATAGCAACATTCACACTTAAATTTGTTTTTTTAACAAGATTTTTGTTTTAAGTAATACTTGAATATTGATTTTTCACTTTTGCCAGAAGTAAAAGTCTTCTAGAATTAAAACAAATGAAACTTCAATGATATTTTAAGACACCAATGATTATAGAATTAGGTATTTGGAATGCTTCATGTTTTATAAAAACTTTAAAAAAATTTTGTATGGATTTTAACTACCCTCCCCTAAGAACTTATACCAGAGAAATTGGGAAGCAATGCCATGTCTAAGAATTTCATGGCTCTCTGGAGAGTTGTTGGAAAAGATAGTACAATATGAACCTCATCTCATTCTCAATAACTTCTGTCTTGTCAGGATCAATAAAATAAGGAAAACCCTCAGAGATTCCATGTTGAATTTAATATTGACCTTGAGGGTGATTCTTTGTCCAGCCCACACAAGTTTCAGCAAATTCATTGATATTTAAAGATTGTATCTCATAGGTATTATATCATATAAAATCTTCCAATTATAATAATGTTATTTAAGTAAAATACCATGTGAATGAATATCTCTATAGTCAAAGCAAGCCAAAGTGCTCATTAAATTTTTAAATAGTTCTGTAGACTCAGATTAAAAGATAAATTTCTTTGGAGATGAAATTCATTCTTCCCAATGACTTCTTTTCTATATTCTGTCTCAGAAGTAATCACTTTCAAGATTTTTTTGCAGTAAAAGAATATTCTAATTAAATTTCTACATAACCATCAACAACAAGAGTATATGTGACTGAAAAATGGAATAATTGGAGGTAACATTCTGTTTTCAAGTGGTGCTCTGCATTTCAAAAAATAATAAAGTCATTAAATAATTTAAATCTTTGGATTATTCTTTGTACACTGCCCTCAATGTAGATAAAGCAGTTGACATTCAGAAAAAAAAATGTAACTGTACTATGAAAACCTTTAAGTAAACTGCTAAGTATAAATCAGCTGGAAAAGCAAGAATATACTCAGAAGAACAAGTATGGGTGATAATCAATTCAATTGTAAGCCAGAACATTTCTTTACTAATAAATATTTTTAATATTGATGCACCCCACTATCAATGATTAGTGGAAAAATCAATAGATTTCTGTGATGATGATGAAGATAATGCTATATAGTTATCATAAAGTCAGTTTTAGACATTTGAGTACACTTCTGTCAGTCTCCTCTGTTCTTCTAGAATAATTTGAATTTTTATTGTTGCAGAATTTCATAAGTATTCTTGAAAATGATGCTTGGGATCTATGGGGAAAGAGGAGATTTTGTTCTTCCTCTCGACAAAGGCTAAGCGTTTCCAATGGAAGTGAATTGCTTCGTGAGCATACATACGGCATAGCTCCTGTGATTTATTCATGCAGGAGCATTTGTTAAAGAGAAAATTATTCATGATATTTGTTACAATGGAAACATAGATTTTCATGAGTATTTTTGTTATGGGTATATATACAGGCTACTGAAATGTAGATTGGTATAGGGGAGAAAGATTGGATTCAACTACAAATACAAGTCAATGTGGGAATTGAAAAGTGAGGAACAGAGTAGAGGGTGGTTAGTGGATATAAAATTTCTATGAGAAATCCTTTGGTTTCATAGGAGATTCTACCTACATTGACTTAAAAATGATAAGGTACTTGCTGGAAACAGCCAATAATGATTAGACATCACTGGGAAAAAGAGGATGTTGAAAAACCCAGTTAAATTTGAGGGTAATCAGATACAGAAAACAAAGATTTCTCATAAAACCAGAGGACTGGGAATCTTGTAAAATTGGGCTGTACTAACGCACAGAATTGCAGAAATGGATGTATGGTTCACTTGATCACTTGAAATCCCATACTCATCAATTTGCTTGAGCGGGTGCCAAAAACGTCTCCATTCATCCCTGTTGCATGCTGGTGTAGCCCAATGGTGTCTGCTCATTCTAGGAACACAAACAGCCTTAAGTCAATCGTTCAGGTTCTTGACGAAGAAGTCTGACCATCTCGTAGGCGGGCAGCCATGAGGTCTTTTGACGTCCTGTGGAATCCAGTCAGTAATGGCTCTAGTACAGTCATTGTCTCCAAATCTCATTACATGTTCAGACCTTCTGATTTTCGATGCATTGGCAATGAGACAGTGTCCCTAATTCTTGACCTTGATGAAGGTCAGAACTTCGGATTCTTTCTCTTATTTGAGTGAAACATTATACTCCAAGCATGACTCTTTTGATTCCTCTTTGGGAGACCCAAATAGCATTCTCATCCTGTTTTTGTAGGCCCAGGTCTCTGAGGGGTATATTAACGCAGGAAGAACAATGGAATGGAAGAGATGTGCCTGGAGCCAGAGGTTTTTTTATCTTCTTAGCTATTTCTTTGATGCTCTTGAAGGCGTTCAAAGCTGCTCTCTTCTTCCACCACAACTCAGGTGCCAGGTCATTTGTCATGTTGACTTCTCGACCTAGGTACACATAACTGTTGCATTCGGAGATGTTCGTCCCATTGAGAGTGAATGGAATGTCAGGGATGAGACCGTTTCTCATTAACATTGTCTTCGTGAGATTCAGATAGAGTCCGACATTTCCACACTCACGGTCAAAGTCGGCCAGCATTTGTGAAGCTTGGCTAATGTTTGGTGCTATTAAAACAATATCATCAGCAAAGCAGAGGTGGTGTAGTTGTTGACTGTCTATCTTCACTCCCATTCCTTTCCATTCCAGTCATCACATGACATTCTCGAAGGTGGCAATGAAGAGTTTTGGTGAAATGGTATCATGCTGCCAAACCCCTCTCTTGACATCAGTGATCACTTCTTTGTAGAAGGGTGAGATCCTGATGGTGAATCCGCAATACAGCTCACAGAGGATCTGATATATTGAGTTTGAACGCCCTGATTGGCTAGGGCTTCAATGTCTGCTGCCATCTCAACAGAATCAAAGGCCTTCTTTAAATCAATGAACGTTAGACAGAGCAGAATCTTGAACTCCTGAGAAACCTCAATGAGCACAGTTATCAGGTTGTCATGATAGAACATGCTGAATCATTTGCAGAACCCGGCTTGCTTGCATGGTTGTCCTTTAAGTAGTGTTCTGCCAATCCTCTTTAGGATGACTCGATTGAACAGACTGTAGATGACAGACAGTAGGCAGATCGGGTGATAGTTGCCAATGTCATGGATATCTCCCTTCTTGTAGAGTAGTACAGTCCTGCTGGTTTTCCATTGGGACAGGACCTTGCATTCAGACAGGTAGCGTGTGAAGAGTCGAGCCAGTGTATTGATGAGTACTGACTGCAGATTCTTCAGGTTTTTGGATCTGACCTTGTCTGGGCCAGGTGCTATTTGCTTCTTTACCTACGAAATGGCATGTAAAATTTCGGAAGGGAGAATGTTGGGAATGACATATCCATGCTGTGGAATTTGGTATGTGGGCAGGTAGACATGGCTGTTGAAGAGATCCAAGTAGAAGTCATGGATAATCTTCTCCATTGTCCTTCTGGAAGATGTGATAGATCCATCAGGACATCGGAGGGCAGTCATCTTGGTCTTGTAGTTGGTGAAGGACAGGTGGGCATTGCAAATGCTTTTCCCAGCTTCTGCCGCATCTGCCAGCACTGCTGCTTTTCTCTCTTTGAGGTCTTCATTAATCTCTTCTCTGCCCTACTTTGTGAGCTCGGATGTTCACTTGCAGTTGTCTGAGGCTTGCGCCAAGCCATGTAGGTGAATGAGTTCAAGAGTTTTCAAAAACAGGCTTTTTTTTTTGGCTATCTCTTTAGCGTTCCTCACACAATCATGGAGGTGCAGAACCAGTCTATGGTATTCCTTGTCAATGTTGTCAACGACAGCATCTTCCAATGTTGCTGCAATAGTACCACAGAGCTCCCAGTTGGTAGTCGTTCTGAGAATTCTCTTCTGAAACTTTTCAGCCCTTTCTTCCGGATCTGTGAAGTAGAATTTTGCACGGAGATGGTGGTCTGATCCCAGTTGGAATTTTGGGACAACAGCAACATCGTTCAGGCAAAACAGTCCATTGAATATAATGTGGTCAATTTTGTTGTGGAATCATCCACAAGGAGACTCCCATGTCCAACATTTAGATTTGGCCTTATGAAACTGTGAGTTACCATGAATGGTCTTGGTCCACATGATGAACTCAGACTGTCTCTCACCCTGTTCGTTCCATTCTAGGCCATGGGTCCTGGTTTGGAGTTCTTTGGCTGATCTTCTTGGTCCTATCTTGCATTAAAATCACCAACAATGATCTTGTAGTAGCTGTGGTCTTCTTTATAGAACTTTTGCAGCTCCGTGTAGAACTTCTCATTTTCTCCTTCATCATAATTGGATATTGGTGCATATATAGAAGATAGATAGAAAACTGCCGCCAGTGAGTCACATCTATTCAAGTGTAATTGTCCGATTAGGGTTGTTAGGCATTGGAATGAATCAATGCTTATGCCAAGTTCATGTTGACAAGGGCACCAAAATTTCTGATGCTGCTTTTGTCACATGTTCTGAGTAACAGTGTCGAAAACAGCGTGATGTGATTGATGCCTTCTTGTCTCGGTCAGACGAATGATGTTGTACTTGATCTTTGAGCTTGTACCATCAGGTCCTTGATGTATGCATCTGATGCCAGCATACATGTATTGAAAGTACACACAGTCATTTTTGTCTGAGACCTTGGACTCCAGGCTCAACTGACCCAGGAACAGAGATCCTCTGCCTGCTCCCATCAACCACAGCTGACCAGGGGATTAAAACCAGGAGCCCCACCTACTCTGCCCTGTCTGTTTCACCAACCTCCAGCGACCCAGGGATTCCACACAGAAGACCCACCCTACCGGTACCAAATAAATATCTCACCAGCAGACCTCCAATACCTCCACTACCTCCACTACCCAGCTGCTGCCACGCTCCATGATGCTTTCTGGATCGCGCAGCCACGAAGTGGCACATCATAAGACACTTAATACCCATCTTTCAGGATTGCCACACTATATTTGATAGGGTTCAAATATGGTTTGAACCATGGGAACACTTTCATGGGTGATTAGAGGCCACCCTAAAAGCCTCTATTCCTCTTGGAGAGCCTGGATGTATAGTTAGGACAAAGATTTAGAGGGAAGGCCCAGTAAATACAGGTATATGTGGTGAATCATTCTAGTTTGGTTCAGAACTGTTTCCTTGACAGGTTGGAAGATGTTTAAAAGTTTACAAGATCACCAAAAATAAATCTTTTTCTAGATATACAGAAATTTGTAAAAGGAATGCAAGGATATCTGCCATCTTAAAATATGACTTCTTGAAAGAGGTTTATTTTGTGGGAAGATTTTAAAGGCTGGGTTGAGGTTAAAGTTTGGTTTAGAAAAAGTTTGTTCAGAAAAAAGAAATTTACATATAGACTTGTACTTTAAGGGTATTACCCTGAAAGACCAGTCACTTTATCTTTATTCAATAGATGTAGCACTATAGTACTGTCCTTCTGTTGTTCAACAATTTGCTTGAGCGGGCACCAGTAGCATCTCCATTGTGAGACTTGTTGTTACTGTTTTTGGCATACAAATGCACCACGGGGAGCTTGCCAGGCTCTGCTGTGTGGGTGGGATACTCTTGATAGCTTGCCAGGCTCTCCTAGAGGGATGGAGGAATCAAACTCGGGTGGGACACATGCAAGGCAAACACCTTACCTTCTGTGCTATCGCTCTTGTCCACTCAATAGATGTAGAGGAACTTAAATCTCCAACTTGTGCTGACTGGGCCTTTTTTGGTAATTTCCCTATCTGAGCTCCCCTTACACTCTTTCCCAGAAATATTTGTTTTAGATAGGATTTTAAGATGGAAACTAAAATTTTGTAGAGGTGTTATTTAGTTCTGTTGGCACGTATCTTTGCCAAGACATATAAATACTACTCTTCAACTTCTGTATATATATATTTTTTAATTTTTCAGTCTGTCTGATGCATATTTGATTATTGTATTTCAGACCTTTGAGAAATTCAAAGATCATTTTCTTTGCAACCCAACATAGGGTAAAGTCTCCTCCAAGAAATAAAAGTCATGACTTAGAGAGAGTACAGGAGTTAGTTGCCTTGCAAGAAGACCAACCAAGATTTTATCCCAAGCACCACATATGGTACCCATAACAGCTCAATGTTGACCCCTGAGCTCAGAGTCAGGAGAAAGCACTGAGAACTCCCTATTGTGAAAAAAAAAAAAAACCCTTAAAAATAGAAAGAAAAGAAAAAGAAAAGAAAGGAAAGAAAAGAAAAAAAATTGAAAATTGTACTGTCAAAGTTCAAGCTGTTTCTTACAACTTTCTAAAGAAGCACTATTGAGTATGTCCAGTAGTCTTCAGACATAATTTCCCCTTGCCCTAAAGCCAAAGATAAGGACAAGTACCTCGTGTTAGCACAAAGGTGTATTTTCTTTGCTGGTGAGTTCTTGAGAATTGTTTGAATGATTTGCATACAAAACTTGAAAGATGAAAAAAACTAAAGTTTATTGTACAGTTAAAGTACATGGTTCCAGGGGCTGGAGCAATAGCACAGTGGGTAGGGCATTTGCCTTGCACGTGGCCGACCCGGGCTCAATTTCCAGCATCCCATATGGTCCCCTGAGCACCACCAGGGGTAATTCCTGAGCGCAGAGCCAGCAGTCACCCCTGTGCATTGCCGAGTGTGAGCTAAAAAGCAAAAAAAAAAAGTACTTGGGTCCAGAGCCAGAGTGATAATATAGGGGGTAGTGCATTGCCTTGACTGGAGCTTACCCACATTCAGTTCCTGGCATCTCGTAAGTTCCCCTGAGCACTGCCAGGAATAACAGAGTAACCCTGAGTACAAAGAAGAAAATAACACCTGAACACTACTAGGTGTGGCCCCCAAACAAATGGGGGCTGGGTCCTTCCCCAAATGCCCAGGCCTTTCCTTTACCCATGTATGACATCACTTGTTCTATCTCACAATGTATGGTCCAATGTTTAACTTCCAAAGCCTTGTTGCTGGGCCTATCTTGGACAGACTCCCCAAAATTCCCTGATGTTTCAGCTTTCCTTAGTCTTCAACCATGGTCTTATGCTTGTTGGCAAGATCTCTGTGATCTGTACCTGTTTCTGGGCCATTAAGTGTATTCCAGCAATTTCTGTCATCTTGGAGAGGGAAAGGGAGAGAGAAAGAAGGTTGGGGGTGGGTGGGAAGAATGAAGAGGAGACTTTCTGTGGGTTTTCTTTGTTAAGCTGTTATCTCCTATCCCCAGCCAATGCCACTACCTATTCTGATTGAATACCATTTCAGTGGGTGAGATTTAAACACTGTCAAACAAACACTGTCCTCCTGTTGTTCATTGATTTGCTCGAGCGGGCCTACTAACGTCTCCATTTTGAGACTTGTTGTTACTGTGTTTGGCATATTGAATATGTCACAGGTAGCTTGCCTGGCTTTGCTTTGTGGGCGAGATACTCTCGCTAGCTTGCCGGGCTTTCTGAGGGGGGGCTGGAGGAATCGATCCAGGCTCGGCCGGGCTCTCTGCGTGCAAGGCAAATGCCCTACCACTGTGCTATCGCTCCAGTCCAACTAAATTCCCCTGGTGCTCTACCCCTTCCATTTCGACTATGTCAACTCATTCTTTGTTTAGGTTTCTAGAGATAATGAGGTAAGCCCAAGAATAAATTCATTGTTCCAAAGCCCACTAGTCTGCAACCCACCCTTTCTTCCTGATTCTTTTTCCTAGGAAGATCTTTTCTGTGCCCATGGTGTCAGGATGGTTTTCCGGGGACATGAATGCATCATTTTCCAACCTGCAGTGTGTTGTCATTAATGGTTTTTCTCAATCCATCACAATCTCTCTCTTGAAGGGCCATGGAGCTGAACTTTCATGGTTACACTTTTACTGGCCACATGTTCTAACCCGGAACTCACTGCGATTCTGTCATGACAGGGAATCAGCGTAAAAGTAGGTGTTGTATTTTGATCCAATAGCAAGCTGTCTACTCAGTCTACTAACCTAAATCCCAGGCAGTAAACAATACTGCTCACTCACCTGTTCCTTTTCTTTTCTCAGATTTTCCAGTTAAGTAAGTCACATATCTCCTAGCTCTTCAGAGAGGAGATTATTTCAAAGACTCACCTAAAATAGGGATTTACAATCCTCCTTCATTCCCTAAGGAGCCTTACTACTTTTCATCATAGGAAACGGTTCATTGTGCAGGCCAACATGAACTTGCCAATCTCTAAGCTCCTATGTCTAGCCTTGGGGAGCACCAGGGAATTGAAATTCCTCTGCAGCTCAGTCTCTGTAATAAAACTATTTTTCTTGAAATTGATTGCTTGCTCTCCTGGAGACCTAAGCCATTTCTTCTGGTCACTCAGGATTCTCTAAAGCATACTGGTTATCACTGTGATCTTAAAATGGATTGGTTCTGTTCCAAAACAACAGCAACAAAAAAAAAATAGAGGTGAATGTCCACTCTACAAGTCCTTATTAATGAATTAATTATTAATATTAACAAAGAATATTTCTAGCAGATAAGGTTTTCTTCTGTGGTTCTTTAACCAAAATATGACTTAGTGCTTTTGAACTGTCTGCATTTTCCTTGCATGTATCTTGCAAAATAGTATAAGAGCTGTTCTTTGCATTCTGGTGATTTTAAAGATGGTTATGAAAATAAGATATGGTAAGAAAATAATGGCAAAATGAATGCGAAAATGAAATTGAAATTTCAAAGTTTACAATAAATGTATAATGGGAGGAGTCAGACTTATTTGTCTACTTGTGATGTGTGGCAGCTTTCATGCCACAAAAGCAGACTTTTCCAGTTCTCTGAAAAATGTATGATATTCCTATGAATTGGGAATGCAGGGATCATTATTTTATGTTACAGCCTCAAGGAAACAATTCTAACAGATCCCAAATTAAAGAAACTCAATGCAGCTGCCATGCAAAAATAATATGAGAATGATGATTAATCATGCCCAAAACATAAACCAATAACCCTCTGCCTTGCGAGCTTCAAATTGGTGTGCAAAATCCTCCTGCTCTCCTTTCTGTACTCAATCCCTTCTCTACCCACCCCCCAAGGCTACCTCTCCATCTCACCCTGGGTAACAAATGAGAAATTTTGAGGACTATTGAGCACTATAAATTTTCACAGCAGGGCTGCTTCTCAGCCCAGGAACTTGGGTAATTGTCACACATTGGTAAAATTCATAGGAGACAATTGCCCTCAAATCAACAATTCCATCTGTGAGATCTATGGGGATAGGGTGGGGTAAGCATTCTGTCCTCAGTGCTGGGTATAGAGTTAACAGTTTTAACTCACTCTCTTCTAATGTCTGCTTGCTTTTTACCATACACCTTTTTAAAAAAAAGTTTTGATTGATTGATTTAATACCATGATGCTTTTAAGTCTAGAGGCACATTAACATACTGGAAGAATGCACAATTGAGACTTTCCCCAAAGGAATTAAAAACTGTAATAAAAATTTTACACTTGCAGACTTGTCTGAATTTGACTGTTAAGAATGTTTCCCTTATCTTGTATATCCTCCAAAAGCTTATGTCGAGAAGATAAGTTATTGATTAAACCATTATGTCCCTCTCTGATGACCAGCCCACAAGGTAATATATTGATTACCAACATGTCCACCAGCTTGCCATTTGATTTTCAAAAGAAGTCCTGGTTTACTTCATATATATTAGTTCCTGTGATAATGTAGGCTGGTTGCATAGAACATGTGACTACCATCTTTTAATCTGATGGCTTAGTGCTAATAAGTTTCTGTGTCTGCTCATTACCATATCTCTAAAATAATTGGCCTGGACTAATGGAGTGGGAGCAGAACCAGATCTTTTAAGTATTGCCTTGCAAGCGGCCAACATGGCCCACCCGAGTTCGATTCCTCCGCCCCTCTCGGAGAGCCCGGCAAGCTACCGAGAGTATTCGATATGCCAGACACAGTAACAACAAAGTCTCCAATGGAGACGTTACTGGGCCCGCTCGAGCAAATCGACAGCCAGCCCAGCAGAGCTGGGTTCAATTCCTCCGCCCCTCTCGGAGAGCCCGGCAAGCTACCGAGAGTATCTCGCCGGCATGGCAGAGCCTGGCAAGCTCCCCATGACGTATTCAATATGCCAAACACAGTAACAACAAAGTCTCCAATGGAGACGTTACTGGGCCCGCTCAAGCAAATCGATGAACAACAGGAGGACAGTGACAGTGACATTCCACTGTTATTTGGGGAGGGGGGGGGTCAATCAAATGAGAGTCTTAGTTATGGTTGGAGAGAAAGAGCTTTATTAGCAACAAGCTAGACTATTTTATTTTTTATTTATTTATTTTTAATTTTACATTTATTTCTAAAAAAATATTTTTTATTAGTGAAACACCATGAGGTACAGTTGTAGACTTACAAGTTGTTGTGCTTGGGTTTCAGTTATGCAATGATCGAGTACCCATCACACCACCGGTGCCGATTCCCATTCTCCACCCACACCAATCCCAGTATCCCTCCCACCCCCCATCCCCCATCCCACCCTGCCTCTGAGAACCCTTTTGTTCTATCTCTCCTTTTGGGTGCTGTGGTCTGCAGAAGAGACACTGGGTGGCAATCATGTTCGGTCCATAGATTACTTTCAGCAGGCATCTCCTATCCTGGGCAGATCTTCCCACCACTTTTTATTTGGTGTTCCCTTTTCTATTTGACCTGTCTTTACCCCAAGAGTGTGCGACTGGCCTCTAAGCCATGGAGTGAACAACCTGGTATTTATCACAGCTGATCTCGGGTGTTAGTCTCTTATTTTGTTACTTTATGTTACTCAGATGAATGCAATCTTTCTATGTCTGTCCCTCTCTTTCTGAATCATTTCGCTTAGCATAATATTTTCCATGTAGTACCACTTGTATGTAAACTTCCTGACTTCATTTTTTCTAACTGCTACATAGTACTCCATTGTGTAGACTATTTTAGGATGCTGAACTCATCTTCTAAGGACAAGTTTCTTATTTGTACAGTCACAGAGGGTTTTTGTAGGGAAAGAGAAAAGGGGAATACATTTTTAAGAAGAATGGGATATAAGCTGGTGGGCACCAGATGATTAATTAAATTTACTCATAGCCCGGTCCCTTGTGGAACATTTAGTATGTCACAAAAAGTAAGGATTTTTTAAATGCAGGTTTTTGACCTCTTACTCTTCAGGAAATGATATGAGCAAATATTATTAGCAATATTATTAGCATTTTCAACTCTGTGCCACCGAATAGGTCTTCTGGTTTCTAAAATGGAATTCAGCATCTAGTTTCTTTGGATTGTTTCATCAGCAACACAGTGAACGCTAAAACAAAGCAAAAACCTTTAGTTGGAAGAATAATGGAAGGTATTCTATTCTACAGAGTCCCATATTTCTTATATTTTCTACAAACATATTTATTTGAAAGAATTAATTTGAATATGAAAACAAAACATAGTATATAGACATTAATTTGATGGACTTGTGGGTTTATTTTTATGCCTAAGTTTATTATTCTGTTTTTCTGCATTTTAAAAAATATTTGGGATAGTTTTCATTTTTTGTTGAAGCATCACAGTACATAATAGCATGGATGTTATCATTTCAGTTATAGCGCAACTACGCCAATGAACTGGGCTGGAGCGATAGCACAGTGGTAGGGCGTTCGCCTTACAAGCGGCCAACATGGCCGACCTGAGTTCGATTCCTCCGCCCCTCTCGGAGAGCCCGGCAAGCTACCGAGAGTATCTCGCCCACACGGCAGAGCCTGGCAAGCTCCCTGTGACATATTCGATATGCCAGATACAGTAACAACAAAGTCTCCAATGGAGACGTTACTGGGCCCGCTCGAGCAAATCGACGATCAACGGGAGGGCCTTTACCTTTACCTTTACCTTTACACCAATGAACCTCCAGTGTGTTAAGGTACCCTCACCATTGTCCCTTGATTCTTCACTACACTACATCTTCATATGTATCTTCAATTCATATTTCATTGACTTTATCTCAGCATTTGCTTCCATTTGGGATTCTCTAATCATATGTATTTTTTATATTCTGCCAGTGAGTGAGATCATACAGTATTTTTCTTTTCTACATAATGTCACATAACGCGATTCCTCCTAGTTCAACACAAGTTGCAAAAAATTGCAAATGTTCATATTTTCTCATGACTGAATTGCATTCAACTATGTACATATGTTGTGATTTATCTAGTCATGTGTTATTGGGCACTTTACTTTTTATCCTAGGTCTTGGCTATTGAAAATAATGCTGAGATGAACATAAGTGTTCCTATGTCCTTTCAAATCAATATATTTTTATTCTTGGGATAGATGCTCAGGAGTGAAGTTGAAGAATCCTATGTAAGCTCTTTTCCTAATTTTTTGAGAAGACTTAAAATCATCTTTTTAAGTTGTTGACTCAAGCAACAGTGCTAGGAGCAGTGAATATAGTTCCTTTTTCACAGAGACGCTGCCAATCTTCATACAGACCAGTCTCACTGGTGTGAAGGTGATATCTTATCATTTGTGATTCTTTTCCCTTATAATCAGTAATGATGAGAAAATTTTAATATGATTGCTGGTTATCTTTGCATCTTCTTTGAAAACTTGTTCATATCTACTCTTCACTTTTTGGTATGGAAATATTTGCATTTTTATTGAACTTTGAAAGTACTTTATACATATAAGATGTTTACTCTTTGTTCATGGGCAGTATGCAAATATGTTCTTCCAATCAGTAAAATATCCTTCTTTAGGCCTCTTTTCTTCTGCAGTTTAATATATTCTCAGTTGTTTATTTCTGCTTTTGTTTTCTTTGTCAAAGGGGTGACTAAGATTAAGGTAGGTTCCTCTGAGCCCTCTTTTAAATTTCACATTATTCTTTGTCCTTTTTTTCTACCTGCATAGTTGGCATTTTTGCAAAAATTTCTTGAAGTCAGTTTAGTGAGAATCTTATTTCAACCTTATTTACTTTAATTGTCTTGCAGAATTTTCTCAAGTTTCTTCTAAAGTCTCTGCTTCAATAACAGTGTCTAGAATTTTTCAAATGAACCATCTACCTTCTCAAGTTCTTTCATTTTAATCATACCATACAACTATGTGAAACTCCCTTTGTCTATAACTATCAAAAGTATTTCAAGAAATAAAGTATAATAAGTTGTGTCTTTCTTTGGTTTTCTAAAATTATAGAATACCATAAATTTAATTCTCTTTGCTAGTGTAGGTGGCTATACATGGCACATATTTATCAAGTTATCATTATGAAGGTCAGTTAATTGTGTTCAACTTTGGTTGATAATTGAGGAAAACTATACCCAATGTAAATGGCTTTATCAGCCATAAAGAGTGAATCTTGTATTTCTATTAGAGTATTGCCTTAGTAATGAACAGTCTTCTGCAATTGAAGACTATTTGTTCATAAAATGTGTCTTTTCAACCATCCAGTTTTTATTGTTTGACATATATTAGATGTTTGAATAATGAGAAGGTGGGGGGCAATATTGGTTGGGCAGAACCAAGCATACGACTATATAATACACAGAAGGCTAAAGCAAGTGATTCATGGTCTAAGAGTGACATTAATGCAATTGACACTGCATCTCCTGGCATTTGGGTTCATAGACCTGGGCCAGCAGAGTCAGTGAAATTAGGTTAACTGGCTAAAATAGATATCAGTTTATTAAAGGAACATTAACAACCTTAAAATATATGTCAAATCTGTCTAGCCATGACACTAGAAGCCACAACTATCTTATTACAAGTAAATTATTTCACTGCAAAGATCCAATGACACTAATGCTCCCTGTTAAAAATCAATTAGGTTTTTAATAGAATAAACACCAAACTCTCATTCATTACAATGCAGAAAACATTTGGAGTATCTGTTGAAGGTATGGTTTGTGCTAAATTCTATGGAAGGATATTCAGAACTTATAATGTAGCACATTAAATCATGCATCCTGAAAGTCCGTTTTACTTTTTTCCAACTCATTATGAACTTACGTTGATATTTTCACTGTACAAATATGTAAATTACATGATTCATCAGTCACCTCCAAAGCAATCAGGCTGGTCAATATCTTGTTAAATGATTGATGTTCACTAATCATTTGTGTGAATGCCACAGCAATGTCAAAATATACAAATATTTCCAAATGCTTACTTTTAGCTTATCTCACTCTTTATTTATTTATGAACTTTAATTGACTTAAGAACACTTTAGGGCCAACACTGCACTAAAAGCAGCCCTCTTTTATATCCCATATTAGTTACTATATATTAAAATCATTAAAATTACCATAGGAACATTAAAATTTATGCACCTCTGCCCCTCCTTTAAACACAGTAACTCTTTGGGGATAAAACATGAACGTCAATATTTTTCTTAATGTCAGATATATTCTAATTTCTTGACACCTAAGTGCTTCCGAAAAGCATTAAAATAATTCTATAATAGTTCTATGAGTAGATTATTTGCTTTTCATATTCCAATTCTCATAAATCCTATTAGATAATTAGTCTTGCATAAAAATATCCCCTTGTATTGAGCATATCAAGCATTACTATTTAGTTAATAGTTAATAGCAATTAGTAACAGACTCGTAGCACTGTAGCACTGTTCTTCTATTGTTCACTGATTTGCTCGAGCAGGCCCAGTAACGTCTCCATCATGAGACTTGTTACTGTGTTTGGCATACTGAATATGTCACGGGTAGCTTGCCAGGCTTTGCCGTGTGGGTGAGATACTCTGGGTAGCTTGCTGGGCTCTTTGAGAGGGGTGAGGAATCGAACCCGGCTCGGCTGGGCAGCTGCGTGCAAGGCCCTACCGCTGTGCTATCACTCCAACCGCTCATACAGGTATAAAAATACCTTTACACTTTTTCACTGTTTTTTCTATTTGAAAAAGGATCTGTGTTACTGAAATTATTTGGACAATATAAAATGATTAAAGCAGGATTTTAAAAAAAATGACCCCTAAACTCACTATTTAAAAGATAAGGACTTTTAGGTCTATGAAGTGGTTCAAGTGGTAGAACAAGACCTTGGTTACATCTCCAGTATTGAATATCCCCTGACCGCACAATATACCAATGGCTGTGGTCCACACAACTGACAACAAAAAAGATAGCCACTTCTAGCATCACAGTGTATGTTCTTATAGACATTTTTGAAAAGCAAATGTATCTTTATAATTAAAATATAAAAATATTTTGTTTTTCTTTAGTTAATATATATTGAGTTTAAATTTATTATTAACATTCATAGCTTTCAGATATACAGTTTTAAAAAATCACTTGATTACTTGACTTGATCACTTGACTTCCTGTTACTCATTGATTTGTTCGAACAGATGCCAGTAACCTCTCCATTTGTCTCTGTCCCGTGCTAGTGTAGCCCAATGGCTTCTGTTCCTTCTAGGAACATGAAGAGCCTCAAACTGATCATTCAGGGTCTTGACAAAGAAGTCTGACCATCTCATAGGTGGGCAGCCATGAGGTCTTTTGACGTCCCATGGAATCCAGTCAGTACTGACTCTAGTCCAACAGTTGTCTCCAAATCACATTATGTGTCCAGTCCATCTGATTTTCGATGCCTTGGCAAATGAGACAGTGTCCCTGATTCTTGACCTTTGACAGAGGTTGGAACTCCGGATTCTTTCTCTCATTTGAGTGAAATGTGATACTCCAAGCATAGCTTTCAATTCCTCTTTGGGAGACCCAAATAGCATTCTCATCCTGTTTTTGTAGTCCCAGGTCTCTGGGGGGTATATTAATGCAGGAAGAACAATGGAATGGAAGAGATATGCCTGGAGCCAGAGGTTTTTTATCTTCTTAGCTATTTCTTTGATGCTCTTGAAGGCGTTCAAAGCTGCTCTCTTCTTCCACCACAACTCAGGTGCCAGGTCATTTGTCATGTTGACTTCTTGACCTAGGTACACATAACTGTTGCATTCAGAGATGGTTGTTCTGTTGAGAGCGAATGGAACATCAGGAATGAGACTGTTCCTCATAATCCTTTTCAGAACCCAGCTTGCTCGCATGGTTGTCCTTCATCTAATATTCTGCCAATCCTATTCAGGATGACTCGAGTGAACAGGTTGTAGATGACAGTAGGCAGATCAAGTGATAGTTGCCAATGTCGCGGGTATCTCCCATCTTGTACAATCCTGCTGGTTTTTCATTGGGACAGAAACTTGCATTCACACAGGTAGCGTGTGAATAGCCCAGCCAGTGTATTGATGAGTACTGATGGCAGGTTCTTCAGGTTTTTTGGGTCTGACCTTGTCTGGGCCAGGTGCTGTTCATTTCTTTACCAATGAAATTGCATTTTGGATGTCAGAAAGGAGAACTTTGGGCACAACATATTCATCCTGCGGAATTTGGTATGTGGGCAGGTGGACGTGGCTATGAAAGAGATCTGAGTAGAAGTCATGTATGATCTTCTGCATTGTCCTTCTGAAAGATGTGATAGATCCATCAGGACGTTGAAGGGCAGTTATTTTGGTCTTGTAGTTGGCAAAGGACAGGCGGGTGTTACAAATGCTTTTCCTGGCTTCTGCCACATCTGCCAGCACTGCTACTCTTCTCTCTTTGAGGTCTTCCTTTATCTCATCTCTGCACTGCTTTGCGAGTTCGGATGTTTGCTTGTGGTTTCCTGAGTCATGTGCCAAGCCATGCTGGTGAATAAGCTCAAGAGTTTTTGAAGACAGGCATATTCTTGTGGCTATCTTTCTCAGTGTTCCTTGCACAATCTTGGAGGTGATGAACCAGTCGATTGTATTCCTCGTCAATGTTCTCAATGACAGCATCTTCCCATGTTGTAGCAATAGTGCCAAAGAGCTCCCAGTTGGTGGTCTTTCTGGGAGTTCACTTCTTAAACTTTGCTGCCCTTTCTCCCTGCTCTGTGAAGTAGAATTTTGCATGAAGGTGACAGTGGTCAGATCCTGTTTGGAATTTTGGGACAACAGTGACATGGGTCAGCTACAACCGTCGATTGAATATGATGTGGTCAATTTCACTGTGGAACCATCCACCGAAAGACTCCCATGTCCAATGTTTAGATTCGGTCTTCTGGAACTGTGAGTTACCATGGATGATCTTGATAGACATGATGAATTCAGACAGTCTCTTACCCTGTTCGTTCCATTCTAGGCCATGAGTCACTAAGTGGAGTTCTTTGGCTGATCTTCTTGGTCCTATCTTGGCATTAAAGTCACTGACAATAATCTTGTAGAAGGTGTGGTCTTCTTTATGTAGAACTTCTCAATTTCTCCTTCATCGTAATTGGATGTTGGTGCTTAGACAATGAAGATAGAAACTGCGGTAGTGAGTCACATCTATTCAAGTTTAGTTGTCTGATTCAGGTTGTTAGGCATTCGAATGAATCAATGCTCATGGCCAAGTTCGTGTTGACAAGGACACCTACACCTCTGACGACGCCTCTTTTGTCACATGTTCTGAGGAACAGTTCTTCTCCAGTGTCAAAAACAGCATGATGTGATTGATGTCTTCTCATCTCAGTAAGACCAACGATGTCGTACCTGATCTTTGTGCTTGTATCATCAGGTCTTTGATGGATGCATCTCATGCCAGCATATGTGCATTGAAAGTACATACAATCATTTTTGTCTTTCTTTGTTTTATAAAATAGCACCTGTATATCTTGCATAAGTCTATTTTTGACCCACTACAATCTTAGTAATATTGCCATTAACACAAGAATTTATTCTAAATCTATTCCCAATCCATTACCATCTTTGTAATTATGCCATTATCGTAAAATTTTATAATATTATTAAATATGTATCTTATGGTCTTATCATTTATTTAATCAATGCCCCAATGTTAATTACTTGAATTATGTCACTTTTTCTCCATTCTCCATTATATAATTATACTAGAATGCTCAATCTATATATGTAACACATTTTTATTATAATTCTTGACACTTTTCAAATCAATTTCTGAGATACACCATCACTGCACCTAAAATATGAACATTTTATCATCCTATTATATGCTTCGAAGCAATCTTTTAAATTTTGTCCCTTCAGCATGGGAGGAGCATAAATCTTCTGAATTCATGGAACAGCGTTAAAAATTATTATATAAACAAATCAATGAACTAAAGAAATACTTATTTTTGTTTTGATTGGTATTGTGGTTAAATATCTTTATAGTTAGAATGTGCTATTTGCAATGATTAGCATAATAGAAAATGATGTAGTAGTATATTGAATAAAATATATGTGCATATATATTCTTATGCCTCAGAGACCTGGGCCCTACGCAAACAGGATGAGAACGCTATTCAGGTCTCCCAAAGAAGAATAGAAAGAGCTATGCTTGGAATATCACGTTTCACTCAAATGAGAGAAAGAATCGGGAGTTCTGACATCCGTCGATGATCAAGAATCAGGGACGCTGTCTCATTTGCCAAGGTGTCGAAAATCAGATGGGCTGGTCATGCAATGAGATTTAAAGACGACCGTTGGACTAGAGCTGTTACCGACTGGATTCCACGGGATGTCAAAAGACCGCGTGGCCGCCCACCTTCCAGATGGTCAGACTTCTTAGTCAAGATCATGAACGATCGGTTTGAGGCTCTTCATGTTCCCAGAGCGAACAGATGCCATTGGGCTACACTAGCACGCGACAGGGACAAATGGAGACATTACTGGCGCCCGCTCGAGCAAATCGACGACTAACGGGAAGTTAAGTGATTAAGTGATAAGTGATATATTCTTATACTTATATGCATGAAAATGAATATAGATACATACATATCTGGTGGGTTGGAGCGATAGCACAGCGGTATGGCGTTTGCCTTGCATGCAGCCAACATGGCCGACCCGAGTTCGATTCCTCCGCCCCTCTTGGAGAGCCCGGCAAGCTACCGAGAGTATCTCGCCCACACAGCAGAGCCTGGCAAGCTCCCCGTGACGTATTCGATATGCCAAACACAGTAACAACAAAGTCTCCAATGTAGACGTTAATGGGCCCTCTCGAGCAAATCAACGAACAACGGGAGGGCCTTTACCTTTACCTTACATATCTGGTGGGCTGGAGCAATAGCACAGCAGAAGGTCGTTTGCCTTGCACGTGGGTGACCCTGCAGACCTGGGTTTGATTCCTCCCCGGTTCGATTCCTCTGCCTCTCTCAGAAAGCCCAGCAAGTTACCGAGAGTATCTCGCCCGCAGGGCAAATCCTGGCAAGCTACCCGGGCCGTATTAGATATGCCAAGCACAGTAACAAAAAGTCTCACAATAGAGACATTCCTGGGCCTGTTCAAGTAAATCGGTGAACAACGGGAGGACAGTGAGTGACCGTGACAGTCAATTCGAAAAAAAAATAACGTAACAAAAGATATTCAAGAAAAGACAACAACAATGAAGTACTGATGATTTTGGCTTTTACTTCTTAGTCTACTGGAAATTATTCTTTTTTTTTCTCCCTCTTTGGATTTAATATAGAGTTGGCTATAGTTAGTATTTACAATAAACCAGATACCATGAATTAGAATTCCTTTCTGTGGGTTGCTTCTCTGCAGAAATTCCTTGGCTAATTCAAAGGAAAGGTCTTATAATTTATATTATTTATGGATTTATATCCATTGTTTACTTCACTAATAAATTGTGGGGAGTTTCATTATTAATTTTTCATCTTCAACACCTCTGAACCCTACTGTGTAGTATGACTCAGGGACCCACAGTCACTCTTCACTCTTCGTCATATTCTTTATATTCTGTTTTCCCTCAATACTCAAGTTTTATGTGCTTGCCTTCCTGTTCTAAATCATGCTTCCATTCTAATCTAATACATGATTTTTCCCACATTTCTTCCATGTTATGTATCTGTTAGTACAGAAAACACCAAACTATGTAACAATTTTTCACTTATTTTTAAAAGTCAATCATGTATTAATACTCCATGATAGTACTACATTAGCAAGGCAGAAATCTGATATAGATGTTGCATTAGTTCTCGATAGCTTAGAATATAAAGAGCAAAAGATGATCAAGAAAGTTTTAATAGAGCATTTACAAAAGGAGATACTGAATGTCTTGATTAAGAATTCCCAGAATTGAAAACCGTAAACATATAGGCTTAGTCACAAGTAGCGTTGTGAAGTACTCCAAATATGCTATAGGAATGTTTAACGATGTTCAAGTGTTTTGCTTTTTTTCCTTTTTCTTTCTTTCTTTTGTCTTCCTCTTTCTCATTTTTTTCCCCCTTGGTGACAGTGGCACATGTGGCTATGCCCAGGGCTTATTCCTGGCTCTGTGCTAAAGGATAACTCCTGGCTAGGGCTCAGGAGAATTGAACCCAGGTCAGACAAATATTTTTCATTAAGGATTATGACCATGTATAAATTAATGTCATCACCAATAACACTGAAGTCCATTTTTCTTTGAAAGGAGAAGGAGGACAAACTCCAAAGAAATTTATATTGGAGTACTTGCCAAAATAAAGTAATTATTCCATTTGAGAGACACTATGCACTTTCTAGCATGTGAATATTAAGAAATAATTTTGAAGCAATTCACAATATGAGTGATTATTACTTAAAAATATCACAATGCTGTTATCTATTTTTGCCTAAGACAATTTTTACTGGTACAATTTGAACCGGAGAAAAATCAAATATAAACACTGTTTGAAGAAAATCACACATTTCAACCATAGACCTCATTCAGTTTGTTCTAATGTATTGTGTGTACTTTAAATCAGCTTATCTAAGCACACACTGACGGCACCATCTTCAACAGGCCCACGTTCTGAAAGGCAGTTAAAGCTGAAAGGCTTTTTCCCCCCGAATACACTGAATCTCTTCAAAAGTCAATTGAAGCAGCTCTAGTCAAGTACAATTTTATCTCATTTTCTTAACTCCCACAGTTTTGTAGCTTTATCTAGAAAGTTAGAAAATAGTGTGTCTGCTCTCCTGTTTCCCTTACCTTCGAGAACACTCCTCACCCTCCCAGGACGCTGTTGTTTCCATCATCTATCTAGGACCCATTTTGCCTTTTTAGCAAACCAAGGAGAAAGATGGAGCTGGCTTGCTGTGTTACCTGGAGTGATGCCAGAGGTTTGTACTTGATAATTGTTGCAGAGGTTAATGGTGAGATGGACTGATATCAGATCAAAGGTCTGAGGACTCTAAGTCAACACAATATGATTGCCTTCAAAATATTTTCTAAGGATTGTGATCATAAGAGCAAATTGTCCTTCAGAGTAGACCGGGGGCATTAGAGGAAAGATAGGAAGAAAGACAAATGGATATTCCAGGAAATAGTGAAGCACTTTAGGGAAGAATATGCTAGACTCAAGATCATACTAATATTCTATCTAATAGTGATATGATAGGCTTCTAGTGTTATAATGCAGGATGTACAAAATGAAATGCAAAAGAAAAAATTCTGTGAGGGAGATGAAGGAATCACCTAGTGAAAAAGTGGCTTCTTGATTTTATCTTATAGCAATCGGGAAAGATGTTTAAGCACCAAATGGCACCAAAAACTTAGGCAGAAGATAATGCATTAGGAGACATATGGGGCCATTTTCCATATTCTCTAATAGCAGACAATGGAAGGTGTGCTGTATGGATCATCAAGCTAGAACCCTGGAATTACCAGCACCCCTTTGTTTTGCCTCCTGCTGTCACTGTAAGCTGGAATTCATTCTGATGCCTGCTGTCCCAGGAGGATGTCTGCAGAAAGTGCTTGAGCCCCCTATTGAGTCACTTTTAAATCTAATATTAGCGGAAATTTTCTCACTTGTCAGTGCTTAGTTTTGTTCAAACTCACATCCTTTCCTCTTGCTCTTGTGACTTCTTGTAGGAACTTTATCGACCACATATTTTAAATTGGAATCCCTCTTGTCCAGAAAATGTTTCATTTGTTCCCATTGATTTTGTGAAGGGGTCAGCATATGTCACCTACCTCCCCACACACAACCACACACACATGTCACTTTGGCATTATTTTAAGATGGATGAATGCAATTAAACATAGCAAACAACTCAGAGGGGAAATCTGCCCTCTTCCATCATTGGAATGTTGGGCAGTGAGGATTGGAGCAATCTGAATCATCTTCCCTATTCAAATAAGCTACAAACAATATAGGAACCCAAGTATTACAGGGACCACACAAAAGAAGATACACAGTGAAAGATAGCTTACAGTGTAATAATTAAAATCTCCCTGCGTCAGCTACAAAATACACCTACTTAAAAAAAAAAACGTATTATTAGAAGTGCTCCCTTCTACTTGAAAAGGTATCTTAGATTAGGCAATAAACTACTTGGTATTCCTACTAACCGGTCACAAATTAATGGGGAAAAGACTGGATACTGGCAGGGGCACTGATCATGGTTTTCTTGTTGTTTGTAATGAAAATCTGCCTCTCACTCTATTGAAATTCTATCCTTCATTCAAGTTATTTCAAGTACCTCCACGGTCACCTGAAATGAACTTTCTTGACTCTGTGTCACAAAAATTCAAGATGCGTCATTTATGTCATACTTCCTACAGCATGACAGGTTGCTATTCTTTTACCATGTGAATGTTATAGTCAATTCCAAGTCTGAAACATGTGCTGTAAGTAGCTATTGGATGAATCCGAAACTTATGTATGTTTGGATGTGATATGTGATAGCAAAATCACAAAATGGTTGGTGTCAGATCTCAAAGGTGGCTAGATATGTTTACAGTGGATTGAACTCCAAATAGATAGTTCCCACAGAGAAGATAACAATAGAGCTAAGATTCATATTAGATGTAAATAATATTTGGCTTAGTTCCTATGGCAGAAGTGTGACCCACATACCAGAGACTAGTAAGGGGCTGGGAGGGTTTGGAGTAAAGTTTACAAGGGAGAGAGTTGTAATTATTGAGCAAACAAAGGTAAATAGCTTGGGAATTCGGTAAAAGTATAGTCCCATAGTAACTTAGACTTTTGTCCTTCTTAAAAAGACCTTATAAACTGATTATCTCAATAGCTCATGGTAAAGGAACACTTTGTCTCAAAAGGAGACATTTGATAATTTCCAGAGATATTTTTGACTTACACAGCTGTATAGAGAGATGCTATTGGTGCCTAGTCAGTAGAGGCCAGGGACACTGTTAAATAAATACCCTATGACCCAAAATGGTCCAAAACACACACACACACACACACACACACACACACACACACACACACAGCCCACATGGCTCTGAGTGTCAATAGTAATTTGTTTCAAACGTTTAATTAAACGTTTTAAAAGTTGATTCAGCACAACAGGTAGGGTGTTTGCCTTGCACGTGGCCAAGCCAGATTTGATTCCTCCATCCCTCTCCGAGAGCCCAGTGAGCTACCGAGAGTATCCCGCCCACATGGCAGAGCCTAGCAAGATCCCCATGGTGTATTGTATATGCCAATAACAGTAACAACAAGTCTCACAATGGAGACGTTACTGGGCCCGCTTGAACAAACCGATGAACAATGGAAGGACAGTGATACAGTGCTACTGAGATGAGTAGAACATTAAATTTTTTTTAATTTTTTTTTATTTTTAGTGAAACACCATGAGGTACAGTTATAGATTTACAATTTTTTGTGCTTGGGTTTCAATTATACAATGATCAAGTACCCATCCCTCCACCAGTTCCCATTTTCCACCACGATGGATAATATCCCTACCACCCCCATCCCTCCCATCTCACCCTGCCTCTGTGGCAGGGCAATCCCTTGTGTTCTCTCTCTCCTTTTGGGTGTTGTGTTCTGCAAAAGAGGCTTTGAGTGGCTAACAAGAACATTAAATTTTTTGAAGATGGTAGAATTGCTGTGCCTTTTGGGACTAGGTGGAAATCAAATATTACATTCAGCTTGCCAAATATGAGATGTCAATAAGACCTTCAGTGGCAATATTCAAGTGTAATTGGATAGGTGTACCTGGATCTAAAGAGAAATGTCTGGGCTTGGGCTAGAGCGATAGCACAGTGGGTAGGGTGTCTCTCTTGCAAAAGGCTGACTCAAGTTCTATTCCCAGAATCCCATATGGTGCTCTGAGCATCGCCAGGAGGAATTCCTGAGTGCAGAGCCAGGAGTAACCCCAGAGCATCGCCAGGTGTGACCCAAAAAGCAAAATAAATAAATAAATAAATAAATAAATAAATGTCTGGACTTGAATGCCTCTGTGTACGTGTGTGTGTGTGTGTGTGTGTGTGTGTGTGTGTGTGTGTGTGTGAGATATTAAAAGACCTCAAGGGATTGAAAATGGAATGTGAAGAAGAATAAGCAATAAATTAATCCCAGAGAAACCAATGTGCACAAGTTATAGGTAATTGGGAGAGAGACCTTGGAAAGGTGTGAAACAACTCGTACACTCATTTCTCCCTCTCTTTGCTTAGCACTGGGGTCTCAAATAACTGGTCTTCATTTTTTGTTTGTTTGGTTTTTTGTGGGGTTTTTTGTTTTTGTTTTGTTTTGTTTTGTTTTTGTTTTGTTTTTGGCCATACCTGGCAATGATTAGGGGTTACTACTGGCTTTGCATTCAGGCGTTACTCCCAGCATTGTTCCAGTGACCTTAAGAGATGCTAGGGATTGAGTCTAGGTTGCTGCATGCAAGACAAATGCCATACCCACTATATTATCTCTCCAGCCCCAAGTAGGTTTCATTCTCTCCCCGTCTCTCTCATCTATCTCTCTCTGTTTCTCTTTGTATCTCCATCTCTCTGTCTCTGTCTCTGTCTGTCTCTGTTTCTCTGTCTCTCTGTCTCTATCTCTGTCGCACTCTCTCTGTTTCTCTCTCCTTGTCTCTCTGTTCATAGGGTTGGCATTATTGCCCTGAGAATCCATTTGTGCCAGGAAAAAAATAGATCTTTCATCTCTGCTTCATAAAATCTTTTGTTTTATGTTCTGTTGCTTCTCTTCTTTATGGCACCTGGTTACTTATGTTACTTTTTCTAGTGTCAATATTCTGCCACTTTTGCCACAGCAGCTAAGCTCATGCTTGTCATCGTTCCTTCTAACCAATGGATCTTACTAATATCTGCTTGAATGAGAGCTCTTTATGGGTAATTTTCACACACCACCCACCCATATACACTTAAGATGTTTCTAAGACATTTTTCTATGCTCTATTTTCAAGTCCTCTATCTGTTTTCTGAGCTTCTGAACATACTGTTTCCTTGCCTATGTAGTTGTTTCCTAGGGATGATATGACAAAATACCACAGTCTGAAGCCTTAAGCCACACACATTGATTGTGTTCTCATTGCTATGGAGCCTACCTGCGATGCTGGCAGACGTGATGTCTCCAAGACTCTTTATGGAAGTGTCTGCTTTCTCTTATACTCACATGGCGTTTCTTGGCATCTCCTTTCTTCTTTTCTTGCAGGGAAGGGCCTTCTACTTGGTGTCCAGGTGAGTTTAGGGGTTAAACCTGGAGGATACATAGTAGCTTAGCTTCTGGGTTGCTGGGGATCACTAGGTCATTCCAGCAGTAGTCGGAGTTTAAACTCAGTTACTAGGGAGATGGTTGAGTTATCCCGTGCATATCGTTTTCTTAAAAGAATGTGCCTGAGCTATTAGGGAGATAGTTCAGAGGTAGGGTGCTTGCTTTGCATGCAGTTGACACATATCTGATCCTTAGCAACCCTCATAGGCCCCTGTGCCTGCCAAGAATCTCTGACCTCAAAGCTGGAAGTAAGCCCTGAGCACGCTGGGTGTGGCCTTTCAATAAAACTACAATAAACAAACAAATAAATAAATAAAAGGATTTGCTGGAGTAAGGCTCACTTTTGGGGCATCCATGTTAGGTAATAATCTCTTTATATGATGGCATCCAAGAACAGTCAGATTCTGATGTCAGGGATTTGAGAAGTAAAGTCAAGGGGGAAAGTATGTTAGCCCATAGCAGGCTGGAATGCTCTTTTCTTTCTTCCTAGATTAGGGAATTTTGCTTTATTTCTCAGATATCAACTAAGAGATTGCGTTCTTAAGAAGACTTCTCAGGGTATTTGAGATTGGTCTTTTCATTATTAGTCTCCTGCACATAGGAATTCTTTGGCATTCTGTTTTAGGGCCACACATGACAGTATGTTGGGTGGGCTTACTCCTGTTCTCTGGGCTTTTGAACATACTGTTCTGAGCTCAGGGATCACTCCTGGAGAGGCTTGGGAGAACATAAGGAGTGTCATGGATCAAACCAAGGTTGGCTGCATACAAGGCAAGTGCCCTACTCCATACCCACAATACTATCTCTTCAAATCCCATGTAGTAAGTCTTTAAAATTATTTTTTTGTGCCCTGTTCACTCCTGTACCCTCTTTAATAATATAGAGAATATAATATGAAATTGTTTGTTAGGCTAATTAAAAATTCATTAGTTAGTGTTATTTTTTTACCTTTTAATCAGTATGCTATGAACATAAATTATAATACAACCACATACATTTTTTGCCCTCAGAGCCTAGTGTATTCATGCAATGGTGCTGAAGGTTAGCAAATAGTTATCGACAGCTGTAATTAGCTCTTACTCTGAATTACTATTTTTATTTATATCTTCATGTGCAATATTCTTGCTGAAAGGGAGCCATGCCCTGAATAGTCCCTTGAGTCATCAGTTCTGAATGATCCAAAATTTAAATTAAATCTGTTTCTTCTTTTGCTGTCAGAAGAGTAACTAAATGAGGAAGGTGAGAGAACAGAGAGAAATGATCAGATTACCAGCTTTGAAACTCCACAGAGTTGTGATCGTTCAGCAACCAAATATGAATATTAAAGTGTTATGTGAAGGTCAGACAATATAAAAATGCTTTGGGAAAAATTGAAATGTTACTACAGTAAACAGTGAGCTAACTAAATTTATGAAGCTCTATAAGATAACCTCTGTGTAGCTCTGACTTTGAAATAGGCCAATTGCCAATGCATATAAATATTTCCTTTCTAAAAGGTCAATCAGCTTTTATCTCAGAAAGACAAAAAAAGAGCCAAATTATTAAAAAAATACAGAAAAGATGCAAGGCTATAAAATTAATAAAATGTATTATTTTGTCTAACTAGAGATAAGAAGCTGAATATCTTTTTAGGAGAACAGACCAAGTAATTTATGTATACTTAAGAAGCAGATGTTTCCCTGCCTTTTAGAACACTATTATCTTCTTTTGAAACCTCCAACCAATCCCCAGCACCACAGTCTAAATGTCTCTCTCTCACCCATATTAAATAGTTGGTTCCTTGAAAACCTCCCCAAGCATTCTCTCTCTCTCTCTCTCTCTCTCTCTCTCTCTCTCTCTCTCTCTCTCTCTCTCTCTTCCTTTCTCTTTCCCTCTGTCCCTCTCTCTCCCTCCCCACCACCACACCTTGATCTGATTTATATGGTTCTAATCCCACTACATTCTTTATTTTTTAATTTTATAATTCTGATAAAGTTGATTTATCTTAACTCTCAGCTTTGGTTGGGTGGGGGGACAGCCGGTGGTGCTCAAGGCTTACTCCTGAGCTCTACACTCAAGAATCACTCCTGGGCTTTCCTAGGGAACATTATATGGTACCTGGGATCAAAACTTGGCTCAGCAGCAAGCAAGGCAAGCTTAGTATCTCTCTGTCCAGCAGTGTCAGCTCTCTTACCTTTTGTAAACTGTATCCATTTGCAAATCTAAAACCAGGTTGACTTTGGTGTGTCAATTCCTCATGACAATGGTGATTTTTATTTTTTTATTGAATAACCGTGAGAACAGTCACAACGCCTTTCAGTTCAAGTCTTGGTCGGTCATACAATGATCAAATTCCCGTCCTTTCACCATTGCACATTTTCCACCACCAAGAACCCCAGTATACCCTCCCCCCTCAACTACCCCCTGCCTGTGTGGCAGATTTTCACTTCTCTCTCTCTCTCTCTCTCTCTCTCTCTCTCTCTCTCTCTCTCTCTCTCTCTGTTGGTCAGTTGGTCACATTCAATATTGCAACAAAAGACCCAACATTGTTATTTGGAATTTTCCCCAACATTCAGACCTGCCACAAAGACATAAGTAGAAAATTTGTTTTCTATTGCTGATTATGAAGAGCATATGATACCGTGTGGCCACAACAGCGGCCACAAGAATTTGGATTTCTGACATTTTAGTAATAAACCTAGAAGGATTACTGCCAGAAGCCCCTGGGTTCCAAGATTGGTATGTGTGCCTCTGGGATCATGGTCGGTCAGAAGCTGGATGAGGCGTTTGAGAGTGGCAACCCGGAGCATTGTCATGGAGGGCAGCAGGGCCGATTCCACCCCCATCCCATGAAGCCCCACTTGCCTCATCAATACAGTCTCATACCTGGCTGTTCATTAGGCTCTAAAAGTTGCAGGCCACCATGCTGCCACCACAAAGGGGGACAGGTGAGGAACAGATACCCTCCCCCCCTTCACAGGGCGGCATAGCAACATAGTAAAATACAAAGACCAGATGTGTTTCGGTTGGGCATTATCTTTTGCTCAGATTTTCCTATTACCACTCAAGCCTGATTTTCAGGGAAAAATGCTAGATCATTTGCTTTCCATTGATCACTTTGCATATCAGGAACGTGGCCACATGGTTTGGAAAAAAGTCCTGGTACCCGCATGCCAGAACCATACTTGTAGAAGCTCATGGTCACCAGGATTCCATCTGGGGAAGGTGGGGAGACAGCACCTACCCCATCTGGGACCTCCTGGTGATATGGGCTATGGACGGGGCCCGGAGCATTCTCCGGGAGCTGTGGGGCCCTCCAGCTGGTTTTTTTCTTCTCTGCTGTGTGCTGTAAGATGGGGCTGGGGGCGGGCTGTGGCCATGACTTCTAGAATCAGAGCTGGGAGCCAATGCCAATTGCCCGGGAGACAATGGTGATTTTAAAAAACAAAGATAGATGCTCCCTAAATGCTAAAGATTAAATAAAGCTGTGTATGAACCCACGAAAATCAAAGTTCAACATACTTGCTCTAGTAGGCACTTAATTTGAAACTTCATGATATGAAACTCAATGTTGATGATTATAAAGATACTGGTATCCATTTTGCGAGACCTCTTAAGTGATGTTCAGTAGACCCCAGAGGCAATTCACATTCTACTGCGCCAGTGGTTCAATATGCGGGTGTTGCTGTCTGGCTCTCTATGTTTTAGTGAATACCCCTCCCCATCCTTTAGGACCCCCAGGGCTACACTGGCAGTCTCAGGAAGTTATTTGGTATAAGGGAACAAAACCTAGTATGGTACATGCCTTGTGCAATCTCCCTAGCCCCCATCTCTGTCTTACAAATATGATTGGTCTTGTTTGAAAACATTTATTATCCTTTTCAGTGAGATAATAAAAGTTTTTTTTATTTGGGACTTTGTCAATATGATAATGATAGCCTCCCAGCCTTGCTAGAGTCAGGGCTTCACAAACTATCAAAACTGTTCTGCAGAGTTTGATTACATTTACAAGGGTTTCTGCTTCTTTTTTCAAATATCATTTTTAATTTTTGAGTTTTGTGATTAGTCAAATCCCAAGTAACATTAAACACTAAATGTGAAAAATGAAGATTCAAAATCCCATTTTCAGTTATGCATTTCCTCTTTTTTAGCATATCTACTTTATTCTCTTTATACCTCCCTGCCAAGAGTAATATTTGTATCCCTAATCTTTGAAGACACTCCTGAACATACTCGTTAATTTTAAGCTCTAGGAGTCCAATACACAAATACCTATCTTCTTCTGACTAAATTGTTCTCCCTGTTTTTTTTTTTTCTGCTTTTTTTGTTTGTTTGTTTCTGTGTTATACCTGGCTCTGATTAGGCTTTACTCCTAGCTCTAAGTCTTCTGCATTACTTCTGACGGGACTCAGGAATTCATATATGGTTATGGGGGATTGAATCCAGGTCGAAGAAAGTGACAGACTCTCTGTGTCCTATTCTTTTCATTCTAATGAATAAATAAATAAATAGACTGTGGCTGTTGTAATAACACATTAGATTTAGTGTGAGACAGAATGGGTTTCTATGAGTTCTCCTATGAGTGATTGAATCGGCGTGTTCCTTTCTTTTGCTTCTATTGAGCAATGATTGCCAACACACTCATGTTCTTGTCTGTGCTTTTTAAAAAGAGATGTTAAAGACTTCAACAAAGACAGATGTTGCAATGTCTTACAGTACGTTTCTGAATTGGCAGCACGAAGGGGAGGAGATGGATTGTATTAGCGAAAGCCCATGGGCTTCAGAGGCAGACAGACTTACATTCAAGCCCACATAATATACTAACTGTGAACTGGAAGACATCAGTTAAATCCCCAAAGACCAGATTATTCAGTTGTAAGAGGAAGGCTATGTGTGCTGAGATTTAGCTCATGGAAATTACTGTTTAAACAAAGCAATTTAAAAATATAGAGATAACCGGAGAAAAAAATGTCTTTTGAGAGTTTAATATGCATTCTCTATCCTAAATGAAGCATTTGACTAGCCTGAACACTCTGTTCACTTCTGTCCTTTTTCACCAACAGACCCTAAACCACAGTAAGCCATCTATAAACGGCAGCTTTTATTTCTGCACCAAATATTTTCCAAATGAAGCAACGCATCTGATTCACTATGATAAATGCTCAATATTTCTCAATTTATTCTTCGTATTAGCTTCCAAACATTCCAGTTTGGTAAGTAACCTGACTTTGGTTCAACTCTAGACTCTGGGATTAACAGTTATGTATCCTCAGACAAATTTTGTATGTTACTAACATAATATAAACCCTAGTTCCCACTGAAGCACCATGTCCTAATAGCTGCATAAGCTTCAGAAATGAAATCTCTCCCAGAATATTAATATATTAAAACTGACACACAATGTCCTGAACTACCGTGCATATCACATGTTGGAGTCTAAATTACATTCTCATTCAATTCTTTACTACTAAAGGGATGGTCTAGCGTTAGTATGTTCTAGGATTACTGGGAAAGGAACAGACGGTCTAAAAATACTTGAACAGATACAATGAACAGGCATCTACACGGTATTAGATGGCTTGATTGACGCTGACTGTTCTGGACACACAATGTCTGTAGTTAACAATAATCAGTAGGTGGCGCCAACATCCAGTATGTACTGGTAGGGATTTGACTTGCACAGTAGTTCTACCAACACTGCACCCTCCTTTGCGCCATCCCACAACCTCTCGAATTCCACCAGATTAAACACAAATTTACAATAGCTACTCATTCCTTACCCTCTTGGTCTCAGTATGGCACCACACCTTGTAACTTAGGTTTTGAACTCTGAGCATTATGCAGTATGATTGAAACACGTTATGCTGCAATTGCAAACGACAACCTGTAGGGGTTAAGGAGTAAAGGAATTAACCAATAAAAAGCAAATGAGATAAATCATGATTGGTCATTCTTCATTGAAATGCAGATTCGAACGCAAAGCAACAGCCTCATTTTTGAGTTGCTTCTTGTCGCCTTTTCCAAAGAGAAACTATAAAAAAGAGAAGTTTTTAAAAAAATGGAGAATTTTTTTATGCAAAATAGTGTGTCTATATGTATATCTACATGTATCCTTTACCCTAGAGAGAAATTTCTTAAAAGAAGTGAGTTTTCGAGTGTGACAGTGCAATTTAAAATGATATGCCAATTCAACTAGAATTATCCATATCTTTTAGGGGTGCAAACAATTCCCGAAGTACTGAGGAAAGTGATGAGACTATAAAAGTGATGAGACTATTACATCGCTCCACAATGGAAACAATCTTTGCATGAATTGAGGATTTTCTATTTGAAAAACAGGGCTGTTCTGATAGAATGGCCACATTGTTGTGGTTAAGTATTGCTTTTACATACAAGTGAAGACTGACTATAAATTTCAGAACGTCTCTGAATGCCCACCAGACATCTAAGTTTGGGGTTCTTCTACAGGTGAAATAAATGAAAGGTCTATTTTGAAATCTCTCTGCAATTTTACGTTAACTCAATGTTGAATGAGAACACTGGGACTATAGTAATAAACACTACACCTTGAGATAATAAAACAAAAGAAAACCAAGAGACCCCAGATTTCAGACAGAGACAGTCACTGCAAAGGCATAAGCATCAGTAAAGTTCAATGTAAAAGACCCAAATCAGTCTTAAGGAAATTATATCTTGAGGCTTGGTTTGTGGTTGAGGTCCCTGATTTCTTTTTCCTCTTGGCTTTTTCCTGAGTCCTCTTTCTCCTTCCTGATAGGGCATTTAAGTCATTTGAAAGCATAGTAAGAGTGAGCTATTAGCAGTTATTTACTGAGGGATATTGCCCAAGGCATCAAGTCAGAAACACACTAACAGGAATTTTTTTTTTTAATTTTAAAACCTTGCTAATTCAAGTGAAATTGAACAAAGTTTGAGCTGTTCTAATTCCCACAAGCTCTTCCATTTGATATGTTTTTACCTTATAGTAAGCATTTTCAAGCAGCCACAGTATTTTTATCTATCTATTTTGCTTTTGTTGTGTGTGAGGGAGAACCACACCTAGAGTTCTCCAAAGCGAGTTCTGAGCTGAGGAGTGACCCCTGGCAGTGTTAAGGGGACCATTTGCAGTCCCAGGGGTAGTTCCTGGTATGCAAAGCAAGACTCTTGCCTCCTGCACTGTCTCTCTGTCCCTGTTATTAAGATTTTGATAATGTGTATTTGTATACTAGCTGACTGCTGACAAGCTCTCCGTTTTATTTGTGTGTTTTTTTTTTTAACTATTTTTTGGTTTTTATCCCAAATGCATTTTTGAGTCTGTGCCTGAACATACATGCATGCGAGCATCTGCATTCTATTCACCACTGAGGTATTTATTTTGTTCATGTTTTAAAATGTTGACACTGATTAGTGGACAGTTAATGAAGGGAGGTTGTAAAAATAGCATTTTAACTCACAATGTACCAAGTGATGACACGCTTCTCTGATAGTCTACTCCTAAGTGTACTTTCTCTGTCCAGAAGGAAATATGTTTTAAACATGGCACACTCAAATTCAAACTGAAATGAAGATACCTGGAGACTTGCAATCTGTTTGTATCAATCAGTGGATCTGATTCACTGAAATTTATAATATTAATAGAGAATGGATTTTAAAAAAGGAGTGTTTTCAATAGTTTTGCTAGGAGCCTGAATGTTGAATGAATCATTGTACACAGTTGAGCACAAGTTATGTATTCACATTAGGCTACTGTTTTTAGCTGCAACGTTGAAACATGGTAAAACTTTTACAGACCATTGAGGGCATTGGGGTGATACATCAGTAGTGTTATCTATTAAGAAAAGAGAGTCATAGTTTCACCAATTGTGAGAAACACTATGTAGAGTATGTGAAAAAAGCGTCATAGCTATCTGACCTACAGGAGGTCTTCCATGAACAATACTAACTCTCAGCTTCCACACTTTGACAAAGACACAAACACACAACTTCAAAGAACTGTCTTTCCCATAATTGACTTTATAAGTGATTTAGGGCTTTTTGTTTGTTTATTTTATATGGGCAGAGTGGTAGGGGTTCATGCCATGCTGTGCTCAGGGTTTACTCTTTGCTCTGGGCTTGGGAATCAGTCCTGGTGGTTTTCTGCAGAGTGTGCCAGGAATTGCAATTATAGGGTGCCAGGAGTTGCAACAGGTGTGTGCAAGGCAAATGCTTCAACCCCGTGCTATTGGCTCAGTGTCACAAAACAATTTATTAAAAACAAATACAGTGACAAAAAGTCTCACAATGGAGATGTTACTGGACCAGCTCGAGCAAATCAATGAACAACAGGAGAACAGTGCTACAGTGCTACACACATAATTAAAGGTTACATATACAAATAATCTAATTGGAACTGTTACCATTTCATTTGCATCATATATATGCACATATATGTATGTATACACTTTATATTTATAGACCTTCACATCACAAATGCTGTCTGACACTATCTGAAAGGTTTGGAAAGAGCAGAAAATGGTCGAATGATTCAAATAAAAATGGGATGATAGTTTTACAAATAAGAACTTTTATTTCAGAATAAGTTTAAGATACAAAATAGTTTCAAAGTTGCAATTAGTAGAGACATTGTTTAGGAACTATAGAAATTTTTGTAAGAAACAACAGCAAATCTTTGGCTTTAGATTCAAAAAGAGATTAACAAGCAGAGGGAGGAAGGTTGAAAAGGTGCATATTCTACTAGGCATGACAAAGGTTCAGTGGTGAGAGCTTTGGTTGTGGTAGGGCGCTGAAGCATTGTGTGGCAATAATGAAAGAGTAAGCCTCAGTTTACCTTTGCCAACTGCTGTGAGCAGTCCCAATTTTGGCGGACTCATCCTACATTTCTGACTTCCTGCAAATTCCTGTTTTTTGTTTTTTGTTTTTTGTTTTTTTTTCTGACAGGGAGTAAACTATCGTCCATCATAAAATTCTTCCTCAGAGTTTAGATTCACCTAGAAGCCAAGATAATGAGCTACACCTAAGCCAGATGATCAGAAAGATTCAAACCTGCCAGACTACTCCTTCGATTCCCTGCAATCTGTGTTATACTTGTTGATTGATAAGAAGTGCAAAGGACCTTTAGGCCTAGACAAGCGTTTACTTTTAACTTAATCCTGCACTAAGTTCTGCCCCACTTGGGGAGTTTCCTTTCCTTTCTCTCCTACTTCCCAACAAACATTTTTTCTTTCCAACTCTGAGTCTGATCGTCTTTATTACTAAATATTTTCATTCTTGAAATTATTGAAGAAGCTGGAAATCCTGAATGAACAGACACCCGCTGCTACCACTTCTATGTCATCCGCATCAGTACCATAAAGGTAAAAGGTAAAGGCCCTCCCGTTGATCGTCGATTTGCTCGAGTGGGCCCAGTAACGTCTCCATTGGAGACTTTGTTGTTACTGTGTCTGTACCATAAACTTTAAAGTTATTGCAACCATGGTACAATAATTATTATAAAAATAACAATTTTTTTTAACAATTTTTGTTTGTTTGTTTGTTGGGCCACACTAGCACTGTTTTGGGCTTCCTCCCACTGTCAGGGATCACTCCTGACAGTGCCCAGGAAACCATATGGGATCACTGTCACTCTCACTGTCCTCCAGTTGTTCATTATTTGTTCGAGCGTGCCCAGTAACATTGTGAGACTTGTTGTTACTGTGTTTGGCATATGTCAAATATGTCACGGGTAGCTTGCCAGGCTTTGCCACGCGGAGACATATGGGATATGGGTAGCACTGTAGCACTGTACTCCCATTGTTCATCAATTTGTTCGAGTAGGCCCAGTAACGTCTCCATCGTGAGACTTGTTACTGTGTATGGCATATCGAATACATCACGGGTAGCGTGCCAGGCTTTGCTGTGCAGGCGAGATACTCTTGGTAGCTTGCCAGGCTCTCCGAGAGGGGCAGGAATCAAAGCTGCCTCGGCCAGGCCGGCCATGCTCAAGGCAAACACCCTACCACTGTGCTATCACTCTGCCTCATGGAATATGGGTATGAAAAAAATTTTTTTTAATTACCAAACCATAAACCAAAAACTCTTTTATTGAGGAGAATTGAAGTTTTGTTTGGAATTCATTTTATGTAATCCCTTGAGAATTTTAAGAAGTTCTTAGAAACAATTATTTTTTTAACATGTGTTAAAATTTCTTCATTTTTATTTATTTATTAATTTATTTTTGATTTTTATTGGTGAAACACCATGAGGTACAGTTGTAGACTTACAAATTTTTGTGCTTGGGTTTCAGTGATACAATGATCGAGTACTCATCCCTCCATCAGTGCTCATTCTCCACGACCTAATTCTCATTCTAATCCCAGTATCCCTCCCACCCCCCAATCCTCCCAATCCCACCCTGCCTTTGTGGCAGGGCATTCCCCTTTGTTCTCTCTCTCTCTCCTTTGGGGTGCTGTGATTTGCAAAAGAGGAATTGAGTGGCAATCATTTTTGGTCTATAGTCTACTTTCAGCATGCATCTCCCATCCTGGGTGAATCCTCCCAACACCCTTTATTTGGTGCTCCCCTCTCTATCTGAGCTGCCTTTTTTCCTATCATGTGCGACTGGCCTCCAAGCCAAGGAATGCCGAAAGGTTCAGCCTTTCTGGAAAACAGAATGGACGATTCTCAAAAAATTAGAAATTGAGCTCTCATTTAACCCAGCAATGCCACTCCTGGGAATATATCCCAGAGAGGCATAAAATATAGTCAAAGTGACATCTGCACTTGTTCATTGCAGCACTCTTTACAATAGCCAGAATCTGGAAAAATCCTGAGTGCCCGAGAAGAGATAACTGGTTAAAGAAACTTTGGTACATCTACACAATGGAGTACTACGTAGCTGTTAGAAAAAATGAAGTCATGAAATTTACATACAAGTGGTACTACATGGAAAGTATCATGCTAAGTGAAAAGTTTGCTCTTAAAGTGTGTGGAATCACTCTGCCAAAGAACTGAAATCACTAGGAAGGGAATTGTAGCATTTGTTAGTATATTTTTATAGTTCTGCACAGGTACCATCCTGTCAAAGAACTTGTGATAGACACCCTGTGGCATCAGCGTTGTTGTGTGGTTCGCTGTGATGAGGACATGGCTGTGTATGTGCTCTCTCTATCCCCTGAGCACGACGGGAAGCATACTTCTGAGAAGGAGACTCTGGCATTTCAAGACAAAGCTGGACAGTGAACGAAATCAATCCATTCCAGATGGAAAACCACAGCACTAACATTAGTGAGCAGCTGTATGAGTATTTTTCAAAAGGAATACATATGAGCAAAGATGATAATAAGCAGTAGAGGCCAAACTTACATATGCCCCTGTCAAGGAGGCAGGCCATGGGGCAGGGATCACTGGGGGTGAACACGGGGACACAGGACACTGGTGGAAGAAAAACATCGTAGGCCTAAAAATCAAGTATAAATAACTGTAAATAATCGTGGTGTCTTAAAACATAAGAAATTTAAGAAAACAGAAGAGTATTACTAATACATCCAAATTCCACCTTGACCTCTTTCTATTCACTACTCCTCCCAACGTTTCTGACTTCTATGTAAAAAAAAGTAAAGGCCCTCCCGTTGATCATCGATTTGCTCGAGTGGGCCCAGTAACGTCTCCATCATGAGACTTGTTGTTACTGTGTTTGGCATATCGAATACGTCACGGGGAGCTTGCCAGGCTCTGCCGTGCGGGCGAGATACTCTCGGTAGCTTGCCGGGCTCTCCGAGAGGGGCGGAGGAATCGAACTCGGGTCGGCCATGTGGGCTGCGTGCAAGGCAAACGCCCTACCGCTGTGCTATTGCTCCAGACTTCTATGTATACAGATAAATTTTTCCAAGATGTGTTCTTTTTGTGTCTGACTCCATTAACTCTTTAACTCTTTTTCTTTTTTTTTTTTTTTTTTTTTTTTTTTGCTTTTTGGATCACACCTGGCGATGCACAGGGGTTAGTCCTGGCTCTGCACTCAGGAGTTACTCCTGGCGGTGCTCAGGGTATCAAATGGGATGCTGGGAATCGAACCTGGGTCAGCCGCGTGCAAGGCAAACGGCCTACCCGCTGTGCTATCTCTCCAGCCCAATCCATTAACTCAAATTTAGGGTATTTGTTCATGTTGCTATGAGCAGTAGTAGTGAGTTCTAGCTCTTACAGCATCCCTGTGAAGAAATGTAGTACCATAAGTTGTCCATTATAATTTTTCTCATGTTTGAATGAAATGAATTATTAGAAAATAGAAACTATGGACTGGAGAGATAGTACAGCCAGTAGGGCATTTGCCTTGCATGTGGCCAATCCGGGTTCGATTTTCAGCATCCCATATGGTCCCCTGAGCACCTCCATAAGGAATTCCTGAGTGCAGAGCCAGGAGTCAGCCTTCAGTATTGCCGGGTGTAACCCAAAAAGTCAAAATAAAAAAAATGAAAACTAACGAAAACTGTAACTGTATATATATGTTTGTTTGTATTGTTTGATTCACCCAAGTTTATATTTCTATGGGTATATTCTTTGAAATAGAATTGTTGGGCCAGTACTGTGTATATGTTCTGATTTATTACATCCTCTGGACAGCTTTCTAGAATAATCATACTAGAGTACATGCCATTCTGTAAAGTAGGAGAGCTTTGTTTCCTTCATATTCTTGGCAATATTTATCAAAACTTGGTTATCTTATTATTTGATTTTGTAATGATGTCTTTTGTGCATAATACTTTGATGTTCTGTATTTCATGAGATTGCTCACATTTTAATATGTTCATTGGATATCCTCTTACAACATATGTCTTCAGGTCTATCATTTGTATCTACTTGGATTGTCCTTATTATCTATTATTATATGACTTCTTTATATACTATAGAATCAAGGACTTTTTTTTTTTACTGAGACATCATGAGGTACAGTTGTAGACTTACAAATTTTTGTGCTTGGGTTTCAATTATACAATGATCAAATACCCATCCCTCCACCAGTGCCCATTTCCCACCATCACGGATCCCAGTATCCCTCCCACCCCCCTCTCCCCCCATACCACCCTGTCTCTGTGGCAGGGCATTCCCTTTTGTTCTCTCTCTCTCTTATTGGGTGTTGTGGTTTGCAAAAGAGGCAATGGGTGACAATCATTTTGGTCTATAGTCTACTTTCAGCATGTTTCTCCCATCCTGGGAGGATCCACCCAACACCTTTATTTGGTGTTCCCTTCTCTATCTGAGCTCCCTTTTCCCCTAGTATGTGTAGTTGGCCTCCAAGCCATGGAGTAAAATTCCTGGTACTTATCTCGGCCATTCTTGGGTGTCAGTCTCCTATTTTGTTACTTTATGTCCCCCAGATGAATGCAATCTTTCTATGTCTATCCCTTTCTTTCTGAGTCATTTTGCTTAACATGATACTTTCCATGTAGTACCACTTGTATGTAAATTTCATGAGTTCGTCTTTTCTAACAGCTACATAGTACTCCATTGTGTAAATGTACCAAAGTTTCTTTAACCAGTCATCTTTTCTCAGGCACTCAGGCTTTTTCCAGATTCTGACTATTGTAAAGAGTGCTGCAATGAACAAACAATTGCAGATGTCACTTCAACTATACATTTTTGCCTCTCTGGGATATATTGCTGGGTCAAATGGGAGCTCAATTTCTAATTTTTTGAGAATCGTCCATACTGTTTTCTGAAAGGGCTGAACCAGTCGGCATTCCCACCACCAGTGAAGGAGGGTCCCTTTCTCGCCACATCCTCGCCAGCACTGGTTGCTTTTGTTCTTGTGGTGTGAAATGATATCTCATTGTGGTTTTGATCTGCATCTCCCTGATGATTAATGATGTGGAGCATTTTCTCATATGCCTTTTAGCCATTCGGATTTCTTCTTTGTGAAAGTTTCTATTCATTTCATCTCCCCATTTTTTTGATGAGGTTGGGTGGTTTCTTTTTGTGGAGTTCAACCAGTGCTTACTCAGTCCTTATACTTTCTAGTCTCTAGTTTCTATGTTTTTATACTCCCTTGCTAAAGTTAACTATCGAACAATCTTTTTTAATGATAGTCTATTTTGTCAATATTTTCTTCATGGCTATTTTATATCACATATCTACTTAAGGTGCATGAAAACATTATATACCATCTGTCTTCTTGAATTGTTATTATTTTGCCAGATTTAAGTTATCTTTGTGCTAGCATCAATTTTTCTTCTTTAATGAGTTTATTAAACATTTTCCTTCTTTATTTTAGGACAAAGGAGTATATATGATGACTTTAAAATTCAAATCAGCTGTACATTATTTGAATAAAATTTAGTTAAATAAGTTTTATTATCATTTATTTTCTGTGTTGTATTAAAATTTTATGCATTGTTGGTTATGATTTTCTAATATTTTATTCAGCATTCTGCATATAGGTTCTTCAGAGAAATTGATGTAAAATTGTTTCCATTATTCTACTCTGGTGATTTTCTGATATTAAGAATTTTTGATTTAGCAAAATGAGTTGGAAAACATTTCCCTTTTTTCTCTTAGAGAAGTGAGTTTTAAGATTAATGCTGTTACTTCAAATGACTCCGAAAGAAGAATGATAGTTAGGATTATATATATATATTTAATTGAGGTAGCATGATTTATAATAGAATTAATATTTATGCCTTTAGCATACATGGGGTCACATTTTTGTGCTTTTCTTATGGGATATTGGTCTCAAGTTCAGGCTGGCTTGGTATCTCTATGATGCTTTCACACAGATGTGCTTTGCATTTCTCCCGCATTAATCTTTGTTCTTGGTAGAATACTGGTGTGCATAAACTGATCTGTTATAATAAGAAACATGAGTATGCTACTTATTTTAAAATTTACATTTCATTAACATGCAACCTCTTCAAAAGATGGAAAATGCCTCCCCTAGAGCCAACTCACAAAAATCCATTTTTTAATTGTACACATGGCCAGAGTTATATTTCCCATTTCCTCATTCTCAGCCACATAAAAAGAATGTTAAAATAAAAACTGAAAGACATTTATTTTATTGCACAAATGGTAATAGAGTCCAAAAGGCATTTAGACATTAAAATGTAATACAAATAAATATTTTCAGAATGAACCTTCAAAGTACTTTGAACCCTCTACCAGAAAACAAAATCAAAATCACACTTTTTCTGAATCTTTGTTCCATGGTTTCAATAGTGTTAGAAACTGATTCTAGGTAGGTTAACAGTTCAAAGTTGTGGCTATTGGTGCCTTGAAATAACCCTAACGCAGTTAATACCCATTTTATATTTAGGTCCAAACCTTTCCTGGGTTTAAATTTACACTACATGCTATCTTACCCCTGTTTTTTTTATACCATCTATGTTGCTTGTAAAATACTGCTAGCTCTGTGCTTAATATTTGTGTATAAATTGGCTAATTACTGAGTCCATTCCCACGTAATTTCCAGAAAGATTTTACTACAAGTAACTCAGACAATGCTACTTCTCGTTTTTGAAAATTCGCAGTGAATTTTCATCACACGAGTTATAGTACAAATTATTTCCTATAATAATAAATACACTGTCTTTATTCATAAAGCTTGCATCTCATTGCAGGACTCTCATTTCAGTAATCTGTCATTCCTACCAGTTTTTCTTTTTTTTTTTCTCTTTTTTTTTTAATGTAGGAGTACTGCTATTTATTCAGCCACTGATTAGCTGATTGAATTGTGCATGAACTCCACCTTACTTTTTTAAAATTTTTTTTATAATTTTATTTATTGAATCACCGTGAGAGCAGTTACAAAGCTTTCTGGTCTAAGTCTCGGTCATACAATGAAACACCTGTACCTTCACCAGTGCCCATTCTCCACCATCAAAAACCCCAGTATACCCCCATCCCACACCCTCCCCCTACCTGTGGGGCAGATGATTTCCACATTACTCTCTCTCTACTTTGATCACATTCAATATTTCGACACCAGACCCACCATTATTATTGGAGATTTTACCCCAACACTCACATCTGCTGAAAAGGCAACAGTAGATAATTTGTGTTCTATTGCTGGTTATGAATAAGATATGATGTTGCGTGGCTGCAGTAGGGCCATGTGATTTTGAAATTCCGAAATTTTAAAACTTAAATCTGGAGGGATTTCTGCCAAAAGCCACTGGGTTTCGAGATTTGCTCCTGAGTCTCTGGGATCATGGCCATTGAGCAGATTGATCAGGAGCCAGAGAGGCCGTTTGTGGGCGATGACTTGGGGTCTCACTGGGATGGGGAGACCAGGACCGGCTCTACCCCCATCCTGTGAGGCCCAAAATGTCTCGTCACTGCGGGCCTAGACCTGACTGTGCAATAGCCTCTTGAGGAGGACAGTCATGAGCCACCAAGGGGGAGCAGGTGGAGGGACAACACCCTTTCCGCCCTGGGGTGGTCCGGCGAAAGTAACCTACTGAAGGGTCTGGACGCATTTCTGCCAAAAGCCTCTGGTTTTCGAGATTTGTTTCTGAGTCTCTGGGATCAAGGCCGTTAAGCAGCTTGATCAGGAGCCAGATAGGCTGTTCGTGGGCGATGAGTTGGGGTCTCATTGGGACGGGGAGACCAGGCCCTGCTCCACCCCATTCCCATGAGGCCCAACAAGTTTCGTCACTGTGGGCCCAAGCCTGACTGTCCAATGGCCTCTGGAGGATGACGGCCACCGAGCCACCAAGGGGGAACAGGTGGAGTGACAACACCCTTTCCTCCCTGGGGTTGCCCGGGGACAGTAATGTACTGTGGGGTTCAGATGCATTTCTGCCAAAAGCCACTGGGTTTTCGAGATTTGTTTTTGAGTCTCTGGGATCATGGCCGTCAACCAGCTTGATCAGGAGCCAAAGAGGCTGTTCGTGGGCGATGTCTTGGGGTCTCGTTCGGGTGGGGAGGACAGGACCGGCTCCACCCCCTTCCCGTGAGGCCCTGAGTGTGTCGTCACTGGGTGCCCAAATCTGACTGACCTCTGGATAGTGGCGGCCACTGGGCCACCGGGGGGAACAGGCCAAGGCATGAAACCTATTCCCACCTGGGTTGGCCCAGCACCGATAATCTACTGCAGGGACCGGACGCATTTCTGCCAAAAGCTGCTGGGTTTCGAGATTTGTTTCTGAGTCTCTGGGATCATGGCTGTTAAGCAGTTCAATCAGGAACCAGAGAGGCCATGCCTCCAATTATATAGCTGAGCCGGAGGTGGTTTGTGGGTGTGTCTCCCACATACCTAACTTTTGGCCATTTACTTTCTTGCCTACCAGTTTTTCTTATGCTAATCATTCAGATAGAAACTTTTGCTAGTTTGTTTGGTGATCACTCCAAGTTTTGCTCAGTGCTTACTCCTGGCTCTGTGCTCAAGGATCACTCCTGGCAGGGTTCAAAAGACCATATCTTGTCCCAAGAATCAAATCAGAATCAAATCAGGGCCAACTGTATGAAAGAGAAGTGATTTCCCAACTGTACTCGGTAGCACAGTGGGTAGGGCCTTTGCATTGCATGCAGCCAACAAGGCCGACCCCAGTTCGATTCTTATGCCCTTCTCAGAGAATCTGGCAAGCTACAGAGAGTATCTCGCCTGTGCAGCAAAGCCTGGCAAGCTACCCGTGATGTATTCGACATGCCAAACACAGTAACAACAAGTCTCACAATGGACACGTAATTGGGCCCCCTCAAGCAAATGGATGAACAACGGGAGGACAGTGACAGTGACAGTGACTATTTCTCTGGCCTGATAGAAATTTTTTTGCTTCTTCTTCCTGGACTGGTTATCTTCTCACTGATCAAATGTATGCTCTAGTGTCTTCTCAGAATTCTTCTCTGAGCACTTGATAAAAACGAATCACAAAACCCCATTAATTTAATTTTATATCATTTAGCTTATATTTTGCATATTTATATCCTCCCTTTAAGTCCTGGAACATAAACTCTGTAAAACATATAACTTTCTACCTTTCAGTGAAATTTCAATTATCTATATGAATATTTGTTCAGTGCCAAGAAGACTACCAAGATGAAGAAATGAAGTAAAACTTCACTCTAAGATTGAACAATATTAAACATTTAGTGTCTGGTTAAATAGTAGGTAATCAAGTAGTCATTGTATTCTCCATGATTTACTACCATCCTTTAATTAATGCATTAGACCTATGGGTGAGACCCTCTTGTATAGACTACTAACTGTGCTTTATTTGTTCATTTTTCGCTTTAGATAAAGCGCACTCTCTTAGAACAAAAGGGAATGCCTTGCCACAAAGGCAGGGTGGGCTGGGGGAATGGGAGGTGGGAGGGATACTGGGATCAGTGGTGGTGTAAAATGGGCACTGGTGGAGTGATGGGCACTCGATCATTGTATAATTGAAACACTAGCACAAAATTTTGTAAGTCTACAACTGTACCTCGATATGCCAGACACAGTAACAACAAAGTCTCCAATGGAGACGTTACTGGGCCCGCTCAAGCAAATCAACGATCAACGGGAGGGCCTTTACTTTTACTTTACTTTACAACTGTACCTCATGGTGTTTCACTAATAAAAATTTAAAAAAAGAACTCACTCTCTTTAGTTGCTAACATGTCTCCTCAAACTTGAGTCTACTTCCTATGAGAAATTTTTAGAGTCTATTAGGAAATACCGTGGCATCTGGGGCATCTGTGTTATTCAAAATATGTCCTTCCTGTGCAGAAATCCTAATAAATTGATCATATGCATGGTCAGTAACCTCTCATCAAAGAAGTGAAACATGACCAACTTCCATAAAATCTAAGAGAGTTCACTCAGCCATGCGGGATACTCAGACCTAGATTGTCAGTTCCTTTCTCAGGGGACCAGCACACAAATCAAGGCAACTCCAGCAACTTTGCTGCCATCACTACTGTAATGAGCACTGCCTTTAAGATGCAGTGAGTCTGGCTCTTCATTCATAAAGGGAGTTAGATAAGTCACTAACAAATTAGGATGTTCATTGTTCCAAGACTAACATAAAAATAAGGAGACTGAAGGGTGAGAGATAGTATAGTAGGTAAATCTCCAGCTTTGTCTATAACCAACCCAGATTTGCTCACTGAAATTATACATATTCTAACCAACACCTCCAGGAGTATTGTCTTGGCATAGGCTTGGGATAAGACCTGCACATCACCAGGTATGGCCCTCCTCATGCTTCTAACAATAAAGCAATTGATTGTGTATGTGTTGTGGGATAGAATTGAGTTATTGATGGTAACTGAGATGGAGGAAGGTATCAAACATGGGTTGTTGAAAAAAAAAAGAGGAATTCAAAGTTGCCAATGTTTCAGAAGCAGATAGAACATTTGCTTTGCATATAGCTGATTTGAGCAGAACCTACAGAATCCATAAGATACCCTGATAGCAGCCAGGAGTAATTCTTAAGTGCAGAGCTAGGAGTAACCCCTTAACCCCTCAGTATTGCCAGGTGTGGCCAAATAAAAAAACAAAAAAAGAATAGAAGAAGAAAGAGAAGGAATGGAAGGAAGGAAGGAAGGAAGGAAGGAAGGAAGGAAGGAAGGAAGGGGGGGGAGAGAGAGAGAGAGAGAGAATCTGTGTTGTCATGGGCATTGTGAAAAAGGAACTCTCATCCTTAATCAATGGAAATGTCTATTTTTACCACTTTAGAAAACAATATAGATATTTCTCACAAAAAGTACAAATAAAACTGCCCTATAATACAACAATTCTATTCATTTCCACTCCTTTCTATCCTCCCGTGATCCCAGGAAATGAAAAAATTTATTCAAGAGGATATATGCACATCATTATTCATTGCAGTACTTAGCACAATACTTAAGATACATAATCACCCAAACTGTCCAATGACAAATGAGTAAAAAATTATATATATATAGTGTATATATATATATATATATTACACAAATATATATGTATATATATATAATGCACCTGCAAGGAATAACAAAATAATCCAATTTACTGCAATTTGGATAGAACTGGAGGACTTCATTAAAGTGAAATAAATCAGATAAAGGTCAAATAGCAGATGAACACTTAACCATGTGACATAGAATAACAGGACAAGGGAGTAGCAGGAATCAAATGGGGGAATACCTACATTACCCTGGAACCCTAAAGTAAAGTAAAGGCCCTCCTGTTGATCATCGATTTGCTCGAGCGGGCCCAGTAACGTCTCCATTGGAGACTTTGTTGTTACTGTGTCTGGCATATCGAACACGTCACGGGGAGCTTGCCAGGCTCTGCCGTGCGGGCAAGATACTCTCGGCAGCTTGCTGGGCTCTCCGAGAGGGGCGGAGGAATCGAACTCGGGTCGGCCATGTTGGCTGCGTGCAAGGCAAACGCCCTACCGCTGTGCTATCGCTCCAGCTCCTGGAACCCTAAACTACAGTAAAGAGGACAGGGGAAAAAATGGAAGGGGTGGTAAAAAGTGGCAAATGGGAAGTAAGGTCAGAGGGAAGGTGTGTTAGGCAAATCAGTGGGGTAGAGGTGTGCCATATGTAAATATCCAAACCACAAAGCCAACAACTCTCTAAGCAGGAGATCCAAACTACAGCAACCAAATTTTAAAATTATGCCTATCAAGGAGGCAGACTGGGAGTGGGAGGGAACCTGGTGATATTTAGAGAAGGAATTTCACACTTGTGGTGGCACTGGTCTTGGAGCAATGTATGCCTGAAACTATATTATGGATATCTTCGTAAACCATGTTGCCTTAATATAACAAAGTAGAGGTTTAATACACACAGCATATTATTTATATATGCATATACATATATATATAAAACCTTGTTTAAATTTTTCTATAGAGATTATCACAAACTGAGACATTTTTAAAAGCAAATATCTTGGTTTTTCCCTTCTAGAATTAACCCCATGTGCTTACAACTAACGATACTGGTAACACTAATGGAAACAAAAATAGGTATTGACAGAACTCAATAGGAAAATGCAGGTTTCCTACAGAGACTTATTGGTTTCCTGTGCTGAGTACATGTGCTTGATCTGCTCTTACTCACTCATCTAATGGCACTAGCAGAATTAAATCGAGCTCATATATAGATCAGAACCTCACTGAACATTACTGATGATTTGTCTTCATGGACATCTTGAGCTGTCTGCATGCTAAAATCCTTATTTAGAGGAACAGATCATTTTGTTATAACAAAGGTGTCCATGATAATGTGTGTTATGCTTTTGAATAAATCAAATTCTGTTTGATATACGCACATAAGCTCAGCTTACATTATCTATGTTTGTGGTTATACAATCATGTTGAAGTCTTTCTCAGATTTGCAAGCATTGAGCCATATAATCATTTATTCCTTAAGTTTATGCATACATTTTACATATATGTATGAATGTGCAGGGATAGTCATATTTATGTGTACATGGTAAATATATCGAAAGTTCACTAAAACAGTTTTCAGTAAAGATTACTAGTTTTCTCCTACAATAAAACAAAAATATTACTAGTTTTAGGGTTTTTTAATGTGTAAAATGAATATAGACCCCAATACTGAAATTTTGGTTTTTATTTCTCTCTGATCCTTAAATTCTTCATGTAGCACCGTAGCACTGTCCTCCCATTGTTCATTGATTTGCTCGAGCGGGCAACAGTAACGTCTCACAACAAATTGTGAGACTTGTTATTACTGTTTTTGGCATATCGAATACATCACGGGTAGCTTGCCAGGCTTTGCTGTGCAGGCGAGATACTCTTGGTAGCTTGCCAGTCTTTCCGAGAGAGGTGAAGGAATCGAACCGATGGGAATCAAATCTGGGACTCTTTCATGCAACATATGCATTTTAGGCCTTTGAGTTATCTAACCCATACCCTCAAAAACTATTTGTATTTATTTATTTTTAATATATTTATTTATTGAATCACTGTGGGAAAAGTTACAAAGCTTTCAGGTTTAAGTCTCGGTCATGCAATGATCAAACACCTTTCCCTTCGCCAGTACTTATTTTTCACCACCAAGAACTCCAATATACCCCCCCACCCCTCCAAAGCCTGTGAGGCAGATGCATTCTACTTAACACTCTATCTACTTTGATTACATTCGACAAAAAATGCACCATTATTGTTTAGAGTTTACACTCAACAATCGGAACTACTGAAAAGTCATTGTGAAAAAATTTGTTAGTTATAAAAACCATATGATGCCATGTGGCCACAATTGTGGCCGCGCAATTTTGGATTTCTGATATTTTACTTATTAAGCCTAGAGGTATTTCTGCCAAGAGCCAGATAATTACGAGATTGGTTTCTGTGGCTCTGGAGCCATGGCCGTGCCATGGGGCAACACGTGACCTAGGTAGGGCGTGAAGAATGAGCTGGGAACATGCCCCTTCCCATGAGGTTTCAGTAACCCTGTCACCGTCACCACTGGCTCATACCTGGCTTTCCAAAAAGCTCCGAGGATGCCGCCATCTTGCTGCCCAGGGGGGGAAAAGGCGGAAGGGAGTGAGACCCCCTTCCCTCCTGGGCAGGCATGGTACTGTGGATTAACACATAGTCCATTCACTCAAAAAAGTATTTTAAAGGGACCAGAAAACCTATGATCTAAAGCCTTTCCATTACTTTGTTGTAAATTTAAGGGCAATGACTTTTTAATCTTCACTTTTTTAAAATGTCATGCTACAAAAACACAGTAGATGTTTAAAATAAATATGCTGAGTGAAAATTGCATATGTGGGAGGAAATGGGAGAGTCTGGGGTAGGGATAGGGTATTACTGGCAAATGACCTCTGTCAGGCTGGTTCAGGTGCTGTCTCAATGGTGGCGTGGAGGGACATGGGGAGGACGTGCTGGCCTGCAGACTTCTCTGACGGAGCTGGGCAGACCTTGGCTCTCTACCTTCTTTTCTCCAGAGGCCTCCCTGGTCCCAGAGGCTACCACCCCATACCTAATGCCCAAAGGAAATCAAGAAGCCCAGAGTCTGAGCTGGTGCAGAGCTGTGTGACAGAGTGAAGCAAAGTGACCAGTAATCCACAGCTAAGAAGAAAGCCACTCTCCACACCTAACCCCAGGACTCAGGGAGCAGGTATACTGATTCTCCAATCCCAGAGCGCCCTCTGCTGGGGCCGGAGGCCCCGAACAGAAGAGACAGCAGGAGCGGAGGCCCCAGCCAGACTTTGTAGGACCAGAAAGGCAGGCCCCAGGGCAGGACACTCATCATGGGCACTCAGAACATGCAATCAGGATCAAGCAGCTTGCTTTCAGTTTATTGAGCTAAGAGGACGAAGAACCTCCGGCTCCGGGCACATCTCTTTGATTCCACTGTTCTTCCTGCATTAACATATGCCTCAGAGACCTGGGCCCTACGCAAACAAGATGAGAACGCCATTCAGGTCTCCCAAAGAAGAATAGAAAGAGCTATGCTTGGAATATCACGTTTCACTCAAATGAGAGAACGAATCCGGAGTTCTGACATCCGTCGACGATCAAGGATCAGGGACGCTGTCTCATTTGCCAAGGTGTCGAAAATCAGATGGGCTGGTCACGTAATGAGATTTAAAGACGACCGTTGGACTAGAGCTGTTACTGATTGGATTCCACGGGATGTCAAGAGACCGCGTGGCCGCCCACCTACCAGATGGTCAGACTTCTTTGTCAAGGTCATGAACGATCGGTTTGAGGCCCTCCATGTTCCCGGAGCGAAGAGATGCCATTGGGCTACACTAGCACGCGACAGGGACAAATGGAGACGTTACTGGCGCCCGCTCGAGCAAATCGACGACTAATGGGAAGTTAAGTGATTAAGTGATTAAGAGTGAAAATTAGTAAAAGTAGTACACTAAATCAGAAATTCCTAAACTTTTTCAACTCCCAACCCTTCTCATCTGAGAGATGCAACATGAAGGAACACTGCCAGAATTACCTGGGATTTCTTACCTCATTGACTTTAAATTAATTTTTGACTTTTACTCATTCAGAAACTTTACCATGCCATTTTTCCCCTTTTTAAAATTTTTTTTTGAAATTAAATCACTGTGAGCTACAGTTATAAAACTTTCACGTTTGAGTTTCAGTCATACAATGACTGAATCCATCCATCAGTGTACATTTTAGAATGTTCTCAGTATTCCTCCTCCCTCCTCCATCCCACTCTTCCCCCTGCCCCTAAGCTGACAATTTCCCTCTTACTCTCTTCTCTGCTTATGGGTATTATGATTTGCAATATAGATAATGAGACCATGCCAAAATTTTTGTGATAACCCTCCTCCCCACTTCAGTTTAAGACGCCATAAAGGTTCATGGTCCAGATTAAATTAGGCGTAGGGCAGGAGAGATAGTACAGGAACTAAGGTGCTTGCCGCCTTGCACATTGCCGACCCCCAGTGTGACCTGTGAGCACATAGTCAGGAGTAAGCTCTGAGCATAGTTGGGTATGGTCTCAAAGCAAAAATAAAATAGAAGTTAGAAAGTTATTATACTATTTGTAGTTCTTCATATGATTCCTGAAAGTTTTGAATTCCATAAACACATATAATTCACAAGATTCTTTAAGTTGGTAAAGGTAAAGGTAAAGGCCCTCCCGTTGATCGTCGATTTGCTCGAGCGGGCCCTGTAACGTCTCCATTGGAGACTTTGTTGTTACTGTATCTGGCATATCGAATACTCTCGGTAGCTTGCCGGGCTCTCCGAGAGGGGCGGGGGAATCGAACTCGGGTCGGCCATGTTGGCCGCGTGCAAGGCGAACGCCCTACCCGCTGTGCTATCGCTCCAGCCCCAAAGGTAAAGGCCCTCCCGTTGATCGTCGATTTGCTCGAGCGGGCCCAGTAACGTCTCCATTGGAGACTTTGTTGTTACTGTGTCTGGCATATCGAATACTCTCGGTAGCTTGCCGGGCTCTCCGAGAGGGGCGGAGGAATCGAACTCAGGTCGGCCATGTTGGCCCCTTGTAAGGCGAACGCCCTACCCGCTGTGCTATCGCTCCAGCCCCAAAGGTAAAGGCCCTCCCGTTGATCGTCGATTTGCTCAAGCGGGCCCAGTAACGTCTCCATTGGAGACTTTGTTGTTACTGTGTCTGGCATATCGAATACTCTCGGTAGCTTGCCGGGCTCTCTGAGAGGGGCAGAGGAATCGAACTCGGGTCGGCCATGTCGGCCATGTTGGCCACTTGTAAGGCGAACGCCCTACCTGCTGTGCTATTGTTCTTTAAGTTGAAGATAAAGAAATAGATGACTATGCCAAGAAGAGAAATAGTAAATGATATTGCATCTGTCTATTGGGATTAAACAGGGTCTGCTGCTAGCAGGTTATGTACCTAAGCTCTGTACTCTCTCTACTTCCTGATAATTGCTATTTAGAGCAGATGTGTTATTTTTAAAAATCTTAATGAGTATTTTAGATACTAAGAGGAAAATTAAAACCCAGAATTGATGGTATCAGTTTTCATCTTGTGAATTGCCTGTGAATTTATCCAGACCCTCTGAGAAGCAGCTGACAAGATCAATTACATGGACAAGAAAAATAAATTAAGGCCAGGATTTTGGGAGAATATAAAAAATTAACAAACAAATAAATCAGTTTCTTATTAAAGGATGAATTGAAAACGTTTAATCTAGTCAGGGACAACTCCTTGCATGTCTTCAATACTGCCTACATCCCTATAACCGCATGTCTCATTTGCCCACCAGCAAAATCACTGAGAGTCACACTGGAGGTCCCAAGTACTGTGCAATGTGACCCTGGTTGTCCACAACAATTCTGGACTCAGAAACTTTCATGTTCTTGAGACCTAGTATTCATCAGGATGTCTTAGTTGGTCCAAAATTGAGAGGAAGGACTCTTCAACTTCCTCATCACCATTTGAGAGTTCTTGCCCATAAAAAAATACATATATACCCAATCTTGATCATTACAGTGATGTTGAAATCTAAATGGAGAACTGATAAAATACAGAAACTGGTTTTTTTGGACTCTGGGAATGTGAGTGATGTTAAAATTCTGTTTTAATTGATTATTATATATAATCTGTTATATAGTCTGTTATTTACTGCTTGGAGTAACTCAATTTCATCAATGGGAAGAAACAATGAAAGAGAAAAAGTGAAGAAAGTAGGGAGGAAGGCATAAGGAGGAAACTCAGATTAGGTAAAAGGAAATAAAAAGAAAATTGAGTAAAAGCATTTTAGATAAACGTGCTGTGCTAATGATTGCTATGTAGGGAAATTGAAATTTTTTTGAAACCAAAACTATCATCAATGGAATCCAAGGAGACCTCAGGAATAGAAGATGTGAATACTTACCTCAGTGCAAGTGTGGTGATCAATTTTACAGCACAGGAGCTGGTGGTGTCTTTCACTAAGAGGTCTAAGAAAGGCATTTTCATGGGACCACAGGTAGAAAGAAACAAGACTCATTTATCCTATGAAACCAATTTTGGTAGCTATTGCCAAACTCCTTGGTTCCAAAGAAACTCCTTTTGCTGTTGATACATTATCATTGGTTCCAAAGGAACTCCTTTTTCTGATGATACAATATCATTAATTATAGGTAGGTTTTTTTGGGTATTAAATGTAATAATGTTCATTTACAGAGTTGCTATTTGCATGCCTGGAGTAGAATTCGAAGTATAAAGTATTTGAACCATTAAATTTAGTAGAATTAAATAGAGTTTAGTTCAGTTTTGTGGAAAAAACAAGGATATCTGTAATTAAAGAGAATAGGTTTCAATCTTGACCGTACTATTTGATTATGTGACCCCGGGAAGGTGACAACCTGCCAGAGTTTCTAGTCTCCTTTATAAATTGGACATCATGACACCTACTTCAATAGGGCTTTTAAAGAATTAAATTAGGACTGGTTCCAAGAAATTTGCATTTATTGACAGTTTGATATTTGCCAGACACTCTTCTAAACACTCTACATTTTCTAATTTATGCAATCTTTATACCAAACATAGGAAACCGTATATTTTGTTATTATTTATAATAGCAGTTTTAATATCTTTAACACATGCAGGGGATCAGTAAATGGGCATAGAGAGGCATATCATAATACTTAGATGTGGCAGCGACAGGATCAAATGCAGGCCCAGTGTCCTATCCCTGACCACGGCTCACACTGTCACATCTCACAGGTCTACCTGTATGAAATGTCCTGGGCTCCACATTAGTGCATGATCATCATGGAACAGTTTGATGAATAGCATGTGATGACTATCACCAGAGAAGGAGGAGTTAGTTTCACAGCACAAAGTATGTTTTGTTTTCCAGAATTTCTTCAGAAACTTGAAATATATCACTATAAGATCCTGTCTCTTATACAAATGATAGATTGTAACAAGAGTTACAAAACATTATACAATGAGCATAAATAATGCTATGCGATAATGTTATTAAAAGTATATCAAAATGTGTTTCAATACCTTTTAAAAATTATTGAGGATTAATATCAAATTTAATTATTTTAGATTGCTCAAAGGTATATAGTAGTGCCTTCAAAATGTCTTGTAATGTGTATTGCTGACAATAAGTTCATTTTTTGTTTCCTGTAAGTGGGATTTTGAAAGACTGAAATATAAACTGGACCCCCAGGACCTGACACAATGGAGGAAGAAGTGGTAAGGTAGGACCCTTAGTTCTCAACTATAGATTTCAGGGCAGTTTATTGTGCCTGGGAATTTATTTCTTTTGTCCTCTTTCCTAAGGTGAAAGCCAAAAGATTAAAGGAGTCAAGTTGATTCCAGCACTATATCCTGGTTCTAAGATGGAAATGGACTATCACCAACCATAAATAGTCCCAGGTCAGTATACTAAGTACAGGAAAATGGCCAACGAGTGAACATTCTAGTCTCCCACTTCACTCAGTAATTCCACTTGGGGGGACCCCTGAGGTTTATTGCACGTACTTAAGCACTGCGTGATATTGGGGTCTTTGCTGCTCTCCCTTTACAATAGTAAACTGTGATACGACAGAGAGGGGGAACAAAGACACTTTTGAGAACCAATCCTTGCACCTCTTCTCCCACCTGGGTTGTTTTGGAGAGTTTATTTATTTCATGAAGTCCCCTGGGTCTCAGAAAGCTGTTATTGCATCATAGAGAAAAAGAAAGAAAATTAGTAACACCTTCTTATTTCCAGGAGGTAATAAATGGTGCTATAAATCCATGTAAAGTCTATTGTTAATCTTTAGCATACGTAGGAGGTACAGCCAAGTGCCATTGTTGTTACTGCATTGAGAATTGGCCACTTTATTACTTTGGATGCCATAAAATAAATCCAACTCAAGGTAGAAGTGAAATTCATTCTCTAAGATTATTTGGATGAATGTATTGGGGTGGGTGGCCTCTGTCCTTTGACTAGTATGGAAAACAGAATGATTATCCAAAGAGGCAGGCAGAGCTATAAATGACAAGAGCTGTAAACACACTGTCATGGCTTGTTCTTCAGGTCCCTGTTATCCCTTGACATGTATCTTCTGTTCTTGTCTCTATCTTCTGTTCTTGTCTCTATGTATCTTTGCTTGCATGTATTTTCCACTCTGGAGAAAACTGTGTTCTCTCTTGAACACGAAAGTCCTCTCTTCTCACATCATTCTGAGTAAGTTCAATTCAATAAAAGCTACTTTGCTTCACTTACAAAATAATAAAAATAAATGCACAATCATAGAGAAAAATATATCCTGGTCATTCCCAGAAGTTTTCTTGTAAATGTAAAACTGTCCTTGCAGGTGGTATTTGAAAATGCTGGCATTTTGTGATACTTAAAAAAAAACGTAAACTTTGCTCTAAATTCAAATAATTGGGGGAACAGTACTTAGCAGATTTGAAATAGTAACGTAGCATATTTGGGTCTTATAGTGAATGTGAAACAAATTTGTGGTAAGCTATATTTAAAATTGTTACTGTGTCTGGCATATGGAATACTCTCGGTAGCTTGCCGGGCTCTCCGAGAGGGGCGGAGGAATCGAACTCGGGTCGACCATGTTGGCCGCTTGTAAGGCGAACGCCCTACCCGCTGTGCTATCGCTCCAAATATTATCGCTCTAAATATTATTTTAGATATTTAGATATTTAAAATATCTAAAATAATTTATCATGAACAATTCTCTCCTCCTCCTTTGAGATGGGTACCAAATCACATCTCTTGGCCTATGTTTTATTTATCAAACAGCTTGAGGTTTATTTTTCTGAGCCAATATAAATTAGTGCTAGTTTTATAAGTTTTGTGATTGTGTCTTTATAGAGCGGTTTGCAAATTACTCCTCATCTTATAACATTTTACATAATATAATCAGACTTCCCCTACCTCTGGTTCAACAAAGTTTCCACTTGGTGGCAAAGAAGTGGTTTTGCTAAAATAAAAAAAGACTGTTATTTTGGATGTAGGATGCTAGAGTGAGGCAAATACCCACAAGTTGATCAGAATGATTTACCGAATTTACTCTTGCTCTCTCTTTTCAGGCATTTGAGTCATATCACCAATCATTTTTAAATAAGTGGCTTTTCTGGCTATAAAATGAAATGTCTTTAATCATGAGAAAGGAAGGGGAAGGCAGAAAAATGAAAGTAGCCCGACCATCTGGATATGTTGGTCTACATGATTATTCATAAGACGACTCAAATAAGCAGATGCCATGGATAGTAATTAAACCCTTCTTATGTTCTCACTGGAATGTAAAAAACAGGGTTTCTTTTGATGACAAAGGATCTATGTCACACATTCAAGGGTAATCACAAAAAAGATAAATAATAACCCTGTTAATCACCAGAGAATGGGGACACTTTTGGCAGCAGCATTTTCTCAAGGTGATCACGTTTATTTCTTATGCAGAGCCAACTCACCTTATGAAACACTTGTCAGACCTCAAACAGTTTATCCACTCTTCTGCTCTCAGGCTTTTAGCAATTAGCTCACATGTCCTTTTGGTCTGGAGCAATTCTTTTTTGGTCCCTTTAGATAGTTCCATCACCTAAGAGATAAAGTTATATCTGCCCCAAAGGAGTGCTCAGTCTGTGCTCTGAAATTGTTTTGAACTTGCAAAGGCTGTCCTTGCTGGAGAAAAGGATATTCTTTGCCTGAACTGATTAGTTAGAAAAGTTTGAATAGTCCGATGTTAAGTCTGAGTTGTTTTGTTTTTAATGTTTTTAAAATTATTTTCCAAGAAAAGAAGATTAAAGGAGAAGAATCTGTTGCCTGGGAAACATTGAGGGACTTCCTCTTCAGATGGTCCTGAGCATACTGCTCTCTGTTTGACCCTGAGGCAAATTAGCAGAGAGTGTTATCTGGGCCATTTTGGTAGCATTTAGCACAAAAGAAAATGAGACCTGGTGGTGACTTGGTATCTGGAAGTACTAAACTGATCCTTTTCCCCTCCACAATATTTATGACTCACTTAAAATATATATTCTATCCAACTGGTCTCAGATGCAGTTTAGGAAAGTTTCATTTAACAATGACTTTTCATGACCTACTAAGTCCTGTAGATGCATAGATGAACAAAAAAAGAAAGACCACCATGCCCATCCACATTGATTCTGACTATATTGGTTATTATATTACCAATAATAAATCTTATACATTTATTGAAAATTAGTATTGATGATTGCATCACACTTCTTAAATTTCTCACTCACTCTTTGAGTTGACGAGTTGACATTACTCTGGGAAGTCCTAGATTTGAAGCCAAAAAAACAGACTTTAGAAACGTTTTTTAATAAGAAGTCTGATCCTCTAAAACAGTATGAGATTGGTGAATACCCAAGGCCAAAAAACAAAAAACAAACAAAAAAAAAACAGAGGCCAGGAGGACTGGTCCATGTTGGAAAGTTTGCCACAAGTGTGTGGAAAGCAAAGGGCAGTTAGAATAAAAAGGGGGATGGGCATGACAATAATAAAAGCATATACATGATAACCTCTCAGTATCTGTATTGCAAATTCTAATGCCCCAAAGTGTGTGTGTGGGGGGGGGAGAGACAGAGAGACAGAGAGACAGAGAGACAGAGAGAGAGAGAGAGAGAGAGAGAGAGAGAGAGAGAAAGAGAGGGGGGAGGGAGAGAGAGAGAAAAGAAGAAAAAGAGGCTGACATATGTGTTAATGGGGAGGTGGGAGCTGGGCAGGATGGAACTGTACACTGATGAAGAGATGAGTGTTGGAACAGTATATAACTGAAACACAATCATGATGCTACATTGTATCTGTGTATTCAATTAAACTACTAAAAAAAATAAAATGTTTATCTTCAACTTTGGGTGCCCTTCCAGTGATGGTGACTCTCCTTATAGAACTTGGTACATGTAGGGGCCCTGATATTCCACATTAGAGCTGAATTTCTCCACCTATGTGGTTTCCTCTTTTTCATTTATTTGTCTTTCAAATGATCTTGAAAGAACATACTTTCTCCTTGGAGTTTACAAAAAGAAATGATAATAACCCAAAAATAAGCCTACAAAAACCCAGTAATATCTTTTGAAGAGGTGCTATGCACAATATTAAATAAAATAACAGCAAGTAGACTAAAAACACCTGATTTCATTCTTCTGTCAGCATCTTAAACTATGTGTCAATTTTTTGTCTTGTCATACTAATGTCACAGGTTGGATTACTTAAAAAAACATTAATTTATTTTCTGATACTTCTGAAAATAGCTAAGATCAAAAGCATGGTGAGGATTGCATTCTTATCCTTCTATACCTGGTCTGCCGTGTCTGTCTTCTTGCTTTATCTTCAGATAGTATTGCTCTAAATTAGTACTTCCCTAAAATTCCCTTGATATACTTACCCTTCTTAAATGGACATCAGTCATATTGGATTAGGTGCCATCCTAATAATTGCATTCTAACTTATTCTTTAAAGTCTTCACCTCTAACATTTTCTGAAACACTAAAGTCAAGGCTTTTACGTGTCAGTTATGAGATACCCAATTCATTGCATTACAAGAAGTTTGCAAGTTTCTTACAGTCTAATCCTCAGTTTCAGAAACTAAAAAAACTAGTTCATCAAACACCTACTTTTGGGTGAGGGCTTTCATAAAACAATGCACATTGTGAGGATAAAGCATGATCAAATATTGAAAACAACGTATTATATGTTTTTCCCCAAGTTTTTAATTTTTATTTTTTCCCTTTTTTCCTCCAGGTTTTAATGTTATCTCATACTTAATCAAGTTTCCACACGAATATCTAAGTCATGGTTTCATAGCGCTTTCCCAAATGGAAATTATTATTATTTAAATTTATGTGTATATTCTTTCTGCTATTCCACTAGAATGTAATCTCTAGAAAAAAATTTTTGCCAACTCAGTAATCTACCACATTTTTCTAAATAGAAGCTTGATGTTAATATGGAAGTGAAAGATTTTTAACAAATTATTTGAGAAAGTAATGCATGTGGCACCTTTGAAAAGAATTAGTTATAGTTTAGGTACTGCTGGAGAAATAGTACAGCAGGTAGGGCGTTTGCCTTGCACACAGCCATCCCGGGTTTGATTCCTATGTCCCTCTCGGAGAGCCCAGCAAGCTACCGAGAGTATCCAGCACACACAGCAGAACCTGGCAAGCTCCCCATGGCATATTCAATATGCCAAAACCAGTAACAACAAGTCTCATAATGGAAATGTTACTGGTGCCCACTCAAGAAATCAATGAACAACTGGAGGACAGTACTCCAGGACAGTGCCACAGTGCATAGTTTAGGTATCTTTTTCTTCTTTTTTTCTTTTTCTGTCTGTGGTGTTCATTAGACTGGTTAAAGCTTCCTCCAGCCCATTACCTGTTTATTAGCAACACTTGGATTGTCTCACAGTAGACTGCTACTTGGAAAGTTCAGATTTTCTCCTAGGAGGACTTTCTCACCACAACCCCAGTGGGCTGCATCAGCTGCCCTGGTACCTGGCTGTGCTCTGAGGGTTAAGACCCACACATGTTCATTTTCCATCTAGCTTTCGTATATCCATATGAAATGCTGTTGAAGTAAGCACATTTGAAATCATTAAGCTATTTCCAGCGGTAGGGCGTTTGCCTTGCACGCAGCCAACATGACCAACCCGAGTTCGATTCCTCCGCCCCTCTCGGAGAGCCCGGCAAGCTACCAAGATTATCTCGCCCGCACGGCAGAGCCTGGCAAGCTCCCCATGACGTATTCGATATGCCAGACACAGTAACAACAAAGTCTCCAATGGAGACGTTACTGGGCCTGCTCGAGCAAATCGATGATCAACGGGAGGGCCTTTACTTTTTACTTTACTTTTAATATTCAATAGTGTGTCTTTGTAGTTTGGTAATCTACTGGAGGACACATTTCAATAGTGAGAGAAAACAGTGCACACACGGATGAAATGGGTTCACCAAGACAGGGAGCAGGAGAGCTCTAACTGCGTTCTGAAAACTAAGAAACTCCCTTTAGCTTTTAGCTGGCTATTTCTTTTTTTTTTTTTTTTTTCCTTTTTTAAAATTTTTTTAATTGAATCACTGTGAGAATAATTACAAAGCTTTCAGGTATAAGTCTCAGCATTACAATGATCAAGCACCCATCCCTTCACCAGTGCACATTTTCCACCAGCAAGAACCCCAGTATACCCTTCATCCCAACCCTCCCCCTGTCAGTGTGGCAAATGATTTCCACTCTACTCTCCTCTACTTTGATTACATTCAATTTTTTGACAGAAGACCTACCACTATTATTTGTAATTTTCTCCCAACATTCAGACCTTCAGAGAAGGCATCATTAGATAGTTTGTTTTCTATTGTTGATAATGAGGAGCATATAGGATTTCTGATATTTTAGTAATTATGTCCGGAGGGATTTCTGCCAGAAGCTGCTGGGTTCTGAGATTGGTTTGTGTGCCTCTGGGAACATGGCTATTAAGGAGCCAGAGTTGCTGTTCATGGGCGGCACTTGGGGTCTCATTGGAGTGGGGAGAGGGCCAGTTCCAGACCCCATCCCGTGAGGCCCCAAGTGTCTCATCACTGCAGGAGCATCCCTCTCAGTCAAATAGGCTCTGAAAGATCGTGGTCACCATGCCACTGAGGGGAAGAAGGCGGAAGGGACAATGCCTTTTCCCCCCCGGGAGTGATGCGGGGCTGCAGCTTAAGTCACAGTCCAGAAGCATGAGCCACCGTGAGATACAGTTACAATAGCTGGCTATTTCTAACAAAACATTTAGAAACTAAAATACCTCCTTATCCTTCTGACGCATTATTTTTTTCCTGTAGTTCCTGCATCCTGGAGGAACCTTTCATCTCTTCTCAGTTACGCAGAAACCATGAACCTTCTGAATGCTTCCTTTTCCTAACTTCTATAATTAATTAATTAGCCACCAGGATTTTTTCCTCCATTGCTACTGATTTTTTTTTTAATCTTTAATGCACAGGGGACTACTGGCTTAACCCACTATGAGGATTGGGCCAACCCTTTATAAGCCCTTAATGATTCCAATGACTAGAGCTGCCTTCATTTTTCACTATCTTCATTTTTTCCCATCTTTTACATATTCTGTAACTCATCCAACACAATCACTATGAGTAACAATTTCTTTGACTTCGAATTGAGAATAAGTTGAGGTTTCTGAAAGAGCCGTAAAGTCAGTACAGGGAGTTTCTACTTGTTATGTACCCCGTTTACCCTATAATTACGATCTTCCATTTTCCTAATACAATGTGACAATGAAGATATCAACTTAGGGACCCTACTATACGAGTCTCCGAGATATTTTGAACCTTGCCAACTTTAACTTATCATCCGTTTGCCTGTACTAGGCATTATATGAATATTATGTGATCTAAGACGTCATATATTTTTTTATCCTGCTGCTTACTCTAAAGAAAAATAATTTCTCAGACTTTTAAAAAACATTTTAATAAGTTGACTATTTTATGGAGTAGAGTACAGGTGCTTTGCACAATGTTTCTAAATTTTGAAAGTTTTGAAATTTTTCTCGTGATTAAACTCAGGTTATTAAGTTTAGGGTGATAACCCAAAGCATCAGGTGCTCCTCTTACGGCATGTCAAGGCCACATATTTTTAATTAGACTTTTAAACAATTATGAGAAACTTGATTATCTGGCCAAGATAGAGCTTGCCAGGCTTTTCCAATATACGGTAAAATTTCTATTATTCTGTGGTTCCATCTTTGAAAACACACTAAGTGGTTGGGGACACAATGTCAGTTCTCTTGTTGGGGTGGTAGTTGAGTATTTACCAAAAAAATAGATGGATTTCTTTTGAAACTGACATATGTCTTCTGCCATTATTAATTACTCATTTCAGTCACTTTTTTATACAGTACTATTAGCATATAAGCATATGTGTATATACTAATAGCATATATTAACATTTGAAATATAATTCAATATTTTCACTAGATCTACACCAACATGTACAATTTTCAAGTCTGGGTTTTCTTACTTCTCTTGCTAACTAAGGCATGCAGAGAGAGATTAGGGTAAGAGGGAAGGAATCTGGAGATGAGTTATTTAGAAGTAGCAAAACGAACATGTGACTCAAAGAATTAGTCTATTGCTATCCATAAAGTAATCCCAAAAACATCAAAGTTGGGCTTACTTTGTGGACAGAGAAACTGAGGCCTTTGGGCCTGAAACTCTAACTAGTACTGCCCTGATTAGCCAGTATGTATACAGAAAACTCTAAGCCAAGCATTTTGAAGATCATCTGTTCATTCACGATCACGATCATCCTGTTGTTCGTCGATTTTCTCGAGCAGGCACCAGTAGCATCTCCTTCTTCCTAAGCCTGAGATTTTAAAAGAGTCATTTCAATGCTCTTTCAGGATTAGGAGAATGAGACACATCATTGTTACTTGTATTTGGCATATTGAGTACGACACGGGAAGTTTGCCAGACTCTGCCATGCGGGCAGGATACTTTTCCGTTCATTATCCCACTACAAAACACACTGAGAGATCCATGTTCTCTCTTTTTTTCCCCTCTTTTTATACTTATAATATCTAAGTAAAGCTAGTTTTACTTTTTTTATTTAATGATTTATCTCCTCCAGAAATTCTTTTCTCTGTGTGAAGTATGATATCTATTAAGAGAACCTGGAAAATAGGACTGATCTTCCTTTATATTCAGTTTCTTGCTTCAGCCTGAGTTCTGGACCAATGAGAAACCCAATATTTTTTATTTCAATTTTTTGTTTAATGTTCAGTTCATCAAAATTAAGAAGAATTATTTCAAAAGTACTATAGTATTATCTACATAAATTTTGAAAGGTAAGTAAGTCAGTAAGTAAAGGCCCTCCCGTTGATCATCGATTTGCTCAAGCGGGCCCAATAACGTCTCCATTGGAGACTTTGTTGTTACTGTGTTTGGCATATCGAATATGTCACGGGGAGCTTGCCAGGCTCTGCCGTGTGGGCGAGATCCTCTCGGTAGCTTTCCGGGCTCTCCAAGAGGGGCGGAGGAATCGAACTCCGGTCGGCCATGTTGGCTGCATGCAAGGCAAACGCCCTACCGCTGTGCTATAGCTCAAATTTTCGATTTATATTTGGGCTTCGTATTTTCCTTGGTTCATGAGTTAATCTGGAGATTCTAACACAGACATTCTGAGATGGACAGCCTTTCATGCATTGAAAGTCTAGATCCTAATACTTCCCCTACCATGGATACAAGAGTGATTCCATAAGCCATGTCATTTCAGAAATCTTCAGACTAGTCAGAGCTGCCTTTTTCCCCAGCACGTGAGGCCAGTTTCCAAGCTGTGAAGCTTGGAAAAAACCTAAGGGAACACCAAGTAAAGGATGTTGGGAGGACCCACTCCAGTGGAAAGATGCGTGCTTAAAGTAGACTATAGACCAAACATGATTGCCACTCAATACCTCTATTGCAAACCAGGACACCCCAAAGGAGAGAGAACAAAAGGGAATGACCTGCGACAGAGGTGGGGTGAGGTGATGGGGGGTGGGAGTGGGGGGGTGGGAGAGATACTGGGAACATTGGTGGAGGAGAATGGGCACTGGTGGTGGGATCAGTAAACGATCATTGCATGACTGAAATGCAAACTTGTAAGCTTGTAACTATAACTTAAGGTGATTCACTAATAAAAAATAAATTTACAAAGAAAAAAAAAAAGACCAGTCATGAAAGATAGTGTCAACACAAAATTTAAGCTTTCTAATTTGGAGTATCCAGAAAAAAATCCAAAAAGAGTTAATATGCTTCATGGGAACATCTACTCATAGATAATTCTTGATCAAAAGCTCTCCTTATTATATAGTATTTTCAATGAGAGCTCATTACATTTTGACACTTAGTACAAATCTTAGCAGCTATGTGTTTTTAGTTAAGTCATTCCAAATTTGAACTACTACTATTACTGACCCTAGGATGTAATCTTCATGGTATATGGAAGGATTGTCCCTCTTTTGAAAATATCTGTATAAGATTTTCCTCTAAGAATAAGACTTCCAACTTCTTGGAAATTATCTGTGGTTGCTTTATTTTTTGTGGGGGTATGAAGGTCACACCTGGTTGGCAGTCAGGGCTTACTCCTGACTGCACTCAGGAATCAATACTGAATCACTGGATTCCACTGGCAGTGCATGTGGAAGCATGTGTGGTGCTGAGGATCAAAGCTGGGTTAGCTGCATTGGAGGAATGTGTGCTACCTGCTGTACTATCTTTATAACCCCTGCTATTGTTTTTTGGCATGCAACAATCCAGCCAATGGAAAGTGCCCTGCAGAGCAAGAAACATCAGCAAGAATTGCCATCCTTGATTTGTAGGATCAATTCACCTGCTTCATCACTGTGTTGCTCCATCACTGTGACATAATCTGGGCTGCCACAGTGACTAGGAACAGCCCAAGAGAAAGATCATCAATGCTGCCACTCTAACTGTACACATGGTCCAGGGCCTCCAGACTTGGCTTGATTGAAGAAACACATGCTCGACTTGGCTCCATGGTTTGGGGAAACCCACTAATGAATGAGTTAGCTGAATTTTCAGGCATTTGTGTACCAAAAAGATCACACAGAAGGAAAATAACTTCCTCTTAACACAAAGAAGTCATACATTTTATGAGTCTGTTTTCAGAACTCATGCAAGGGAGAGAAAAGTGTTTTTGTTTTATTTTATTTTGGTTTGCCTTATTTTGAAAAGAGAGTCAGGAGCATTAAACCCTGAAGCATCGCAGGAAAGAATTGTTAAGAGTTCACAGTTATTGCAACTGGTTCATGGTTATAGATTTTTTTCCTGCTTCTCAGCTTCTTTAAACCGCATGAATTTTGCACTTATCTATAGAATTATCACCAGTGCATGTGACAATGTGTGCCACACTGTAATTGGGATTCCATTGAATTAGTAAATAAGGAGAGACAGAAGATGGTGGCAGTACTTATTGAGAGACAGAATCAGTCTGAGACCTGCATTCCTTCCTAGAAATATGCAGGATGGCTTTGCAGCTTGTTAGTCTGAAGTGATATGTCATTGTTTTTATTTACATTTGTTTATAATTAATGATTATAACGAACTAATGCTTTTTGAATATGCTTGTTGTCCATCTGTATATCTTCTCTGAGTCTATTCAGTTCCTCCCCTGCTTGTTTATTTATGTGTTTTGCTTTTTTGTTGTTTTTGACATCTGTGAATGACTTATGTGACTTGAATGTTATCCCTTTGACAGAAGTATGGCATGGAAATATTTTTTTTTCCATTCAGTATGGAACTTTCTTATTTTAGCTATAGTCTATCTCACAGTACAGAGATGTTTTAGTTTGGTATAGTCCCATGTGTTTAGTTTTGCTCTACCTTGCTTTGCTAATAGAGGAAGAAAGAAGGAGAAGGAGTAAGGAGAAAGAGGAGGAGGAAGAGATGGTGGAGGAGAAGGAGCAGAAGCAGCAGCAGAAGAAGAAAAGGAAAAAATTGTTGTATCTCACCATGGGTATATTAACTTCTTGTTTGGGTACATTAACTTCTTGACTGAGGGCTTACTAAACTGCTGTTGCAAGTTAATCCTACTATGTTAATATTTTTGTTAATCCAGATTGTTTGGCTTCTGCATTACATTCCCATCTGGTCTGGTATGATACTACTGGGATGCAAGTGTTGTACATTTTAAAAGTAAGACTCCAGATAATCTTGAATATTTAATTGGATAGTTCAACTGGTGGTATGATAGTGATTTTTTAGTGTGGCAGTAACTGCTGGGTCTTTGTTTGGGTGGGAACCTTCCTGATCCCCTTCACGACCACCCCAGGTCCCAGCTGTGAATGTGTGTTGAGAAATTTTTGTGGATGAGGTGCTCTCTTTCAAGATATTGTTTTGAGTCTCTGGAACAAGGCTGGTATATGAGCTTACACAGTTGTAGCAATGGGGCATATACTTGGTTTCCAAGTCTTCTGGGAGTAGGGGAGGTGGGGTGATGTCCCCCATCCTGACTCCAAGAAGACCTGGCAAAACATAAAACACTATTTTTTGTGTGTGTCACACCCGGTGATGCACAGGGGTTACTCCTGGCTTTGCACTCAGAAATTATGCCTGGTGGTGCTCAGTGGACCATATGGGAATGGAACCTGGGTCTGCATGTGAAAGGCAAACACCGTACCCGCTGTACTATCGCTCCAGCCCCAACATAAAACATTTTAATTAAAAAGATATGTGTACGCCAATGGTCACTGAAGCTCTATTATAATAGTGAAGATTTGGAAATGATTTAAGTGCTCAACTGGGAAAATAAAGGTGACATGGAACATTAATAAACTATAAGAGGAGGTGAAATCTTGCATTTTGCTTCAACATGTATAGAACTAGAATTGTCCTGTTAAAAGAAACTAGTCAAAATGAGAAAGACAAACAATCATGACCTCATTCATATATTGCATATATAGAAACAAGCCGGGGAACAGACAATGCACATTTCAAACAAACCCTTAAATTGGTTGCCAGCAGAAAGGTACGAAGCATTAAGGAGGAAGAAGTCTGACTGAAAATAATAAAGGGAGAGTAGTAGAGACCTTGGCACTTGGGCAGTGAGTGTGGTATGGTAATATCCTATGACTAAAGTATTAATATGACAACAAATCATTTCACCTCAATAATAGTAAAAAAAAAGCAGTGATGGGGGAATTATTGGGTTTGCTGCTTTTGATTTAGGTAAAAAGAAGAAACACAAATTGTCAAAAGTGCATTATTTTAGGGAAATTTACATAATACTAGTAAGTTTTCCTTTTTACAAATTCTTACTCTTTTTGTTAAAAAAGAAGTATACAAAAATCCCCAGTCTATCAAAAGTAAGCACAGACATTCAAGGGTTACCACATTTCGACACAAATTGTACTGCATATTGATAAAACTGGCTGATCTGCATTGTACTGAATCCAATCTCCCTAATCAATTATAGATGGCCAGTGGGGAATGATAAATGGCCTGCCAGCAAGAAAATCACACTGTTTCAGCTCAGCATGGAAACAAATGATGGGATTTTCAATATACACAATGAGACCTTTCCACTAATATTCAATATTGCTGAATTTCACCGTAAAGTTACAGGAGATTTCAATTTGGAATCAGGTGTGCTTATAAAACTAAAATATTAGAAGTTGCCAAAGTAACAGAAACATCACTTTTTCAAAATAGTATCCTTCTCCAATTTCATAAAGCAATCTGTGAGGGCACAATCTGAAGTATACATAGGACAAAATAAACTTAACAGGGAGACATCTTTATTTAGATATTGTACTAACAGAAAGCGTTGTTTCTATTCTGTTAATTTCTTGTTATGACATTTTATACTGGGATACCATCACAAAATCACAAACCACAAATCATCCTGTTATTCGTCGATTGCCTCGAGCAGGCCCCAGTAACGTCTCCTTCATCCTAGCCCTGAGATAATATTCAAGGCTCTTTAGGAGAATGAGACCCATCATTGTTACTGGTATTTGTCATATTGGGTATGCCACGGGAAGTTTGCTAGACTCTGCCGTACTGGGATACTATAAGAATTAAGAATTTGCAAACACTTTTATAAAAGGGGAAAGAACAGTTATTAATTTCTATTTTACTTTATTTTACTTTATTTTATTGGAACTATGCCTATCAGTAATCTGGCCATCCAAGATCTGTGTTCAGGAGTCACTCCTGTCAGGCTCAGGGGAGCATATGTAGTGTCAGTTATCAAATATTGAAAGGCCTAATTCAAAGCAAGCATTTACTAGCCACTATGCTTTACTTAGGAATCCCCTGTTTTATTTTCACTGGTGAAACTTTTCTCTTCTAAATTAAGCAACAGTTAAAATAAGTTGCCTGTAATTAAGAATTATCAGTAAAATTATAAAGTAAAAACATCCTCCAACCTCATCCAAATCTACAGAAGTAGAACTTCTAGGGAGAAGGCTGGCAATTTGTATTGTAGTGACATTTCTAGGCCATACTAATCACAGTGAAGTCTGGGGAACTAACAGCAACCTCACCTTTCTGGTCAAGCCTACCTTTCTGTTAAAATAATGTTACTTTAGGAAATGGTGTGTGAACTAACGGGTGACTTGCACAGATTTTCTTTCATGCTTTTCTTGTTCTAATTCTGAGCTCTGTGTGAGCCTCCGTTTGTCTAGACATTCTTTATCTAAGTAGTAGATATGCAAGGATGTCTAAAACACTCATTATCCTCCTGTTTACCAAACAGCATCTCAAAAGTTAAATGGGGGTGCTGAGAGATTGTACAGGAGGGAGGACACTTGCCTCACATAAGGTTTCAGCAATCGTGATGCTGGTTCAAATCCAGAGTACCACATATGTTCCTCTGAGCACTCTGGGGATCACTCCTGGGCACAGAACACAAAATAGCCTCTGACCATTGCTGAGTGTGTTCCAATAACCACCTCCCCACTCCACCACCACCCCACCACCATCGCCACCACGCACACACACACACACATACACACACACACACACACGACTTGAGGTTCTCCTCTTATTTTAACTGAGATAGCTATATTTACAGAAATGAAATATGTTCTCTAAGAGATAAATGCAACTCTATAATCCTTCATAATTCTAAGAAACACTAAGCTAATACCAATGAACTTGTAGTCATAGACAGCAATAAAAGCTTCAGAAAAAGCCGCTGAATTCAAACAGCCTTTGTTGCTGGCCTCTTTGTTACTAATTAGCCAGGACACATATTCTGCAAGCTTAAAGTACTTGGTAATTAAATGCCTAATGTCACAGCTAGGTTGAAGTTTAGGTGGTTATATGGCAAGTTATGCTTACCTAGAGAGGAATATATATATATATATATGTATATATATACATATATATTTATATATCTCTCTGAGAGCCCCACAAGCTACCAAGAGTGTCCCACCTGACCTTGAAAGAACCTCCATTCATTGGGAAAGATGAAAAAGGAGAGGCTACTAAAATCTCACGGCTGGGAGGAATAGAGACATTACTGGTGCCCACTCGAGAAAATAGAGGAACAAAGGGATGACAGTTGATTTAGTGATGCTTACCTAGCAAACTCCTCAAAATCCACAAAATTGCTAATGGATTTTTGGATAAGAATTCAAAAATAAAATCATATTCCTGCAACATTAGGTAAATCACTTAACCCTGCTATTTAAATTCAAATGAATGCTAAATTGTGTGTTGTTGCTAATAATGTCAGTAAAATATAGGAAATGGGGGCCAGAGAGGTAATAGGGTAGGTTAGGTACTTAACTTATATATGGTCAAGCCAGTTCAACCCATCACACCTCATTAGTTTCCCTGAACATTGTCAGGGATGTTTCTGAACAATGCATGAGAACTATTGTCTAAATATCATCTAGTGTGGTCTCAAATCCCCGAACCATAAATGAAATAAAATCTAGGGAATAGCCAAAGAATGTAATTAGAGGGAGAAATGTGTGGTTACAACTCTTGCTTGCTACATGCTGGAAATTTGAGAGTGGGACTTTGTTCCAGAGTAAAGAATGAGTGGAGGGGCAATGCAGTAAATAACCCAGTTAAAACGGGTTCCAGGATTTGGAAGATCTCCTGGGTAGAACATGTTTAGTAAGGGGCGGTGAAAACATGCTTCAGAACTGCAAATGTGGCATGGCAGGAAATGTCCTACTAGAACTATACAAGATAGAAAAACTAGTTTCGTAAGGGACATATGAAAATGTGTATCAGCTGCAGAGTGGCAAAGCAGGTCGAGTCCTGCTAGGTTTAATGGAAGCTTAAGCAGGTTTACAGGACCATAATCATGTGGCCAGGTAGGGAGTATTCTACTCAGAAAGAAGGAGTCAGTTCCTAACACTTATTAAATAGGTAAGACATTAAGTGTGGGGGCTGGTTGCTCATCTACAATACATTCGTAAGTCCTGGATAAAGAAATCCTTTTTTCTTAAAAGAGAGGTACAAACATAATGGAGAATGGTGCACAGTACATGTGATGGGAATGAGGGAAAATGTTGAGGCTTATTGCATAAAATGGCCAGTAGTCCTTCATTGGGGCTGTTTTGGTGGTCACAGTTTTGGAAAAGTCACTATGTCTGTTTCATACTTCACAAGACTCTGTGGGATGGAGCTAAAGCTGGACTAAATGGCTTTGGGGTCTTAATCTGCTCCAGGGGACTCCTCTCCCCAGTAAAAGGGCTCAAAGTGCATGGAGCTTCAGGTATGGTAGAAATAAATTATGGGACAATGTGTACAATGCAATGACTATAACGAATTATTTTGTACTATATATTTAAAAGATGCTAAATCTAATAAATTTCACAATAAGGAAGTTTTTTTTAACTCTCTGTAGTGATAATGTTAACCAGATATTTCTCTTGAGAATTTTGTACTATATATAAATATTGAATCATTATGCTTGTACACTTGAAACTAAAAAAATAATGTTACTGTTAGTTTATAGTTCAGTGAAAATTTTGGTAATCTAAAAACTTAATGTGATTGGTACAGGTAATTAAATAAAATTGAAAATAATTTAAATACTTTCCTAAGTGTTAAAGAAAAAAATAGACTAGACTATATCAATAAAGTAAAAAGACCTCATTTCTTATATTATTTATTATACTGGTTTTAAATTATTTAGAGGGGCATTAATAAATGTGAATGCCTATTCTATGTCAAATACTCTAGATAAGTTTTCTGAATTTAGCCTCATAGTAGTCATATGTGGTAAGAATGATTACCCACAGTTTATGTAATAGAGAATAGCTTTAGTTAGGTACACCTTGCTTAGATTTACAAATTAATAGCTGTCAGTCCTGGGAATCATTTTGACTCCAAATTAGGCCATTTTTTATTATTCTAAAATAACAACAATTCACTCAACTATGCATCATCATGTCTACAAACTACCTTATTTGAAGTGTGATAATACTGCAATAATGTTTAAAGCAATATCATTTTTGTCAACCCATTGCACATAGAAGTATGTGTGGTATAAAGGAATATTATGCTGGGGTTTCTTTGTATTTTTAAAAAACACAACTAGTGATCAATAATTACCAAGGAAAAACCAATTCTTCACATTGGCAAATTTCAATGAAATTTAGAAAGTCATTGTCAACAACTAATAAATTAACCAGAACACATGAATTAATCAGTTTTTATTTTCAAATTCATAATCCCTGCAGGTATGGGTATCTTACACCAATGCATTCATAGGATATATATATGTATATATATATATGAATATATATGACTACTCAAAACTTCCTAAAAATATCCTTTTGCCAGGTTCTCCTTTTTCTGTGGTATCCTACACTGTTCTCACTAATTATACACTGACACATGCATAAGTTCATCGATTGCCTCGAGCAGGCACCAGTAACGTCTCCTTCGTCCTAGCCCTGAGATTCTAAAAAGTGACACATTCAGGGCTCTTTCAGGGTTAGGAGAATGAGACCCATCATTGTTACTGGTATTTGGCATATTGGGCATGGCACGGGGAGTTTGACAGACTCTGCTGTGTGGGCAGGTTACATTTGGTAGCCTGCCAGGTTGTCCAAAGAAAGAATGAGATAATAAGATGTCGTGCGGTAGCGAATCTGGGTTTTATAGTCTCTGGGTCTTGGCCATTGATGGGATTACACAGCACCGGGCATGGAGGGGGGGGGCAGTTGGTGGGTATGACCCATGCCTACTGGAAGATGGAGGATCTGGGTGGAGGATGCTCAGCCCGATCGGAGCAGGCTTAGGGATCTCAGCCCCGGGACCCGGATGCCTTTGTTCCTCTGCCGGTACCTTCATGTGTGTGGAGAGTGGTCTCAGCATGGTTGTGGCTGGTTCCAGAGGTCTTTGGCTGCTGGGCTCTACTCGGGGCAGCGAGGGAAACTCAACCCGCCCCCATCCAAGGGGCCCCATCAAGGACAGACAGGCGCAGAGTTAGGAGACTCTGCTAAAAAAAAATAAATAAAATAAAAAAAATTAAGAAAATAAAATAAAAATGTGATATATAGAGGAAACTATAAGTGCCAGAGCAAAAATATATATATGATATTTAAATATATTTTTAAAATGTATAAAAATTATACTTATATATGCTTAAGTATAATCATAAAACTAAACTCTCTGCACTCATCACATTGATATTAGTCTATGGTTTAATGTGATCTACAACTTTAGATGGGCACTACAGTTGATTTAGGAAAATCCTCCTCTGTTTTGAGTTGAAATTAAAATACAAAGTAACATATATAATTTCTACCAGTGTTATCAGAGTCTAGGTGCAATATACCAAGATGAGTGCTTTTCCCAAAATATAATTAAGGCAGGATACCATGTCACCAGTAATTCATGTTATACCTTTCAAGTAATATGTGCTTGCTTTTTATTTTTGCTTTCTATTCTTTAATCAGAGAGCTATTCATGTCAAGAGTATAAATCATCATGACAAAATTAATTTGGGGTGTTGCTATATAATACATTAAAAATATTTGGGTGTCAAAAGTAGCATGTCAGGAATCCAAGCTATTCTTTTATTAAAAAACCTGTTAGGAATTTGATTGCATGATGGTTAACAGGAAACTATATATTAGTTAAGGATCATAATGTAACATATACAGATATAAGATTATGATATTGTCTTTATATACCTACATTCTATATAATGTTACAAACCATTGTCATTTTAAAAAGTTATTTTGCCATAAACTAGGGAATATAACCATTCAGTAACCTAAGACATAGGAGAGGTATTCCATAACATTCCTGCAGGGAGTGTCCTAGAGGATAAACTAAAAATAACCTAGAGGGTGATTCTAATTAGTTTTGCTTGGCTTAGGAATCCATCTGAGAACCAATAATGTCAGAACCAAGAAGGGATGGGATAATTATATCAGTTTGACTTCATTACATCCCACACCTATAGATATTTCTTTTAAGAAGCCTGGGTACGTGAGAGAAAAATGTATCAGTCAACTCCATGCTAACTAAAATTATAGGTTGTGGGGCATATCGAAGTATAAAGCCAGTCCGGTTCAGAACACTGGCATTAACTATCAAACCTGTATTATTTTTATACTCCCTCCCAGTTTTCAGCCTTTAGTGAAATGATCTAAAATTTATATAGCTCTCAAAATCATGAGAAAATGTGACTACACCACAGGGTTTAATTCAGCTTCAGAATGATCATTCCTTTGAGAAAGTACTTCAATATTTGTTTATTTCAGTCCTTCCATTTTATACTTTTGCTGAGTGTGCGCAGTAATTTTTATACCAGGAAACAAATCTAGTGGAGAATTAGCTGAATGTTCATAAGTCTTTGACATATTTGTTGGATAACTTTTCTATAGTTAATGAGTTCCCAGTGTTGATAATTATTGGTAAAAAAGGAAATATTGATTTCATGAATTTGTCAGATAGCAAAATACCTGTAAATTTTAGTTTTTTTCTCTAAAAATTAAACTAGATTTCTAGAAAATTTGTGAAGATGAGTCATTTTGAGAATTCCCATATTTTCCTTCTTTCCAACCTCTTTGCATTCCAAAGTAAGAGGGTTTTACAGGAAACTGCAGTTAAGTACTGTAGTGGAGTATTTCGCATGATAAAAAACAAAAACAAAAGCACTAGATGTTGCCTTTCACTTTCATCTCATTTTCTAATTATCACTCACTACTTGTTAGGGACTTCCTTGCTTACTCTTTCTGAAACATTACATTTTCTATTTTTCAGCTTCTTCTTCCTCTCTGTCTGGAACCTACTTCCTCAGAAGCTTACAAGTTTTTCCACAATCCTGATTTTGTTATCCCCTGACATTGGTTAGGGGCCAAGTATTATCCAAGCGATAATACTTCTATCTCAGTGAAATCCCTTACATTACATGGCCTCTGTGTGTTGCTATGTGGCTCTGCAGTGCTCTAAGAACTGCAGGAGTGATTCCAATGAACTTGGAACTATAGGGCTCAAAAAGTATTGCACCTCACGTTGCACTGAACCAATGTCCAGGTTGGCAAAAAAATCCAGTGTCTCCTGAATTTGGGTTGGAAACCCCCAGTCCACTCCCATCTCCCATCATATATAATTCCTGATTTTTTAATATAGCTTACCTTGGTTTTTTTAAATAGCACTTTTAACTTCACTTAATCACTTAATCACTTAATCCCCGTTATTCATCGATTTATTCGAGCGGGTGCCAGTAACGTCTCCATTCATCCCGGTTGCGTGCTAGCGTAGCCCAATGGTATCTGTTCGTTTTAGGAACATGTAGAGCCTCAAACCGATCATTTAGGGTCTTGACGAAGAAGTCTGACCATCTTATAGGTGGGCGTCCACGTGATCTTTTGATGTCTCGTGGAATCCAATCAGTAATGGCTCTAGTCCAGCGGTTGTCTGTAAACCTCATTACATGTCCAGCCCATCTGATTTTTGATGTCTTGGCAAATGAGACAGCGTCTCTGATTCTTGAGCGTTGACGAAGATCAGAACTCCGGATTCTAACTCTCATTTGAGTGAATCGTGATATTCCAAGCATAGTTCTTTCGATTCCTCTTTGAGAGACCCGAATAGTGTTCTCATCCTGTTTTCGTAGGGTCCAGGTCTCTGAGGCATATGTTAATGCAGGAAGAATAGTGGAATCAAAGAGATGTGCTCGTAGTTGGAGGTTCTTTGTCCTTTTAGTTATTTCTTCAATGCTCTTGAAGGCATTCCAAGCCGCTCTCTTCCTCCTGCGCAACTCAGGTGCCAGGTCATTCATCATGTTGATTTCTCGACCTAGGTATATATAACTGTTGCATTCGGAGATGGTGGTTCCGTTGAGAGCGAATGGAGCGTCAGGAACAAGGCTGTTTCTCATAAACATTGTCTTCGTAAGATTCAGCTGTAGTCCGACCTTTCCACACTCACGGTCAAAGTCCGCAAGCATTTGTGCTGCTTGGCTGATGTTTGGTGTTATTAGAACGATGTCATCAGCAAAGCAGAGGTGGTGTAGTTGCCGACCATCTATCTTCACTCCCATGTTTTCCCATTCTAGTCGTCGCATGATGTTCTCGAGGGTGGCACTGAAGAGTTTTGGTGAAATGGTATCACCCTGCCGAACCCCTCTCTTGATATGGATGATTACATCTTTGTAGAATGGTGAGATCTTGGTAGTGAATCCGCAATAGAGCTCACGAAGGATCCTGATGTATTGAGTTTGTACGCCCTGATTGGCTAGGGCTTCCATGACCGCTTCCGTCTCAACAGAATCAAAGGCCTTCTTTAAATCAATGAACGTTAGACAGAGCGGCATCTTGAACTCCCGAGATACCTCAATGAGCTTGGTTATTGTGTGGATATGGTCAATGGTACTGAATCCTTTTCAGAATCCAGCTTGTTCACATGGTTGTCCTTCATCTAGTGTTCTGCTAATCCTATTCAGGATGACTCGAGTGAATAGTTTGTAGATGACAGACAATAGGCAGATTGGGCGATAGTTGCTAATGTCGTGGATGTCTCCTTTCTTGTATAGTAGTACAGTCTTGCTGGTTTTCCATTGGGATGGAACCTTGCATTCAGACAGGTAGCGTGTGAAGAGTCGAGCTAATGTATTGATGAGTACTGATGGTAAGTTCTTCAGGTGTTCAGGTCTGATCTTGTCTGGGCCAGGTGCTTTTTGTTTCTTTACCGACGAGATGGCATGTTGGATTTCTGAAGGGAGAACATTGGGAACGACATATCCATCATGTGGTATGTGGTATGTGGGCAAGTGGATGTGGCTATTAAAGAGATCTGAGTAGAAGTCATGAATAATCTTCTCCATTGCCCTTCTGGAAGATGTGATAGATCCATCATGATGTCGGAGGGCAGTCATCTTGGTTTTGTAGTTGGTGAAGGACAGGCGGGCATTACGAATGTTTTTCCCAGCTTCTGCTGCATCTACCAGTACTGCTGCTCTCCTGTTTTTGAGGTCATCCTTGATGGCTTTTCTGCACTGTTTTGCCAGTTCGGACGTTTGCTTGTGGTTGCCTGAGGCACGTGCCACGCCACGTTGGCGAATAAGTTCAAGACTGTTCGAAGAAAGACGGTTTTTTGTGGTTATCTCTCTCTTGGCATTCCTTGCACAATCATGGAGGTGCTGAATCATTCGATCGTATTCCTCATCAATGTTGTCAATGACGGCATCTTCCCATGTTGCTGCAACAGAGCCAAAGAGTTCCCAGTTTGTGGTTGTTCTGGGAGTCTTCTTCTTAAACCTTGCATTCTTTTCTCCTCGTTCTGTGAGGTAGAATTTTGCACGAAGAAGACGGTGGTCTGATCCCGTTTGGAATTTTGGGACAACAGCAACATCGGTTAGGCAAAACCGCCGATTGAATATGATGTGGTCTATTTCATTGTGGAACCGTCCATCGGGAGACTCCCATGTCCAACGTTTAGATTTAGCCTTTTGGAATTGTGAGTTACCATGGAAGGTTTTGGTTGACATGATGAACTCAGACAGTCTGTCACCCTGTTTGTTCCATTCCAGGCCATGGGTTCCGATGTGGAGTTCATCGACTGATCTTCTTGGTCCTATCTTGGCATTAAAATCACCGACAATGATCTTGTAGAAGGTGTGATCTTCTTTATAGAATTTCTCCAGCTCCATGTAGAATTTCTCAGTTTCTCTTTCACCATAACTGGATGTTGGTGCATAGACAACAAAGATAGAAACTGCCGGTAGTGAGCCACATTTATTCAAGTGTAATCGTCCGATTCGGGTTGTTAGGCATTCAAATGAATCAATGCTTGTGACTAAGTTTGTGTTGACAAGGATACCGACACCACCGACGCCTCTTTTATCACATGTTCCAAGGAACAGTTCTTTTAACTTATTTAACTTATTTAACACTTTTAACTTATTGACTTTATATATATATACACATATAAATATGTATATATATACGATATGCTTATATCATTCCATTTTACATGAATTTACTTTTATGTTAAAAATTTCTATGCCATGTATAAACTACTTTGTTCTTAAAGTTTAACCATATATATATATATATATATATATATATATATACACACATATATATAGTACATGGTTAGTACATGGTTAATACTTAAAGAATGAATAACTAAATGCTTAGGATTACATATTGACTCTTTCCTCATATTTAGCCCAGAATCTAACAACTCTATAATCAGGTTTTTGCTTTACCCAGGCTTCTGGTAAGAATTTTTAGAAGTCAGGAAGTTGGAGATATAGCATGGTGGTTAAGGCAGTTGCCTTGCATTCTGTTCTAACTGATTCAAAACCCTGGTATCTCATACCATCCCCCGAGTCACAACAAGGCTCACTTCTGAACCAAAAATAGTTCATGAGCAGTATTGGATATGACCCACCCTCCACGTCCTCCCCTTCCAAAGAAAAGGGATAATAAGTCAGGTGGATCTTTATACGCTTTCACTATGATAAATTAAAAAAAAAGAATTTAAATAAAACTAGTCACCATATTACTGAGAATCTAATAAAAAAAATATCTCATTTCCCCCCCCCATTCCTTCTTCTAGAGGGGATATGTAGCTGAAAAATGACAGATGGGGAACTGATGAGGTAAGTGGGTACTTTCTGAGTGAAGATGCAATTTTTATATCAAGCGTCAAAAGTATATATGGCTCTGGGTGTTGAGCTGAATGTTCATATTCTGTTTCAGACTTTTGACAGGATTGTTGAATGAATTTTGGATAGTTAATGGGTTACCAATATTGATAAAAGTAGGGAAGTGACAGATAATATAGATTTTATAAACTGCTCAGGACTTCTGGAGAAAACAGTATGCCACTTTATTTCTCATATTTAAAAACTTAATGTAATCAAATAAGAAGAGAGCCATCCACTTCTGTTAATGACAACATAGCTCATACCAGTGTCATTGCTGTTAACAACTTATGGAAGCTAAAACAACAACAACAACAAAAAAGAACCAAACAGTTTTATAAAATAACTGGAAGTATGAGTAGACAAGTATGTATCCAGAATTTTAAAGCAATAGTACTCCAGAAATAAAATGAAAGACACTGAGGGCTGGAGTGATAGCACAGCAGCAGGGCACTTGCCTTGCATGCGACCGGCCCACCTGGCCGAGCTGGGTTTGATTCCTCTGCCCCTCTCGGAGAGCCCGGCAAGCTACGGAGAGTATCTAGCCTGCACGGCAAGGCCTGGCAAGCTACCCGTGATGCTACCTGTGACGTATTCAATATGCCAAACACAGTAACAAGTCTCAAAATGAAGACGTTACTGGGCCCACTTGAACAAATCGATGAACAACGGAAGGACAGTGCTACAGTGCTGAGATGAGTAAAACATTATCTAACATGTTTGAACGTGCCTTAATGTATGATTTTGTTAATCTGTAAATGATGTAAAAGAAACAAACAGGTAGATTAAAGATAAATGCAAAGTTTTGACAATTGTTGATTATGTGCGAAAAATTTAACTCATACCCCTTTCTAACACTATGCTAAAAAATCCAATCGAACTGGTCAAAGAACTTTATTTCAATCCTGAATCTCTAAGTTACATTAAGGAATATATATGTAGAACATTTTATGACATTGAAGATAGGGGCATCTTCAGTGATTCAAGGCCATTGGCCACCAAATGGAGGCAAAGATAAACATCAAATTAAGAAGCTTCTGTGCTGCAAACGGAATGATTTTTAGAATAAAAAGTCATCCCATAAACAGGAAGAAAATATTGCACGGTGCTCATCTGACAGAATGTTAGTATCCAAAAATATAATGCACTGGTAGAAAGTTACAAGAAAACATATACAAACAAATAAAACCATCAAAAAATGGGAGGAGTAAATGGATAGAAACTTAAAAAAGACACACAACAGATCAGTGGATCATGAAGGTGTGCCATTTATATACAATGAAATGCTACACAGCTTTCAGGAATGACAAAATCATGCAACTAGCTGAAACATGGATAAAACTGGAAGATATTATACTAACTGAAGAGAGCCAGAAAACGAAGCACTGATATAGGATAATATCACTTATAAGTGGTATTTAGAGTAGGCGGATGAGGAAATGCAATGTTTTAACGGAGTAGATGCCTAGATGACGCTTGGTCTTAGAGTTTAGGAAGAAGGAAAGAGTGAACGAGAAGGGGAAGAGAGAGAGATGAGAAGCAACAGAGGCAGGGTCAAAGTAATTCAAGTGCATGTTTTGTGCCAAGGAAACACAGACTTACTATTCAAACCATAGAGTCAACAACACTGAAATAGTGAGATCCAAAGTTTAGTAACCAGATTTAAGAGGTGCCTGTCAAAATGGTAGAACAGGTTAAAAGGCACATGAGAAAATTCTCTACATCACTAATCATCAGGGAGATGCAGATCAAAACAACAATGAGATATCGTCTCACACCACAGAGACTGGCCCACATCCAAAAGAACAAAAGCAACTGGTGTTGGTGCGGATGTGATGAGAAAAGGACCCTCCTTCACTGCTGGTGGGAATGCCAACTGGTTCAGCCCTTCTGGAAAACAATATGGACGATTCTCAAAAAATTAAAAATTGAGATCCTATTTGAGCCAGCAATACCATTCCTGGGAATGTATCCCAGAGAGGCAAAAAAGTATAGTCGAAATGACATCTGCACTTCTATGTTCATTGTTGCACTGTTCACAATAGCCAAAATCTGGAAAAAAACCCGAGTGCTCAAGAACAATGACTAGTTAAAGAAACTTTGGTACAACTACACAATAAAATACTATGCAGCAGTTATAAAGGATGAAGTCATGAAATTTGCAAACGAATGGTTCTACATGGAAAGTATCATGCTAAGTGAAATGAGTCAGAAAGAGAGGGACAGACATATAAAGATTGCTCTCATCTGGGGAATATAAAGTAACAGAATGGGAGACGAACATCCAAGAATAGTTGAGATAAGTACCAGGAGGTCTGCTCCACAGCTTGGAAGCTGGCAGCACATGCTGGGGGAAAAATATAGCTTAGATAGAGAAGGGAACACCAAGTAAAGAGTATATGGAGGACTCGCTCAGGATGCAAGACACACTCTGAAAGTAGACTATACACTAAACATGATGGTCACTCAGTACCTCTATTGCAAACCACAACACCCTAAAGGAAAGAGAGAGCAAAAGGAAATGCCCCGCCATAGAGGTGGGGTTTGGGGGGATGGGGTGAGGTTGGAAGGCAACTGGGTTCATTGGTGGTAGAGAATGGACACTGGCGGAGGGATGGGTACTTGATCATTGTATAACTGAAACTCAAACACAAAAATAAGTAAGTCTAAAACTCTACCTCATGGTGTTTCACTAATAAAAAAAAGTAAAAAATAAAAAATTGGTGGTAGTTTCCCTGAAGTTGAAACTATAAATTCTATAATATTCACAAAATTCATGTGTAGCTGAGAATGTCAGAGATAAGGGTAAAGCATAATTTATTATTGGTGGTATCTGTTATTGTTGATACTGATCTGATTATCTCAAGACCTTACTCTTCACTTTCATTTAGGTCTGTAGTAGATATCTAATTCTTGACTGCATAAATGAAGAGAATAATTGTTTCAGGATCCTAAAAAAAAATGGCAGACTGGAACTTGGAGATGGGGAATAGTGCAAGGAATCTGGGAACATTGGAGTGAAGTTGCACGGAAGACAATATTGGTGATGAAATTATGTATGTCAAAACCCCAATTATGAATAACTTTGTAATTCATTTTGCTTTATCAATAAAATTTTGAAAGAAAAAAACAACTTATAGGTGGTCAAAGACATATAACAAAGCATCACTCATCAGGAAAATGCAATTCAATGAGATATCATCTCACACCAATGAGTCTGGCACTCATCACCATGAACAAAATCAACCAGTGATGATGTGGATATGGACAAAAATCTACATGTTGCTGGTGTAAATGCCAAATGGTCTGATATATTGAAGGCACTATGACCCAGCGATTTAACTTCTTGACATCTCCCTCAAAACCTTTATTCAGAAAAGACATTTGCACAACTATGTTCTTTGCAATACTATTTACAATAGCCAAAATTGTGAAGCAACCCTCAACAAAGATTAAGACAAATAACAAAATAATAATTGTATGACAAATTTGGTCTGCATGCATAATTAGAAGCATAGCCTCTCTTTTAATTTTAGATGCAATATTTTTATTATTGCTTCTTATTTCATACTCTTGGGACCTTATACATTACATAAAATTTATATATAGTTTATTTTAAAATTGAAGTATTTTAAATTTTCAAAATACCCATAAAACTTGATTACAACATTTCTATTAATCTAAAATTGCATTGTCTGGAAGACAATACAGTTCAATCAAGTTTCAATTTTTCATACGAGCATTGTGTGATTATTTCAATCATCTTGGAAAATACAATTTGTCATATTGCTCCATTATTAATATATAATTTTTGTTTCTTCATTATTTTTGCATGTACAATTAAATACCATTCTTAGTAAACATGCAAAAATAACTTGAAGGCATAGAATACGCAGAAAAAACTAAGATAATATATGCCCTGGACAAGAATAAATTTCAAATTGTTTGCTTGAATTTTTTTGTGCTCCATTTTTATGATTAGTAACAAAGCAAAAATTTGATGTACTCATAACATATAGTTTTTTTTCAGGAATTACATTTTAAAGTCTTATTAATTAACAAATATTTTATCTGCTTCTGTGGAATACATACTTCAATACTTAAAATGACTAGTTGGAAACATAAATAAGGTAAATGGGCAGGGGAATATGGCAGAAAATGGCTAGAAACAAAATAATGGAGGATGTCCATGCATGGGGCAGACTCACTGCTCTCAGTGAATTAGTGGTATGTGAAATCATAGAGAAATGGAAAAGACATGTTCGCCTTAGGAGGTGGACATTCAGTTCCATTCAGACATGTATGTACAATGTGTCCAATTGTCTAATTTGTGAAGGGAAATTCAGAACCTAGAATTTGATATGTCAGTATATTGGCATTCAAAAACCAAAAACATATTTAAAAGGCTCTAAAGTGCCATTCTATAAAATCCAGTCAAATACATCCCTAAGACCCGAGTAGTTTCACTTTCTGCATTAATAGAAAAATGCTTTCAAATTTCAGTCTTACAAGAAATGTTTTCTGAGCAATATGTGGGGAATTTTTTTCCCCCAATGAATATAAATTGGTCAATAGAAAGGTCTTTTTTACTTTGCTCTGTTTTCCAGAGTACAGATCTTAACTTTGAACCGGCCTGGGTATGAGCATAACACACACACACACACACACACACACACACACACACACACACACACACTTTGTAATCCTACCTCTGCTTTCGTGTAATAAATAATGCTTATTTGATTCAATATATTTCTCTACTGACTTGGCATTATATTTATTTTAAACTACACTAACATTAAAGAGTTCTTAAAATTTTTTTAATAACAAATTATAAACATATCAAAAATTTGAACTGCAGCATCAAACTGTAAAGATCCTATAAAGATATAAGAGTTGTTCTATGATAAAATGAAAGGTTAATCCAACAAGAAAAAAAATATGAGGCTGGAGCGATAGTACAGCCAGTAGAGTATTACTCTTGCAGTTAGCCAACCCGGGTTCAATCTCCGGCATTCCATATGGTTCTGAGAGCACTGCCAGGAGTAATTCCTTAGTGCAGATCCAGGAGTAGCTCCTGAGCGTTGCCAAGTGCACGCCCCCAGCCCTCGTAAAAAGAAAAAAAAAAGAGTCTAAGTTCATGAAAAAAAAAATAAAAAGAATGTCTTAGTCCAAGAGTTCTGTGTAGCATCTTATTATAAAGATGGCCACCACAGGTGTACCATTCTTTAAAAAGATACCACAGCAACTATTAGAAAATAGTATAAAATATTCAAAACAGACTTCTGTTCTATAACTCTCAAAAGCAAACATCCCCGTAAATATCTATTGTGGCAACACACAATGCTCCTAGAGTGAAAAATCTTCCTGAACAGAAGACTCTCTTGTGATTATTTGTAGCTTTTTCTTCACATTTGTACAGTGAAACTAACGTCCCCTAATTTTTTGTCCTTGAGAGGTTCATTCCTGTTGTGATAAACTAAAATAGTTTATAGCTATTTCTCTCCAAAACCTACCAACATTTTCTTTGAAACTGTAAATGGTCTATTTTAAATGCTTACTATAAGCTACACATAGTGCCAATGGTGGGTTGGAGTGATAGCAGGGCCGGAGCGATAGCACAGCGGGTAGGGCGTTTGCCTTGCAGGAAGCCAACATGGCCAACCCGAGTTCGATTCCTCCGCCCCTCTCGGAGAACCTGGCAAGATACTGAGAGTATCTCCCCCGCACGACAACGCCTGGCAAGCTGCCGTGATGTATTCGATATGCCAAACACAGTAACAAGTGTCACAATGGAGATGTTACTGGGCCTGCTCAAGCAAATCGAAGAACAATGGGAGCACAGTGACAGTGACTATAAGCTTCTCATAAGTTTATTAAAATAAAAAAAAACAAGGGAACAAACGTGATAAACAGTGCAAATATAGCAGTCTATGCACAAAATTTTAATTTATCTTTTCAATGAGAAGGAGATTTTTTTCACATTTATTTTAGGAAATGACTGAAAGGAAAAGATAATAAATTGAATGTCTAAGAGGAAACAGTTTTTATATTGAAGAAACTGAATTGCAATCCAAACTTGCATCTCTTTAGAAACTTTACATTTCTTTTCAGGACTCTCTACATTGTGACTTCAATAATGAACAGAACTGATTTACAGAATAAAAGAACCAGTTAAGACCCAAGAGACCTCAATTATGTTGACTCTTTCCTTAATTAACCTGCTGCAAATGTTGTTCAGAAAAAAGGTCACAACTGATCACATTAAAATTTAGGCCAGTGATTCTTGTAGATTTCTAAATCATTCAGTTAAAAATATATTAAAATGATGCTTACATAGTATTTAGTAATTTGTGAAAAATCATACAGACAATTTTAAGAGAAGCTAGAGATGCTAAATATTTCTTTCCATGCTTTGCTCTCTGGATCTTATTCTCCACAAGGGTATTCTAGGAAATGCTGAGATAGAATCAATTTGACATTTTCAAGGACTGTAGTTATATTTTGGAGGACGGCTCTATATAAACGGTTTTCTGGGTTCCCAAAGTCTTTGGATATTTTATGACAAACTTTCATGACTTCTATTTATAGAGATATCCTTTGTAAAGAGACTCCATTCATTATAATCTGATTTCTGGCAGGGATGAATTGTCTTACATCCTGTTTTTCACCCTGCCCTCATTAATAAGTAACAGAAAAATATCTTTAAAGGAACAAATGGGGCAGGAGTATTCTAGGTAAATGTCACCATGCTAGCATACTAAAAGGAAAATTCAGAAATAGCATCATGTAACATTAATTATATATATACACACATTTATTCTATATATATATATATATATATATGTAAAGTGTGTGGTCAGTGACCCGTGGAAAAATATAATTTTGCTGCGAAATATAAGGGTACATGATTTAAAGGAGAAAACAACCAGTGACTGTTGCTGCCTTTTATCCTGCTATTTTTGAAAAGACAGTAACTCATTTTGACTTTGCAAATGAAGCAGCTTTTGAAGTTGTTCTTTGTGACAGTTCTGAAGAATCTTACTTCCTTCTTTGACATAGTTTTCCTATTGGGCATACTGGCAGTTAAATTTCAGCATTTTCTCTCTGGGCATTTCTGCACATCATTTTTTACTTTCATTCACTTAAATTCATGGGGTAAAAGCTTTTTCCTTCATTACTTGATATTATTTCTTGATATCTACTATGTTGAGTTGGAACCTAGAATTTTATATAAAATCTATTTTTTAAAGATTCTTAGGAATTTCGTTGGCCTTGAGGCTGACAAGTAGTCAAAAATGTAGCTTGCAATAATTCTTTATTCATTTGGAAATGTTTAGTGTAGGTGTTAATACACAAGTTTGCTCATGCTTCTACTTAAATGAATTTCACAAAACAGAGGAGTTGAACTGAGAAAGGTATTAAGAAATCTGTACACTTAAAATCGAGTCATTTATTTTCTTCATGGTGATAAACTAAATATATTAAATATCCTGACCAAAATAAATTTCTGTGACTAGCCCCTTGTTTAAAATTTAAGGGAGGGGCCGGAGAGATAGTACAGCAGGTAGGGTGTTTGCCTTGCACGCTGCCGGCCTGGGTTTGATCCCTGGCTTCCTTATGATCCCCTAAGCACCGCCAGGAGCAGTTCCTGATTGCAGAACCAGGAGTAACCCCTGAGCATCGCTGGGTGTGAACCCCCCAAAAGAAAAAACAACAAAATAAAATTTAAGGGTCTGGCAGATATATTGGCAGAACATGCCTCGATGCATAAAGTATTTTTAAGTGGCACAAAGAACTCTCTGTGACAGTAACTCACTTTATGAAATAACATCTGCCTGTTATATTAACATTCATTTTAATTTATTTTTACATTTTAATTTTTGAGTGGTTTGGCATCATACCTGGCTGTGCTCACAGCTTACTCCTGATCTTTGTTCAGGGAAAACTTTTAGAGGTTGTTTAGGGTTCATGTGCAATGTTAGAGTTGAAATGGAGGTGCTTGCTTTCAGAGCAAGTTCCTAAACCCCTCTACTATCTTTCTGGCACTGTGATACTTTTAGTTAACAAAAGCAAGATTCCTTCTTTCTTCTCCTTCCTGTTTTCCATGTTTTCCTCTTCTTCTCCCACGTTTTTCCTCTTCAACTTTCTCCTTCTCCTCCTCTTCCTTCTTCTCCTCTTCCTCCTCCTCTATCCTTGTTTTTCTGCTTTTTTTTCTCTCTGGGTTAAAATTTTTTATGTTCAGGGATACTCCTGACACATGTTCTGTCGATAGTTAACCTGACTGCATAGTTGTTTTTAAAAACAACTGCCATATAAATATTATTAGTTAATAACTATACTCCCCCCAACAGTTTAAGTATATCAAATTCCTCAGTCTCCCCTCTCTTATTATGATATCAGACATATAGAATTCAAGGCCATGCACTATTAATATGACCTTATAGTTGTTACATGACTGTATTTCCCAAATAAATTCCCATTCTGAGGTACAATTAGAAATTTTAAATATTTATTTGGGTAAGAAAATTTAACACATATTATCATTAAAGAAATAAAAGGTGAGAAAGAAAATGAGAAAGTAAGGGGGGGAAAAGAGGAAAAAAGAAAATAAAAGATAAATGGTAAAGAAGGAAACAAGGAAAAAGGAGGGCAACGTTTACGAGTCAGAGAATTGAGTAAACACTAACATTCGCTCACTACCTTTGTCCTTCTTAATGTGAGATTAGAATATTTCAGAAAGTAACTACTCAGGTGGAAAAAAGAATCACTGATATTTACCTGACTAAAAGATTATAAAGTGACTCAAGAGGAATGAATGTGTTTCGGAGCAAGAGCAAAGCTTCATATGTATGATGTTCTGGGTTTCTGAGCACTGAAAAGCAAAGGAATACTACAAAACTTCCCACTCCCCCATCCACCTTCACAGAAGACATGGAAAAGTGACTTAAAATGCAATGTTGAGCAGGGGCTGAAGAAATAGTGTGAGAGGTAGGGCATATGCAAGGCATGTACCAGATCCAGGCCAGATAGCCAGTACCTCATGGTTTCCAAACACCACGGTGGTGGTTCTGTTGTTCGCCGCATTGCAGAACCTGTTTGAAGACTGAATACTAATTCACAAGACTGTGTGGTTAAAAGACAGTATGTAGGCAATACCAAAATATAATTTTTACATATTATTTTTGAAGTAAAATAAATTTTATTTGGAGGGTTTAAAGGGAAGGAGGAAGAGAAAGTGGGAGAGAGTGAAGAGTAATGTGCTCAAGAGAAAACTCAAAGGGCAGAGAGAGCCCTTGCACACATCCCAGCATTATATATAAAAGCATGAAAGTAGATATCTCAAGAGGGGAGATGTGGACAACACAGGTGCTCAGGCAGTACATGGTCTAGGCCACTTGGGTGCAAGAAGCACATGTGCTCTGTTAGTATATGCACTTAAAATATGACTATGAGTATATTGCAAAATTAGAACTTCAAAAATGTTGAGCAGTAGCAGGAGCGATAGTACAGTGGGTAGGGTATTTGCCTTGCACTCGGCTGACCCGGGTTTGATTCCCAGTATCACATGTGGTCCCCTGAGCACTGTCAAGAGTAATTCCTGAGTGCAGAGCCAGGAGTAACCCTGTGAATCACCAGGTATGACCCAAAAAGAAAAAAAAAGTTGTTTAATTAAAATAATAGCAATGAATACTATGAACTAGAAATTAGAAATTGCATAGAACTTAGAAACCAATTTTCTTTTTACTTCTTCTGCCATACCTCTTTTGGTTTTTTCTTCTATTTTCAGCTCTCATCTTATGAAAAAAATTATAGATTTGATCTACTGTTTAATATGGATTTGTGAATGCATGTCCTATAGGGTTCCAATCCAAATTTCTTTCAGACTTTTAATTCACTTGCTTACTTGTGAACAAAAGATGCACTCCTTTAGACCAGAGAGTTAGCATATAGGTTAAGCTGCCTATAGCAACTCTGGTTCAAATTCAGTTATTACAGGACCCACAGTGCCCAGTCGCCAGTCAAAAAGTGCTCTCCCCAATCAATGCTATGTGGCCCTGGGGGTCCCGGCACCATTTCGGTGGCCTGGGTAATCCCCGGCACTTGAGGTCTTGAGTCACATCGCGTCCTTGAGTCTCACGCTGAACCACTGGCCTTATTGGTCAAGAATAAGCAAAATAAACCTTTAAATCTTGTGAAACCAAGGTTTGAAGTTCTCTCCTAAAAAAATTAATACTTGAAGTTCTCTCCTAAAAAAATTAATACTTGAAGTTCTCTCCTAAAAAAATAAATAGACCAGTAAGACAAATATAATAAAGTAATATATAAACAAGAAAATTTATATGACTTTAGATAATTCAAAAGAGAAACAATAACTTTTGAGTTTTGTAACTGAAATTAACTGGCTCAAAGAGATAAACAGAATATGAGAAATAGTCTTAGAAGCTTAATCTGTAAAAGCGTCATAAGGGAGAGAGGGTTATACATGTGTAGAAATTATCAAGGTAAATTGTTTTTAGATTGTCTCAAAGGGAAATCTCTATAAGATCTTACCTTTGCCTATAATTCCACTTGTTAGAATTGCAGGTTCTGCTGTGATATCTTGGTTTTGTGGCTCTATCTTTAATTAATAACACTAACCATATGTGAATGATGACATGTCATATGGATATATACTTGGTCCACTCTCTAAGAATAATACTCACCATTAAATTGGTTTTTTTTTCAGGAAAATAAGAGCAAGCACCTGCTATGAAATGACTTCAAAGTTAAAGTTCTGTGAATAAAGCATCCTTAATGCAGCTTGTGACGAGGCCCAGGTGTACAATTAAGAGCTATAAAATGGACTCTCTATCTAAGACCACTGGGCTCAGATCTGCCTCTGTGAGTTAGGAAACTCTGCACCCAGTCTGTAGCCTCACTAGCAAGACGTTATAGCAAATATTCATTCTGTCCTTATTAACTTGCCTCAGAGCAGAGGTTTTCTAAATCCTGGTAATATGAAAAAATTCTCATGTTATGGAGCTTCTATCTTCACAGATGCATGAATCTAAAATAGTTAAGAGTTTGGACTCTCTTGTCTATGTATTTTATTCTTTCTCTCATCTGTTTTATTTGTCAGACTAGCAAAGTTGTAGATAAGAAGTTGATTATTTCTTTTAGTTGATTCAACTGATTTCAACTTATTTTGAGATATAATTAACTTGAAGCTCTTCAATGCATGTTGTATGCATAGAAACCAATAAAGGCATCAAGCAATAATGTTAATAAACATATATATGTATATATAAATCTTAGATATTTCCTTATTTGCTTCTGGAATCTCATCCTCCAGCTTATCCCCATCTGTCCCCATCTTTAATTCTCTAGTTACTCAAACTTTTTTCCTTATTATGGTCCCCTTCCAGGCTTGTTTCATTCCTGTGACTCCCTTATCTTCCATTTGGCTCTTAGTCTCATGCAGTGCCCCCTTTCCCCCATTAATGACATTTTCACCAGTAGCCTCATTGGAATATCCTAGGTAGGTGTCATACAGCCCCTCATAGAGAAATGCTGCTGTAGGCAATACTGACCTGATTTTCCCACTATAGATTAGATTTCATTTTCTAGTAATTTATCTAAGTGGACACATATAGACCCTACCTTTTCAGTTTGTAATTGAATTCTTTCAAGTGTAATGATTATTTAATATTCATATATATTATGACATACCAGTAATCGGTTATTTCTTATTACTGAACATTTTTCATGCTGTCGTAGTTATATCAACATTTGTTGATCTACTTATTTGTTGAGAACATTTGGGTTATCTCCAGTTTTTGCTTAATGCATTTAAGCTGCATGAACATTTACATGTGAGTCTTTCATATGGGCATATATTTTTGTTGCCGGTCAAGAGATGAGGAAATCCGCTACATGTATTGAGAAAGAGATTATCGAAATACAAACCTGCCTAAAGATATGAAGACTTTTGAAATACACGTCTTATCTGAAAAGCCTAGAAAGCCTGTGAAACTCGTAAGTTCAGGACCAGAGCTGGACCCACTAGGAGAAGGAACCACTGGGAAAAGAGGATCCAAAGTTAAACAAAACTTGAAGAACATCAAAATTGACCATCAGCTATTCCAACTCACCCAGTTTCACTGTAACAGCCTTATGAGCACTGTTTGTGAAAGTTTTTTTAAAAAATTGTATAAAACCTTACTTCATAAAGATAAAGGTGACTATTTCTGAAGGATTAGCACATCTCTTCCTCAAATGTGTACTCTTGGAGCATTTTCCCAAATCTGGGACACCCCATAACTCTGATAAGTATACTTTCATCCCATTACTTCATTGTGTGCACTCTCCATCTTGGAGACTTGTCCATGTGAAAAAACCTTGTTCTTGCTTAAAAGTGAAACTTTCCTCTCATGTTTACCAAATAAACATACTATGTTTTATTCTTCATTTTTTTTCTAAAATCCTTTTCTGCTGAGGTAGGTCAGGAATGAGGCTGAAATATATTATATATTTCTTTTCTGAAAAGAACTATTCCCTGGTCCAACCTGAGTTCCATGGTTTCTTGTGAAATGATAGGCAGAGATTAATTTTCCATGCTGCATTGATCAAGTAGAACTCAGGTATGGTTTGACAACTGTCATGTAGAGCTGGTAAGATATAAGGTCTGTGTTGTACAGGTGTTCATAGCAAGCACCATCAGTTCGAACACTCCCAGGCACTACCCAGGATACCATATGGGTGAAGAAGAAAGGAATGATCCCTCTCAAGGCAGCAATTCTCTTTACATAAGTCACCCAATCCTACTTGACATAAGTCACCCACCTGCAACATTTTCATTTTTCCTTAGGTAATTGCCTAGAGATTAAATGCCTAGATTTTAAAGATAGGTTTATGTTTAATATTAAGTTTAAGAAACTTCCCTTTTTACAAATTGATTGTACTATTTTACAACTACCAGCTGTTCATGAGAATTTAACTTATGTTGTATTCTAGACAACAGACAGTTTGTTCATTATATTTAATTTTAGCTCTCTAGTGATAATGTGCTGATATCACATTGTGGTTTTAATTTAGTTTTAACATTTAGAAGTTTCAGAACTTAATGGAGAAAAAGGCAAGTTAGGCACTTCTGGGATGAAAGAAATGAAGATGAGAGGGAAGGGAAGATACAAAATACATCTGCAAAGAACTTGTAAAACAATGAATGCATACTTTTAAATGGATCTTTAATTAGATCCGTTTAAAAGTATACATTCGTTGGTTTACAATAACTGGTAGTTTAGAAAGGTAGACTGTTTGAAATTAAGATTTTGTCATGGCCCTTCAGGAAAGAATCTAACTTATGGATTTAGGGCTATAACATGCCAATTGTGGTTGTTTCTCTATCTTCAGGTTTTCAGGACTGAAGGAGAGTCAGAAGAAAAAGTTAGCAAACGATAAATTAGGAAGCAATGGCAACATTCCTAGTAGAAGCTAATGAGAAAAAGATTGTAGTAGTAATAAGAGAAAAAATCAATAAATGGATGTGGGTGTGATTTGTTTTTTCTCTTTGTAATTGTCACCTTACTTTTTTTATTTGCACCTTTAACACTATGCATTTGTCATTTTATCACTAAGAGTAAAGGCACAAATAAAGGATCAGGGACATAACACAGGGGTTAGGACCCCAGTTCAATCCCTAAGCCCTGGGTCGCTGCTCAAGTATTTCTAGTTTGTAGTTCTGCTCTGGGCTGGAGCGATAGCACAGTGGATAGGGCGTTTGCCTTGCATGCGACTGATTCGGGTTTAATTCCTCTGTCCCTCTTGGAGAGCCTGGCAAGCTACCGGGAGTTTCCCACCCACACGGCAGAGCCTGACAAGCTCCCCGTGGCATATTCGATATGCTGAAAACCATAACAAGTCTCACAATAGAGGCGTTACTGGTGCCCGCTTGAGCAAATCGTTCAACAACGGGAGGACAGTGCTACAGTGCTACAGTCCTGCTCTGTTAGTCCCCGGCACCTTGGGGACTTCTCTGCAATATTTGACTCTCACAGTGTACCATCTGACTTCTTTAGTTAGGTATTGCTTGGAGAAGCCCCTTGAGTTCCTGAAAGCTGCTTGGGAGCACCCCCCTCAAAGAATAATATTGACATTTAAATTACCAATAACATTCTAGAGTCATGTAGGCAATACACTGTATGAATGGATTAGCTGGAAGTGAGGGAGTTAAGATTATGGGTCACATGTCTCTCTGGTGAGTTAAAGTTGAAATAAAGCTACGTGGTTCATCTTTCTTTGCTTCCTGAGTGTTCCTGAACCCTCTTCTCTAAAGATCTGTGTCTCTGTACTGTGAACATTAACAACCGTGTTCTTGGCATTTTAAAGAACTGAACTTGTGAATTCTCACGCTATGTCTTCCAGTCTAGCAGTACTTCCCTGGGGTGTAAGTGCTGAGATTTTTTTTTTAACACTTTCGCATGTCAGAGATTGGTAACTGTATATACCTAGAATGTTTTGAAAACTTGTGACTTTCTGTCTCTCGTCACCGTAGCAAAAAGTTTGAGCGAAACAGAAATTAAGCAGAGGCAGTATTTGACTTATGGGAAGAATTTACCTAGAAGACCTGGATTTTAACAATGAAGTTGCTGGTGGTAGAATCTTTAACGCTGGGAAGGATTGGGGGAAAAAAAGAAGATGATATTAATATCTCAAACGACAAATCTTTGTTCCAGGAGCACCTAATGCAGGCTGAAGCTGACATTTACTCATGTTGAAATGTTGAAATGTGAGACTGTGTTTGACACCATGACAGAGGCATGGGTAAGCGGGGGAGTATTGGAAAGAATTCTTAAACTTGAATACCCATTAATTCTGCTAGAGGAGACCAGGATACAAGCAGAGAGAAGCATGTCTACAGGGCTTGTGTGGAGAATAAATATATCCAGATACCTGGGCAAATCTCTGTGGAAAGTGCCCGCGGGATAATCTCACAAGCAACACTTGGTGAGTGCATTGAAGCAAAGTGTGAAGCAATGTTGTGAATTGTGATCTAGTTGTGAATTGCAGGTTAATCTTTGCCTCTTGCCAGACAGATTGCACAGCTAGTAAAACAGTTTGCTGGTAAGCTATAACTGGCCTTAAAGAACAGCTTACTATTTCATATAACGTACGCCGTGAAAGTTCTCCTTTTCAGGAGAGTATAATTTGTCTTTCCATTTTCTGCGAGAAAACAGCCATTTCTACCTCTTTTAATGATAACTATCACACTTACACACAAAAATGGATAGTTTAAAATTAGTATGCTCCCCAGCACCCTGTGCTCACAGATTTTTTAACCTCCTATAAATGGCTTGGCTGGGCTATCTTATAGAACTTTTATGAAAACTCTTTAGGATAAAGTAGATGACAGTGACCTAAAATATATTAAGTCATGCAAGGATAGAGGGCATTACTAGAGAACTCTTCTCTATTAGGTTTTCAGGTCATGTTTATCTGTATTCATTAATTAACTGTCCAAATGTGTTTTCCTTGACTATAAGATTTATCTCCCCACATGTGTGTATATGAAATCATTTCTAAAAAGCCTGTGCATTTGTGAAAAAGGCCCTGAGGACTCTAAAATGTGCCGGAATTTGTTTTGCACTTTCATGTAAAAGTGACTAAAAGTAGAAAGCAATCATAAGTGATTTAGTGTAAATTGCTTTGAAAACTGAAGGATCACTATTTATCATCCTGTTTCCACTTGTTGTATATATGTAATACAAAGGAAAACAAATTCCACTTGCAGATTAATGAAGGTGGCAACAGAGATTCTAATTTCCCAAGTGAAACACTTTTTACACAGAGGTAGCTTTGGGAGACAGGTCTGAACCTCATTAAATTCACTGTGTGTTATACATGGACAACCTAATTCAATTCCCGTAAAAACAGGCAAATAGGCCGTCAATGTAAATTAAATCCAAAGGCAAATGAGTGTCATGATGGCACTATATTACATGAGCATTTATCTCATAAATGGAAAAGTGAATTAAACTGTTAATTTCAATAGCAATTTTAGAAAAACAAGTCCCAAGATGTGGGAGTCCAAAAGAGTATTTTTCACCATGTGAATTACAGTATTCTCCAACCCGCTCCTCTGAGATTCATAGTTAGTTTGCAGTTCCCTTCTTTTAAAACAGGTCTCCTATAATTTCTTCTTTGTCTTCACTTACATTTTCCTCATTTAGCTTTACAACATGGGTAATCTCCCTGAGCAAGTTTCTTCTCCAGAACTAGCAATGTTAATTGCTACTCTCACCCTCTCCTGTGACTTAGATTTCCTTTAGGTTTTCATAGTAAAGTCTCAAAATCCCAATTTGTAGAACGCTCTTTACTAAGGACAAACTCAGTGTCACTTTCGCCCCTGTTATATCTCTTGCTTATACAGTACCTCCTCATTAAACACTCTGAACTTCTATCGCAATTTGCGACAAAAATTTCTTTGAGCTATTACATGGTCTTATTTCCCATCCAACACCCACACTGGTAACTCCTTTTTTTATTGGCCAAAAACAGTGTGATTAGGGCTTATACTCCTAACTCTATGCTCAGAGATCCCTTGGCAGAGATGGTGGTGTGAATAGAGAATGAAATCACATGAGGTGCTCGGAATCAAACTTGAGACAGGCCAAAATGAAAAGAAAACTCTCTACTGGCTATACTATCTTACAGCCCTTGCAATGGTAATAACCCTGAAATTTAGTTCTTAGATATCTGGTAACTAAAATATAATATTTAGATGCTGAGATGTAGTAATAAAGCTGCTCACATAATAACTGACTTGCCTTGTGACCCCATAATACATAATCCTGTCTTAGCATTAGTAGTTGTTGTTTCAGGGTCATCTTGCTTATCATTCATCTATTTTTTTTTGATGAAAGGACAGCATGTATTGTTTTAATAATAGCAGTTGCTGTGGTGCAGAATACAAACTCAGTAGTTTAATCGATATTGCTTTATTGAATGAACAAAGCATTTAGAAATAAGGAAGATGAATACATCATTGCTTTTAGAGTTTAGGTGCTTACTAAGGTAATATTTACTAAAACCTTGATGATTTAGGGGAACAACTGTCCTTGTATGACATCTATAAGATTGCGTGTACCCCATACGCAAAGATTTGGACTGTAGCTTCTCTGTAAAGTTTTAGGATACAGAATGGAAGGGGCATGTCTGAGCTGTTCTAGGTCTATTTCTGGTGGTTCTCAGAGTCTCATGTGTGTGATACTGAGCACCAAAAAGCAGTACCACAAACCCTGTAATATTTCCCCTACCCCCTCGACAGAATCTTTTTTTTTTTTTGGTTTATTTTTCAGTGGGCTTGAGCGATAGCACAATGGTAGGGCATTTGCCTTGCATGAGGCTGGCCCGCCCAAGCTGGGTTTGATTCCTCCACCCCTCTTGGAGAGCCCGGCAAGCTACCGAGAGTTTCTCGTCCACACAGCAAAGCCTGGCAAGCTAACCATGATGTATTCAATATGCCAAACACAGTAACAACAAGTCTCACGATGAAGACGTTACAGGGCCTGCTCGAACAAATCAATGAACAACAGGAGGACAGTGCAGACAGTGTTTTTCAGTGTGCTATGGATTACAGAAGATGGGTGAGCATTAAGTTGCTGCTAAGAGACCATCTCCTTCTTGTCCTCTTGACTGCCTTATAATATTGTCCCAAGACAGTTTCTCATAATGAGATTTTTTCTACACCACTCCCTTTAAACTTAATTACAGAATTAAAAATCATTTAGTTGTCTAGATTTAGCTCTTCATTTAATAGTAATATCCTATACTTTCGATAGCAGTGCATTTTTGTTTCATGTGACTCTTTTGGGGTGGGGTGGGGGAGAACCACCCATATCCATTTTGTTCATTCTTCTTTCCATAGTCTATGTAATACATTTCCCATAACTAAAATTAAAACATGTTTATAGGTGAAATCAGTTACATTTTGATTTTACTTTGACTTCTAGTCTTGACAATTCTTTTTTCATATCCTTTCAGTTTTAATCTTCTTTCACCTCTCAAGTTTTCTTTTTCCTTTCATTCTTCTTTTCTGTCATTTTTCAGAGTGTTCTTTCATTTTCTCTCCTTTCTCTTGGACTCCTCTTGCACCATTTCTACCTGATTTAGATTATTTGGTTTTGTATAATAATCCATATTTTCTTAAATATTTAAAAATTAAACGAGAGCCTTACCGTCACATTTAGCATTTGATAAACATATTGTAAGGTGTCAGAGTCAAAAAGAGTAGAGAGTTTTTCTTCATATAAACTATTATGAAAGAAAAAAATCAGAAAAATAATAATTTGCTGTTTATAGTAAACCTTAGATACTTTACTTATTCCTTAGTACAGTTCCTATTTTTCCTACTTGACAAAAAAGAAGCACCATTTATAAATAAACAATAAATATTTTTTAAACATTGTGGCAGCCTGGAGGGTACTTCACAATAGATAATTTGATGGGGCATTCACTATCATTTGACAAAGGAGTTTTGGGACATTAATCATGCACAGAAAAGCAGAATATCCCCCAAGGTACTCAATATTCTTTAACAGTTGCCTTATTTTTCTTGTTAAATATAGATCTAGGGTAAAGTAAAAATTATCACCAGAAGTTAGTTCTTTTTTTTTTTATTGCTTTTTGGGTCACACCCGGCAATACGCAAGGGTTACTCCTGGCTATGCACTCAGGAATTACTCTTGGTGGTGCTCACGGGACCATATGGGATGCTGGGATTTGAACCCGGGTCGGCCTCGTCCAAGGCAAACGCCCTACCTGCTGTACTAACTCTCCAGCCCCAGAAGTTAGTTCTTTAGTCATTTAAACTATGTATAAATTTGTCACGTAGAATATTTTCTTATTTAAAAGAAGGTAACAATGTTGAGCTTTGGGCTGGGAGGATAACTCAGGAGTCACGTGTGCATATGAGAGAACCATGTTTGTCCCTGGTATCATGTATTGCTGGGTGTAGCTTCATAGTGGCAAGCATCCTTGACCCTAAACTGTGAATCATGTTCCTGGTTGAATGAGAACCACTCGGAGTGGTTCTGAGAATCTATGAGCACTGTTTGGGAGCCTCTATGTCAAATACAATCCAACAAACAAAACACAATTCAAAATCTCAAAAACAAAGTTAATATTCCGTGAAGAAATTAAGTTATCTGAATGTTAATAATGGTATTATTTTCAGTGTTTTTCCAGTCAGCAATGGAAAGAAAAATTAGTTCACTGAGATTTTACAGTCCTGTCTTCCCCATTTCCTTCAGTGCGATCACTTGTCTAAAAGCTCAAAAGATTATGAAAGTTTTTTTTTTGTTCAGCTGTCCCTTTATTTTTTATTTTTTTGAATTTTATTGAATCATCAAGAATTACAAAGTTACTAAAACTGCTCTGTGCAAGTTACTACTGGCCCCTGGGAAGTTGTGTATCCATGGTGCATCACTCTAGGCTTGGTTACAAAAATCAATAACAAGAAAATACTTATTAGCTCTCTGAGAAGCTTTACATAAAAGCTTTCTATTAGAGAATTAATTCAGTTAGTTATTTAGGTACAATTTAGGTAAAATAACCTTGTTTCTCATAAGAGGATATTTCTAAAATTCTTTTTTAGATGTTTTTGTGATGCTTTTGGCTTAAACATTAAACATTGAAAGGAAATTTGTAAATGAGGATATTTTAGTTTCATAAACACTAATTTTTTTTATAAATAATTTACATAAAGGTACTTACCTATCCCATGGGTTGTCCCTTGAAATGATTTTGACCTCGCAACACCAATTTGGCAGTTCAGAGGTTCCCACTAATTTCAACAAGTGATTATCATTGTGTCAACATATGATTCATGAAAATCTGTACACAATGCTTTTTATTAACTTATACAAACCTATAGATGATATATGAGTTGATGTCATATTTGTTTCTAACTAGATCCTTAAAAAAAGGTGCTAACTTGATCCTGCTAATATCTTATATTGTATGTTAATCACATACATGACCGCTTAGTATTGGAAACTGTAACATCCAAAAGCAGAGAGAGAGTAAGAGGGAATAGGAAAGGCTTGGGGTGGTGGGAGGGATACTGAGAACATAGGTGGTGGAGAATGGACGCTGGTGGAGAGATGGGTACTTGAACATTGTATGACTGAAATGTGATCATGAAAATTTTGTAAGTCTGTAACTGTATCTCCTGCTAGTCAGTAAGTGACACTGAATTTGAGTCCTTTTTGATTTTTGAATGTAGTTAAGTCCCACATACCCAATTGTGGAGAAGATATGCTGGTATGCAGAGTAAGACTTAACCAAGTAACTATTGTATTTTTTGAGTACCATTGTTCATGCTAGTGATTTTAGGAGGCTGGTAATGAAACTTTAGATAAGCAGCTGCAAATCAGTGGCTTTTGAATCATTCAGGTTTTTTTTTATATGTTTTTGATTTTTTAAAAATTTTATTTTAATGAATCACCATGAGATACAGTTACAGGCTTAGAAACTTTTTGTGATTACGTTTCAGTCACACAATGTTCAAGTACCCATCCCTCCACCAGTGCCCATTCTCCACCACGGATTTTCCCAGTATCCCTCCTGCCACCCCCACCCTTTCCCACTCCCTGCCTCTGTGGCAGGCACATTTCCTCTTACTCTCTCTCTCTCTGTCCTTTTAGTGTTATTGTTTGCAATAAGGTACTATGAGGTCATCATGTTTGGTCCACAGTCTACTTTCAGCCGCATCTGCCATCTCAAGTGAGTTCTCCAACCATCATTTACTTAGTGGTCCCTTCTCTATCCTAGCTGCCTTTCCCCCAGCGTGTGAGACCCACTCCAAGCTGTGGAGCGATCAAATCATTCAGTTTTGACAGGCACCTCCAATAGCTCGACTATTAGATACAGTATTGCATGTGGCAATTTATTTCTTAATCTCAGTTTATCCCTCAATAAACTATACCCATAGCCAGGAAATCCAAGGAGAATATGTTCTCCAAATGGTGGCGTATCTTTTGACAGAAAGTTAATTCCCTTGTCAGTCTTCTAGAAGCAGTACTCCTGCTAAAGCAGAGGCTGGGTAATACAGAAAATATCTCTTCAAATGACTTTATAAAATGTCTGTGAATTCAGTTTAACAGAAATCCTTTAACTCACATTGAGCTAAGTAAAAAGGATAATGACTTTAAGATTAGCTTCAATTCTGGTTTCAGCTAGTGAATCCAGACCTGTATTGCTGGAGAGAGTTGGCATCTTCTGATTAGGAACTGACTTGGTGTAATAGTGCCCAGTGCCTACAACTGCCTTGCTTGTGGGATGATAGAAAGACACATATTAGGTTATGGCGAATCACATTGGGCAATTTACAGAAAACATTGGAAGCAAAGCAATAGAAAGACTTCAAAGGAACAAATTTCAAGATATGATAATAATTTTAAAGTGAAAATACTAGTATATTTTGTCCAAACCTTGTTCGTGCAGAGTGAAATATCAATAAATACATAGATCTATGTGGTCCAGTTTGTGAGTCTAGGCCTGTACTCAAACTTCACAACTAAATCTTTAATCCATCAGATGTATATTCTAGAATTGTTTATTCTCTTCTACTTGCAAGCATAGTTTTTAATTGGCACCAAGATATCATATTCATTTGACTTCTCTAGTTTTATTCTTAGTCTCTTTTGCATGTTTCAACATATTTCCTTTAACTATTACATGGTAAAGTTTCACAGAACCTAAATCCTTTGCTTCCACGTTGATTCCTTGAAGATTTCTTAGGCTTAAGTTTTTATAAATCATGTGTGTTCCAATGTCCTCAAATTTAAACTTCTACCTAAACACTGGCCACAAAAGCTAGTTCCCTTGTCTATTGTTTCTTTTATATCACTATTGAAGAGTAATTATTCAAAATTAAAATGCTGAAAATATGAGATCCTGATGTCTGCACCCAAATCAGCTATTTTTACAGTTTCAACATCAATTTTGACATCCTTTATAATTTGTATTTTCAGGTCAAAAATTTTAGGGTAATTCTTGACATTTTGCATCTCTCACACTCATTTATTAGCATATATCCATTAGCAAGTAATTTAATTTTTACCTAAAAAATATAAACATAATGCAATCACTCATTATAATCTCAATTTACTATTAATGTGTTGAAAACCCATCATCAATCTTTCATCTTGTTTATTGTCGGTAATTTCCTCCATAGTCTTTCTGGTTCTGGTTTTGCCTTTATTCTCCAAAGAGAGGCTTTGTCATATTTGTAAAACCTGTCAGTTCATAATACATATTAATTTAAATCTTCCATTAATCCCAATTTTACTAAGAGTAAAAGCAAGAGGATATTTGTAAGTACCTATTCAATTACCACCTTCCCTCTTTACTTTCCAGTATGTATTTTCTTTAACTCAGACCATTCAAGTCAGATTAGTGCATTCACACTTTTCAAATATGCCAGTTACCTATTTTAAGAACTTTCTTTTAGATTATTTCTAAGAACTCACATATATACTAGTTTCCCACAATGCATTGTCTCAGTTTTCAGTAAGTCATTTTTTCCTCAAATCTATGTTCAGGACAAGAGTGATAGTACAGAGATCATGGAGCTTGATTTGCCATTGGTCAAACCTGGTTTAATCCTGGGCACCAAACGTGAATCCTGGGCATGGCAGAAAGTGATTCCTAAGCAAAGAGCAAGGAAAATGTCCTGAGCACTGTCAGATGTGGTCCCAAATCAATACAAAAATCAAAAGACTACTTTCTCACCAAAGCCTTACATTCCCACCCTATTAATATTGTTGTACCCATATAGCAAGTAAGATATGCAATTTGCTGTTCCCTGCCTGTGTTTTAATTTTCCCCATGTACTTATTCCCGTCCATAATATGCTTGTTTTGTTTAGACCTTAACAAAGCCTTTTTTAGCAGAATGTCAACTCTATGGAAGAACATATTTTTTGGTTCTTTATTACTATATAATCTATGTCTAGCACTGTACCTGACATATAGTTGCTGCTCTCTCTTTTTCTCTCTCCCACTCTCTCTCACTATATATATATGTACATATATATATTCAATATTGAATATATACTGTATCACTATAGCACTGTCCTCCCATTGTTCATCTATTTGCTCAAGCGGGCCTAGTAACGTCTTCATCGTGAGACTTGTTACTCTGTTTGGCGTATTGAATGCATCATGGGTAGCTTGCCAGGCTTTGTCGTGCGGGTGAGATACTCTCCATAGCTTGCCCAGCTTTCCAAGAGGGGCAGAGGAATCGAACCCGGTTGGCCGAGCCGACCGCACACAAGGCAAACACCCTACCACTGTGCTATTGCTCCAGCCCCATTGACTATATAAAGGTAAAGGCCCTCCCGTTGATCGTCGATTTGCTCGAGCGGGCCCAGTAACGTCTCCATTGGAGACTTTGTTGTTACTGTGTCTGGCATATCGAATACTCTCGGTAGCTTGCCAGGCTCTCCGAGAGGGGCGGAGGAATCGAACTCGGGTCGGCCATGTTGGCTGCGTGCAAGGCGAATGCCCTACCCGCTGTGCTATTGCTCCATTGAATATATACATAAGAAATAAATACAATAGCTGCTTAATAAATGTGTGTTTAAGGGTACTTGTCAATAATTAATTCACATCATTTAATATGTAAATGTTGAAGACGATTGTTTTAATAAGTGTTCTAGATTCACCATTCCCTATATCTCCTCCAGTCTATTCCGTATTTAAACAAAGGTTTGATATAAGAATGGATAGAATATAGCACACCTTGAATTTTTTTTATGAGTATTGACTAGCTTTGGTTGACCTGTGAGCTTCCTTTATAAATTCATAACTTTTTATGCGAAATTGAAGACACTTTAGACATTAGATAACAAAAAGTCTCATCAATGAAATACTACCCAGGCTCCCATATACTTATTTCACTGAAATTAAAAGTTTTAGATTTCTTTGTTTATCTATTCATTGCTCAAATTAATCAAGAATCCTGCTAAAGCAGTTGAGTTAGATTCTCCATCCTGTTTCTTACTTGAGTTGATGTCTAGTCATTAAACCCTGTGTTTAGTAAGAAATTTGCTAGATTGGTTTATTCAAAATATCTCCTCATTCTGATATTTTTATTAGTAATTTTGCATCCACAAATTTTACCTTGTTCTTTAATAATAAACTTTTATTAAACTATACTGTTTAGAATTCTAATTTTACACTGCTTTCTTATCCCCATCACAATGACTGTATTCTTCGCATGCTTTAATGTGATGTGATCCTCTGACATTTTTTTAACAGTGATGAAACAAAAAGTAGACTTAAATCATTTTTCCTAGCCTTGTAAACAGTCAAGATAGAAACGATCTATATGGAGATTCATAGGAGGTACTAAGTGTCTAAATTTCTCCCATGTTAAAAATATGATTCAAAAGACAAATTTTTTAAGAAACAGAAAATATATTGCTTGTGGATTATAATTAATAGTTATATATATATATATATTTTGCTTTTTAGGTCACGCCCGGCAATGCACAGGGGTTACTCCTGGCTCTGCGCTCAGGAATTACCCCTGGCGGTGCTCAGGGAACCATATGGGATGCTGGGAATTGAACCCGGGTCGGCCGCGTGCAAGGCAAACGCCCTACCCGCTGTGCTATTGCTCCAGCCCCAATAGTCATATTTTTGAAAATTTAAACAATCACTGATCACTTGTTCGCTTGACATCTCATTACTCATCAATTTGCTTGATTGGGCGCCAGTAACGTCTCCATTTGTCCCTGTCACGTAAAGTGTAGCCCAATGGCTCGCTCCAGGAACATGAAGAGCCTCAAACCGATTGTTCAGGGTATTCATGAAGAATTCTGACCATCTCATAGTTGGGCGGCCATGCAATCTTTTGATGTCCCGTAGAATCCAGTCAGTAATGGCTCTAGTCCAGCAGTTGTCTCCAAATCTCATTATGTGTCCAGCCCATCTGATTTTCAATGCCTTGGCAAACAAGACAGCGTCCCTGATTCTTGATCATAGACAGAGGTTGGAACTCCAGATTCTTTCTCTCACTTGAGTCCAAGCTTAGTTCTTTCGATTCCTCTTTGGGACACCCAAATAGCGTTTTCATCCTGTTTTTGTAGGGCCCAGGTCTCTGAGGTGTATGTTAATGCAGAAAGAACAGTGGAGTTGAAGAGATGCGCCTGGAACCAGAAGTTCTTAGTTCTCTTAGCTATTTCTTCAGTGCTCTTGAAGGTGTCCCATGCCACTCTCTGGCAGGATGCCAAACTCAAGTGCCAGGTCATTCCTCATGTCGAGTTCTTGACCTAAGAACACATAACTGCTGCATTCGGAGATGTTTGTTCCATTGAGAGCAAATGGAACGTCAGAAATGAGTCCATTTGTCATGAACATTGTCTTGGTGAGATTCAGTTGCAGTCCGACCTTTCCATACTCACGGACATTAGGAAAAATGAGCATTAAAAAAATAATATAATCAAAGCAAGAAGACTGAGAAATAAATTAAGCACTAGTCTTTGATAAGGGACATTTATAAAGAAGATACCTTTAAAGGTAACTTTCATAGATTGCACTTTAAAACACAGTTACTTTTCTAGAATTTGTAAAACAGTTTGAAAACTCTATAAAATAAAAAATTCTCAATTTAACGTTTTGCTAGTTGTATAAACAGCAACAGTTATCAAATGTCAACCACCATAGATAATAAAAACAACTTGTACAATTTACTTTATCTATTGAAAAATTTTTACCATCAACAGTTTTAAAATAATATTTGTGTTCTAAAATCCATAAAAGCAAAAATCCCATCTGTCTAGTAGGGGTGATTTCCTTTGTCGATGTTTTGTTCTCTGCCTGTAACCTCTGATGGCAGAAGGAGACAAGCTAGGTATCTGGGGTAAAAATCCCAAACATTAATACCTTAGTTTTAGGATTTAATCATCTTCAAAAGCCAACCCCATCGCATTCAAGTTCATCACCTTGGAAAGTAAGATTCTAAGACATAAAATATGGGTAACGCAAATATTCAAACAACAGTATTGATCAATATTTTCTTGATATGTTGGTAATCATTAATTTGCAGGCCACTTTAAAAAGCATAATAAAGATGATGTATTGTAGGATGTGTATCTAGCTTTAATGCACTTATTTATTACTTGCTCAAGGAATTCTTTGTCTCACACTCTTTAAGAAAAGACATATTTAAGTTTCAGATATGCCTCAGGGATCCATTTATATGTCCTGCTATGTTAAACTGATGTTAACAATTGTGTAAGAAATATCAATATATTCTTTGTTTAAAAAAATAATTCTTTCTATATTGCCAAAGGCATTGCCCTGTGAGTTTCAAATATATTCTCTTAAAAAGCATGTCAGTTTTGAATAGAATAGGCCATATGTGGTGCATACTATATGAAAAACTGAATTTAAAATTAAAAAAAAACTGAATAAAAGCTGGTATTATTGCTATGGGGATGCACAAATATTTAAAAAAATCTTATTTCAAGAGAAATTAGTCGCAACATGTAAACTTGATACAATATATTTAACTATTTCAAATATTTTATTATGTAAATTAGTGCAAGTCAATAAAAACAATGTCATATGCTAAGAGGGGAATTAAGAACATATCTGAATTTTAGGATGATCTGAGCATGGGATAAAGTTTATTGTAAACAGAAGCCTTTTCAGTTAATTGCTCTATTATTAATAATTTTTACTGATACATGTTATACAATTGCTATGTCAATAATCAGAATTGAAGCGATAAAAGCTAATGGAGTGTTTGTGTGTGTGTGCATATGTGTGTATGTGCTATATGTGTTTCAAATTATCACGATCACGACCTTCCTGTTGTTCATCGATTGCCTCAAGCAGGCCCCAGTAACGTCTCCTTCGTCCTAACCCTGAGATTTTTTTAAAAAGTGCCATATTCAAGGCTCTTTCAGGGTTAGGAGAATGAGACCCATCATTGTTACTGGTATTTGGCATATTGGGTACACCACAGGGAGTTTGCCAGACTCTGTCGTGTGGGCAGGTTACATTCGGTAGCCTGCCAGTTTGTCCAAAGTAGAAATGAGATAAGAAGATGTTTGGGAGCTGGGTTTTATAGCCTCTGAGTCTTGGCCGTTGATGGGATTACACAACGCCAGGGGGACAGTTGGTGGGTGTGACCCCTGCCTACTGGAATTTGGAGGATCTGGGTGGAGGATGCTCAGTCCCGATCCGAGCAGGGTTGGAGATCTCAGCCCCGGGACCCGCATGCCTTTGTTCCTCTGCAGGTACCTTCATGTGTGTGGAGAGTGGTCTCAGCATGGTAGTGGCTGGTTCTGGAGGTCTTCGGCTGCAGGAGCCCTGGTAGGGGCGGGGAGGGAAACTCAACCTGCTCCCCTCCAAGGGACCCCGGCGAGGACAGCCAGGTGTGAGGGCAGGAGACTCAAATTATGGACTCTTTGAAATATGCTCTGCCTTTACCAGAAATTCTGTTGCTGAATTTAGGTCCAAAATATCTAATGAGAAGTAATTTAAATTATAAAGTAAGAAGAAATGCAACAGTTAGATTTTGGGGGACAAGGACATAGTTCAACAGACTGAAGCTCATTATCTTTTGCATGCTGGAAACCTGAGTTCAATACCAGGCACCGGATGGTTTATTTAGCACCACCAGGAACAACCCTCAAGTAAGAAATCAGGAGTTGTCCTCAAGTATCACAAACTAATAATGATACAAACAATAGTAATAAAAATAATGTTTCTCATATTAAGGTATGAATTTTAATTTTTGCGTATTTGTTTATTTTCTTTTTTTTTCAAAAAAATTTATTAAAGAACCATGAATCACAAAGTTATTCATAGTTGGGCTTCTGACATACAGTGTTTCATCATCAATCCCACCACCAGTGTCAATTCCCCTCCACCAGTGTTCCTGATTCTTTCTCCTACCTCCACCCTCGACCCACAGTCCCAACCTGCCAACTTGATGGACTCCATTTAAAACTGATGATTGAAGTTTGTGTCTCATGATTTCTGTCTTCTTAACTCTACAGTTTGGATATTTATCTCTATCATTCCTTAATACCACCAATGTATCTGAGTCCCCTTGACCTCTGTTCCCATTAAGTCTCATTTCTCTTTTCCTCTTCCCCTGAACTTTATTTTTTTTCCTTCTGCTCCCTAAATGCAGGGCCAATGTTGATCTAGGCATGCCACCTTTATTTTTTTAAAATTTATTGTTATTACTTTTTTGCTTTTTGAGTCACACCCAGCGATGCTCAAGGGTTACTCCTAGTTCCACACTCAGAAATTACTCCTGGTGCTGCTCGGGGGACCATATGGAATGCTGGGCATGGAACCTGGGTTGGCCGCACGCAAGACGAATGCCCTACCAGCTGTGTTATCATTCCAGCCCCAGCATGCCACCTTCAAACAATTGCGTTTCCTCCTCCAGTTATTATAAATATCACATGTAATTGATATAATCTTATGTTTGCCTTTATTTTTCCGATTTATTTATTTTTAAGGCGATGGTCTGCACATGCCAAGATTTGTAATCAGGATTCACTTCTGGCATTTTTTGTGGAGTTCTAAGCAGAGTTGGCCATGTGCAATGAAATTGCTATACTTCGGCACTATTTCTCTGGTCCACCGGGCGTTCATTTTAAAAGGTACACATTTTATACAGTCCAAAATTTATCTCTTGAGTTTATAGAAGATTTCCTTCCTTCCCTTACAATTTCCAGTAACCCTTAGACAGAGTGCATTCTTGGGAGTAGCCTCTAAGCTATGGATTATGAGCAAAGTTTCTATTCCTAACCAAGAGTTCAGACCAAGTAACTCAGAGTTACTTGAAATGTTTCCATGTGCATAGGTAACTTAGAAACCAAGACTGATATTCCAGGTTAGAGGCATGACTATGGAAGGAAACTGATTTTTAATATCCTTAAATGAGAGAAAGCATCTGAACCAGATCAGGGCTGATACTTTCTTAAAGACAAAATACCACAAAATAGACTTGACTCTGATATCCATGTTAGACCATGTGTAAAATGAGTAAGCAGGGGAAATTGTCACAGGGAAGAAAGATTTGAGTAGATGCCTAGGGAGAAGCAGAGAAGTGATAAATGGATTTATACTTTCCAGTTCAGATGTATTTTTCTGTAATTTGTTCTCGCTTTTTTGGTATGGTGCAATTATTGCATATTAACAACAGACCTTTAATTTGTTACTTCAGTTATTTTTGTTATCTCATGTTTAAGTAAGAAAAAAAAAGTTTTACTATAAAAAGAACTTGAATTCAGGAAAGAGAAAATTGGAGTATGTTACTTCATGTGGAGAGAGAAATAATTGATACAGGAGGCTGGAAAATTGAAAAGCATGTTAGAAAATATGAAAGATACATATTTATCACAAACTATTTGTAAAGGAAGTCTATTTTAAAATTTTTATTTTGAGAGGGATTTGAGTCATAGCCAGTCATTCTCAGGGCTTACTTCTGGCTCGGTGCTGAAGGATCATTCCTGTCACACTCAGGGGACCATATCGGGTGCCAGGGGGATTTAACCAGTTTAGCCATGTGCAAGGTAAATGCCTTTCTTTACAGTCCTTATATAGACAAAAATCTTAGAAATACCATTTGTATTAATTTTCTTGTACACCACATTGCATATTATATTGTATTTATACACACCATAATATTTATCAAAGGCATTGAAGCAGGTGAGAGAATGATAAAATCAGTGAATACTTGAATGAAAAGGGCCAAAACTTTTTTTTGTTTGTTTTTGTTTTGTTTTTTAGTTTTTTTCTTTTCTTTTTTTCTTTCTTTCTTTTATTTTTTTATGTTTTATTTTTTTGCTTTTTGGGTCACAACCGGCAATACACAGGGTTTTCTCCTGGCTCTACACTCAGAAATTACTCTTGGTGGTGTTCAGGGGACCATATAGGATGCTGGGAATGGAACCTGTGTCAGCTGCATGCAAGGCAAATGTCCTACCTGCTGTGCTATCGCTCCAGTACTGAGGGGCCAAAACTTTTTTTTTATATTAAAAAAGTTTTTAATGGTGAGACATCATGAGGTACAGTTGCAGACTTACACATTTTTGTGCTTGGGTTTAAGCAAGTTGTCTGAAAGTATATTTGGATAAAAAGAAAATATGCAAAATATTGGGTCATATAGTTCAAGGAAAAGAAAAGATGCATAAATTATAATTTGAACAGCAGTGGGATGTTATGTATGCTAGCATGTTAGCATATGGTAAACATTAAGAAAGACTATAAAAAGCAAACAGTTTAAGTTAACATGCTCCAGCCAAGTTAGAAGCAAAAATAATCAGTATAAATACTCAGAATTATGTCCAAAAATCACACTCCAGAATAGGGAGTGATAGCTAACCAGCAAATGTTCTTAGCTATGAAACTGAAGTTGAAAAATTTTATTTACTGGATAATTAAAATGCAAAAGGTCTTATAAATGGTTAATTTCAAGAGCTTTTTCAAAACGCTTTCAAAACACAAAATTTTCTACATAATGGGCTGGAGCATTAACGCAGCGAGTAGGGCGTTTGTCTTGCATGCGGGCTGACCCAAGTTCGATTCCTCCATCCCTCTCAGAGAGCCTGGCAAGCTAATAAGAGTATCCCACCCACACGGCAGAGCCTGGCAAGCTTCCTGTGGCGTATTCCATATGCCAAAAACAGTAACAACAAGTCTCACAATGGAGACTGTTGTCTCTCTCTTTCTGATTCATTTCACTTAGTTTGATACTCTCCGTGACCATCCACTTATAAGCAAATTTCATGACTTCATCTTTCCTAACAGCTGCATAGTATTCCATTGTGTAGATGTACCAAAGTTTCTTTAACCAGTTGTCACTTATAGTTATTCTTATGTTACCTGGAAACAAGTACCACTGAAAGAACAGGAGCTAGAGGTCCTCATTACTAACTTTAGATTACCTCTGGCTTGCCGGGCTCTCCAAGAGGGGCGGAGGAATCGAACTCGGGTAGGCCATGTTGGCTGTGTGCAAGGCAAATGCCCTACAGCTGTGCTAGAGAAGTAGCAATAAAGAAACATTCAATATTGAAAAAATATAACTATGCAGAGTTATGTTTGTAGGTACTGGCAGAGATTAGAATTAATAATTGCCTGTCCACCTACTGTAATCTCATTGAGAGTTAAAAATTTTAAAAATATCTGGAGTTTAATAAATGTTTTATTTTTTCTTAAATGAACAATTTATGGTCACATGAAAGTTTTTACCTTAATTAATGGTGTTAATTCCAAGTTAGAAACATCAAAACACTTTTAAAATACTTTAACTCTACACCTCAAATATATCTCTCTTGCATGCATTCATCAAGGGCACCAAACACTCCGTTAGTAAAATGTGCCTTTATGGGACAGAAGAACAAAGAAGGAGTTGCCCCTGAGAAATTTCATTTAATTTTTCAAACTCTCCCATAGAAAAGAAAACTAAAAATGTTGGTGTATTTATAGTTTTGTCTGTTTTGTGTGAATGCATGACTTGTACTTTTATTTTAGAGAAATAATAATATATTGCATTGTTACTCAATTTGTATGTGTAAAATTATTCCTAAATTAAATTACATCAGGACAGTTCTTTAAGGTCTTATTTTTTCTTTATTTGTTTTGTTTTCATGTGTTTCCAGGTAGTTAGGAATATGACTGTAAAAGACACTCATGGCTTGGTGATGAATTAAAAGGGTTAATGAAAGCTTATTGCTAGGATTTTCTCTACATGGTAGTGTTCATTCAGTTATTTCGAATATTCTGTTGCTGACATTTTAAACTTTGAGGCCACACCCAACAGTGCTTATATCATGTTTCTAATTATGTGCTCAGAGATCTTGTCTTGTCAGGCTTAGGGACCATATGTGGTATCCAAGGAGTTGGACCACACAAGTTGCATGGAAGGGCAAGTGCTCTCCCAGTCTTCAACAATTTTTTTGTTTGTTTTGTGAGCACCATCTGCATGCTCAGGGCTCTGTCAGGAAAAACCAACAACATCAGTAGGATCAAGATGTTACTTCTTGAGTCCTCTTCTAGTAGTGACATTTTTATTAGTTATCTCATGCTATTGGGCTGGAGCGATAGCACAGCGGTAGGGCATTTGCCTTGCGCACAGCCAGCTCAGCTGAGTCGGGTTCGATTCCTCTGCCCCTCTCAGAGAGCCCAGCAAGCTACCGAGAGTATCAAGCCCACGCAGCAGAGCCTGGCAAGCTTACCGTGATGTATTCGATATGCCAAACACAGTAACAACAAGACTCAAAAATGGAGATGTTACTGGGCCTGCTTGAGCAAATCGATGAAAAATGGGAGAACGGTTGTTTGATTTTTGTTTATCTCATGCTATTAATACAAAATCTCTCAGATTGGGTGATGTATGCAACAGATGTTTTTTTCCCATGTTCCTAAAGGCTAGGAAGTGTAAGATGTTGGCACCAGTGTGATTGAATTTTGGAGAGAACCCTCTTCCTGATTAACACAGCTGCTTTTTTGTTATGTACTCCCAGGAAGGAAAACAATTCCTGGTGTCTTCTTTTAAAATGAATCCAATACGGTAGTTCCACCTTTATGGCTCTCTACAAATCCTATTTCTTCCCCAAAGCACCACACCCAGATTTTTATCACAGTTAGGTGTAGGATTTCAACACAGAAAAGTTGAAATAACAGAAATATTAATCCTATAACACTATTTTATTCCTAATAATCTTGTCATACTTTCTCAACTCACTTATCTTTGAAATGCATAGTGATAAGATGTTCTAAAGCTCAGGAAATATGGAATCATGGTAGAAGTCAACTTACTTCTGGTAAACCTGTCACTAAAATTTATTAATTTTAGCTCTCTGGCTTTCAACATCATGTGTATTAAAATAACTTAGGAGTTTGGATATTACAGTTCTTTGCTGCATTTCAGACCAATACTCTCAGTATCACTGGGTGAAACCCAGGCACTAGTAGAGAAATATTTCGAATCACCTGATGAAGTTTTTTAAAATATTAATTCTTGTGGTCTATTGTTGGATATGCTGATGAAGCATACATAGGAAAGGCATGAACATCAGGACGAGAGTCAAATGATAATAGGCATTATAAAAATCAAAGAAGGATTTGTGATTAAAATGAAAGAAAACATAAGAATGACCATAAATATCTTCATTAAATTTGCTCGTATGAATCATGCAGAATAAAATAGAAAAAATCTTTGTCAAGGCTTCCCATTATATTCAGAACTCAATACTTCAGTTTCACATGTGTCTTCATTTCAGAATTATTTTTGGATTCACAGTCTCCAGATTTACTGATTGAACAGGAAGAAAAGGAACAGTCATTACTTGTCTTTTCTTTTTTGGCATCATGTCTTAATTCAAGGACTTTTTAGTGTAAACATAGAATTAAACTAGAGATATAAGTAGTTATATATGCTGCCACTTTGGTAGATGTAGAATCTGCAGCATAAACTGTTTAACTAATTGATCCTCTGAACTTGAAGCTAGTGAAACAATTATGACAAATTGCTTGATATTCTCTACCTCAGTGCAATGAGGATATAAAATAACAGTAATGAAAAAATATCAAGCCTGATTTTTTTACCAAGGGAATATTGATATTGTTAGGCTCAAATTTTATTAGACATACAACCACAGTTGTATTCCTAATAATATTTTACTTCAGTGATCTCAAATGTGGACAGGGTAAAAAACCAAAAGGTAAAAATGTATTTCTAGAAGAAAGCTCTACATGAAATAATTTAATTGATCCATCCATCCTATTAGAGCCTTAACTTCTATAGGAAAAATTTTGAATACAGCTTACACCTATCTTATTCAACCCTCTCTCAACGTATTTCTGACAAATTATCAAATAATAGTAATCCTATTTCATGTGGAAAAAATTAATTCCACCTGCTCTCATCCCTTTAAGGGACAAAAACAATATAGATAGAAACTTAAGGGTGATGCCGTGCTCAGGAGGTCCAAGGGTCCAAACAGGAGATTCTTGACCCCATTGGACATTGGTTTATCTCAAGGGCCAAGTACTTGTTGATGCTCAGGTTATGCTGCACTAGCATATCTGACCACTCAAATGATGGGGGCAGCTCACAGGGTCACACCTGGTGGCCCTCAAGGCTGTCTAAGATTGCATCCTGAGAATCTCAGGGAACTATGTCATGTAGGAAATCAAACACAAGTGAGGCCCATGTGCCATAAACACTATATTATCTCCCAGTCCTTAGATTAAAAACTTTTTTATGGCCCAGTAGAACTGGGAGGGAAAAAATTTTCATAAGACAAGATAATACTACATTATTGCACCATATTTGATGGGGTTAAAATATGGCTTGAAACATGGGAACACTTGCAAGGATGATTAGATGATTAGAGGCCACCCTAAAAGCCTCTATCCCTGTCAGAGAGCCTGGCAAGCTACCAAGAGTATTTCACCAGCATGGCAGAACCTAGAAAGCTATCCATGGCATTTTCGATATGCCAAAACCAGTAAATACAATAGGTCTTATTCCCCTGACCCTGAAAGAGTCACCATTTGGCAGCTTTAAGAAGGATGAGGAAAGGGAGGCTGATAAAATCTCAGGGCTGAACTAGGCTGCCAAAATGAAGAGGATAACAATGACTGTCTGTACTTTCAATGCACGTACGCTGGCATTGGATACATCCATTGAGGACCTAATGGTGTTAGTGCGAAAGATCAAGTATGACATCATTGGTCTGACCAACATGAGTAGGCATCAATCTCATCACGCGTTTTTCGACACTGAAGAAGAACTGTTTCTCGGAACATGCGAAAAAGAGGTGTCAGTGTCCTTGTCAACATGAACTTGGCCATAAACATTGATTCATTCTAATGCCTAACAACCCGAATTGGTCAATTACACTTGCATAGATGTGGCTCAATGCCAGCAGTTTCTAACTTCATTGTCTATGCACCAACATCCAGTTATGATGAAGAAGAAATTGAGAAGTTCTATGTGGAACTGGAGAAGTTCTATAAAGAAGACCACACCTTCTACAAGATCATTGTCGGTGATATTAATGCCGAGATAGGACCGAAAAGATCAGTCGAAGAACTCCAAATTGGGACCTGTGGCCTAGAATGGAATGAACAGGGTGAGAGACTGTCTGAGTTCATCATGTCGACCAAGACCATCCATGGTAACTCACAATTGCAGAAGGCCTAATCTAAACATTGGACATGGGAGTCTTCCAGTGGATGGTTCCACAACAAAATTGATTGGGAAAAGCATTCGCAATGCCCGCCTTCTACAACTACAAGAGCAAGATGACTGCCCTCTGACATCCTGATGGATCTTTTAGATGTGATAGAAAAGATTATCTATGACTTCTACTCGAATCACTTCGATAGCCATGTCCACCTGCCCACATATCAAATTCTGCAGCACAAATATGTCGTTACCAACATTCTTCTCCCTTCTGAAATCCAACACGCCATTTCATTGGTAAAGAAGCAAACAGACCCGGCCCAGACAAGGTCAGATTCAAACACCTGAAGAACCTGCTGTCAGTACTCATCAATACACTGGCTTGGCTCTTCAAACGCTATCTTTCTGAATGCAAGGTTCGGTCCCAGTGGAAAACCAGCAGGCCTATACTACTGTACAAGAAGGGAGACATCCACAACATTGGTAACTATCGCCAGATCTACCTTTGGTCTGTCGTCTACAAGCTTTTCACTCAAGTTATCAGGAATAGGATTGGCAGAACACTAGATGAAGGACAACCATGCAACAAGTCAGTTTCCGAGAAGGATTCAGCACAATCGACCATATCCACATGATAACCAAGATCATTGAGGTTTATTGGGAGTTCAAGATGCTGCTCTGTCTAACGTTCATTGATTTAAAGAAGGCCTTTGATACTGTTGAGACTGAAGCAGTCATCAAGTCCTAGTCAAACAGGGCATTCAAACTCAATACATAGGATCCTCTGTGAGCTGTATTGCGGATTCACTACCAGGATCTCACCATCTGCAGGGAGGTGATCATTGACGTCAAGAGAGGGATTCAGCAGGGTGATACCATTTCACCAAAACTCTTTATTGTCACCCTTGAGAACATCAGGAGACTACTGGAATGGGAAGGAATGTGAGTGAAGACAGACGGTCGGCAACTACACCATCTCCGCTTCGCTGATGACATCATTCTAATAACACCAAACATCAGCCAAGCAGCACAAATGCTGGCCGGCTTTGACCGGGAGTGTAGAAAGGTCGCACTACAGCTGAATATCACGAAGACAATGTTTATGAGAAACGGTCTCATTCCTGACATTCCATTCACTCTCAACAGGACAAACATCTCCGAATGCAACAGTTATGTGTACCTAGTCAAGAAGTCAACATGACGAATGACCTGGCACCTGAGTTGCACAGAAGGAAGAGAGTGGCTTGGAACGCTTTCCAGAGCTTCAAAGAAATAGCTAAGAGGACTAAGAACCTCTAGCTCAGGGCACATCTCTTTGATTCCACTGTTCTTTCTGCATGCCTTAGAGACCTATGCCTTAGAGACCTGGGCCCTATTAAAACAGGATGAGAACGCTATTCGGATCTCCCAAAGAGAAATTGAAAGTATCATGCTTCATTCAAATGAGAGAAAGATTCTGGAGTTCCGACCTCCATTGACAATCAAATTCAGGGATGCTGTCTCATTTGCCAAGGCATGGAAAATCAGATGGGCTGGACACGTAATGAGATTTGGAGATGACCACTGGACTAGAGCCATTACCAACTGGATTCCACTCAACGTCAAAAGATCGTGTGTCTGCCCTCCAATGAGATTATGAGACTTCTTCGTCAAGAACCTGAACGTTCAGTTTGAGGCTGTTGATGTTCCTAGAATAAGCAGATGCCATTGGGCTACCCTAGCACACGACAGGGACAAATGGAGACAAATGGAGACATTACTGATGCCCTCTAGAGCAAATTGATGAGTAATGGGATGTCAAGTGAAGAATACTACATCCATAGAAACGTATGTGGGGCTACATGTGCTTATTAAATGAATCATGAATTAGCACACATTTTATAAAGATGTTTAATTTAGGATTTGATAGACAAATAATTTCTATGAATATTTGGATGAAGGATACTGCAAATAAGACAAATAAAGAGATGTTAAATTTTTTTCAAAGAATCGCAAAATCTATCAGTTCTTCTGAGAATCTTTTACATATCTTATTAAGGACCATGTCCTGCTGAAATGTGTCTTGTTTTTACAGTCAGATTCATTGATGTATATCATAAACAAATGAGTTTCCAAAATAGAAGCACAGTGAGTGTGTACACACTTCTATAACTACAAATGGAAATAAGATATATAACATTTACTAAAACTCATAAGCCTACCTATATTTCCTTTCCCATCAATATTGTCTTTCTCAAAATTTTTTATGTTATTTTACTGTCAACTAATTATGTTAGCTTTTGACCTTTTTTCAAGTCAAATTATATAAAAATGTACTCTGTGTGTGTGGCTTCTTTAGATCAACATAACACAATGATTTCATCTTTGTCATTGAATGTATTGAGGGTACCAATTTTATTAGTTTTGATAATCTATTGTTTGAATGTCATGTACTCATCCATTTAAATGAGTGGAATTTTTACTGTTTGGGACTATTTAAGTAAAATGTGGTTATCTTTTATTGAAGCCCTTTTATAGACATATTTTAATTTTTATAGAGAATATACCTAGACATGGAAATAATGAATAACAAAAAATTTATATTTAAAATTTTAAAATACTAATGTATTAGTAAAGCATTAACCAAGGTGGAGATTATTCAAAGGATTGGAACACAAGTCTGGCTTTTAAGATCTCTAGATTCCATCCCAAGCACTGCAGTTTTCCTACCAATGATTTCATGGAGTGAACCAAGATCATTGACAAGCCACAATGCTATAGTTGCAAAACAAACAAAGAAATAAAAAATTACCAAGGTGTTAGATCCGCTCACACTTATATTTTCTGTTTGTTTATTTTGTGACCACATCCAATTGTGCTCAGGGCCTGGGGTACCATTCATAGTTCTGAGTATCAAGCATGGATTGGCCATAAGCAAGTGCTTTAAATGGCTGTACTATCTCTCTGTTCTATCTGACATTTTCTAATAGTTTTTACTTGTGATATCAGCAAAGCTTAATATCATCAGTTCATTTTTAGCTGGTTTTTATTATGTGCAATTTTATCAAAGTGTGAGTTTTTTACTTAATTTCTTAATTTCTCAGTTTTTTATCTTAAATTCTTAATTGATGTCAAGAGAGGGGTTCGGCAGGGTGATACCATTTCACCAAAACTCTTCAGTGCCACCCTCGAGAACATCATGCAACGACTGGAATGGGAAGGAATGGGAGTGAAGATAGATGGTCGGCAACTCCACCACCTCCGCTTTGCTGATGACATTGTTTTAATAACACCAAACATCAGCCAAGCTGCACAAATGCTGGCCGACTTTGACCGTGAGTGTGGAAAGGTAGGACTACAGCTGAATCTTACGAAGACAATGTTTATGAGAAACAGCCTCGTTCCTGATGCCCCATTCACTCTCAACGGAATGACCATCTCCGAACGCAACAGCTATGTGTACCTAGGTCGAGAAGTCAACATGACAAATGACCTGGCACCTGAACTGCGCAGGAGGAAGAGAGCGGCTTGGACCGCCTTCAAGAGCATCGAAGAAATAGCTAAGAGGACGAAGAACCTCTGGCTCCGGGCACATCTCTTTGATTCCACTGTTCTTCCTGCATTAACTTATGCCTCAGAGACCTTGGCCTTACGCAAACAGGACGAGAACACTATTCAGGTCTCCCAAAGAAGAATAGAAAGAACTATGCTTGGAATATCACGTTTCACTCAAATGAGAGAAAGAATCCGGAGTTCCGACTTCCGTTGACGATCAAGAATCAGGGACGCTGTCTCGTTTGCCACGGTGTCAAAAATCAGATGAGCTGGTCACGTAATGAGATTTAAAGACGACCGCTGGACTAGAGCTGTTACGGACTGGATTCCACGGGATGTTAATCCAGTGGCTGCCCACCTACCAGATGGTCAGACTTCTTCGTCAAGATCATGAACGATCGGTTTGAGGCTCTTCATGTTCCCAGAGCGAACAGATGCCATTGGGCTATACTAGCATGCTACAGGGACAAATGGAGACGTTACTGGCGCTGACTCGAGCAAATCGACAACTAACAGTAAGTTAAGTGATTAAGTGATTAATTTCTTAATAAGCAGCATCTTACACACTACTGAACGTTTAAGTACTGACTTATCTAGAATAGCTATTAAAATAATTTGTTCATTCTTACTCTGTTAAAATTACAATTATTTATTAATACATTGGTTATTTTTATAAGGACATACACAGCAGTGCTTAATGATTCAGGGGTCACCTCCCAGCTATAATCAGTGTGGAGACTGTGACTGATGGCTCTATCAGGGATGCAGGACTATTTAGACAGGTTAGATCTGGGAACCAATAGAGTCACCAGTGTAAAGAAAGGAAATAGAAACATTTGGGTCTCAGTCCTCATGAATGTTAATCCAGTGCCTTGCCCTTTAGAGCTATCTGTTGTTTTTTAATTAAAGACATATTAAAACCCCAACTTCCTCCTCATTATCCTCCCTCCCCTCTTTCTTTTTCCTTTCTTTCCTTCATTCTTTTTCTGCTTTTCTGAGTGTTTCTTAGAAACTATTATATTTTTAAATTTATGTTTTAATTATTCACTTGCAATAGTATTGATTTTTTTCTCTAGTAAACAAGGCTTTCTTTTTTCCAGTTTCTATTGACATGCTATGATTTGTCACACTGTAAATAATAGTTTCATACTGTTATAACATCACACCCACCACCACTGTATCATTTCCCTCCACTAAAGACTCATAGATTCCTCTTATCTACCACCCACCAACTCCTTTGATAAAGATAGTTCTGCAGCAAATTATCAGGTTATTTTGCTTTTTGTTACTTATTATTCTTTCACTATGCTTTTTTTTATAATCCCATAAAAGAGAAATCATTCTGCCTTTGCCTCTTGCTTCTGACTTCACTCAGCATTTAGGCCTTCTAGTTCCATTCATGTAGCAGTAAATTTCATGATTTTTTTTCTTATAGCTGATTTATATTCCATTATGTATATATACCACAGTTTCTTAATACACTTCTCTGTTCTTGGGCACATCACTTGTTTCCAGAACCTGGTTATTGTGAATATACCTGCAGTGAACATAAAAACAGATGCCAAAAAAAATTAAAAATTAAAAAAAAAAAACAAACACAAACACAGATGCCTTCTTTTTTAAAAAAAAAGTATTTTGGGGGCCTTTGTTGTAGATATCAAGAGTGGACCTCCTGGGTCTTAAAGGAACTCATTTGTCAATTCCTTAAGAAGTTCTTTACACTCTTTTCAACAAGGACTGTACCAGTGGAAATTCCCACTGACAGAATTTCCCCCCCCCACATCCCCACCAACACAAGTTATTTGTATTCCTTGTGATGCTCTGGTGTAAGATGATATCTCATTGTCCTGGTTCTTATCAATCAGGATTTTGAATATACTATTTCGTTTTCTTCCTGCTTATAGAGTTTCATTTGAGAAATCTAATGTGAATTCTATGCTAATTTCATTGCATTTGAGACACTGCTTCTCTTGTGTCACTGTAAATTGTCTCTATCTTCCTCAGTTCTTATCATTGTGATTACAAAGTACCTTAGTATTTGTGTTATTCTTTGGGCCTCCAAGATCAGCATACATGAATCGACCCACAAACTAGGTAAGTTCTCAGCTATTATGTGTTCCATCGGCAATTTGCACATTTACTTCCTGCCAGTCATGAAAATCCCTGATTCATGGGTTGTTTCAAGTATATACCTTAATTTTTCTTTATTCATTTAAATATTTTTATGATTTTTCTTTATTTATGATCTCATGTCTTCAAGGTCACTAATTCAATCTTTAGCTACTTCAGTTCCACTGCTGAGTACTATTTCTGTATTTTTCAGGTCCTTTAATTGTTTTTGAAAGTGTTCTTTCATTTTTTTCCATCACACTCTATTAAATTTTTTTCTATTAAAATTTAACAAATTGTTTTCCAATAGTTTCCTTCAGTGAATACTATGAATTTTGTTGTTCTGAGACCAGAGTCAAAAGTTCTGATGTCCAGAGGAAGGACTTTCTGAACTTCGATCCCTAATTATTAATGAAACTGATGTCCTTCATTTTCCTATTGTTCCTAGTTCTGTAAGAGAGCTAAGAGTTGAAGTTCCAAATCCCAAATTGTCTGAGAAGCAATCCAGTGCACTGAGCTCTAGAAAAACACTTGCAGGGCCTCCTGAACTCATGAGAGATGGCACTGGGGAAAGAATGGAAAAAAACAATTTGACTGGTGTGGTTTTCATTCGATTGTCAGTACTGCTTTTTTCTTACTAACTATTAATGACATAGACTTTCATTATATAATAAGAGAAGTAGTCTGTTATATCTAATGCTAGAAGTCAGAAAAATTCCATAATAATAGTTTATTTAAATAGACTTGTTTGTAAATCTTCAAAATAAAGATATTATATTTTACTTATCACTGTCACTGTCCTCCCGTTGTTCATCAATTTGCTCAAGTGGGCCCAGTAACGTCTCCACTGTGAGACTTGTTACTATGTTTGGCATATCGAATACCTCACATGGAGCTTGCCAGGCTTTGCCATGTGGGCGAGATACTCTCGGTAGCTTGCCGGGCTCTCCGAGAGGGGCGGAGGAATCGAACTCCGGTCGGCCATGTTGGCCACTTGCAAGGCAAATGCCCTATCCTCTGTGCTATTGCTCTAGCCCATTCACTTATTGCTAATTGATTTTACTTATAAAATTAATGTAATCAGATTAAGGGAGATTCAAGTAAGTTATATATTTACTTAACCTTTATTCCATGTGGCTCACACAAATCACAAATCATCCTGTTAATCGTCAATTGCCTTGAGCAGGCCCCAGTAACGTCTCCTTCATCCTAGCCCTGAGATTATATTCAAGGTATTTGGCATATTGGGTATGCCACAGGGAGTTTGCCAGACTCTGCCCTGTGGGCAGGCTACATTCGATAGCCTGCAAGTTTGTCCAAAGTAGGAATGAGATAATAAGATGTCATAATAAGATGTTCCGGGAGCTGGTTTTTATAGTCTCTGAGTCTTGGCCGCTGATGGGATTACACGGCGCCAGGGGGCCAGTTGGTGGGTGTGACCCCCACCTACTGGAATTTGGAGGATCTGGGTGGAGGATGCTTGGCCCAAATCCGAGTAGGTTTGGAGATCTCGGTCCCAGAAACCGTGTGACTTTGTCCCTCTGCCAGTACCTTCATATGTGCGGAGAGTGGTCTCAGCATGGTGGTGGCTGGTCCTGGAGGTCTTTGGCTGCTGGAGCCCTGGTCGGCTTCCATTTGGCTAGAACTTTAAAAATACAAGACACTTTTGGGGTGGTAATCTCCCAGTCAGTCCTCAGGAAGTTCAGAGGCTAACTCAGTACTCTGACCCAAAGATCTGGTACTTTGGGGGCCTAATGGTATGGGAAACACAAAAGCCAAATTTAATGCTGATTGGAGGGTGAGACACATGGTGCTAGAGAAAGAATTTGGGGCCTAGTTTATGCCAGTCATCTACTCTTGTCTATCTCTCCAAACTTAGAATTCTAGGTATTTCATAAATTGGCACATAAAACATACAAGCTTTTAAACAACTTATGAGAGTATTTGAAATATAAACCTAATGTAAAAATATGAAGGTGGTAGGTGGAAGTGATAATGCAGTGGTAAGGCACTTAATTTGCACGTGATCGACCTGAATACAATCTCTGACACCACATACGATCACAAAATCCCCACATTCTCAGCATAATCAGGCATGGAATAAAAACAAAAAATAATGTGAGAAATTAAAAATAAACATTTAATTGTAGCACTGTAGCACTGTCCTCCCCGTTGTTCATCGATTTGCTCGAGTGGGCACTAGTAACGTCTCCATTGTGAGAATTGTTGTGACTGTTTTTGGCATATCGAATATATCACAGGTAGCTTGCCAGACTCTGCCAAGTGGGTGAGATACTCTCAGTAGCTTTCTGGGCTCTCCGAGAGGGGCGGAGGAATCGAACCTGGGTTGGCTGGGTCGGCCTCGCCGGCTGGGTACAAGGCAAATGTCCTACCTGCTGTGCTATTGCTCTAGCCTAAACATTTAACTAAATGTGTAAAATAGGTAGTTTTGGACTCTAACACTTTTATTATCTTGCTAGTTATTGATATTTATTCTGGAGTGATAGCACAGCAGGTAGGGCATTTGTCTTGCACGCAGCCGACCCAAGTTTGATTCCTCTGCCCCTCTCGGAGAGCCCAACAAACTACCTAGATTATCCCACCCACATGGCAGAGCCTGGCAAGCTACCCATGGTGTATTTGATATGCCAAAACCGTAACAACAAGTCTCACAATTTGTTATGAGACGTTACTGGTGCCCGCTTGAGCAAATCGATGAATAACAGGAGGACAGTGCAGTGCAGTGCAGTGGATTGATATTTATATGTATGTACATCTGTCACTGTCACTGTTCTCCTGTTGTACATATAGATAGTAAATACTATACAGTTATAAGAAAATGTGGTATTATGTGAATTTTTGCATGTGGGTTGAACCAAGAGATCTGTTAAGTGAAATAAATCAGAGAGAAGGACAAATATTGGAAGATTGAATGATGTCACTCACTCCTGGTATAAGAGAAAGAAAACAAAAAATGAATAGTATAAAATACTGAAAAATAGGTGGCCTTTTATTGAATAACTGATATTACCAAGCTATGCGGAATGGTGTGAAAGGAAGAATGAAGGAAATGGCTAGGGGTTATAGGTGTACAATGATGGAGGATTCTGGAGACTCTGGTGGTGAAGGTGCAGAAATTGTACATCAAATCCATGTAAGTTAACACTACTACTGTAAACAGATTACCTACATTTTAAAAAATAACCAAAAAACCCCTAAAAAACTCAGAAAGTTATCAACATATTCAGCTTCACCATATTCTCTGTATTTGACCTCAAAACTAGCTTTGAGTTCTTCTGTTATTATACAACAATATAAAGCCTCAAGATTCAAATTTTGCACTCTCTTCAAAAAGTGTTTTGCACATTTCTTTCTTTTCCTTTTTGCAACATTCCTTCACCTCTGTATACCATACATCAAGTTCTCATTTATGAAATCCTTTTGTAATAAAACTTGCTTGAATCCTCAAAGATGAGTGTCAATTCTTATATATAAATTTCAACTCCAACATTTTCTCTTTTACTTACTTTTAATGTGTGCCTCATTATCTCAACTGGACTTTAACCTCCTTATATCAGGCATCTAATTTTGCAGCAATCATTTTTTTTTACTGTGTATTGCTTTTGGTAGGTGCTCACTCATTATCTGTTGATCAATAACCTACATGTTACAAACAGCTTTACATGGTGTGGAAGTAAAAGATGTCAAATAAGCAAAGACATATTGTTTCTACTTTTGCAGATGGAGAAGGTGGATAACTATAATTAGGAACAAAAGAGAAACATAATGAATCAATTTGATGGCCAATAATAACACAAGAAGATTAGTAGGCTTTCCTTTTCTCATATAGCTCAATAGAATAACGTGGATAAAGAATGATGGAAGAAGAGATAAAAATACTGTAATTAAAGTTGCCTTCAATTTCATCATATTAATTTAGAAACTCTGGCAACTGTGCTCCACAGGAGACAGAAAATGATCGATGTGTCAAATTATGGCTTCCTATAGCAATATGGGGGTATTTCTTGAACTGATTTTTATCTATGGACAAAACAGAACCAGCAAATTAGTGTCACTGAAGTGAAACCTTTTCACTTTAATAGTATCAGGTGAAAAAATGAGATAAAAACATTTATTCACAGAATAATTTATAACTTTCTAAATATTGGCCATAAAATAGTCTAAGCAAACTAATGAGCTGTACAATTTAAACTACAAAGTCTTGAGAATTAATGTATATAGAGAACATATATGGTATTCATTCTTATGTTTTTAGTTAGAAAATAATGACACTTTATAATTCATTCTATGAGAATCAACTGAATACCTATTTCATTCTAGACATGAGATACTGAAGGAGGCTTTAAGTCTGGGCTATAAATAAGACATATATCACTCAAATCAAACTCATAGGTTATTGAAAAGAGTGAATTAAAATTTTTAATGGGGGAATTGTGAGTTCAATGATGAAAGAATGTACATTATACGGAAAACAGATAAAGGTGATATGGAGTTAAAGGAATTTATCCCAATGTACATATAACATATGGTAACATATAAAAATGGTGATCCAGATGGAATATAGTACAATGAATAATGGAACAGATATAGAAAAGAGAACATTATAATAGTGAAAACAGTGTATTTATTTATTTTTTAGATTTTTTCGGTAAGCCTTTATTGCTATTCTGTTGCAAACTTAGATTGTTTGGGTTATCCAAATCATATGTTATTCTATCGTTATTCCTGAGTTGGAGAGGAAAGATGGAGATGGATGCTTTTTTTAAAACTAAAATTTCCTTCAAAGTGTATTAAAACAATGAAGTCTTAAGCCCACGTTTTATTGCACATCAAATCATTTGTCATTATCATAAACATAACTGACCAATTATGGCAGCTAATCCTGTTGTAATTTATGTTCACTTTTTTTGTTTGCTTTTGGGTCACAACTGCAGTGTGCCGGGGACTGAACAATTGTCACAACTGCACACATATCGTGTGCCGGGGATTGAACCCAGGTCACCTGTGTGTAAGACAAGCATCCTATCCATTGTACTATTGCTCTGGTACCCATAGTAACTTTCTTTCTTTTATTCTTTTGCTTTCAATGCCAAGGACTTACATGAAAATTTCACACCAAATCAAATGTAGCATCATTCAGATGGAAGAAAAGTCAAATGTGTTTTGATTCATCACAAATCAAATTTTCACTAAATGAATGAACATAGGTGAAATAGAATTCCAGAATAAGGGTGGTTCTCCAAAATTATTAAAATACCTAAGTTGCACTCTAGCACTGTCCTCCCATTGTTCATCGATTTGCTCGAGCAGGCACCAGTAACATCTCCATTGTGAGACTTGATGTTACTGTTTTTGGCATATCGAATATGCCACGGGGAGCTCGCCAGACTTTGCTGTGCGGTTGGGATACTCTTGGTACCTTGCCGTGCTCTCCGAGAGGGAAGGAGAAATCCAACCCAGGTCAGTCACATGCAAGGCAAACGCCCTACCCACTGTGCTATCGCTCCAGCCCATGCCACTTATATTTCCTAAGAGGTTACCAAATATGATTAAATACCATTTTTTCTTAAGAACATCATTATAATAAAGAAAATTTTAATATAAACTCCATTTTGCAAATTTTATAGCTCTCATGAAAATTAGATTATGTTATTTGAAATATTTTGCACAGGTGACTCAACTCAAAAAAGTAAATTACTGAGTAAATTGCTTCAACTATAAAGCACCTATTCCTGTGTTTCTGAAACTTAATTTATACAAGCATATTGTGACATTTATATTGTAGTATATTAGGCTAAGTAATAGATAACAATTTCACAGAAGTACATTTCCTGATTTCAAGGTTATTCACAAGTCAAAGAGACATGTAAATTTCTAATTATAGCTTTCAACAATAAACACTGAATATTTGACCATCATATACAACTGAGGAAAAAAATCTTAAAATAAGACTAAAAAATTAGATTTAGGAAAAGTTTATTAATGTTACATGATAATGAATTACTGCTTATAAATAATATTTAAGCTAGGATAAAAGAAAACTTCAGACCAGGGGAATATCATGAATAGGCAAAATATTCAAAGTCCTCAAACTACAATTAAAATGGGTGAATAACAGTATTACAACTTCACAACTCTCTCTATATAAGTGAAAGAAACAGTTATATGAGTTTAAAGTATATAATATGATTATTTGAGAGATGTATACATTGTGACACATTTATTACAACCAAAGTGACATACCCAGTATCACAGTTAATTCTTTGTTCAGGTTATGAAAACTTTTAAGATTTACTGATCTATATCTTTGGAGCGATAGCACAGAGGGTAGGGCGTTAGCTTTGCACGTGGCCGACCAAGGTTCGATTCCTCCGTTCCTCTCAGAGTCGGGCAAGCTACTGAGAGTATCCCGCCCGCATGGCAGAGCCTGGCAAGCTCCCTGTGGCGCATTTGATATGCCAAAAGCAGCAACAACAAATCTCACAATGGAGATGTTACTGGTGCCCTGCTTGAGCAAATCGATGAACAATGGGAGGATAGTGGTACAGTGCTACAGTACTACATCTTTAGCACAAACTTCAAGTGTACAGTAAGCAAAGTGTTACTAACCTTAATTTTAATATTTAATTTTATCCTATTTTCTTTTCATTATATAAAAATACACTTTTATCTTTGAAATTGCAAACATTTCTCCTAGATTCTGGCAACTGACTTCCAGAAAAATATAAAATAAAATATTCAGAAATAAAATTATTTTCATAATTACTTTTATAAATAATAAATTATTTTGGGGTCACTCTTGCTCATAATTGAAAATAGTTCTAGCTCAGTATTCACCGTCAATTCCTGGTAATTCTTGGGGATCATTCAGTGACAGGGATCAAAACAGGCTCGGCTATATTCAAGGCATGGAACATCATCTCTGTACCAGCTCTTAGAAATAATAAAAATTTAAATCTTTAAAGAGGTTTTCTTTGTACGTCTTTATGTGTGCACATGAATTTGCAAATGCACACCTGCCAACTGTCCTTTTTGGCCCAAAAATCCTAGGTCTATCTACTTGAGTCAAGTTTAATAAAGCTACGAATGGCCTAGCATAACAGTGTTTGCAGAGCCATATACCTGAGGACTTCTCATTTCATACATTATTTACACCTGGCCTACGTGATCCCATATATTCTGGGCCTATATACTTCATATCACAAAAAGTTAAAAATAAAGAATCTATTTATCTGCAAAAAATTCTAGACTCATCATACCTAGCTTTTAAATTCACCCATCCGATTGTTAGTTAAGTGGAAAGAAAAGCCTGAGACTTCCCCTAAACAAAAAACAAAGTTTAGATTTTAGCAATGCCATTTGTTTATACAAAACAATTTCTATTTCTGGTGCATTTGGATTTGCAGTTTTGAAGTTGACAGTAGAATAATAAAACATTGGTAGAGGAATACCATCAAGACCGTCTGTATTTCCAGACGTCAAATTAATTTTTACACCAAAGTTAGAGCCTAGAACCATCACAATTGAAGAGCTCTCCTTCCCTTATATAACTGAAGAAATTTTAGTTGTAAATCAAATTTCAGGAGTGGAATGGAACTAATATACATTAGCAGTGAGAAGTCTGCCACTCTTATATTCAACCAACTTCTTTATTCATTTTATTGTGTATTTATATTTGGAAAAAATGTAATCATCCATGTCAAGAGAGGGGTTCGGCAGGGTGATACCATTTCACCGAAACTCTTCAGTGCCACCCTCGAGAACATCATGCGACGACTGGAATGGGAAGGGATGGGAGTGAAGATAGATGGTCGGCAATTACACCACCTCCGCTTTGCTGATGACATTGTTTTAATAACACCAAACATCAGCCAAGCGGCACAAATGCTGGCCGACTTTGACCGTGAGTGTGGAAAGGTCGGACTACAGCTGAATCTTACGAAGACAATGTTTATGAGAAACAGGCTCGTTCCTGATGCCCCATTCGCTCTCAATGGAACGACCATCTCCGAATGCAACAGCTATGTGTACCTAGGTCTAGAAGTCAACATGACAAATGACCTGGCACCCGAGCTGCCCAGGAGGAAGAGAGAGGCTTGGAACACCTTCAAGAACGTCGAAGAAATAGCTAAGAGGACGAAGAACCTCCGGCTCCGGGCACATCTCTTTGATTCCACTGTTCTTCCTGCATTAACATATGCCTCAGAGACCTGGGCCCTACGCAAACAAGATGAGAACGCTATTCAGGTCTCCCAAAGAAGAATAGAAAGAGCTATGCTTAGAATATCACGTTTCACTCAAATGAGAGAAAGAATCCGGAGTTCCGACCTCCGTGGATGATCAAGAATCAGGGACGAAGTCTCATTTGCCAAGGTGTCAAAAATCAGATGGGCTGGTCACATAATGAGATTTAAAGACGACCGCTGGACTAGAGCTGTTACCGACTGGATTCCACGGGATGTCAAAAGACCGCGTGGCCGCCCACCTACCAGATGGTCAGACTTCTTCATCAAGACCATGAACAATCGGTTTGAGGCTCTTTGTGTTCCTAGAACAAACAGACGCCATTGGGCGACACTAGCACGCGACAGAGACAAATTGAGATGTCACTGGCACCCGGTTGAGCAAATCGACAATCAACGGGAAGTCAAGTGATTTATATTTGGAAAAAATGTTTTCCACATGACATGATATTATTCATTTGGTCATAAAAATAATGGTCATTATAAATATCATTCAGTGGTTAGAGAGATTGGCTGCATATATTGATAATGACACGACTTGGAATTATTTTTTCCTTTTTGAGTCACACCTGGTGGTGCATAGGGGTTACTCTTGGCTCATGCACTTAGGAATTATTCCTGATGGTGCTTGGGGAACCCTATGGAATGCTGGGAAATCAAACTCCGGTTGGCCATGTGCAAGGCAAACACCCTACCCCACTGAGGTATGGCTACAGCTCCACAATTTGAAAATTTTTGTGCTATACTTAGTCTCCTCCCACAGCACCCCCAGCTCTGATAGCAATAAGTCTATTTTGACTCCGCAATTTTAAATCAATCATCTGCTTATGAACAACCATGGAAATTATTATTTATTCTGAGAATTATTTCCAACAAATAATATTTTGTTAAACTTTAACATAATGTACGTTACAAAATGTGTATTTCTATTCATACATATTCTATACATTCTACATAATTACAACTGTGTTTTGATATTTATATAAAACATTCCCTGAAGCACCACCAAGAGCAACTCCTGAGCACAAAATCAGGAGTATATCATGAGCAGAATTAAATGTCTCCCAATCAAAAATATCAAAAATCTAATATAAAAAAGAAACATGTAGAGTCAAGTTGGTCTAAATTTTGATGTCTATGAAATAGCATATTCAGGATTTGAACAAAGGGAATTTATGCTCTCAGTTTATGCTTCTAAATATTATACTCTATCTAGTAAAGCAAAATTATACGACCTTTCAATGGATTCTAGTACTTGTACTTTTATTTATTTTAATTTTTATTTTATTTTTATGAAGTTCACGATGATTTATTACATTCAATATTCCAACACCAATCCCACCACTATTATACCTTCAAACCACCACCATTATTTCCAATTTTCTCAACCCCTGTCCAAGCCTGCTCTAATAGCAGGCTCTGAATGACTGTTTGTATTGCTTGTTATGGTTAATTCAGTAGAAATGATTAAAATATATTTCCTTAGAAGAAAGTGTATGAAGATTGTTGTACCTCACCCTGGAGTGATGAAACCCTTGTATAAAAGATTACTAACATATTGCTGGTTAAGCCTTGTGTCTTAAAATTTTCTTAATTGAGATGGGTTGCCTTCTACTTTATATCTCATGCAATGTAGTGTGTTTCTCTTAGTATATCAGTGAAGCACACTATTAGAATATTACTTGCTCTAAGAATTCTAAAATTTTGACGAGTTGATACAAGTGGAGTTAATTTTGTTTTATCTGGATGGTGGCTTTTGGGTCTGGGAGCATCTTTAAAGCTTGCTGATCTCTTTAGAGATTTCTTTCTGAGTCTCTGGATCGAGGATGGTTATTGAGCTCATATGGTACCAGAGGCAGGTCGTGGGCATGACTGCCAGGTTCCGGAAAGAACAGGAGAATAGCAGAAGGTCATCCATTCCTGAGTCCATGAGAGCCTGGAGATTTCAGTCACAAACCCCGCATGCCTATGTTTTTCAACAGGTTCATTCCTGGATGAGGCTCTTCCAAGCCTGTGGAGATCAGCTGATAGCATGACAACGATTAGGTTATGGAGGGTTTTGGCTGCTGGAGCTCTGTTTGGGTGGGTAGAGGGCTCACCCACACCTACTCTGGGGTGCCCTGGATATGAGACTCAGGATGGAGCGGAGTCTGGACTGTTTGTAATTTAAGTTCTAGTTTATCATTGCCACTTAGTTTTAAACACATAGCACACAAACACAAAGACACACAATTTTAGTCCAAATAATCCTTAAATTCTCCATGCTACTATGGCTTCTGGTGTTGAGTTAATATTTACATTAAAATTAACTATCTATTCCCCTGTCTGTATCTAAATAAAATTATGAGTTATTTTATGACAGGAACAATATTTCATTCTAGGAAATCTATAGTATGTAACACACAAAATGAAATAAAATGCATTTACAATTATTGTGTGTGAAATAAGTAAAATCAATTTTTCAAATGGCACAATATGTACTTATTAAATATTTTCACAAATATCATTAACATCCAAAATCAAAACTTGATTCTGAGTAGTCACCAACATAAGCAGCAGAGCAAAAACTTCTGAGTGCTCTTTAAAAAGGAATGTGAAAACTAACCAAAAAGAAAGTCAAAATTAACTTTTCTGAACTCTATAAATAGATGATAGGCTTAAAGTACTCTGGGAGAATTTAGTTAAATAAAATTGGTTGGATCTTGTTAAAACAATGCACTTTGTAACACTTGAACTTTCCAACTCTGGGTTGTGTATCTTCAGCTCCTTGTGTGCCTTGAAAAACAGCTCATATTCACAGTAAAAATTAGCTAGCTTTGAAGCCACCAAGGAATCCAGAGAGAGAGAGAAAATTTGGAGTTATCTCAAACCTTATTGCCAGATAATTGCCATATTAGTCATGCCTGGTGCCTCCATAGGCGGCATTCCTCACAAGGCTCTTTTATATGTCTTTTCTGGGGGGATTATTTTCTGAAAATTATGTGGAGTTATTGTTTAACTTTAAAATAGTCTTGTCACACCTGGAAAGCTGTTCGTTTCCTGTGTCTACTTAGGAAAGAATTAATGAGGACCATGAAGGCAAGTCATTCTGCATGTATTAAGAAAGTGCACACCAAGGTCCAGAGCAGTAGTATAGAGAGTAAAGCATTTGCCTGGCATGTGGTAGACCTGGGTTCAATTTCCCACAACTCATTTAGTCTCCCAAGCTCTGCCAGAAGGGATCCTTGAGCATAGAGCCAGGAATAAGCTCTGAGCAATTTCAGGAGAGTCCCTAAAACCAATAAATTAATAAATTGCTCTTTAGTTGTTGCTGAATTGAATTACTACTACAAAATCACAGATAGATAATTAGTTTTTAAACTTTATTTTTATTTTTAAAAAAGTATTAAAGATCATATTTACAAAATGACTGTGTTAGGCATATCATAATTCAATACCAATCCCTCCACTAGTGTCATCTTCCCTCCACTCAGTGTTCCCAGATTCCCTTCCCACGCCGAGCTCCACTCCACCCCTGCTTGTCAACTGGACAGGCACCTTACAAAATAGTTGCTGCTTAGGCATCATGTTTTCAGTTTTGTTGAATCTGTGCTTTGGATACATGACTATACTACTCACTCATATCACTGATTTAACTGAAGCACTGATCCTGCTCATCCTTTGCTTCTGTTCTCTTCTTCACCCCTGGATTTCTTTCCTTCTCTGTCCATCTCCTCTTCACACACTGTGATCAAGGATAATCTATGAAGCCCTTTTACTACAATAAATTTACTACAATACATTTTCTCATCCAATATTCTAAACTCCACAAGTAAGTGAGATCATCCTGTATTTTTCTTCTTCTGGCTTATCTCACTCAACACGGTATCCTCCAGTTCCAACCATGTTTCAGCAAGTTACACGATTTTGTTGTTTCTTCAGCTGCATAGTAGTTCACTGTGTATATATACCACACTTTCATTATCCATCCACATGATGTTGGAATCTTTTTCAGAGCCCGGCTTGCTTGTATGGTCGTCCTCGTCTAGTGTTCTGCCTATTCTATTCAGGATGACTCGAGTGAACAACTTGTAGACAATGGACAACAGGCAGATTGGGCAATAGTTGCTTATGTCGTGGATGTCTCCCTTGCATTCAGAAAGATAGCATGTGAAGAGCCAAGCCAGTGTATTGATAAGTACTGGTGGCAGATTCTTCAGGTGTTCAGGTCTGACCTTGTCTGGACTGGGTGCTTATTTATGCTTTTTTACTGATGAAATGGCGTGTTGGATTTGGGATGCGAGAACGTTGGGAATGACATATCCATCCATTCTACGGAATTTGGTATGTGGGCAGGTGGATGTGCCTATCGAAAAGATCTGAGTAGAAGCCGTGGATAATCTTCTCCATTGCCCTTCTGGAAGATGTGATAGATACATCAGGATGATGGAGGGCAGTCATCTTGGTCTTGTAGTTGGTGAAGCACAGGCAAGCAAGTCAGGTTCTGAAAAGGCTTCAGCTTGATCGACCATATCCACACAGTGACCAAGCTCATTGAATTTCGTGAAAGTTCAAGACACTGCTCTGTGTAACATTAGTCGATATAAAGAAGGTCTTTGATTCTGTTGAGATTGAAGTGGTCATCGGAGCCCTAGCCAAACAGGGCATTCAAACTCAGTACATTAGGATCCTCCGTGAGCTGTATTATGCATTTACCACCAGGATTTCACAATTCTACGAGGAAGTGTAAAGAGAGGGGTTCAGCAGAGTGATACCATTTCACTGAAACTCTTCATTGCCATTCTTGAGAACATCATATGATGACTGGAATGGGAAGAAATGAGAGTGAAGATAGATGGTTCGCAACTACACCACTTCCACTCCACTAATGACATCGTTCTAATAACAGCAAGCATTAGCCAAGCAGCACAAATGCTGGCCGACTTCGACCAGCAAGTGAAAAGGTGGAAAGGTCGAACCACAGCTGAATCTCAATAAGACAATGTTCATGAAAAACGAACTAGTCCCTGATGTTCCATTGGCTCTCAATGGAACAAACATCTCCGAAAGCTGCAGTTATGTGTACCTGTGTTGAGAACTCAACATGAGGAACAACTTGGAGCTAGAACTACACTGGAGGAAGAGAGCAATGAGGAATGCCTTCAAGAGCATCAAAGAAATAACTAAGAGGATGAAGAACCTCCTGCTCCGAGCACATGTTTTTGATTCCACCATTCTTCCTGCACTAAGATATGCCTCAGTGATCTGGGCCCTACAAAAACAGGACGAGAACGCTACTCAGAACACCCAAAGAGGAATCAAAAGATCTATGCTTGGAGTATCATGCTTCACTCAAGTGAGAGAAGGAATCCAGAGTTAACACCTCTGTCAATGATTGAAGATCAGGGACAGTGCCTCATTTGCAAAGGTGTTGAAAATCAGATGGGCCGGACACATAATGCAATTTAGAGACGACAGCTGAACTAGAGCTGTTACTGACTGGATTCCATGGGATGTCAAATGGACATGTGGTTGCCCACCTACAACATGGTTAGACTTCTTCGTCAAAACCCTGAACAAATGGTTTGAGGCATTCGTGTTCCTGGAGCTAGCAGATGCCACTGGGCTACACTAGCATTTGACAGGGACAAATGGAGACTTTACTGGCACCAGCTTGAGCAAATTGATGATCAACAGGATGACAAGTGATGCAAGTGATGCTGTTGAACACCTAGGTTGGTTCTTAGCTATTGTACTGAGTGCCACAATGAGTAATGGTGTGCATATATCCTTTTGAGGGAAGGTTTATATCCTGGGTTCCAAAGTGGAACTCTTGGTTCATATGGCTGTTCAATTCTAATTTTACTGAGAACTCTCTGCACTGTTTTCCATAGGATTTGTACAAGACAACATTCCCACCAGCAGTAGATGAGTTTCTTTTTCACCATATCCCCTCCAACACAGATTGTTCCCACCATTTTTGATATGTGCCATTCTTACTGTTGCAAGATGGTGTCTCATTATCGTCTTGATTAGGATTTCTCTGATAAGTAATGCTAAGTATTTTTTCATGTGCCTACTGTCCATCTTCTTGCTTTCTCTAAGAAGTATCTACTCATTTCTTCTCCCCATTTGTTGATAGTTTTTTGTTTTGCTGTTATTGCTGATCTTTGTGAGTATTTTATATACCCTGGATATCAAACCTTTATCTGATGTGTTGAATACAACTATTTCTTCTCCATTAACTTAGCTATCTTTTGATTAGCCTGGTGTTTTTTGGCCATGCAGAAGCTCTTTAACTGTATGTAGTTCCATTGGTTTATTTTTCATTTTGTTGCAGACACAAAATTATTAAGTGATATACATTATTTATTAAAAAAAACTTTGATCAAATGTCTTATATGTATCTCTTTATCAGTGGGTAAGACTTTACATAAATTAAGCAAAATCAGAAGAAAACTAAAACAAAAAACAGACTCAGAAAATTGATTTCATACAGATAAAGTCCAGATTAACATGCACAATCTGAGTGTGGATTTTTCCCGGAGTTCAAGATCTTGGGTATAGTTTCAATTTATGGTAGATGGTAGGCATGTTAAGTTCTTGGAACTATTTTGAGGGAAACAATAAATATTCATTATTTCTCAAAACCAAAGTTAAAAATGAGCATTTTTTTCAATACTGGCCCAAACCCAGTATTTTCTAACAAAGCAAATATATATACTTCCAACAGTGACTTTTGTGAAAATTAAGTACAAATTTAATTCTTCAAGAGTAAACTTATCTAAAGAAATTTTTTAAGGATTATGATCAAGCCAACTTTGTTTATATTAATTGTATAACCACCACATACCCTTCTTTTATCTTTCTGATTTATCTCAATTCTATTATTATATAACTTTGGAAAATTATCTCAACCTGTTTGCATTTCTCCATCTTTATAGATGTAGGAAGCTAATTTTTATTTATAATGTTTTACACTTACAAAAGCAATTATGCATTGGTCTATTTTTCTAACAACCTAAATTTGAATAGACCAACGTAATGGATTGAAATATCAGACTGATAAAAATTTGACTATGTTCAGTGTCAATTACAAAAATACTCATGTCACATATTGTGAAACTTTGACTATCATAAAACTAAAAGAGAAATCTGAAAGCATTTCTACGTTTTATGTTTTTTCTGGATTCGTCTAAAAGAGTTTTGAAAAACTGCTGAAATAATTTGGAGCCTTTTCTTTTTTAGCGAGAGCAGAACTTTTCCCAGGCTGGTGGAGTTTGAATCCACCCCCGGATTCCTGAAACAGAACACTCCCCCAGGCACCATGTCTCAACAGTGAGGGGTACACTGCTGGTGGGCTACAAACTTTATACCAGGCAGTTCCCAAATTATTCCCTTACAGCAATTGTGGAGGACCTAAGTTTCCCTATCCTGGAGTCTCTAAACCAATTGTCAAACTCTTCCAGATAAATAATGCCAATCTGTGCCAAAGGACAGATCTCAGAAATATTAAACGCTTGGGAAGCATAGTCTATCATCTCGCACACATACACATACACACAAATCAATTGCTTTGTGTTTGTGTGTGTGTGTGTGAGAGAGAGAGAGAGAGAGATTATTTCTCTAGTTCTTTATTTATTTTTTTATTAAAGTAGAATTTCATGAAAAACCTCCCATTCATCTTAATAAGGGAAAAGTGTCTCCCAAACTGTTGCTGTCATGTACACACTGGTAAGGTCATGAGAAAGGAAAATGTGAGGGGAAATGAGAGGCATTAAAAACATTTTTACCTACTTGGAAAGATAAATATATGTTCAGGATAAATAGCCACTATTACACAACATGCACCGTAGCACTGTCACTGTTCTCCATTGTTCATTGATTTGCTCCAGCAGGCACCAGTACAGTCTCCATGTGAAACTTATTACTGTATTTGGCATATCACATACACCATGGGGAGCTTGCCAGGCTATGCCATGTGGGTGGGATGCTTTCCTTAGCTTGCCAGGCTCTCTGAGAGGGATGGAAGAATCGAACCCAGGTCAGTTGTGTGCAAGGCAAATGTCCTACCCGCTGTGCTATCACTCCAGCGATCTCTTCATAACGCAAGGAGAGATAATTAACAAGGTTCAGGAACATAGAAATTAAATACATAAAGAGAGGAGGAGGGATATTTGGATCCAGTTTTTCTATAAAAAATTTAAGCAATTCTTCAACAGAATGGATTATAGGGATAAAAGTGTTCATCACCAACTTGAAAAATTCCAAAGAAGAAACCACATTTTTTTCTTATCTTTCATCATCTTTAGTGACAATATTAATAAAGTATCACATTTTTCCAGAGGTTCAGAAGTTATTGCTAGAGAGTTATGGGAAGGGAAGAGAATTTACCTTGAGGTGAACAGGCTGAAGAACCAGTGATTATATGCTGTGCCAAAATTCCTGTCAGGGCAGGAGGTAATTACAACAATGGTGTGTGGTTTGAACTGAGTTTCTGACAACCTCCTCCAGACAGAAAAACTGTGATATACTGAGGATCGAAATGGAGAAAGAAAGAAAGAAAGAAAGAGAGAGTGAGAGAGAGAGAGAAGAAAGAAAGAAAGAAAGAAGAAAGAAAGAAAGAAAGAAAGAAAGAAAGAAAGAAAGAAAGAAAGAAAGAAAGGAGAAAGTTTTTATTGCAGATGAAAAGTTTTTCTTTCTTCCTTCCTTTCCCGTGTTTTTTTCTCCCTCCCTCATTTTTTCCTTAAATCAATTTTTAAAAATCTCCCAATAATCCATTAGTAGAAAGCAGCATATCTGAAACATGCTGTCATGTCAGACAAATGAATCTCCCTTAGGCCTCAGGCACTCCCTCTTACTTCCATCAAATTCAACCAAAAATACAAAGATAGAGAAAATTGAGCATTTTTGAATGTCAGAAAGGCCTATCAGGGAGGCACTAAGTCATCAGCAACTTTTTAAAATGTGTTCCTGAAAGCCAGGAGCTCCTTCCCTCACAGAAGGTCGCAAAGTTCTTTGAATTCCATGGGAAAAGAAACTCTAATTTCAAAAATAAACTTTGAAGCTGTTTGAAGATGAAAGAGGAGACTAGCCTCTGAGGCAGCTCTGGAGCTGTGGGGAGGGACTCCCAGTATTTTGAAATATGCTTCACAGAAATTTATTAGAATTTAAAAGGACTGTGCAAACAGATCCCCTATGGCTCAGCCCCACTGAAGGTATGTGACAGGGTTTTAAGAGTATAACCGAGGCTAAGGTTGATGCTGACTACTATCAAAGTCTTGTTATTTGATTATACAAAATGATTTCTCCTTCAACTGAGAAGATAAAAAGCAATTATTTCAGATACTTACCTGTGAACTTAACTCTACTCACTCTCTCCATCTGAATCAATATTAGAGAGAAAGAAATGAAGCTCGATCACATTTCTCATCGACCATGGAGCACTAATATTCTTCCTTTGACAGGCTGTTGGAACCTTTACTGCAAAACTGGCTTAGTTCCCAAGTAGATCATTAGGTTTGCATGTAAAGTTAATGTACAGGACTCCAGATGTTTATGAAGCTACAGGTATTTATTAAACAGCTTGAAGAGAGTAGCTTCCGGATTCCCCAGGTTTTATGTCCAGGCCTCAGTCTGGCTCTTCACTGGTTCCTTGCTGGTTCACATGTACATCATCCTTGATCTATTCTGGCATCTCACTGGTTCTATCTCTCAAAGTCCACCCCGTTCTGTATATGCCTCTGGGGCTCCATGGTCTACCTCTCAGGGCCTGTAGCTCAATGATTCTATGTCCCTTTGTCTGTCCTCATATCTTAGCCCATAATGTTGAATGTAGGATGTAAGTGAAAATTGTTGCATTCTTGCTGCATGCCCAGGTCGAGGTGAAGGATTAAACTGTCTATCAAGATGCAAGCATAAGGTCAAGGAGAATTGCCTGAATTTTGTTCCCTCTTTAAGGGTCGTTGTTCCTATTCCTTAGCTGTTTCCATTCCAACTGACTTTCCCTCATGGTAGAGAGATTTAAAATGAAAAATTATATTAATATATTACCTCGTAGCATTCCCCTTCCTTTTCCATCTCACCTAAATAGTACAAAAATGAACAATTTTAGCTTACAAAAATTTCTTGCATTTTTTGTACTGGCACTGTGGCACTGTCCTCCTGTTATTCATCGATTTTCTCAAGCGGGCCCAGTAATGTCGCCATCGTGAGACTTGTTGTTACTGTGTTTGGCATATCTAATACGTCACGGGTAGCTTGCCAGGCTCTGCCGTGCGGGCGAGATAGCTTGCCGGGCTCTCTGAGAGGGGCGGAGGAATTGAACTCGGGTCGGCCATGTTGGCTGCGTGCAAGGCAAACGCCCTACCACTGTGCTATCGCTGTACTAATTACTTTAAATTGCAATGTTTAACTCAGTAATAACTCAAAACCCTTTCAATTAAAAGTTCATTGTTTTTATGTTACTATTTATTATATTTTCACTGACATCTATGGTACTAATATTGCTTAAGTCTCAAATATAATCTCTTTTTACTTCTTCTTCTTCTTCTTCTTCTTCTTCTTCTTCTTCTTCTTCTTCTTCTTCTCTGCTTCTCCTTCTTCTGCCTTCTTCTTCTGCTTCTTCCTCTTCTTTTCTTCTTCCCCTTCTTCTCCTTCTCCTTCTCTTTTCTTCTTCTCATACTTTTACTATTTTAAGTACACTGTCTATATATTATATTCTAAATTAAGAGATTTATAATTTAAACATAAATATTTCAGAGTTCTGACCTCCGTCAACAATCGAAGATCAAGGACACTGCCTTATTTGCCAAGATGTCGAAAATCAGATGGTCCGGACATGTACTGCTATTTAGAGATGACCGCTGGATTAGACCTGTTATTGACTAGATTCCATGGGATGTCAAATTGACAAGTGGCCGCCCACCTACAACATGGTCAGACTTCTTCGTCAAAATCTTGAACAAATGGTTTGAGTTTCTTCGAGTTCCTACAGTGATCAGATGCCATTGGCCTACACTGTCACATGACAGGGACGAATGGAGACATTCCTGGCATCCACTCAAGCAAATTGATGATCAACAGGATGACAAGTGATACAAACGATAATATAAATATCAAATATATTTTATATAAATGTTAACCATCAACATATCATTAATCATCTGTTAATCAATAAATGGCTTATGTTAATATGTAAACTTTTTTTTCAAATGTACTTAAACATTTGTTTACAGCCTTGTTCATATACAATTATTTTGCTCAGTGTTCCACACCAATCCCACTACTGCTGTTAATTTTCCTCCATCTTTGTCTCCAGCTTTTCTTACACCCCCGAGACAGAAAATACTTCATTTTAAAACAAAATGGCAAATGGAATTATCAAAAAATAGTTCAGTAAAAGAAAATTTATGAAAATTGTTACATCTCACAATGGTGTTATTAAAGTCTTTGAGAATTTACTGAGCTGTTTGTTGGTAGTGTGATATTGTTTTTGTTTATGGGGCTTAGCAGGGTTATATGCTATCAAACAACTATTTTAATATTGGAAAACGAAAATGAGGCTATTAACTTATTTTAATATATTTAAATATTAGAAGATTTATTAGATAATTAATTATCACATGTCTACCTAATGCTGAGCAAAGAACAACACCCAGTTCATTACTTTCATTAGTACTTTAGTTTTGCTGTCTTATATAAATATTAAAAACACTATTTAGCTGATATGGTGACAACTTCCCTAATAACTGAACTGCTGGAAAAAATTTAGATATAGCAAGATAAGTATATAATTATTATAATTCTCCCCTCTCGGAGAGCCCGGCAAGCTACCGAGAGTATTTGATATGCCAGACACAGTAACAACAAAGTCTCCAATGGAGACGTTACTGGGCCCGCTCGAGCAAATCGACGATCAACGGGAGGGCCTTTACCTTTTACCTTTACCTTATTATAATTCTATAAACCACTATGTCTCTTGAAGATTTCACAACCTTATTATAGTACATAGTACATACATTTCACTTTAAGCATAGTATGGCTAAACCTTAGGAAAAAATGTAGACATAAGGGCTGAAAAGATAGTACAGTGGGAGAATCACTTATCTTTATGCAGCTATGGTTATATGATTATATTACTTTTGACCATAATCTTGCTATTTCTTGGCATAGCAGTTGAATGTTCATCATCATTGCCATCAATTGTCCTCTGTATGGTACTGTAAATGGTCTTGTCATTTAGACTCTGATTTTTCTCCCCCCAATTCTGCAATATTCTAGGGACTTGAGAGGTAGCACTGTGGGATAGGACATTTGTCTTGCATCTGGCTGACCAGGATTTGATCTTTGGCACATCATATGGTTCCTTGACCTTGTCAGGAGTTATTTCCTGTTCACAGAGCCAGACATAAGCTCTGAAAACACCCCAAAAGAAGAGTTTTCTATATTTTGTAATTTCAAGATACCAGACAAAAAAGATCAATTTATCTAGTTTAGAAATTAAAAAGTGTTTAATCTTTGAAATAATAAGTTTTAAACTGTTAATGAAAAAGAAAAACAATTATTTTCATGCTTTTCATGGTAATTTAGAATGTAAAAATTAATGAAATATATTTAGATATTCATACATTAAATTGATAAAGGTGATAGATCATGACTGTACATCTATTATAAATGTTTATACTCTAAGTGTCAACATTTCTACTGTAAATAACACTGTCATACACCTAAAAGTACTGCTTAGATGATCAATAGTTTGGGAATTGTGCAAGAACATGACTTTGATTTGTATATACAAATAAATAAAATGTTCTGATTCCAAATTATTATTAAAATGTAAGTACATACAACCAATGAAAACATTTAGATTTTATAAACTTTTTCCTACATAAATATTTAAACTTCTGGGGCCAGAGAGATATTACAAAAATAAGGTGTATATGTTACATATGGCTGTTGACCTAACTAAAGTCAATCTGCTGGACCGCATATGATCCCCTGATCAGCTCCAGGAATGACCATTGAACCCTGAGCTAGTATTTCTAGCTAGTATTTCTACCCAAAACACTGAGGAGTGTGAAAAAGTCCCTCACCAAATAAAGTTTAAACTTTATAGAATAATATAGGACTCAAAATGCTGGACTTATGCAATTTTTCAATTTTATAGTTTTAGAAATTCTCATTTCTAAAAAGAGAAATTGAGAAATTCTACATGGAGCTGGAGAAGTTCTATAAAGAAGATCACACCTTCTACAAGATCATTGTCGGTGATTTTAATGCCAAGATAGGACCAAGAAGATCAGTCGATGAACTCCACATCGGAACCCATGGCCTGGAATGGAACGAACAGGGTGACAGACTGTCTGAGTTCATCTTGTCAACCAAAACCTTCCATGGTAACTCACAATTCCAAAAGGCTGAATCTAAACGTTGGACATGGGAGTCTCCCGATGGACGGTTCCACAATGAAATAGACCACATCATATTCAATCGGCGGTTTTGCCTAACCGACGTTGCTGTTGTCCCAAAATTCCAAACGGGATCAGACCACCGTCTTCTTCGTGCAAAATTCTACCTCACAGAACGAGGAGAAAAGAATGCAAGGTTTAAGAAGAGGACTCCCAGAACAACCACCAACTGGGAGATCTTTGGCTCTATTGCGGCAACATGGGAAGATGCCGTCATTGACAACATTGATGAGGAATACTATCGAATGATTCAGCACCTCCATGATTGTGCAAGGAATGCCAAGATAGAGATAACCACAAAAAAAGTCTTTCTTCGAACACTCTTGAACTTATTTGCCAACGTGGCTTGGCACATGCCTCAGTCAACCACAAGCGAACATCTGAACTGGCAAAACAGTGCAGAGAAGCCATCAAGGATGACCTCAAAAACAGGAGAGCAGCAGTACTGGTACCAAGATGCAGCAGAAGCTGGGAAAAACATTCGTAATGCCCGCCTGTCCTTCACCAACTACAAAACCAAGATGACTGCCCTCCGACATCATGATGGATCTATCACATCTTCCAGAAGGGCAGTGGAGAAGATTATTCATGACTTCTACTCAGATCTCTTTAATAGCCACATCCACTTGCCCACATACCACATACCACATGATGGATATGTCGTTCCCAATGTTCTCCCTTCTGAAATCCAATATGCCATCTTGTCAGTAAAGAAACAAAGAGCACCTGGCCCAGACAAGATCAGACCTGAACACCTGAAAACCTTACCATCAGTACTCATCAATACATTGGCTCGACTCTTCACACGCTACCTGTTTGAATGCAAGGTTCCATCCCAATGGAAAACCAGCAAGACTGTACTACTATACAAGAAAGGAGACATCCACGACATTGGCAACTATCGCCCAATCTGCCTATTGTCTGTCATCTACAAACTATTCACTCGAGTCATCCTGAATAGGATTAGCAGAACACTAGATGAAGGACAACCATGTGAACAAGCTGGATTCCGAAAAGGATTCAGTACCATCGACCATATCCACACAATAACCAAGCTCATTGAGGTATCTCGGGAGTTCAAGATGCCACTCTGTCTAACGTTCATTGATTTAAAGAAGGCCTTTGATTCTGTTGAGACGGAAGCGGTCATGGAAGCCCTAGCCAATCAGGGCGTACAAACTCAATACATCAGGATCCTTCGTGAGCTCTATTGCGGATTCACTACCAAGATCTCACCATTCTACAAAGAAGTGATCGTTGATGTCAAGAGAGGGGTGCGGCAGGGTGATACCATTTCACCGAAACTCTTCAGTGCCACCCTCGAGAACATCATGCGACGACTGGAATGGGAAAACATGGGAGTGAAGATAGATGGTCGGCAACTACACCACCTCCGCTTTGCTGATGACATCGTTCTAATAACACCAAACATCAGCCAAGCGACACAAGTGCTGAACGACTTTGACCGTGAATGTGGAAAGGTCGGACTACAGCTGAATCTTGCGAAGACAATGTTTATGAGAAACAGCCTTGTTCCTGACGCTCCATTCGCTCTCAACGGAACCACCATCTCCGAATGCAACAGTTATATATACCTAGGTCGAGAAATCAACATGATGAATGACCTGGCACCTGAGTTGCGCAGGAGGAAGAGAGCGGCTTGGAATGCCTTCAAGAGCATTGAAGAAATAACTAAAAGGACAAAGAACCTCCAGCTACGAGCACATCTCTTTGATTCCACTATTCTTCCTGCATTACCATATGCCTCAGAGACCTGGACCCTACGAAAACAGGATGAGAACACTATTCGGGTCTCTCAAAGAGGAATCGAAAGAACTATGCTTGGAATATCACGATTCACTCAAATGAGAGATAGAATCCGGAGTTCTGATCTTCGTCAACGCTCAAGAATCAGGGACGCTGTCTCATTTGCCAAGACATCAAAAATCAGATGGGCTGGACACGTAATGAGGTTTACAGACAACCGCTGGACTAGAGCCATTACTGATTGGATTCCACGAGACATCAAAAGATCACGTGGACGCCCACCTATAAGATGGTCAGACTTCTTCGTCAAGACCCTAAATGATCGGTTTGAGGCTCTGCATGTTCCTAGAACAAACAGATACCATTGGGCTACGCTAACACACAACCGGGATGAATGGAGACGTTACTGGCACCCACTCGAATAAATCGATGAATAATGGGGATTAAGTGATTAAGAAATTCTCATTGCTCTATTAACTAAACCTAACCACTACCACTTATGTTTCTGCACATTTGATACCACAGTATTGTTGTAAGAAGACATTGTATCTTATATTGCCCCCACCCCCTCACCCCCACTGAGGTTATCCTCAGTTTTCTCCACTCCTGTGTAGTGATCAAGACTTATCCCTGCCTATGCTCAGGGATCATGACTGGTGATGCTCAGGGGACCATATATGTTACTGGGGATTGAAGTTAATTTGAATTGTGTGGAAGGCAAAGCCTCCACCTATTATACTATGTTTAGAGCTCCAAGACACTATACCCTCTGGCTTTTTTTTTTTTTTTGGTTTTTGGATCATACCTGGTGATGCATACGGGTTAATCCTGGCTCATGCACTCAGGAATCACTCTTGGCAGTGCTCTAGGAGCCATATGGGATGCTGGGAATCACACCCGGGTTAACTGTGTGCAAGGCAAATGCCCTACACGCTGTGCTATTGCTCCAGTCCTGACACCATCCCTTTACAGATGCGATACTACTTTTCTTCTTGCATTCCTCCATCTGTCATACTTTGCTAATTCCATTTGGACCAATTCAGACTTGTACTTTATGAAAACATTTTTCATTAGTATTCCAAACATAGAACCATCGACAAGAGCTTGCCTTTCTGTGATACTCAGATCACACACACACACACACACACACACACACACACACACATATATGCTATCTGCTCTAAGATATCATCAGATCGCCTTATATTTTTTCTCAATTGATCATTTCCCCCATTCAGACTATTTGTTCCTTGAAAATAGAGATTATTTATCAATAATAATGCAACACTTAGAGCAAAAATATGACATAGAATTGTGTTGAAGTTGTAGATGGGAGAAATGGGTCTCCTTAAGACTCAGGAAATGTTGTAGGTACCTGAATCTTTGTTGTCTAGCCTAAAGATGCAGGTAACTTGGGTAAGGTTGAGGTAAGGGAGGTAATACCCTAAATAGAGGGAGATTACTTTTGCTTTTCTGTCTGAGCCACCTAGATCTCCTGTGTTTTTTGAAGAGGTAAGGCTGGGAAAGTTGGCCATAATCCCATATATGAGAGTTTGTTTCCTACCAAGCGCACTGGACAGCTATCAAATTATACTAGAGATTCACTTCCTGGATTCCTAACACCTTGAGGCTAACTCTTGAAGAACCCTGACCACAGGGTATAGCAAGGGAATTCTCTGCTGAAAAAAAAAAAAAGAAAAAAACTCAGTTCTAATCCCTCTCCTCTAAACTCCCAGATTCATTAAGTAGCCTCTCAGAAAAATATGTGAGGAAAGAGATGAATAGTGAAGTAAGATATCTTTAGTCAGGAAATATGATGGACAAAGAAAGAGAAACACCAGGCTTCTCTAGAGTAGACCAAGACAAGAAGATACAACCCAAGTTGAGAGGTGGGTTGACCCCAAGATAAGTGTGTACCTCCTAAATTGAGATGTGGGAAACTCCCAGAATGGGGAATACATGCTGCTTGCATCTGAAAATTTATATTATAGAGGTTTCCCAAACTGTCCCCACTGCTGTTTTCTACCTAGGCAAGAATCTATTCTTAGGATGCTATCGAGATGAAGAGCTTGGAACTAGTGGAGGTCTTCATTCATGTCCTTACCATAATCTTTTGTTTATGCTAAAGTTTCTCCTTCCTGGGGATCCAGTCCCTTCTATGATATATATATATATTTTTCAGTGACTTTCTAGTATCTTC